>NC_091629.1:26111109-26794670 GCF_027580195.1 Bos mutus | reverse complement strand
CCCAGGTGGCTTCAGTCAGAATCCCCTGCAGTACTGATTGGACCGGCAGGTGCCAGGCATCTGCCTGGAGATGCAGACTGAGGTGGAGGCCAGGCTTCTCTGAAGGACCCACTCTAGTCATTCACAAGCATTCCAGTGTTTGAGAGCCTCTGACACATTTCCCAGGGGGAACATTCCTAAAATGTGAGGCATGAGGCTATGAAATCAATGTGATTCTGTCTTGTTGATTTAGTAACTTTAGTTCAACCAAGAAATCACGGCCTTAGCTACAGAATTAGCGGACTAAGAGGGATCTGGGGGAACCGTGTCAATCACACAAGAAACATTCACAGAAGGAAATGTGTTTCCATGAAGACACCGGGCTGAGTTCCACCATCAGGGAAGATTTTTCATGAAGTGAGCTGTGTGTGTGTGTGTGTTTTATTTGAAGTATAGTTGATTTACTGTATCACATTAGATTCAGGTATACAGCAAGATGATTCAATTATATATGAATATAAATAACATATATATTCTTAAGAGTCTCTTCCCTTATAAGTTATTATAAAAATATAGTTCCCTGTGGTATACAGTAGGTCCTTGTTGGTTATCTATTTTATATACAGTAAATAGATTTAAGGGCCTATCTGATAGACAGAGTGCCTGATGAACTATGGAATGAGGTTCATGACATTGTACAGGAGACAGGAATCAAGACCATCTCCATGGAAAAGAAATGCAAAAAAGCAAAATGGCTGTCTGGGGAGGCCTTACAAATAGCTGTGAAAAGAAGAGAAGTGAAAAGCAAAGGAGAAAAGGAAAGATACAAGCATCTGAAAGCAGAGTTCCAAAAAATAGCAAGAAGAGATAAGAAAGCCTTCCTCAGCAATCAATGCAAAGAAATAGAGGAAAACAACAGAATGGGAAAGACTAGAGATCTCTTCAAGAAAATTAGAGATAGCAAGGGAATATTTCATGCAAAGATGGGCTCAGTAAAGGACAGAAATGGTATGGACCTAATAGAAGCAGAAGATATTAAGAAGAGATGGCAAGAATACACAGAAGAACTGTACAAAAAGATCTTCAAGACCCAGATAATCACGATGGTGTGATCACTGACCTAGAACCAGACATCCTGGAATGTGAAGTCAAGTGGGCCTTAGAAAGCATCATTATGAACAAAGCTAGTGGAGGTGATGGAATTCCAGTTGAGCTATTCCACATCCTAAAAGATGATGCTGTGAAAGTGCTGCACTCAATACGCCAGCAAATTTGGAGAACTCAGCAGTGGCCACAGGCCTGGAAAAGGTCAGTTTTCATTCCAATCCCAAAGAAAGGCAATGCCAAGGAATGCTCAAACTACCGCACAATTGCACTCATCTCACATGCTAGTAAAGTAATGCTCAAAATTCTCCAAGCCAGGCTTCAGCAATATGTGAACCATGAACTTCCTGATGTTCAAGCTGGTTTTAGAGGCAGAGGAACCAGAGATCAAATTGCCAACATCCACTGGATCATGGAAAAAGCAAGCGAGTTCCAGAAAAACATCTATTTCTGCTTTATTGACTATGCCAAAGCCTTTGACTGTGTGGATCACAATAAACTGTGGAAAATTCTGAAAGAGATGGGAATACCAGACCACCTGATCTGCCTCTTGAGAAATCTGTATGCAGGTCAGGAAGCAAAAGTTAGAACTGGACATGGAACAACAGACTGGTTCCAAATAGGAAAAGGAGTACATCAAGGCTGTATATTGTCACCCTGCTTATTTAACTTATATGCAGAGTACATCATGAGAAACGCTGGACTGGAAGAAGCACAAGCTGGAATCAAGCTTGCCGGGAGAAATATCAATAACCTCAGATATGCAGATGACACCACCCTTATGGCAGAAAGTGAAGAGGAACTAAAAGGCCTCTTGATGAAAGTGAAAGAGGAGAGTGAAAAAGTTGGCTTAAAGCTCAACATTCAGAAAACGAAGATCATGGCATCCGGTCCCATCACTTCATGGCAAATAGATAGGGAAACAGTGGAAACAGTGTCAGACTTTATTTTTCTGGGCTCCAAAATCACTGCAGATGGTGACTGCAGCCATGAAATTAAAAGACGTTTACTCCTTGGAAGGAAAGTTATGACCAACCTAGATAGCATATTCAAAAGCAGAGACATTACTTTGCCAACAAAGGTCCGTCTAGTCAAGGCTATGGTTTTTCCAGTAGTCATGTATGGATGTGAGAGTTGGACTATGAAGAAGGCTGAGCACCGAAGAATTATGCTTTTGAACTGTGGTGTTGGAGAAGACTCTTGAGAGTCCCTTGGACTGCAAGGAGATCCAACCAGTCCATTCTGAATGAGATCAGCCCTGGGATTTCTTTGGAAGGAATGATGCTAAAGCTGAAACTCCAGTACTTTGGCCACCTCATGGGAAGAGTTGACTCATTGGAAAAGACTCTGATGCTGGGAGGGATTGGGGGCAGGAGGAGAAGGGGACGACAGAGGAAGAGATGGCTGGATGGCATCACTGACTCGATGGCCATGAGTCTGGGTGAACTCCGGGAGTTGGTGATGGACAGGGAGGCCTGGCGTGCTGCGATTCATGGGGTCGCAAAGAGTCAGACACAACTGAGCAACTGAACTGAACTGATACTCCTAACTTATTCCTCTCCCCACCCTCCTTTTTCCTTTGGAAACCATAAGTTTGTTTTCTGAGTCTGTGAGTCTCTTTCAGCTTTGGAAACAAATCCACTCGTATCTTTTTTTAAAAAAATGCTACTTATAAGCAATATCATATGCTATTTATCTTTGTCAGTCTTATGAGTTAGGTCTTTTTTTTTTGGTTGCACTGGGTTTTCATTGCTGCTGAAGGCTCTTTGGCGAGCAGGGTCTACCCTTCATTGCGGTGCACAGGTTTCTCATTCAGGTGACTTCTCTTGTTGCAGAGCACAGGCTCTAGGCACAAGGGCTTCAGTGGTTGTGGCGCACAGGCTTTAGTTGCTCCATGGCATGTGGAGTCTTCCCAGACCAGGGATCGAATCTGTGTCCCCTGCATCACTAGGTGGATTCCTACCCACTGTATGACCAGGGAAGTCCAGAAGTGAGTTGTTTTCAAATAGGACTAGACAAAGCAAGGTTGAGCCATCCAACAATGGAGGGACCACATGGGTGCTGTTGATAAGCCAAGAGGAACCCTGAGTCATCCTGGAAGTTCTGTCGGAGGCAGAGGTCTGCAGCCAGTATGGACTTGGCCACTCACTCCTGAGATCGCAGCCTCCAGGCCTCATGCATCGGTCCCAGTGACCTATCTTGATCCTGTGTGCCGTGATCATCAGCTCCAGCTGGTTTGCGCAGACTAACTCTCTCCTTAGCTCTGGAGATGCCAGCCTTCTCACTCACAGTGATGTTTCCGAGGAAAACTGTCTCTGAAACCCACTATGTTGTTACCGTGGAGTCACAAGCCAAGGTGGTTCCAGAGCTGGGGAGGTGAGCTCCTGGGGAGCAGGGGCTGCCACTAGGGCCCGGTGCCCGCCAGCCTGGGCGAGCTTGTCGGGTGTGCTCTGGGGTTTCTGAACTCCAACACCCCTCTGAGCTCCCATCACCCGCTCCTGACACCCCAGCCACCTTGTTCTCAGCTGGCCCCAGAGATGGTCAGGCAATTTACTGAAGGCTTAAATATTTAAAATTCTTAACTCGAGCTAGCAAGCTGTTGAATAAAACATGGATTATTTTGCTACCTTGAAAAGTTTGCCTTCCTAATGTTCTAGGGAACTCAGGACTGAATATAGATCTGCTAGACCCCTCCCTCCACATTTCTGGGTGGAACTTGACCTGGCCCACGGCCTCCCCGCCCTTCTCAATCCCAGCTTTCCTGCACCTCCTGGGCTCTTGCATGCACCTGCGTGACAATCAGCCTGCTGGGTCTCAAGGAGAGACAGCAGTGAGTGGTCGTGAAGGCAGATCTTAGTTTCCTGCCCAGAAATTGAACCTGGGTAGCCTGAATGAAAACCTGGAATCCTAGCCACTAGGCCATCAGGGGACAGAGGCTAGATGTAAAGTTTCCTGACTTTTTCTCCTGTTTAAAGGCAAGAATGTCTCAAGGAGGCAAACACTGTAGAAACAAATTCAAAGTTTATTATCAGAGGTACAGCCTAACATTGGGAAAGCATACAGAGAAATAGTTTATTTAAGACAGAATCAGGCAGAAGTATACACCTGGTGAGAAAGAGGGTGTGCGTCCTCCCTAATGAGGGGGAGGTCGTGAAGAGGGGCTTATATCACTTATACAGGTCAGTTCTTCTGGGTCTTTGTTTCCCTTTGACCAGTTATCTGGTTTCTTTTCCCACATCTGACCTGTTCTAGGACCCTGCCCAACAGCAGTGTGCATCTTTTTGCTAAGATGGATTCCACCATAGACGCCTATGGGAGTCTTGGCATCACTGATTGTGGGGTGGTGTCCCCTCCTTTTTGATCCCCAGAGAGTCTTTTTGTGCTTGTGCAGTCAGGGACGTTTCCTTGGCCTCAGAGGTGATCATCTTATCGCTTTACTTCAGTAGAGCTCACTTCTGCCTCTAGCTTTGTTCTTGGAGTGTCTGGGGGAGAACAAAGCTGCAATCTCACACCATTTGACAAGCACGAGCTGTCCAATCCAGAGGCCCATCTATCTGCTACCTCATGCCTACATGTGCAGACCCTGCCCACAAACACCCTGCAAACAGCTGTGGTTACCCTTTGAGGGTCAGAGTGCACACACCCAGGGCTATTCCCCTATAAGGATGGCCCGGCCAGGCAAGAGCCCACCCAGCCCCAGGTCCAGAGCGCGACCTAGAGGTGGGGACACAGGCTCTGAGTGGAATGGTCCCTTTCTCTGACCTGTCGCTCTTTGGGGAGACAGCAGAAGCAGCCCACTAAATGGTGGAGCCCCAGGCACAGGCATATAAGGGGGCAGTGCCTCCATGGTCAGCCTTGGTTCTCAGAGATGAGCTGGGAACAGGTTTCTGCCAGGTGATCATCTCTAAATTTTTCTGAGATTGTTAACCATGTGTCTGTACAGAACCCTCCATTTGGGCAGCACCTCCCAATGAGTGAGTGTCTTTCCGTAAAGATGGGGAGACTTCTATGACTTCAGGGTTCGGTTTCTTTGAGTATCTTTCCCACAGCTCTGCCTTGTGAGAATATCCCACCTTCACTGTTTAGATGAAAGGAAACCATAGAATCACTGATGTTTTTAGCATGATGCCTGGCATTTAAGCTACGAACGGTGAGTAGCTTAAAAAAAGTGGAAGGTGGCATCTCCATGGGCAGAGACAGACAAGGAGGCCAAGGGAAGGGCTGAGAGGGGTCTGTCCTTGGGGGGGTGACTTTCGAGGCATGGCTGGCTGCAGGGTGGACCCCTGGGTGGATGCATCTCCCTGGTTTCCCCACCTCAGAAAGGCACTAGCTGTCTTCCTCTGTAGTGGACAGGACTGTGTTATCAGCAGGTAACCACCTCGGGAGCTCAGTGCTTACTTGCTGGATGGGTGAGCAAGCTGGGTGCCCCCACCCCCGCCTGCCCTGAGCACAGCACTGGATGTCGGATGGTGTGCGGGGGGGCCCTGCTCTGTGCTATATACAGAGAGCTGGCAATCTGAGAGGACGCTTCCTTTTGTAACAGAACCTGTGAGTGCGTCCCTGCCCCTGCCATATTTGGAGACTGGCTGAGAGGCTTGATAAGGGGAGAGGAGCGGTTTCCTGCCACGTTCTCCGGAGGTAACTTCCCAGGGTATTTCCAGCACACTGGGGAACTCAGGATGTGGGGGCTGCGAGCCCAGACTCTCTATTCCTGGCGGCGTCTCCATGACCCTGAACCTTTGTGGACCTCAGTCCCTTCACCACGAGTGTGAGGAAAATAGTGACCTAATGTGGGTGTTGAGGGGGTTGAAGGAGAGGGAGGCCCAAGCAAACCTTCTGTTTGTGGGGTGGGGGGCTTCCCCTTTTGTGCAAACCTCAGACCTGGGAATGTCACTCCCTGTAGACTATGTCACTCCCTTATCATGTCTCTGATGGGTCCCCTGCTCACACCGGCTGCCAAATGCAGCTCAGTGTATCAGGGCACAGGAGTAAATCCCAGGGTGTGAGCGAGTAGATTTGGGGGAAAATGTTTGGGAAATGTTGTCAGCAAATAAGGCTCCGAGAGAAGGACATCTTCATCGGGACGCCATGTAACAATACCTGGGAGTATTGTTACATGGCAAAGGGTGAGCACTGCAGGTGAATTAAGGTCGCTGATCAGCTGATGACATGGTGGGGAGTTCATTAATGTGGATAAACCAGAGGGTGCAGTGGCATCACAAGGATCCTTATAAGTGAGAGAGGGAGGGGTGTGTGTGTGTGTGCGGTGGGGGTGGGGGGCAGCGGTCAGAGTGAGGATGACATGGTTGGAGAAACACTGAACCCCCATGACTGGCTCTGAAAGGATGGAAGAGCCCTGAGCTGAGGAATGCACGCATCTAGAAGCTGGATAGACAAGGAGGCCGTTCTCCTGGAGACTCCGGAGGAAATACAGCCCTGACCACATCTTGGTTTTAACTCCCCGAACAGTACATCAACATACCTGTGTCGTTTTCCGACACTAAATTTGTGCTAATTTGTTATAGTCGCCATGAGGATAGATGCAAGAGTCTTCCCTGTAAAGATGTCAGAATAACAGCAGCTTTGTCCTGCTCCCTCCAAATCAACGAAAACAGTAAGGAAAACGAGTGTCAGGGAACCCCACCTTTGAAGAAACGAAAGCACTAAGAACCCCAAACAACAATGTTGGAACCTAACTCACTAACTTTGGAATTTAGTGAAAATCTATGTTTGTGTGTGTGTGAGAGAGAGAGAAGGGCAGTGAGAAAAAAAGAGATAAACAAAACAAAATACTCCTCTTTTACATATGAATGGAAGCTACAATTAAAATAGCATCGTTATAGTCCAGCTTGTGTTGACAGCATCTATCTGCAGGCATGGAAGCCTAAACAGAAAATGAAGAGAAGTCACCAAATCATGATGATTTTACTTTATTTTGGCTGCACTGGGTTTTTGTTGCAGCGCTTGGGCTCTTCATTGTGGTTCTTGGACTTTCTCTAGCTGTGGCATGTGGGTTCTCTAGTTGCAGCGCAAGGGCTCTAGAACTCCTGGGCTCAGTAGCTTTGCTGTGTGGGCTTAGCTCACTGACCAGGGATTGAACCTGCATCCCTTGCATTGCAAGGTAGATTCCTAACCACTGGACTACCAGGGACATTCCCACCAAATTATTAATAGTATCATCTTAGAGGGATGAGATTTGGGGTGATTTTTACTTTGTTATTTTCTATACTATTTGCATTTTCACATACTAAAAAATAAACACACACAGCAAAACTACTCTCACAGCAGGAGGATAAAGAAGAAAGCACAAAAAGGAAAGGTATATGAGATGAGAAACTAACCATAGGAGCCGAGGAAAGAAAATTAATTTTGAGAGAATATTTTAACTCCATGTGAGTGAATAAAATGGGTGTTACTCTAGAAATACACAGAGAATTTGTGTATTTCTTATCTAGAAAAGAATATTTCTGACCTCAAAGGAATAGAACATCTAACCAGATGGGCTACCAAGGAGCAACTGAGACAGTTGCAGGGCTTCCCTCAGCTCAGTTGGTAAAGAGGAGACCCCGGTTCGATTCCTGAGTAGAGAAAATCCCCTAGAGAAGGGATAGGCTACCCACTCTAATGTTCTTGGGCTTTCTTTGTGGCTCAGCCAGTAAAGAATCTGCCCACAATGCAGAAGACCAGGGTTTAATCCCTGGATTGGGAAGATCCCCTGGAGAAGGGAAAGGCTACCCACTCCAGTATTCTGGCCTGGAGAATTCCATGGACTGCATAGTCCATGGGGTCGCAAAGAGTTGGACACAAAGGCCTATGCCTCCCCACCCAGGTCCAAATGAATTCTTTGAAATTACATGAAACTTTCAAATTCAAGTAACAGGCCATTTCAGTGTCCTTTAAAATGTTCTAAGTCATTTAAAAAAAGAAAACTTCATGTGTATTTTTATTCAGTACCTGTGAAAGCAGATCCTGAGAAAACACAAGAAGAAAATTAGAAATGGATCTCCTTATGATTATTGATGGAAATGTCATAAGTGAAATGTTAGCAATACAACCAAGGAATGCATTAAAGACAGTAAATCCCACCAAGTAGGGTTCCCCCTCAAAATGCAATTTGGATCCGGTTAGAATGTCAGTTACCATTCCCACAACTTTCTCTAAGCCTGCCCACGGTGGGTTCCCTGGATGCAGAGCCTGAGGCAAGGATTCCTAGCAGGTACTTCCAGCAGGGAGGTCCCAGGAGAAGGCTGAGGGGGCGGGGGCAGGCAGGGAGCAACTAGGCCAAGAGGGGTCCCTCAGGTCCAGCTGGGGCTCTGGAGCATGATTTATACCACACTGCCAGCTTCATCAGGAGGGCAGAAGTTGGGCTTCTTGTCACCCTTACAGACCAGCAAGACTGTGGGCCCCTGCCTCCCAGGGATCTCTGGGGGAAAGGGCCCGCAGGCAGTTGCTGAGGGCCATTCTCAGGGTGGGGGGCAGCTGCGAGCCCTTGACCAACCACATTCTCCGCAAATGGCTTGCCTACCAGAAGGAGATATGAATGGGTCTCTGCCAGCATATCTTCTGCTTAGTCAAAGGGGAGAAAGATGTACCATCATTTCCTTTGAGGTCAAGGAAATGTTTGCTAAAGTTCAATGTGTTTCTGATTTTTAAAATCAGTTCAATAGTAGACATTTACTTTCACCACATGATAAAACTGTGATAAAAAACATGCTTAGTGGTAAGAAGCTAGGAACTTTTCCATTAAAGCCTGGAATAGGACAGCTCTATGGGGACACCATGTCATATGGCATACTCTTGAAAATCCCTTTAGGGTGATTCTCCAGAGGAGTGCACTGAGTTCAAACCTGTAAGACAGGAGGTGTAATCATTGCATTTTGCAGATGAAAGACAAGGAGAATCAACTGAACAATTATAAGAAGTAACAAACCGACCAGTCAGGTGTCTGGTTACATGTTTACTTTGCAAAAATCAGTAACTTTATAAAAACTAAAACCAGCCAGAAAATAAAATGAAAAAACATTCCAATTATGATAGCACTACAGATCAGATCAGATCAGATCAGTCGCTCAGTCGTGTCCAACTCTTTGCGACCCCATAAATCGCAGCACGCCAGGTCTCCCTGTCCATCACCAACTCCCGGAGTTCACCCAGACTCACGTCCATCAAGTCAGTGATGCCATCCAGCCATCTCTTCCTCTGTTGTCCTCTTCTCCTCCTGCCCCCAATCCCTCCCAGCATCAGAGTCTTTTCCAATGAGTCAACTCTTCCCATGAGGTGGCCAAAGTACTGGAGTTTCAGCTTTAGCATCATTCCTTCCAAAGAAATCCCAGGGCTGATCTCCTTCAGAATGGACTGGTTGGATCTCCTTGCAGTCCAAGGGATTCTCAAGAGTCTTCTCCAACACCACAGTTCAAAAGCATCAATTCTTCGGCCCTCAGCCTTCTTCACAGTCCAACTCTCACATCCATACATGACCACAGGAAAAACCATAGCCTTGACTAGACGGACCTTTGTTGGCAAAGTAATGTCTCTGCTTTTGAATATGCTATCTAGGTTGGTCATAACTTTCCTTCCAAGGAGTAAGCGCCTTTTAATTTCATGGCTGCAGTCACTATCTGCAGTGATTTTGGAGCCCAGAAAAATAAAGTCTGACACTGTTTCCACTGTTTCCCCATCTATTTGCCATGAAGTGATGGGACCGGATGCCATGATCTTCGTTTTCTGAATGTTGAGCTTTAAGCCAACTTTTTCACTCTCCACTTTCACTTTCATCAAGAGGCTTTTGAGTTCCTCTTCACTTTCTGCCATAAGGGTGGTGTCATCTGCATATCAGAGGTCATTGATATTTCTCCTGGCAATCTTGATTCCAGCTTGTGTTTCTTCCAGCCCAGAGTTTCTCATGATGTACTCTGCATATAAGTTAAATAAGCAGGGTGACATACAGTCTTGATGAACTCCTTTTCCTATTTGGAACCAGTCTGTTGTTCCATGTCCAGTTCTAACTGTTGCTTCCTGACCTGCACTACAGAAAGATTTTAAAACACCATAGAAAAAACAAAGTGCATGTTCCTTCTGACAAAAACTTAAATACCAAAGAAAAAAGGATACTCCGACCACATATCCTATCTTCTGGGATTTGATAACTCCTTATCATCAACTGGAAACTTCTCCAGTTAATCTATATGTTGACTGTTGTCTAAATAAAAATAGAAAGATCATTTGGTTTCAACAAGATAAGCTGACTTTTGTCTATGGGAAGTTCTTACCAAAAAGAAGAAGAGTGAATTAAAATGGGAAGTCAGATCCCAAGCAGATTCAGATACGTAAGTCCAGATGCCCTGAAATACTGCAGCCACAGGGTGTAAACCCTGTGGTGTTTGTAGGGGTGAAGAGACACGTGGACCAGGGAAGGGAACCCCGTACACAGATAGACCCAAATAGCATGAGACTTCAGTTTATAAAAAAGATAGCATTTAGAATAAATAGAGCAGGAGGATTTGGTCCTTAAATGAAATTAGACAACTAGATGACCATCTGGAAAAATATAACTGAATCTCTCACTTAGTCCATTATTTAAAATATATTCCAGATGTAAAATAAAACTTTAGGTAAAAAGTAAAAGTATAAAACTACTGAAAATACGGGAACATTGAAGCATTTTTTTTTAATGGGCATGGGGTAAGGAAAACTATCTAAGCAGGGCTTCCCTCATAGCTCAGTTGGTAAAGAATCTGCCTGCGATGCAGGGGATCCTGGTTCTATTCCTGGGTAGAGAAAATCCCCTGGAGAAGGGATAGGCTACCCACTCTAATATTCTTGGGCTTTCTTTATGGCTCAGGCAGTAAAGAATCTTCCCACAGTGCAGAAGAGCTGGGTTTAATCCCTGGGTTGTCAAGATCCCCTGGAGAAGGGAAAGGCTACCCACTCCAGTATTCTGGCCTGGACTGCATAGTCCATGGGGTCGCAAAGAGTTGGACACAACTGAGCGACTTTCACTTTTAAGCATGGCACAAATTTGATGTCATTAAAAACACATGGGTAAAAATTTCTAATTAGATAAAATTAGAATTTTCTGGAAATAAAGCAATGCCAGAAATGCAGTCCAAAGGCGAATAGAAACAAAAGTACACACACACACACACACACACACACACACACAGTGACTTTGTAAACTTGTATTACGTTTCAGTAAGAAAAACAGCAAACTCTCCGTAGGAAAACAGACACCCTCCTCCCCACCCAGATAAACAGGCAGTTCTCAGGGTCTGGAGGAGGAATGTGCTAGACTAGATCATGGATGACGCTTGGGAAGAAGGGTCAAGGCTGTGGGGCTGATAAGGGACAACTCCAAGACATGTTTCTAAGTGACAAAGCTAGGGCAGGACAGGACTGCACATATATGGAGATGTTTATCTTTGAAGAGAGAACCGTTGTCCTGGGAACATTTGCTCCCTCCAGGGCCTCAGAGACCAAGACCAAGCTCTGGAGGAGAAAAGGAGCTCGCTTCTTTGTATCTTTTAAAATTTTTCTAGAATTTCAAATCACATGCGTATGTTTATATCCGATTTTTAAAACTTGGTAGTTTTTCAGAATGCATGCATGCTAGGTTGCTTCAGTCATGTCCAACTCTTTTCGATGCCATGGACTGAAGTCTGCCAGGCTCCTCTGTCCGTGGGAATTCTCCAAGCAAGAATAGTGGAGTGGGTTGCCATTTCCTCCTTCGGGGATCTTTTGGACCCAGGGATCGAACTTAAATCTCTTACTTCTCCTGCCTTGGCAGGCAGGTTCTTTACCACTGTCGCCACTGGGAAGCCCAAAGAATAGGTTTTGTTGTTATGGTTCAGTTGCCAAGTCGTGTCCAACTCTGAGATACCGTGGGCTGCAGCATGTCAGGCCTCCCTGTCCCTCACCAGATGTGCTATTATTGATCCTCTCAAAAGTTGAGGTGGCTGGAGCCTCATTCCAGCTTCTCTCCCTACCTACATCAGTTTTCTACAGCTCTAAGCCTCCCTCTGCTTTAGAGAAGAGACAATTACTTAAAGATTGAACTACAGAGAGAGTGACGTCAGCATCATGGCCACATAAAAATATCCCTCCTTTTGGTCTCCCATTTTGAACAACTGTATTTGGTATCCATCCACAAACAGAAGCACCTCTGTGGGAGCTGTGGGATCCTGCTTGGGAATCATGTGGGCACTGGCATCCTCCACAGATTGACTCCAAGCTGTGGGGGGAAGGAGGCCCTACAGGACCAGCGGGGAGGGGCCCTCATATCACACAGAAACCGTCACAGAAAAGGCCCTCCAGATTTGTGTCTGCAGGGCTCTGTCCTCTGAGCTCCCCCAGGTGAGCACACAGGAAATCGACGTGGACCTGGGCCTGGGGACCATTTGCATGGGTGTCCTTGGGGGTGAGATTATTTAGTCTTCTTGTGCCACAGGTGGGTGAACACCTTCCAGAAAGGAGAAGAGATGGCAGGAAAAGCCACCCAGCCAGTGAGAGGGCTCGTGATGGACACGCAGGACAGTCTGTTGGTGGCGTCTTGAGGCAGAGGCCACGCGCAGCCCCTGGACGTCAGGCTGCCAGCACACCTGTCAGGACTGAGGTCCCAGGTGCCATGGCTCAACTCTGCTCCTCGCCTGCACCTCTCACCCTGCATCAGCAGCCCAAAGGCGGGCTTGCCTTAGAGTGGAAGGAGCATGGTTGAGTCTACCGTCTCGACCCTCTTTTTATTCCAAAGGTTGGACCTGATTCTGAATCCAGAATTCTGTGCTGTTTCTGGTCCTGAGTGAGGCAGGTGTGTCCTGGTCAGCATCCGCGTGATCCCTTGAAACCTGGCTCAGGTCTGAGACTCTGGGATTTCCCTGATGTACCTCCTTCCCATCCTCCCCCAGACTCTAGCCACCTTTTCTCCAATTGTATCTCTCAAACTCTGTTTTGATTTTCTTAACCTGTCTGTGAGCTCCTGGAGGGCAATGTTGTCTATTTCAACTCAAGGCCCCGTGGTGTAGTGAGGTGTCAGGGTGTAGTGAGGTGTCAGACTGCAGCAATTGGGACAGACGCAGGGCCACAAGGAGGACTTCTGTGGGGTATAAGAGGTCAGTGGATGCGGGGCTGGCCCAGTACAAGATGAGGAAGTCTGGGCTTCCCCCAGACTTCCCCCCTGCCCCTCCTAGAGAAGGAAGGGACAGGGCATCTGGGAGCTGGTGATGCCACGGCCCCCCTTGGGGACTCACCCTTGTTAAAGAGGCACAGTGGTTAAGGTGACTCTAGAACCATGCATCCCTCCCTGATCGCACACAAAAAAATCCCCAAACAACCAAATCTCCTCAATAGAATGAATGGATTTAAGAGCAGTGCTATCTTCAAGGAGTGGGACACAGTGTCGACACGTAGGTGACTCACCCACATCCAACACCTGGGCCCCAGACACAGGGCAGGGTGGTAACTCTCCTGGGTGCCTCCACAGACCTTATCACAGTCCCCCAGTCACCATCCACACTGTCCGAGTTGGGGGCCACCATGCCACGGCCTCAAGGGGATGTCCTATTGCTCAAGCTGAGAGCTAGTTTCATGGGCTCAGCTGATGAAAATTACAATTTCAGTTACACTATGTGCCCCTCCCTCTGGGTAAGTGATGCTTCAACCCCAAGTAAGAGACATGGACCAAGTAGGTCACCTGCCCTGTCAGTAAATAAAGACGTTGTGGCCTTTGAGCCATCAGCCACTGCAGCTGCCCCAGCTGTGCACTGCAAGGGGATGAAGAAGGGAGAAGTGCAGGACACCGGCTCCAGGTAGCCGAGGCACTGGGATGTCCGCTCCAGGTAGCCGAGGCACTGGGATGTCCGCTCCAGGTAGCCGAGGCGCTGGCATGTCCACTCCAGGTAGCCGAGGCGCTGGGATGTCCGCTCCAGGTAGCCAAGGCGCTGGCATGTCCGCTCCAGGTAGCCGAGGCACTGGGACGCCCGCTCCAGGTAGCCGAGGCACTGGGACGCCCGCTCCAGGTAGCCGAGGCGCTGGGATGTCCGCTCCAGGTAGCCGAGGCGCTGGGATGTCCGCTCCAGGTAGCCGAGGCGCTGAGACACCAGGTCCAGGTAGCTGAGGTGCTGGGATGCTGGCTCCGGGTAGCTGAGGTGCTGGGATGCTGGCTCCAGGAAGCTGGTGTCCATATTGAGCCCAGACTCTTGCATCTTCCCATACACAGTGGTGACGGTGGTTTAGTCACTAAGTTGTGTCCCACTCTTGAGACCCCTGCCAGGCTCCTTTGTCCCATATACAGAGAAGTACTCAATACATTAAATTGAAGTATCTGGATTTCAAAAGTAATCTTTTGATAGTCCAACTATCTAGTTTTTGTTGCAAAAATGCTTGTATAACCTGGCTCCTCCCTTACTTCTTCAGAGCAGGCCCTCAGAGTGACCTGAGATGCTGTCATAGGAGCATAAGTCTTCAGTTTTGGCCCTAAATAGAATTCAATTCTCAGCTTTTAGGTGGTTCATTTTTAAATTTTTTTTCAGTTGACAAAGATAACAGTGCACCAAGGGAGTCACCTCTCCTACCTTCCCAGAAAGGACCTTCGGCCATTCCATCCCCCACCTCCCATGGCCAAGTTCACCCAGCAACTTAGGTTGGGGGCTGGCATCACTGCTAGGAAAATGGTGCTGATGTCATGTGCCTTCCTTGTTATGTTAGCTTGCCTTTCTTTCTTTTTGTTGTTCTTGCTTTAAATGAGCTCCCTCTTTATTTTTTAAACTTCCTTCCTGGAGTTTGAGTCATTTCCCGAGGTCTTTGTCTGCCTTAGCTAAGGACCTCAGTGCCCAAGACGGTTTAGAAGTCCTTCTGTTTCTTCTCCAGGGACCTCAGTCCAGACAGAAGCCCAAGCTGGACAAAAGTTCTGGGAGAAGTAGGGCATGAAAATAATGCTTGGAGTTTTCCCTAAGGGGAGACTCCACACGTGGCCACCTTGACCCAATCTCCTTGGGTAGAGAGAGCAGCCTGCTGAATTGGGAGGGAAGCTCTTCGAGGCGTGAAGGAACTATGACTCCAGGGAGAAGCCCCCTGTTTCCAGCTGTGCTGCCTGGGGAGTGAGTGCTCTGAGCTTACACAGCCAGGAAGTGGGTCCCACACTGGGAGAAGAACTGGACTCTTGCCCCAGGGAAGAATTTTTTGCCTCCATCCATGATCCCCAGCATCAGCACAGGTCAGAACCTGGCAGAATACCCTCACCCTTAGCTGACATGATGGAGAGGGAGACAGGCCCTTTTCCACTGTTTGCTGATGGATGAAACACCCCACCTCATTCCTGGCTTTGTCCCACTGGCTCTCAAGTTCTGACAATGTGGGGTATCTAAGTGGGCCTTCAACTTCCCTTCACCCGATCCCAGGTCCTCTCCTGTGCCCCAGCTGTCCCGGGTTTGGGGTCCACCTCTGAGCCGGCTAAAAGTGACCCATGCCCCAGCGGTAGTGGCTGCAGCCGACGGGCTGGGTAAGCTGCAAAGGTATCATGTAAATATAAGTGGGGTTGTGCAAACCACAGTCTGTGGGCCAAATTCTGCCTGAGGCCTGCTTTTGTAGATAAAGTTCTATTGGACACGGCCATGCTTTATTGTTTACTTAACATCTGTGGCTGCTTCAAGCTAGAGATAAAGTAGCTGCAATGTGGTCTGTATGGCTCAGAAGGCTGAAAACACATCTACTATCCAGCCCTTTATAGGAAATGATGGGGCCCCTGGATATTAGAAGACAGTGAGCTATTTTGTCCCTGTAGAGTGTTACCACTTGGATGGAACCTTTCGGAGACAAAGTCTCTGGGGAGCGGTGTTGGTACTGACAAGTGGACATCTTTGATGGAGGCCCTGCTGCTCTCTGGTCCCTATAGTGGTTACACAACCCCATATGATGGCTCCCTGCCCGCCCCTGCACAGGGCTGGTCTACACTTTCCCATGGCCTTATCCCGGGTCCTTCTGAAGGTTGCAGCCTTGGAGCCAGGGCACAAATGTAGCCTTGGCTCCTACGACCCAGGGCATAAGCCAGAGGACCTGCGTGGGTGGGTTTGACTTCCCTGAGGCTAGTGGGAGATGGAGCTCCTTTGGTCCAGTCCTCTTGGAGGTGTAGAAAAACTCGTGACCAAGACACTCTCCTTTCTTTTAATTACACCTTTAATTTCGAGATCCTTATGGATTAACATGCAGTTTATAAGAAACAATACAGAAAGACTCCTAGAGTCCTCATCTGGGTCATTTCCCCCATGGCTGCATCCTGCTGAATGAGAGGACAAGTCACAGGAGGATTCTGACTCTCGGGCAGTCAGCACCTGAGTCTTTCCAGCATCACAAGGACACCTCCTGCTGTCTTTTCACAGTCCCTCCCCTTTTTGACCTCTGAGGCCAGCAATCTGTTCCTCACTGCCCACTTTTTTGTCATTTCAAGGTTATCTACGTGTGGAACCTCACAGCATGCCACCGTTGGGACTGGCTTTTTTCAGTCTCTGGGGATTGATGTGTGTGTGTCAGTAGTTTTTACCCTGTTACTACAAAGTATTATTCAAGATATTGTAAGACTACAGTTCATTTACCCATTCATTTATTGAAGGATATTTGGGTTGTTACTAGTTTGGGGCCACTAGGAATCAGTCTGCCACATGTGTGTGTAGGTTATCATGTGAACACAGAATTAGTGCAGCTGTCTCAGAGGAATGCGGCCCAGAGAAAGCAAAGGACTCTGGTGTGGCTGCCTTTTCCTGATGGTCTCCACTGGTTTGTGGTTCAACTGGTTGAAATAGATAACAGTGTCACCCGTTGTTCCTACTCACCCCACTCCCAAGTCTAGGTGGAAATCCTCCTTCTTCACCCTTACCTCCTCCACCACCCCTGTCTCCTCCCTCACTCCCGTCTCCTCCATCACTCCCATCTCCTCCATCACTCCCGTCTCCTCCCTCACTCCTGTCTCCTCCTCACTTCTGTCTCCTCCATCACTCCTGCCTCCTCCATCACCCTGTCTCCTCCATCACCCCGTCTCCTCCATCACTCCCGTCTCCTCCTCACTTCTGTCTCCTCCATCACTCCTGCCTCCTCCATCACCCTGTCTCCTCCATCACCCCGTCTCCTCCATCACTCCCGTCTCCTCCTCACTTCTGTCTCCTCCATCACTCCTGCCTCCTCCATCACTCCTGTCTCCTCCATCACTCCTGTCTCCTCTTCACTTCTGTCTCCTCTTCACTTCTGTCTCCTCCATCACTCCCATCTCCTCCATCACTCCCGTCTCCTCCATCACTCCTGTCTCCTCCATCACTCCTGTCTCCTCTTCACTTCTGTCTCCTCCATCACTCCCATCTCCTCCATCACTCCCGTCTCCTCCATCACTCCTGTCTCCTCCATCACTCCCATCTCCTCCATCACTCTCGTCTCCTCCATCACTCCTGTCTCCTCTTCACTTCTGTCTCCTCCATCACTCCTGCCTCCTCCATCACTCTTGTCCCCTCCATCACTCTTGCCTCCTCCATCACTCCTACCTCCTCCATCACCCCGTCTCCTCCATCACTCCTGCCTCCTCCATCACCCTGTCTCCTCCATCACCCTGTCTGCTCTATCACCACTCCATGTGTGAACTTGGGCAAGACAGCCTGGTTCCGAGAGGGTTGCTCTTACTCATCTCAGCCTGTCAGTGGCAGGAAGACCAGCAAGATCATCTAGGGTGGGGGCAGGAGTTGCCCTGCAGGTCTTTGGGGGTGTGGAGTGCCCTGGGTGCCTGTGACTGGGCTGATTCAGACTCCTAGACCTGAGGATGTATTGAACTGAATGAAGTCTGCTACCCACTGTGTCTTTGAGGATCAGGGAGGAGAACCCAACAGTAAACCTCTATATGGGAAAATCTGCATGTCCTCTATGAAGCTATACCGATACCTCGAGTATGCAGTTTCCTAGTGAAGGAAATACCTATATTTCTGCACCCCAACACTCATAACTAGAAACTCTGAGTTAAATCAAAATACATTTGTTTTACTGAATTTTGTGGAACCAGCTGCTTTTGCAGTGTGACAATCTAATTCCTAAAAATTGGTCACCATTTAAAATTTGGTGGCTTCCCTGATAACTCAGTTGGTAAAGAAACCACCTACAGTGCAGGAGACTCCAGTTCGAGCTTGAGCTTCCCTGGTGGCTCAGCTGGTAAAGAATCTGCCCATAAACCGGGAGACCTGGGTTTGATCCCTGGGATGGGAAGATCCCCTGGAGAAGGGAAAGACTACCCACTCTAGGATTCTGGCCTGGATAATTCCATGGACTGTATAGTCCACGGGGTCACAAAGAGTCAGACACAACTAAGTGACTTTCATTTCATTTTTAAAATTTGGTGGGGGGCTCAGAGATGAATTATTATTATTATTATTTGTCTTTCAAACTTTTACTTAAGGGCACTGATCCATGATGGATTTTAGATCTTGTTGAATGCAGCCACATCCATAGACTATACATACTCATCGAAAGCAGTGATCTGCTCCTCCAGCATGTCTGTCCCAACTTTGTTGTCTCCAACTACACACTGTATTTGAAGTTTTTTAATGCCATACCCAACTGGAACTAGTTCAGAAGAGCCCCAGGCCAAGCCGTCTGCTTGAATGCTTCTGACGTGCTCCTCTAGTTTTGCCATATCGGTCTCATCATCCTAAGGTTTCACGTCTAATAAGATGGAAGATTGGAGACAAGTGCTGGTTTTTCGGCTTTCTTTGACTCATACTGAGCAAGGCATTCTTCTCTTAGCCTCTTGGCTTCTTCACTTTCTTCCTCATCATCAGATCCAAAGAGATCAATGTCATCATCATCTTTACTATCTGTAGCTCCACTTTCTGTGGTGTCCTCCACATTAGCAGGGCCATACTTGCCCAAAGCTTTCTTCACTCCCGGCAGGCTGGCCTTTTCCTTCTCATAAGATTTGATGTGGTTATACCAACGGAGGGCATGACACAAGTCGGCAGGTGGTGGGCCGGAGACGGCTTCAAATACTGCCACATCTGCTTGTGATGGCACATACCCCTCTATGTAACTCTTGTCTGCCAAGTAGTTGTTGAGCACCTGGAGGCCAGCGGGGCTCTTCAAGTCTCCAAAACCCATGGCGATGGCTAATCTAGAACTGGGAGGCAGCAAAGAAAAAGAGGCATGCAACTGGTCAGCGCCCAGTGCTAAGAGAAAAAAGGTCAGAGATGAATTATCAACACAACAGAATCACTCTGCCTTTAAAACACCTGGCTTAAAAGCACACTTGCTGAATCACTTAGGTGAAATGCTGGCAGCCCCTGGGCTCAAGCTGCAGCCTGTTCTAGGAAACCAGTGGAACCACCTCCATTCTGGATGCTGTGAGGTTGTCACGTGTGATCCCAAGCAGGCAACGAAGCGGCTGCTCCCCATGTGGGTGTAGATAGGGCTCTGTGTGTTGGGGCCCAGAGCGCCCGGAGTCTCCTCCTCCTTTCTGCCGCCCACGAGGTTCTCATGGGAAGAGAAGAGTGAGGCTTGTGGGACAAGCTGGCTCGGGTGTGTCTCCCCTTTGCTCCCTCAAGGCACCTGCTGTGCCTGAGGTACCGGCAGGCTGCTGGGGTTTGGACAAGGAAAGGCCAGTCTCCCCAGAGTTTTGTTGTTGCTGTCCTAGGCTCTGCAGGGGGCCCCCCTCCTCGCCTCCCTCCCCGTCAGCACCAGGCAAGGAGGTCAACTCTTTCCCCAGAAAGAGCCCAACCTGAAGCCTTTTCTCTCTTCCAATATGGAGTGGGGGGTGGGGGGGTGGGGGGGTGTGGCGGGGAGAGGCTGTGGTTGGCCCCTAGAATTCTTTTTTAAGATTTATTTGATATGGACCATTAAAAAAAGAATTTATTGAATTTGTCCCAGTATTGCTTCTGTTTTATTTATTTATCTATTTCTGGTCATGAGGCACATGGGATCTTAGTTTCCCAACAAGGGATCGAACCCACACCCCCTGCATTGGAAAGTGAGATCTTAACCACCAGGGAAGTCCCAGACCCCTAGAACTGTTGTGTGGAAATGTGGTTCTGCAAACAGACCAAAGGCCTGCAGACCTGGGAGGACTTCTGAGGCCCCTGGGTCAGGTCTTGTCTCACAGAGTAAAATCTTTAGAGCCCAAAGTCTGGAAAGAATGCCACTAGCTGCAAGTAATAGCCAACAAATAAATTGCTCAAACAAAAATGCTAATAATTCCCTGTGCTGTATAATATAGCCGATATTTTATAGTAACTTGAAGTATAATCTATAAAAATCTTAAATCACTGTATTGGACACTTGAAACTGGAACAATAATGTAAATCATCCATCCTGTGATAAAAATGCTAATAATGTCAAATAAGAAGTCTTGGCAGGGTGACTTTAGGGTCAGCCTCCTTCCATCTTCATGCTCTGCTCCTCTGAGTGTGTCCGCTCATCCAGACTCTATCAACTTTGCAAACCAGCATCCGGAAGACCATACCAAGCATGGGGTGTCTATTTCTCATGTCTCTGCTTAAGGGGGAGGAGAAGTTTCCTGAAGCATCCAGCATTCTGCCTTAACCCATGCGGATGGGCTGTGTCACATGTCTGCTCTGGTCCAGGTGCTGGCCAGGGGGTGGACTTACCATCATTGACTTAGACCTGGATCGAGGAGTTTCTGATATCTCTTGAAGCTTATTGCTGACAGGTACACAGGTGAACTTGTCTTTGGAAGGAGAGAGAGCATCTTCCCCACAGCTCACTTCATACAGAGAGAAATGCACACAGAATCTTGATAGACCCCAGGTAACTTTTGGCTGAACTACTATCATGGTTTTAGATGAAAGCAGGTGGGCCACTGTGTGGATAATCAGTGACACTAGGTTCCCCGGTGATATAGGAGCCAGCCGGGCAGCCCCCAGTGGCACTGGCAGGGCCATTGATTTCCATGTCAGGGCGGGGTCAGCATCACCAGAGGCTATTTTTCAATAGAAGCCAGAAATCCAAATCTTCACCTAAAATCTTACACTTCCTAAATATTGATAATGAGTTCACACTTTTATTGACACGATGGGGCTAATAAAAATTGTCTAAGAGCTGGACTTCTAGAGATGGGAATACCACACTACCTGACCTGCCTCCTGAGAAATCCATATGCAGGTCAAGAAGTAACAGTTAGAACCTGACATGGAATAACAGACTGGTTCCAAATTGGGAAAGGAGTATGTCCAGGCTGTATATTGTCACCCTGCTTATTTAACTTCTATGCCAAATATATCATTGCCAAAATGCCGGGCTGGAAGAAGCACAAGCTGGAATCAAGATTGCCAGGAGAAATATCAATAACCTCAGACACGATATGCAGATGACACCACCCTTATGGCAGAAAGTGAGGAGGAAATGAAGAGCTTCTTGATGAAAGTGAAAGAGGAAAGTGAAAAAGTTGGCTTAAAACTCAGCATTCAGAAAACTAATATCATGGCATCTGGTGCCATCACTTCATGGCAAATAGATGGGGAAACAAGGTAAAGAGTGAGAGACTTTATTTTCTTAGGTTCCAAAATCACTGAAGATGGTGACTGCAGCCATGAAATTAAAAGGCACTTGCTCCTTGAAAGAAAAGCTATGACCAACCTAGACAGCATATTAAAAAGCAGAGATATTACTTTGCCAACAAAGGTCCATGATAGTCAAAATATGACCAACCATAGTCAAAGCTATGGTTTTTCCAGTAGTCATGTGTGGATGTGAGAGTTGGACTATAAAGAAAGCTGAGTGCCAAAGAACTGACGTTTTTGAACTGTGGTGTTGGAGAAGACTCTTGAGAGTCTCTTGGACAGCAAAGAGATCCAACCAGTCCATCCTAAAGGAAATCAGTCCTGAATATTCATTGGAAGGACTGATGTGAAGCTGAAACTCCAATACTTTGGATGCGAAGAACTGACTCATTTGAAAAGATCCTGATGCTGGAAAAGATTGAAGGCAGGATGAGGGGGGGTGAAAGAGGATGAGATGGTTGGATGGGATCACCAACTTGATGGACATGCGTTTGAGCAAGCTTGGGAGTTGGTGATGGACAGGGGAGCCTGGTGTGCTACAATCCATAGGGTCACAAAGGGTTGGATACAGCTGAGTGACTGAACTAAACTGAACTGAAGAGCTGGACCCAACTTGGAGCCCATGGTGCTCCTTCTTTGGATAAAGCGGTCAACATCTGGAAGTTGGGATGAGGCTTTGCTGTGGTCTCTTTGCACCGACTGGCAGTGGGACCCCTACTTTGGGAGACATCAAACATTACAGGAGAGGCCCAAGGGCACTGTTACTGTTCCCAGGTCTAGGGACCAAACCACTTTCTAGCCATGATCTTCCAAAGAGCACTAGAGAAGCTAGATAAGAGAAACCAGGACACTCAGAGGAAATTACCGGGGATGTTTCCTGCAATGAATGTCCCAGGCTGTGCTGGAGACAGGTAGGGTGTGGATGCTGTGATTCATCATTTCATATGGAAATGAGATGTGACTCAGTACTCTTTGGGGAAATGAAAGGTGATGATAAAACATACACCAGTTAGTTAGTTCAGTCGCTCAGTTGTGTCCGACTCTTTGTGACCCTATGAACTGCAGCACGCCAGGCCTCCCTGTTCATCACCAACTCCCAGAGTTCACTCAAACTCATGTTCATCGAGTCAGTGATGCCATCCAGCCATCTCATCCTCTGTCGTCCCCTTCTCCTCCTGCCCCAAATCCCTCCCAGCATCAGGGTCTTCTCCAATGAGTCAACTCTTCACATGAAGTGGCCAAAGTATTGGAGTTTCAGCTTCAACATCAGTCCTTCCAATGAACACCCAGGACTGATCTCATTTAGGATGGACTGGTTGGATCTCCTTGCAGTCCAAAGGACTCTCAAGAGTCTTCTCCAACACCACAGTTCAAAAGCATCAATTCTTCGGTGCTCAGCTTTCTTCACACTCCCACTCTCACATCCATACATGACTACTGGAAAAACCATAGCCTTGACTAGACAGACATTTGTTGGCAAAGGTCTCTGCTTTTCAATATGCTATCTTCGTTGGTCATAACTTTCCTTCCAAGGAGTAAGCATCTTTTAATTTCATGGCTGCAATCACCATCTGCAGTGATTTTGGAGCCCCAAAAAATAAAGTCTGACACTGTTTCTACTGTTTTCCCATCTATCTGTCATGAAGTGATGAGACCGGATGCCATGATATTAGTTTTCTGAATGTTGAGCTTTAAGCCAACTTTTTCACTCTCCTCTTTCACTTTCATCAAGAGGCTTTTTAGTTCCTCTTCACTTTCTGCCATATGGGTGGTGTCATCTGCATATCTGAGGTTATTGATATTTCTCCTGGCAATCTTGATTCCAGCTTGTGCTTCTTCCAGCCCAGCGTTTCTCATGATGTACTCTGCATAGAAGTTAAATAAGCCCGGTGACAATATATAGCCTTGATGTACTCCTTTTCCTATTTGGAACCAGTCTGTTGTTCCATGTCCAGTTCTAACTGTTGCTTCCTGACCTGCATATAAGTTTCTCAAGAGGCAGGTCAGGTGGTCTGGTATTCCCATCTCTTTCAGAATTTTCCACAGTTTATTGTGATCCACATAGTCAAAGGCTTTGGCATAGTCAATAAAGCAGAAATAGATGTTTTACTGTGGCTCAGATCATGAACTCCTTATTGCCAAATTCAGACTTAAATTGAAGAAAGTGAGGAAAACCACTAGACCATTCAGGTATGACCTAAATCAAATCCCTTATGATTATACAGTAGAAGTGAGAAATAGATTTAAGGGACTAGATCTGATAGACAGAGTGCCTGATGAACTATGGACAGAGGTTCATGACATTGTATAGGAGACAGGGATCAAGACCATCCCCATGGAAAAGAAATGCAAAAAAGCAAAATGGCTGTCTGAGGAGGCCTTACAAATAGCTGTGAAAAGAAGAGAAGCGAAAAGCAATAGAGAAAAGGAAAGATGTAAGCATCTGAATGCAGAGTTCCAAAGAATAGCAAGGAGAGATAAGAAAGCCTTCCTCAGCAATCAGTGCAAAGAAATAGAAGAAAATAACAGAATGGGAAAGACTAGAGATCTCTTCAAGAAAATTAGAGATACCAAGGGAGCATTTCATGCAGAGATGGGCTCGATAAAGGACAGAAATGGTATGGACCTAACAGAAGCAGAAGATATTAAGAAGAGGTGGCAACAATACACAGAAGAACTATACAAAAAAGAGCTTCACGACCAAGATAATCACGATGGTGTGATCACTCACCTAGAACCAGACATCCTGGAATGTGAAGTCAAGTGGGCCTTAGAAAGCATCACTACGAACAAAGCTAGTGGAAGTGATGGAACTCCAGTTGAGCTATTTCAAATCCTGAAAGATGATGCTGTGAAAATGCTGCATTCAATATGCCAGCAACCCCATGTCCAAGAAGCAGCAGCTGTGTGGGCGCGGGAAGGCTGAGAGGAGCTACTCCACGTTCAAGGTCAGGAGGGGTGGCCATGAGGAGATACCCCTCATCCAAGGTAAGGAGCAGCAGCTTCACTTTGCTGGAGTAGCTGCTGCGCTTTGCTGGAGCAGCCGTGAAGAGATACCCCACATCCAAGGTAAGAGAAACCCAAGTAAGACGATAGGTGTTGCAAGAGGGCATCAGAGGGCAGACACACAGAAACCATAATCACAGAAACAGACATCAGACAGATAAAATTAGACAAATGGGCCCAAACTCAGGCATGTGAATCTAGCCTCAGGGTAGCTATAGTAGCTGAATCCATCAGAAACTGAGAGGGCTCTCTGCATACCCTGGGCCACCTGTACCTTGACTGGAGTCAGTTGGCCTGGATTCAAGTTCTGACTGTATTCCTTACTAGCTAGGCAAGTTCCTAACCACTCTAAGCTTTCCCAGCTGGAAATGAGCATGATGGTCACGTCAGTACCCACCTCACTGGGTTGTTGGGAGAAAATTTTTATTAACTTTTTGGTATTTTTTCTCTGTTCCTTTTCTATAACTGTGTGTATATGTGTTATATGCTGTTGTTCAGTCGCTAAATTGTGTCTGACTCTTTGCAACTCCATGAATGGCAGCACACCAGGCTTCCCTGTCCTGTGTCCCTGAGTTTGCTCAAATTCACGTCCGTGGAGTTGGTGATGCCGTCCAACCATCTTATCCTCTGTCATCCCCTTCTCTTCCTGCCTTCAATCTTTCCCAGCGTCAGGGTCTTTTCCAATGAGGTGGCTTTTCGCATCAGATGGTCAAAGTATTGGAGCTTCAGCTTCAGCATCAGTCCTTCCAATGAATATTCAGGACTGATTTCCTTTAGGATGGACTGGTTGGATCTCCTTGCAGTCCAAGGGACTCTCTAGAGTCTTCTCCAACACCACAGTTCAAAAGCATCAATTCTTCAGTGCTCAGCTTTCTTTATCGTCCAACTCTCACATCCATACATGACTACTGGAAAAACCATAGCTTTGACTAGATGGACCTTTGTAGGCAAAGTGACATCTCTGCTTTTTAAAATACTGTCTAGGTTTGTCATAGATGTTCTTTCAAGGAGCAAGTGTCTTTTAATTTTGTGGCTGTAGTCACTGTCTGCATTGATTTTGGAGCCCAATAAAATGAAATCTGACACTGTTTCCACTTTTTGCCCATCTATTTGCCATGAAGTAATAGGACTGGATGCCATGATCCTCAGTTTTTGAATGCTGAGTTTTAAGCCAGCTTTTTCACTCTCCTCTTTCACCTTCAAGAGGCTGTTTATTTCCTCTTCACTTTCTGCCATTAGAGTGGTATCATCTGCATATCTGAGGTTGTTGGTATTTCTCCTGGCATTCTTGATTTCAGCTTGTGAGTCATCCAGCCCAGCATTTCCTGTGATGGATTCTGCATATAAATTAAATTAATAGGGTGACAATACTTGACATACTCCTTTCCCAGTTTTGAACCAGCCGGTTGTTCCATGTGTGGTTCTAACTATTGCTTCTTGTTCTGCGTACAGGTTTCCCTCTTTTTTGGGTTTCCTTCCCGTTTAGGTAACCACAGAGCATCGAGTAGAGTTCCCTGTGCTATGTAGTAGGTTCTCATTAGTTACCTGCTTTATGTATAGTATCTGTAGTGTGTATGTGTCAATACCAGTCTCCCAGTTCATCCCATCAACTCCATTCCCTTTTGGTTCCCATACATTTGTTCTCTATGTCTGTGTCTCTATTTCTGCTTTGCAAATATGTTCATCTGTACCATTTTTCTAGATTCTACATATATGTGTTAATATTCAAATTTCTTTTTCTCTGTCTGACTTCACTGTTTTCTAATGACTGTTGTATGCATGCTTTTTTTCATGAAGAATTGAATCTTGAATGTGGGAACTATAGACATCTTATTCCATAAAACTGTATTGTCTAAATAGGGCAAAACTCTATGCCATTTACTGGAACCACTGAGAGTGTTGTAAATGCTAAAGGGATCCTGAAAATTACCAAGGCAGCTGTGTGAGCAGGATTTACAGGCTCGTGTCTCACACTGAGCTGTCCTGGAGACAGAATCTGCCCAAAGCCCTGTACCCTTTCCTTGATTTATCTCTTTCCAAATGTTGATGAGCCGCTTTGCTTGCCAAAGCCAGATCTGGGAAGTGAGTACTAGTTAGCCTTAAAAACAACGCTCGCCCAGTCAAGTTTTCTGTAAATACTGTGCATGATAAGTTACACAAGGACACTATTTATGAAATGTGGGAAAATTGATAAGGCTGTATAAGCATGCTTACCAGCCAAGGGGCGGGGGCGGGGGTAAGGGCAGGGGAGAGTCTTTGAAAAAAAAAAAGACTGCAGCCAGTGAAACAGGTTTCCTCCTGCTCAGTTTTGCTCAGTGAGGGGCGGGAGGGTGTGGGGTCGGCCTTCAGCCAGCACCTCTGTCTCTTGGTTGCCCTAATGGACTCCTCACTGGGGTGATGGCATCAGGACTCCCGTCTCCCCTCTCTTACAGACCAGGAAACCCAGCCCTCTGGAGATGCCGAGCTTAGGTCCTGTCCCAAAGCCAGCAAATATCCAAACCTAGGCACCAATGCCAGAGGCAAGTTCAGGTGATCAACGCTTGTCAGCGTACTGGTGGGGCAGTGACTCCTCCCCCCAAATCCCCTGCCCAGATGTGAGCCCCTGGAGCCCTCACAGAGCCCCTTGGAGATGTGAGGAACTGCTATGGACTCTCATATATGGACAGAGAGGTCCCACAGCTCATCTAAAGCCACACAGCTCGTGAGGGGCAGAGTGGGATTTGAACCAGGGGTAGATGTGTTCTGTCCCTTTAAACAGCTGGAAACTCACAAACCAGCCCTGGCGGGGTGTGTCCTCATGTGGTTTTGCACACGTGGGATAGTGTACCCAGGAGGGTCAGCGCAGTAGCTCACACAGTGGCACAGAGTGTTGCTTTCATTCTTCATTTGTTCTTTAGTTTTGTTCATTTTTCATTTTGTAGAGATGTTTATAACTGCTCTATTTCTATGAAAAGGGGAACAATATAGCTCCATCTGAGCCTGAAACCATGGTTGCCTGCTGAGAGGTCCTCACACATCATTCGGGTCTCTCTGCACAGAGGGTGGGGGGCTGCCACATGAAGGTCTTAGCCCTTCAGTGCTTCCCCACAGATTTCAGATAAAAGTCAAGTTGTCACTGTTTGGGCTCTCAGGGCTCCTCCCCTCCCCAGGTCCTCCTATCCATTCCTCAGGCTCTCGTAGGACCGCCTTTCCTTCACTTCCTTAACAAGGTTGTGGGCCTCCCACCCCAGGGCCTTAGCACATGCTATTCCCCCACATGAACGCCATTTCCCCTCTTATCTTTTCCTCCTTTAAATTCCAGCTTCGTTGCCATTCTTTCCCGGAGGAGCCGGTCCCAAGTGTCCATCCCAAGGATCTCTCCTGACACCCTGAGGTACCTGTCACCACTAAAACTGCTCAACATGTTCAAATCTGTCCATTCTAAGGGATGTCAAAGGTCATGAAGGCAGGAGTTTTCTCCTAGAATATCAGTGCTGAGCCCAGTACACAATAAGGCCTTAATCAACATTGCTTGGGTGGATGGATGGTTAGGTAGATGGATAGATAGATGGATAAAAAGATGGATGGATGGATGGATGGATGGGTGGGTGGGTGGATGGTTGGATGACTGCATGGATAGATAGGTGGGTGGGTGGATGGATCTCCACAGACACTAAAGAGCACAGGGAGAACTCAATGGATTCTAAGAAAGCATCTCTGGACTCTTGCAAACATCTGATTAAAATAAAAAGAACGCAAGGAGCACCGCCTGAGGGCTCTCTGTCTAGAGTCTGAGATGAGTGCTTTATCCCTTGTGGAGGCTGAAGCCCCTGAGTTCCCAACCCCCATGACACCCTACTGGAAGCTCTGAGGAGAGCTGGTGTCCCATCTCAGTCACTCGGAGGTTTGCCACTCTCCACTGAGCGCTCCCTTTGGGGGCTGGGTCCTCACCATCCACCCAGAGTGCCGAGAGTCATGGGTGCCCGTGGGTAGGGGGAGCCAAAGGGGGAGGGTCCAGTCCCCTCCCTTCTCTGGGGAGACGGATGTGTGGTCTGCAGGTCTCCTGAGGGTTCCAGCTGGAGTCCCAGGTCACCTGCTCAATTTAGTGTCACCCAGTGCTGCCCGCTTCCTTGGCCTTGTCTCACTCCTCCCCTCTCAAATAAACTGCATATCCCAAATGTTTGTCTGGGCTCTACTTCTTGGGGACCCCAACTGGTGACAGTCTCAGTGAGCAGAACACACTGTCATCACAGGAAAAGAACTCTTCAAGGGCCTCTGTGAGTCGCTGTGCGGAAGGAGGTCAGCCGTGGCCTGGATGGATTCTGGGCTCAGACCTCCCACCCTTCCGGTAACCCTGAGCTGAGGAAAAACAGGCGCACAAGTCTCGGCCTGTGAGGTCAAAGACATTTTCATCTTTTCCTTTATGATGCTTTCTGCGAAGCTGCCACATCACAACACAGCATTTGCACTACAAAACCCTGAAAACTGCCAAATTTCACCCAATTGAGTTTAACGTTCTCAAGGAGGGAGCTTGGCATTGTGTTAGAAACTCAGACATTCCCACGGCCCAGTTCCTATTTTAAAATTGCCTATCTATTTAAAGTTCACGATGAGGGGACACAAGAGAAAAAAGACTCTCAAAGCCAAAGGGAACATGAACGCGCAAAAGGAGAGTCCAGTTTGCTTCTAAAAAAGGCTGAAAATTATAACCGTCGTGTCTCAAGTCTGAGGATTTTTTTTCTTTTCCTCTTCTGGTTGTTTGCAAACCAAAGTGGAATTTTATTATGGGTTATGAAGTGAGTTTCTCAAGTTCCTGGCCCCCTCCAAATCTCTACTCACTCCGCGGCGTGCCCTCACATGGAAGGAGGAGGGACCCCCAAATAAAGGCGCTGGTGCATGCAAGCCACAAACGTCTCCCCACCCCCATCGCCGCTGCATTTCCTTAGCCCGCACCCAGCGACGTTGCCTGGCTCCTTTTATGCACAACAAAACCGTGATGAAGGCTGCAGGAGTCAGAAGCTATTCAGCACAGGAAGCCCCTGTATCCGGTGAGGAATAAGAAGTGCAGCGGCAGGATGCGCCTTGGGTCAGGGGGCCGCGGAAAGCCTTCAGCCTTTGTGTCCTTCTCTGTGACGGAGCGTCCACGTCTGAGCCCTCGGCTCCCCTCGGAGCTCAGCTTGGGCTGCCGCTGTCACCGCCGGGGCGTCAGCCTCCCACCCAGAGGGACACAGAGGCCACGATGGCCAGTTCCGCTGGCCTGCTGCTGCTGCTGCTGCTGCTGTCGATCCAGTCCCGGGCAGAGAACACCACTGACTGGGAGGCCGTGGTCTGCGCAGGGTCTGCCTGCTACACGGCCCACAGGCACAAGCTGAGTGCGGAGGATGCCCAGCTCCATTGCAGCAAGAAAGGGGGCAATCTGGCCACGGTGAAGAGTGAGGAGGAGGCCTGGCACATCCAGGGTGCCCTGACCCAGCTCCTGCTGCTGGGGCCGCCCCTGCAAGAACGCCCGAAATTCTGGATTGGGCTCCAGCGAGAGAAAGGCACTTGCTCGGACAGCAGCCTACCTCTGAAGGGCTTCAGCTGGCTGGGCGATGGGGAGGACTCACAGTACAACAACTGGTACAAAGAAGTTAGGAGCACCTGTACCCACAGGCGCTGCGTGTCCCTGATTCTGGACCTGTCTGTGCCGGGCTTGGCCAGCAGCCTCTCCAAGTGGGTCGATGGTCCTTGTGGGCACTCCGGGTTTCCTGGGATGAACATCGAGGGCTTTGTGTGCAAGTTCAGCTTCAAAGGCATGTGCCGGCCGCTGACCCTGGGGGGCCCAGGTCAGGTGAACTACACGACCCCTTTCCAGGCTACCAGCTCCTCCCTGCAGGCCGTGCCCTTTGCCTCGATGGCCGCCGTGGCCTGTGAGGACGGGAATGAGGGCAGGCAGCACTACTTCCTGTGCAAGGAGAAGGCCCCCAGCGAGTTTGACTGGGACAGCTCAGGGCCCCTCTGTGTGAGCCCCAAGTTCGGCTGCGACTTCAACAATGGAGGCTGCCAGCAGGACTGCTTCGAGGGCGGGGATGGCTCCTTCCGATGCGGCTGCCGGCCGGGGTTCCGGCTGCTGGACGACCTGGTCAGTTGCGCCTCTCGGAACCCTTGCAGCTCCAGCCCGTGCGGAGGGGAGGCCACGTGCTTCCCCGGGTCCCTCGGAACAGACTTTACGTGCCACTGTCCCCCAGGCTACCAGCTGGACTCGACTCAGCGGGACTGTGTGGACGTGGATGAGTGCCGGGACAACCCCTGTGCCCAGGACTGTGTCAACACCCCTGGGAGCTTCCGCTGTGAGTGCTGGGTGGGCTTTGAGCCTGGCGGCCCTGAAGAGGGGGCCTGCGTGGATGTGGACGAGTGTGCCCCTGGCCACTCGCCCTGCGCCCAGAGCTGCACCAACACCGAGGGCTCCTTCTATTGCTCCTGCGAGGAGGGCTACGAGCTGGCTGAGGAGGACGGCACCCAGTGCCTGGACGTGGACGAGTGTGAGGTCCAGCAGGGGGGCCTCTGCGACAGCCTGTGCTTCAACACAGAGGGGTCCTTCCGCTGTGGCTGCCTGCCGGGCTGGGAGCTGGACCCCAACGGCGTCTCCTGCACTGGGGGGCACACGTCATTGGGACCACCGACCGGGTTTCCCCTTAGGGAAGACACGGGAAATGGAGAAGGGAAGCTCCAGTCTTCTGCCACTGTGTCCAGTCGCAGCGGGGACAACCCTGAGGGTACCTCCACAGTGGTGCCCTCCAACAGGAGACTCTCCCTCCCAGCTAGGGTCCCCACCTCCCTGCCCCCATCGGAGATGCTGGCCCCCAGTGCGACGCCTGGGGTCTGGATGGAGCCCAGCACCCATTACCCCACAGCCACCACCGGCCACAGGGAGTCTGCAGGCGAGGATTTCACAGCCAAGCAGAGCGAGCAGGGCACAGACGGACAGCAGCTGCTCTTATTTTACATTCTTGGCACTGTGGTGGCCATCCTGCTCCTGCTAGCTCTGGCCTTAGGGCTGCTGGTCTGTCGCAAGCGCAGGGCCAAGAAGGAGGAGAAGAAGCAGCAGCCGCAGAGCGCAGCGGACAGCTACGCCTGGGTCCCCGAGCGGGCTGAGAGCAGAGCCATGGAGAACCCCTACAGGTGAAGGAGGCTGGGTTGCCCGGGGGGAGTGTGGCAGGCACGGGGGCGGGGTAGGGGCGGCAGTGACCATGGCACGCAGCAGGCAGAGATGAGGGGTAGGCTCGGGCCCCCCTGGGATCACCTCGAGGCCCACATGTGCCCTCTGGGGGTGCCACCCTGCCCCGTGTCCCCACGCCCAGGGTCCAGATGACATGGCCCCGGGGCAGCAGCTTCCAATGTGTTGCCCTTTGTTCCCATAGTCCGACGCCGGGGACAGACTGCTGATGCTGATGAGGCCCCTGGACACTGGCAGCGACCACCATCCTCAGAGCCAGGAGACCATTGAAAGCAGGACCCCCACCCTCCTGGAAGACTGGACTGGAATCTTAGCAAGTAGTTGTCAACCTTCTCTTTAAATGCCTGGCAGCTTGAACCGTGCAGGTATCACACATGTGTAGTGTGGAAGCGGGGGAGGGTCAGGTGTCAGTTTAGGAATTTCGTGCGTGTTAACAATTCTCCTTCCCTCTCCTGCTGAAATTCAAATGTGACTGAGTTCATATCACCCCTGATCCTGGATCGCACTTGACATGTCAGGTGCTAACAGGCTCCCTTTGAACTGCTTCTCTGCCTGCATACACCTCTAATAACAGGACACAAATCAGGGCAAATTTGGACTGAAATGATTTGTGCCTTCTGGTGTGATGAAGCCTGAGTCTATCTGTTGTCTGATTATGTAAGAAGCTCTGTTTCTGATGGAGGGAACGTGTTCAGGCTGGAGGCATATTTTTTCCATTCTTGCGTTTCCATCCACTTAGGTGGCAGAGGCAGGGCGTTTAGAAATCACATCTCTCTAGCTCTTCGGGTTCTAATTGTCTTCAGTTTATTTGCAAATGAAATCTGAACAACGTGGGGAAAATCGTACCAAGCGAGTAAACAGTGACTCTGGAAACTAGGGTTAGAAGGCAGGGTTTGTTTCAAAACTACGTGAGTCAATTTGTCTCAATAAATGTTCCCATGTTCCACCCTGTGTTTGACTGGTGAGACCGACATTCGTGAGGTCAAAGGTTAAAGACCACTGGTCTCCGGGGCCAAGTGGCCCCACGCCCTCGATGCCATCCTGCCGTCTCTGCGCTCTGCCTGGGCTTGGACGCTCTGGTGGTTTCTGGATGATGTGAGGGGCTGAGTTTAAAAGGTGCTGTAACAGCATTTAGCACAGTTCACGGTGGTGGAGGCCTCCTGAGAGCTGAGCCCATCTTGTGGACACCGCACAACCAAGTCAGGACTCGTCCCCTGGGTGCTGGCCCAGTACTGCGTACAGCACAGGTGTCCTCTGGCCCTTTTCCTTAAAAAAAGAAGACAAGAGGAGATGGAGAGAGAATGAGAGTATAACTAAGATCTTGTGCAACAGCAGACACTTCTCAGAGCCGTTTTAATTTATAACCTTGTCTGTAAGTGCCCACTAGCCAGATTTCCCACAACTAAGACTGCTGTGGTCGGTGGTGCTTGGTCCCCATCACTTCAGCCTGGGTCCCTGGAAAGCAGCCCAGAATTCACTGTGGGGCAGAGCCCTTAGAAGCTGCCTGAGCAGCACAGGAGGCCTGGGCACCTGGAGAAGGTGGGACTGGGAGTGAACCCCTTGGCGCACCCCTCCCTGATGCTCCCCTTCCCCTGCAGGACAGACCGAGGAAACCATTTCCGGGATCCAAACTCTGCCCCAGAGGTCAGCACCCCACATGCTTGGCCTTCAGAGCCAAGTAGATGCCTTTTGCCAATTTCGAAATGAAGGTACTATAGCTCACATTGAAAAAAAAGAAAAAAAGGAAAAGTGGAAGGGGTTGGGGGAAGGAAGGAAGGAAGGAATGATGGAGGTCTGAGACTGTCTCCTCAAACAGGCCTGCTCCTGAATTTCAGGAACAGTCTCTACAATCACTGCTCTTCTCTCTTGCTGGCCATTGGGAGGGGCTGAAGCAGGAGGACAGTCCCCTGGGAAACTGGAGTGTAGACAGCCAAGGATGGGCCATTCTCCAAATTTGCCTTGGTCGTGGAGAACCTGGGGAGTGTCCTTTGCATGATGAACTCACGACTGCTTGGCTGGGTGGCCTTGAGGCAGAAGTAACCTTGCTGGTGTCACTTTGGTGCCTGTCCCCTGTCCCCAGAGGCACTTAGGGTGAACCCACCAGCTCTGGCCTGAAGCCGGGAGGAACTCAGCCTGTGGTGACCACCAGGCCTGGCAAGGCCATCTCAGGCTTGAGTGCCTGTCGCCAATAGACTAGCAGCCTCTCCAAAAGGTTAGTCTTCACATCTTTCCCCAGGCTCAGGTGAAAAGTGAAATAAAAATCTAAACCTGTATGTGAGTGTGCTTCCGTGCAGCCTTCAAGAGGAGCAGAGTTGGGAGTGAAACTCTCTCCCACACACGCATGTGTAGCTGTGTCTTTTATGTTCTGGTTGTGAGCTTTGTTTGAGCACATTGTGCAGGGCCTAGATGTGGATTTGATCGTTAGCTACTTTTATTCCTACTGTCTTTCCCATATAGATTTCTATAAAAACTAAGAACAGAGATGAGATTTGACTCTGAAAAAGGTACCAAATTAAAAATGATGCAGTTTTTTAAAAAACAAATAGAGGAAAGCCTTTTCCTATTGTTTTTCTTCTTAGTTTCTCCATTGTCTAAATCAGGAAAACAGGAAAGCACTGCTTTCCAGCAGCTGCAAAATGGTGTAATGTCCCCTACACATTTCCACCGTTGAAAACAATAGGGTTAGCATGGAAATCAGAGACAGAAAATCCCTGAAAACATCTGTCCCTCTCTGGCTGCAAAACCCAAGGCTTAAATCTGTGTGGTTTGTGGAGCCTGTCAACCAAAAGAAAGAGGATGATCAAACTCTCCATGGGTTCAGTAATCAAGTCCCTTAGTTTGTTCCAGATTCCGGGAGTAAAACTCACTGAAATGCTTTTTTTTTTTTTAAACAAAATGAAGTGTGTTTTGGTCTGTTCATGGAGATAACACCCACTCGTTTTAGAAAGAAACTCTGGAATTCCTTTCTCTCATTGTTCCTCTTATCTGCAAGGGGGCAAGTGTTTCCTTTCAGCAGAATTTGCCCACCATTCCCCTGGCCTAAAGCTCTTTTTGCATATTTGGCTTAAGCTAGAATTAGATCATAGGTGAGGTCTTGCATGAGGATACAATTCAATGCGATTGTAAACATCAACAGTCCCTCCCTGAGTGCTAGAAGAGAACACCTAAGTCTCTTTGAATGTGTGTATTTGAAGTTTGTTTCACTGATGCTGGAATCACAGGCTTTCTAGTCAGGGTCATTTCATCCCAGGGTCGGGGAGGGAGGGCTGGACACTGAGCTGCCCTCAGGCCTCTGAAAAGCTGAGTGGCACCTCGGGGCAACCTCGGAAGTGGGTTGTCATCCTTTGTGCTTTGTTACCCACATACCTAATAAACTCCGGAATACATTGCTGTCAATCTGTTTTAATATTTTAATATGCTTCACAACAGCTCAAAATACACAGCAGGAACTACATTCAAAAGTACCTGTGCCCGTTGTCAAAGATACATCGACAACCTGCGTCTTTACTCACTGGAGATGGCACTGGCCTCAGGGCACCGAGGTGGGGGGAGGACATTGTAGGGAGGCCCCCAGGCCCAGATCCGCGCTTCTAGACTCTGCCCTCTGACCCTGAGCCCTGCTTGCACGCCTCCATCTCCACTGTCTTATCGCCTGCATTGTTTTAGTTGTGTGGGAGACGCCTGGTGCAGGATTAAATGTGTCTAACGGGTGCGATTTGCAAACACCATTCTGTAATGATCACAGGAGCATTTTCGACCACTTGGGCACCAAACCTTTTCCAGTATATTTAACTAATTGGACAGGCCGACAGCTCGCTCAGTGTTCTGCCACATAAACCTCACCGTGACTGGAGGCCGGAACAGCAGATGGTGGTTGATTCCCAGTCGACTTGCTTTCCAGACTGTGGACTTTGTAAAAACAGGGCTTATGGGGAATCAGGGGCTCTCCAGTGATGCTAATGGCCTGGACACTTGTGATAACCAGTCATTACCAGGGCTCAATAAAACTTATTCTTGAGCTGTCTAGTCACTAACAAAACCCATTTGGAAATAATATCTTAATATGAAGAACTGTGGCTGCCTCCTCCCCAACATACACACACACACAGAGACACGCAACACAGGCACACACACACACAGAAAAGCACCTTTCACACAGAGAGACACAAAGAGACACACAAATACATACAATCCTAACACCCTCTGTTTCATATTGAAAAACCTTGAGGCCAGGGTTTCCTGATTTATAGGAAAAGCCCATGAACAAACATGCCACACTTTAGCAGCAATTCCTCTTAGAGACTTAGAGTGATGTAAATGCTAGCAAATCTTTCAAATATGACTGATTCACACACACAAAAATGTATAGAGAATTAAACCTATTGTGCAAAACAAGTACATCTGTGACAGAAAACCCATAGATTAACGTGAAAGAGCCACATACACGTCATGTACCTTCCACGGCTTTAACATGGACTGAAAAAGTCCATCCTGATTGAGCTGACTCCTCAATCTATTCCGTATGAGGAGGAAGAGACAATAAACCCCAAACCAAAAAGCCTCCGCTCAACAGTGTCTCATCTCTTTTACACCCTGGATCATTGTTTTCAGAGGATATAAAGGCCAGGAGTGGTGAAAACTGAAGAAAGCGAGGAGTGAAAGGTCAAGTTGGAGGATAAGCCCTGGGGTCAACAGTCTCTCCCATGAACTTGACCTGAGGCTCTTCTCTTCATAGCAGGGACCACATTCTGCCTGAGCCTCCAGGAGCCAGCAGCCAGAGCTCCCCAAGAGCTGCTGCCCCGGGTCCTATTTGCTGGGCTTTTTATTTGAGTTTTATCACCATTGATGCTGGTCCTCCCTTGTGGTTAAAATCCATAGATTTCAGCTGCCTGGAGGGAAGGATGGGAGCGGTGGAGCATAAACAGAGAGGAAAGAAGGGAAGGAGAGAGAGGGAGGGAAAAGGGTGGGGGATGCTGGATGAAGGTCAAAGTGAAGGTCGCTGGGCCCCAACAGCACATCTCGGCTTTCAGTTGGAGACCATGCAGGGCTGTTTTCTCTCCATGCCATCTCTAACCTCCCGGGTCACACGGCGGAACAGCCAGGCTCTTTCCTGCTGACCCCCATGGAGGACCAACACCCTCCTCATCAGGCTCTTGTCACCTTTCCCTGCAAAGCACTGTTACCTCGTCCCCTCTGCGTTTCACGCTTGTCCTGGTATCATAAAGGCTTAAGCTGGGTCCATGACATCTGCTCTCTTGAGCTCCTTCTGTGTTCAAATATCCAGTGAAAATAATGAGACTTATGAGGTGGAAAGAAATAATTGTACCTTTTACCTTCTTTCTCCAGAGTCTTCCTTTCCGAAAAAGATTAAGTCCCAAACCTAAATGTTCACTTCCTTGTCAAACCTGTCATCTCTGAACCAGGGCATGGTGCCCTGTGTGTCCCAGTACCCACCCTCATGGTCACGGTTAAGGTGTTGGTGTGTGCACTGGGGGGTGGGGGTGCAGTCCTGTACACCCATCATACCAGCTAGCCCATCCTCTTTCTCATCATCTCCCATGGGGATCAGCTTTGTCACTCCTTGTATTTCTATCAGTTCTGTCTTCTCCTTGATGGCTTAGTCACTCAGTTGTGTCTGACTCTTATGGCCCCACGGACTATAGCCCGCCAGGCTCCTCTGACCATGCGATTTCCCAGGCAAGAATACTGGAGTGGGTTGCCATGCCCTCCTCCAGGGGATCTTCCCAACCCAGGGATTGAACCCAGCTCTCCTGCATTGCAGGCAGATTCTTTACCAGCTGAGCCACCAGCAAAGCTGCACGATTGGGTGATTGATGTGCATTTGGCATTATCCCTTTCTTTACCAATATGAAATGCAACCTTCTGGACATCTTCACCTCCAATTACATTCTGTCTAAATCTCCAAACTGATACACTGCACTAATTTGTGGCGTTTTATGAATACAAATGATTTCTTTAGAATATCTCTGTTTTCAGCCTTCTTTATGTTCGTCTCACTGTGTTCCCATCCTGCCTTGCTCTGGGGCTGCTCTCTCCATCTCAGGGGCCTGGAGCCCCCACAGGGCCTCTGCCCAGAGTGGGCAAGTCTGGGTTGGAGACTGTGAGACTCTGCATTTCTAGCAGGTTTCTGGGGGAGACTGCTGCTGCTGGTCTGGGGGCTCCCCCGGAGGAGCTCTGCTTTATCTGTTTGGGGGTGGTTCTCTTGTGTCATTATTGGGAGTAGGCCCTCCTGGCCACTCTCTTGACTCTCTTATTCTAGAAGTGATTTTGGATGGGGCTCCTTCCGAGTCTCCTGACTTTCCCCTGCTCTTCTCCTTTCTTGTCTCCTGAGGTGGCTGTGAAAACTCACTTTCTCTCTAGCCCCCACCCCAGAGACCCCTGTCCTGCCCAAAGCACTACTCACCTTCTAACATGGTGTATCATTTCTTCCTGTGGTTAAGATTTATTGACTTATTGCCTGTACTTACATATATGTAAGCACCTCTAGGGCAATTTTTGTTGTTGTTGTCTGGTCCCTGGTCCCTGATGCTCCCTGGGCCTGGCACACAGTGGCGCTCAATAACTCTGTGTCTGATGCTTGGCTGCCCTGGGGTCTTGGAGCAGAATGGCAGGCAGGGGGACACAATGGGGGTCCTATTTGAATCTCTGATGCTGTCCGTGGCCTTCATCTTTTACGGGCTCCTCACCCCAGGCCGCTCCCTCCACACAGGGCAGTGCCCACACTCAGGATGTCCCTATTGCTCTTGAACCAATGCTGTCTTGTCCATCTGTTCTCCAGGCTCCTTTTGCTCCAGAAGCAGACCTGGAGACAAGGATTCCAGTGAAGTAGTTTAATGGGAAAGATGGACATTAACGGTAGGGTCATGTGGAGGCGATGCAACTGTGGAAACACTAGGAAATGTCATTCCACCAGAGGGCTGAGGGAGCCGGGGTATTGATAGACTGACTTCCATCCATCGTGGATGGGGCTGCTGCAGGGGGATGGGTAATTCCCGGTACTTCCAAAGGGGCTCCACTCTGGGATGGGGGAAGCCTTCAGGTACAGAGATGCAGACGTGGGAGGATGGAAGTTGACCCGAGCACAGACACAGTCTCTGGTGAACAGTCTGGCTGAATCCCCGCCTGTCCTCATCGTCCCCCACACCGAGCAGAAACAGCCCTTCCTTCCTCAAGTCACAGCTGATTTCCTCAGGAGGCAGCTGGGACCTTGGGGAGAGAGCTATCTTTCCAGATTTCTTTAATGGCCCACACCCCTCTGTTCTTGATGTGATAGCTCAGTGGCTCCGCGTCTGTCTTCCTGTGAGGCTGGGAGGCACTCAAGGGAAAGGTGAGCCTCACACACAGTTTTACACACAACTTGATCTCAAATGTGGCCAACAGAAGGCCACCTGAATAGTTCAGTTCTTGGGACACCTTATTAAAGCAACATGACAGGAAAATTTACCAAACTTTTACTACTATCAGATAAAAAGTGCAACTGATTTATTGGGAAACAGGCAGAATTACTCTCCCCACTTGATAGGTAAGGAAGTGGAAACACAGACAAACTGGGAAATTTGCTCACGGCCCCAGCTGACAAGTGGTGAAGTAGGGCTGTGAAACCCTGCGGCCTCACCTGGATTGCTAGGTCTCACCACCTCCAGCTAACTTCAGGGTGTCAACCAGTAGACTCCTGAGGAGACAAGCTGGCTTTCATCCTGTGTGAGACAGGAAGGTTGAACACTGAGCAATGATGGGTATTTCTAATAATAACTTATGTCCAACCGAGCACCTCTGTATTCTTGCACTTGAGTATTCCCCCAGGCACACATGTGTGCATGTACACCACACACACACCCACACACACACACACATAAACACACACAAGTACCACTCAAAAGCTCTCTGCCATCCCCTGAGAACTTGTGTACCCGAGGCCCACCGTGATCTGAGGGTGGGGTGTGCCTGCGGCCTCACTGACCCCACAGGGGCCTTCCTGCCTCTGTCTTGGTCACAGTGGCGCCTCTGTGCGTCCTGGAGGTGGAGGTGTGACTGCACCCTGCTGGCAGAGACCACTGCTCCACTGCACCCCTTGTGCACAGTGCCGGGACTGCCAGAGGTGCCGCTTTGTCAAAGACAGTGGGCTAGTTTCTAAAGAGCTAAACATACACACACATGACCTGGCAATTCTGCTTTTAGACATCTACTCAAGGGCAATGAAACCATGATGCTCACAGTCTTGGCCACAGGTATTCACAGGAGGTTTATTTGTGAGCATGCACCTGGACACAACTTCTGTTCCCAGTCTTCTCTCTACCTCCCTCCAGGGCAGCTCAGGAATCATGAATCCCATTCATTTTCCTGGCCTCCATCAGAAGGGGCACATACCTCACTAAGAAGTGGTCTTTGCCAGCCCCCGCTTGCACCACGCCAACTCCCACCGCCCACATCTTGCTGAGTGTTCTCTTTTCACAGTGTCCTGTTTCTTCTTTTATCCCCTTGCCTTCGAGCTATCTAACTGCATTTCTCTCTGAGCAATGGCCACAGTCAAACCCTATCCTTTGTCTTCAGGTCCTGCCCTTTTAGGGAAGCATCTTTTACTATAGAAACAATCTTTGGTGTTATTTAAATTCATAAGTAAAAACAACCTTGGAAAAGCTCCTGGGCACTGCAGGTGCTGGTGTCAGCAGTAATGTCATGGCCTTTCTTTAAGAGGCTTCTTCTGACCAGATGCCCAGAATGGCTTTGATGCTTGGAGACTGGATTTGGTGCTTACTGATTTGTGGCTGAAATGAAAAGCTGTTAAGTTCAGTTATGTGCCAAGTGATCTTCAACATGAGGCTTTTTTTTTTTTTTTTTTTTTTTGAGCATAGGAAAAGATGATTCATTTGGGCCTTGTTATTTCAAAAGTTGGAGTCACACAGTCTGGAATCAACTCACGCATTAACTTAACAAACAAGAAAACAAACCAGAATGAATGAATGAATAAAGTTTTGCTGGGGAAATGAGGTTCATACGAGATTTTTAGCTGAGCTGTGTAGCCTACCAAATTAATCTTCAGGGGCTTATCGCAGTGTTTACATCCATTCGTGTAGAATAGACAGGAACTAGAAATGATTCTCACATGAATGCAAATGAATTGGTGTTTTTCAATATCTATTCTGGGTATTTTATTCACCTTCTGCTTTTATGTTAAGTGAACTGGTAGTATTCAGTGGTGAATTCGTCTACCCGAAATAATGCCTGATTAACATAATGTTTATTTTCTCATATGATGAAGGGTCCAGAGATGGGAAATCTCAGGCTGCCTTCTGTCTTTTTGGTCCTTCATCACCAGCCTGTGACTTTCATCCTCATGCTTACCACATACAAAAAAAAAAAAATTTCTTTTATTTTTCTCATTCATAGGCAGAGAAAGGCACCAATCCCAACTCGACAATTTGCTGAGTTGTGATAAGAGTACAGACCCCATGACTAGCACTTCAATCAGGAAGACCTTCCACTGCCCAGCGGGTCTCCTATGTTCCTCCCAGTCTGTTCCCACCCTGTCGATCAACACTGCTTCACTTCTTATCCATATTCAGTCCTTTCACCTGTTCTAGGAATTTAAACAGACGAAATCAGAGTTTATCAGGGTCAAGCCTCTTAAGTTACTTGCTTTCTGCCTTGCCCACTTCTTTTTTTACATCTGATGCCTTTTTCTTGTTTTATTTTGGATCAATCAAGTATTATTTTTCATTATTGGATTTTTTGAGCAATTTTAGGTTTGCAAAAGAATTGAGTTGAAAGTACAGAGAGTTCCCCTATAACCTCTCAACATTTTTAGTTCGGTTCAGTTCAGTTCAGTTGCTCAGTCATGTCTGACTCTTCGCAACCCCATGAACCACAGCACGCCAGGCCTCCCTGTCCATCACCAACTCCCGGAGTCTACCCAAACCCAGGTCCATTGAGTCGGTGATGCCATCCAGCCATCTCATCCTCTGTCGTCCCCTTCTCCTCCTGCCCTCAATTTTTCCCAGCATCAGGGTCTTTTCCAATGAGTCAGCTCTTTGCATGAGGTGGCCAAAGTACTGGAATTTCAGCTTCAACATCAGTCCTTCCAATGAACACTCAGGACTGATCTCCTCCAGGATGGACTGGTTGGATCATCCTGCAATCCAAGGGACTCTCAAGAGTCTTCTCCAACATCAATTCTTCGGCGCTCAGCTTTCTTCACAGTCCAACTCTCACATCCACACATAACCACTGGAAAAACCATAGCCTTGACTAGACAGACCTTTGTTGGCAAAGTAATGTCTCTGCTTTTTAATATGCTGTCTAGGTTGGTCATAACTTTCCTTCTAAGGAGTAAACTTCTTTTAATTTCATGGCTCCAATCATCATCTGCAGTGATTTTGGAGCCCAGAAAAATAAAGTCAGCCACTCTTTCCAATGTTTCCCCATCTATTTGCCATGAAGTGATAGGACCAAATGCCATGATCTTAGTTTTTTGAATGTTGAGCTTTAAGCCAACTTTTTCACTTTCCTCTTTCACTACCATCAAGAGGTTTTTTAGTTCCTCTTCATTTTCTGCCATAAGGGTGGTGTCATCTGCATATCTGAGGTTATTGATATTTCTCCCAGCAATCTTGATTCCAGCTTGTGTTTCTTCCAGCCCAGCGTTTCTTATGATGTACTCTGCATAGAAGTTAAATAAGCAGGGTGACAATATATAGCCTTGATGTTCTCCTTTTCCTATTTGGAACCACTCTGCTGTTCCATGTCCAGTTCTAACTGTTGCTTCCTGACCTGCATAAAGATTTCTCAATTTCCTATTACTAAGACTGGGCTTTGGTGTGGCACATGGGGTACAATGTGTGAGCCATATTGACACATTATTATTAACTAAAGTCCATAGTTTACATTTGGGTTCACTTTTGTACTGTACCTTAAATATTGTTCAGTTGCTCAGTCCTGTCCGACTCTTTTGCAACCCCATGGACTGTAGCATGTCAGGCTCCTCTGTCCATGGAATTTCCCAGGCAAGAATGCTGGAGTGAGTTGCCATTTCCTTCTCCAGGGGATCTTCCTGACCCAGGGATTGAACCCGGGTCTCTTGCATTGCAGGTGGACTCCTGACCATCTGAGCCATGAGGGAAGCCCTGCACATGGGTGTCTGTGTGTATATTGCACTGGGTCTTAGTTGCAACATGTGGGATCTAGTTTCTCTGACCAGAGATTTAACCCTGGCCCTTTGCAGTAGAGATATAGAATCTTAACCACTGGACCACCAGGAAAGTCCCCAATCTATGGGTTTTGAAAACTGTATCCACCATTGCTTGTATCACACAGAATAGGTTCCCTGTGCTCCACCTGTTCACCTTATCCCTCCTCCCCAAATCCTGGCAACCACTGACATTTCACAGTTTCTGTAGTGTTGCCTTTTCTAGAATGTCATACATTTGGCATCATATAGCCTGTTGCATTTTCTGATTGGCATAGGAAACATTTAAGTTTCCTCCATGTCTTTTCATGGCTCAAGAGCTCATTTCTTTTTAGTTCTGATAATATTCCATTGTCTGGATGGACCACAGTTTATTTATCCATTTACCTACTGGAGGATATTTTGGTTGCTTCCAAGTTTTGGCAGTTATCAATGAAATTACTATAAACATCCATGTGTTTGTGTGGACATAAGTTTTTATTCATTAGTGTGACTACCTAAGATTGTGAATAATGTATGAGTGTGTTTGGTGTTGTAAGAAATTTCCAAATTGTCCTCCAAAGTGAGAAAACCATTTTGTATTTCCGTCAGCAATGAGTGAGCATTTCTGCTGCCCCACAACCTCCCCAACATTTAGTGTTGTCAGTGTTCTGGATTTTGACCATTCCAATAGATGTGTTCAGCTCAGTTCAGTTCAGCCGTTCAGTTGCGTCTGACTCTTTGCAACCCCATGAATCGCAGCACGCCAGGCCTCCCTGTACATCACCTCCCACAGTTCACTCAAACTCATGTCCATTGAGTCAGTGATGCCATCCAGCCATCTCATCCTCTGTCGTCCCCTTCTCTTCCTGCCCCCAATCCCTCCCAGCATCAGGGTCTTTTCCAATGAGTCAACTCTTCACATGAGGCGGTCAAAATATTGGAGTTTCAGCTTTAGCATCATTCCTTCCAATGAACACCCAGGACTGATCTCCTTTAGGATGGACTGGTTGGACCTCCTTGCAGTCCAAGGGACTCTCAAGAGTCTTCTCCAACACCACAGTTCAAAAGCATCAATTCTTCAGCACTCAGCTTTCTTCACAGTCCAACTCTCGCATTCATACATGACCACTGGAAAAACCATAGCCTTGACTAGATGGACCTTTGTTGGCAAAGTAATATCTCTGCTTTTTAATATGCTATCTAGGTTGGTCATAACTTTCCTTCCAAAGAGTAAGTGTCTTTTAATTTCATGGCTGCAGTCACCATCTGCAGTAATTTTGGAGCCCCCAAAAATAAAGTCTGACACTGTTTCCCCATATATTTCCCATGAAGTGATGGGACCAGATGCCATGATCTTCATTTTCTGAATGTTGAGCAGTATCTTACTATTGGTTTAATTTGGATTTCCCTGATGACATGAAGTAGAGCATGTTTTCAAATGCTTATTTGCCATCTGTGTATCTTCTTTGGTGAGGTGTCTGTTAAGGTCTTTTGCCCATTTTAAGTTTGAGTTGTACTGCTGGGCATGCATACAGAAGAAACCAGAATTGAAAGAGACACGTGTACCCCAATGTTCATGGCAGCACTGTTTATAATAGCCAGGATATGGAAGCAACCTAGATGTCCATCAGCAGAAGAAAGGATAAGAAAGCTGTGGTACATATACACAATGGAGTATTAGTCAGCCATTAAAAAGAACACATTTGAATCCATTCTAATGTGGTGGATGAAACTGGAGCCTATTATACAAAGTGAAGTAAGTCAGAAAGAAAAACACCAATACAGTATACTAATGCATATATATGGAATTTAGAAAGATGGTAATGATGACCCTATATGTGAGACAGCAAAAGAGACACAGATGTATAGAACAGTATTTTGGACTCTGTGGGAGAAGGCAAGGGTGGGGTGATTTGAGAGAATAGCATTGAAACATGTATATTATCATATGTGAAATAAATCGCCAGTCCAGGTTCAATGCATGAGATAGGGAGCTCATGGCTGGTGGACTGGGATGACCCTGAGGGATGGGATGTGGAAGGAGGTGGGAGAGGGGTTCAGGATGGGGAACACATGTACACCCATGACTGATTCATGTCAATGTATGGCAAATCCACTACAATATTGTAAAGTAATTAGCCTGCAATTAAAATAAAAAGAAAAAAATAAATAAAATTGGGTTGTCTTCTTACAGGTGAATTTTAATGGCACCCCACTCCAGTACTCTTGCCTGGAAAATCCCATGGATGGAGGAGCCTGGTAGGCTGCAGTCCAAGGGGTCACTAAGAGTCGGGTACGACTGAGTGATTTCACTTTCACTTTTCACTTTCATGCATTGGAGAGGGAAATGGCAACCCACTCCAGTGTTCTTGCCTAGAGAATCCCAGGGACGGGGGAGCCTGGTGGGCTGCCGTCTATGGGGTCACACAGAGTCGGATACAGCTGAAGCGACTTAGCAGCAGCAGCAGCAGCAGCCGTGTATTTTAGGTATCAGTCCTTTATCAATTTTTTCTTACAAAGATTTTCTCCAAGTCCATGGCTTGTCTTTTCATTCTCTTAAGGGGTCTTAGTTGCCCCACACCTCGTAAATTGAGAGTATGCTTGGGATAAAGTATGAATAAATATGAATCTCACCCAAAGTGGTTTCCTTCTTTAAAGGGATAAATCCCTCCAGTTTCTATCTGAGGCTGGTCACTACCCAGTGCCTTCAAATAGCTGTTTTCATATTTTTTTCCAGAATTATTATTATTTTTTTTTACCAGAAACAGATCCTATATTTGTCTTTTTTGAAAGATCCTTCAGATAGCCCTCCAAGCAGTTTTGAAAAATATTGTGTTGGCTAAAATTGAACAACATGACTATCTGTAGGCTGATCACTGGGAGGGTCATTAGAGAGCAAGGTTGTGAAGGGTTGTGGATGGGAGGGAGTCAGCCAACCAAGAGTGTCTGCCTTGTTGCCCTAAACATTCTCTCATTCAGACTTTTCACATTTGCTGACCCACTTTCCTTCCTTACCCAGCAAGACAAACACATGCTCCTCTATCTCATCTAAATGAATGAGATTTGACGAAGTAATTTTATTTTTTCCCATGCCTCAGTTTCTCTATTTATTGTTGACACTGTTAATTTTAGATTAATATTAAAGAGGAGTCCATTAGTTGTGTATGACCTTGGTGTGTAGGTTCTTGGAGGTGATCATATGTCCTCATGAGCTTGAAGTTTTGAGGGCCATGGACCTTCATAAAATCTTCTGGCCAGTGAGACTTGGATATCGGTATAAATAGAAGTGTCATTGCTGACAGCAGCATACGTAGCAACAGCTGTTTTATGGAACAAATACTCAATACTTGCCCCACGGATCTGTCTGATTCCCCTGCCCATCCTGAGTGTCCATGAAGCAGACTCAGAGATTCATCCTAGGATCCAGATTTTGTCATCTAACCCTAAGATGTAGCTCTTATCCTCATTTTGAGAAGAGAGGTTGAGTTTCAGGGAGCTTATCTACCATAGAAACAGAGCTAAAAGCAGTTGGACTTATTCAAGTTCATCTTATGTGTCCACCATTGTGATAAAATATTGACTACCCGTCCCTTTTGTTGACCTCTGGTTTGAGGGATGTGACCTCGTGAACATATAGAAGGTACTATTTAATGATGATATTTGACTAAAAATAGAAATCAGCTTTTAAATTTAACTAAATTAGACCAGAGAGATGGCAACCCAGGAAGCTACACTTTAATTTATTCACGTTTGCGCCAACTGGGCAGGTAGTCAGCTGCACGAATAATCCAATTACAGTGAAGGAACCAAACAGACCCAGGTGTCTGGGCCCAAGCCCTGGAGTTTCTGACTCAAGAGGTCTGTGAGGGCTCAGGAATTTGCCTTTCTGACAAGTCTGAGGTGATGAACGGTGTTTACAGAGATAAGATGTAATGGTGATGCTGCTGGTCTCAGGGCTCCTTTCCACAAACTAGAGAGGGTCAGTGAACCTCTGTGGGAGGCAAGCAGGGAAGGGGCTGGTTTACTGCAAGGTCTCAGTGAGGCCATTCTGCTGCCTGGCTAGGTCCTTCCCCAGAACAACTTATTGGCGGGGGAAGTGTGTGCCCCCCACGCTCCCAGGAGGGGGTCTTGTCAAAGGCAGATCCTGATTCGGGAAGCACAGGGTAAGCCCATCAGAGATGGCACATTGGAAGCAGTCCCCAGACAAGGATGCTGGTCTGGGACCTCATGTTGGGGAGCAAGGCAGCCACTTGGCTAGTAGATTCCTTCCTTTCCCTCTGCCTGTTTCCAACCCCAGCTGCCACTCACTCGACCAGAGCTGGCAATGCACGAACGTTCAGTCCACATTTTTGTCACTTCCACTGAGCTCTGGGGACTGACTCATTTAAATGACATTCTCAACTCTTTGGAAAGATGCTGGGCCAGAAATGGAAACAGCGGCAAAGACTTTCTGGGAAACAGGAAGCCAAATAGATATTTTTTCCAATCATGATTTCCCCCAGATTCAGAGACTGCTTAATTCACCATGAAACAAGACTTTTAGATAAAATACAAAAATCTTGTCCATCCTCAAGACCACGGGAAGACAGCAGAAGAGTAAGTACTGCAAGAAAACAGCCATAAAGTGTCTCTGTGGCGTATTTCAAGTTCTGGATTTTCTTGTTACCAGCTGTGTGTATTTATTCCGGCTGTGGTAGGACCAGCTGGAGTTTTAATTGTGCACCATGGATGATGCTGCCAGGATTTTCCCATGCATCTGTTGACTCCAAGTTCTTCAGTGGCCAGCTGGCCACCAGAAGCTTAAAAGTGGCATCCAGCTCCAAGGAGGAAGCTTCTGTCCTCGTCACCTGTTGGAACATGAGGTAGGTAGGTCCTCTTTCCTGGGAAGGGTGTTGTAAGGGACCCCGGAAGGCTGGGTCTTGCTGAATGTCCCCAAAGTCCCTTCCAAAGGAGAATAAACTCTAAAGAGAAGCCTTTGCCAGCACTTCTCTTAAATCTGGCTTCAGAATTATTCCCAGCCTGAAGAGCATTCCCAGGGTTTGGGTGTGGGTGAATGCTTCCCTCTCCTTCTGTGGGTGGGCTAGCTCTGGGTGCAGGTGATTGAGGTCAGGAGTTCCCAGCGGGGAGCTGCTCCCATCCCCCTTCCCACAGAGCTTGACCGAACGCTGGGCACCCCCTGGACCTGTGACTCAGAGTGGGATTTCTGAAGAAAGGATTCAGTGTTGGCAGCCCTTGACCCTGAGCAGAGCTCCCCCCTAACAGCTGCTCTCTGTGACTCCTTCACTCCTCAGGGCCCCCTTCTGCCCAACTTCCAGATGGTCTCACTCCATCACCCGGGGGGCTACCAAAGCATCCTGCAGGTCTGTTCTCAGACCCCCAAGGACTGGATAAGGGGGATAAGGAAGTTATCCTTATCCCCCTTATCTGGATGAATGGATAAGAAAGTTGTGGTACATATACATGATGTACTCAGCCATGAAAGAAACATATTTGAGTCAGTTCTAATGAAGTGGATGAACCTAGAACCTATTATACAGAGCTAGGTAAGTTGGAAAGGAAAAGATAAATACTGTATTCTAACAAATATATTTGGAATCTAGAAAAATGGTACAGAAGAATCTATTTATAGGGCAGCAATGGAGAAATAGACATAGAGAATAGACTTATGGACATGGGGAGAGGGAGGAGAGGGTGAGATGTATGGAGAGAGTAACATGGAAACTTACATTGGAGAAGGCAATGGCACCCCACTCCAGTGCTCTTGCCTGGAAAATCCCATGGATGGAGGAGCCTGGTAGGCTGCAGTCCATGGGGTTGTGACCATATGTAAAATAGACAGCCAACAGGAATTTGCTATATGGCTCAGGAAACTCAAACAGGAGCTCTGTATAAGCCTAGAAGGGTGGGATGGGGAGGGAGATGGGAGGGAAGTTCCAAAGGGAGGGGATATATGTACACTTATGGTTGATCGAGGTTGAGGTTTGACAGAAAACAACAAAATTCTATAAAGCAATTGTCCTTCAATTAAAAAATAAAAATTAAAAAAGAATCTGAATAGATATTTGTCTAAAGAAGACATACAAATGGCCAATAAGCACATAAAGATAGATGGTCAATGTCATTGGTGGGAAATGTAAATCAAACCACAGTAAGATACCAGTTCACTCCCACTAGGATGGCTACAGTAAAAAAGACTATTCTTTCCTCCATTTAACTGTCTTGCCATCCTTGTAAAAATTGACTAAATTGATTAAATATAAAAATTTTTCTTATTGAGCATCTTTTCATGTGCTTATTGGCCAAGTGTATATATTCAAAAGGTTTATTTTTGGACTCAATTCTGTGCCAAAGACACTGATTAGGTCTTTTCTGATTCCAGAACCACACTGTTTTGATTACTGTAGCTTTGCAGTAAAATTTGAAATAAAGAAGTGTGAGTCCTCCTGTCTTGTTTCTCTTCTCCAAGATTACTTTGGTTTTTCAGAGCCCCTTGAATTTCCTTGTGAATTTTAGGATCAGTATGACAATTTTTGCAGAAAAATCAGCAGATATTTTAATAGAGATTGTATTGACTCTGTACATTAATTTTGGGAGTTTTGTCAGCTTAACCATATTAAATCTTCCAATCCATAAACATAACATGTCTTTTCCTTTATTTAGGTCTTTTAAAATGTCTTTAAACATTGTTTGTAGTTGTCAGAGTATGTATTTTGCACTTCTTCTGTTAAATTTATTCCTAAGTAATTATTTTTAATACTGTTGTAAATGAAATTGTTTTCTAATTTCATTTTAAATTTGCACATTCTTACTATATAGAAATGCAAATGGTTTTTAGGTATTGATTTTACTTCCTGTAAGGCTGAAATTGTTTATTAGATCTTATTGTTTTTGGATAGTTTTCTTAGGATTTTCTGCATATAAGCAAGGCAATATGATCAATAAAGAGATAATTTTATGTCTTCCTTTTAAATCTGGATGCCTTTTATTTTATTTCCATGCAGAAATGCCCTGGACAGAATCTAGCTAGAACCTCCAGCACCCTATGGCAGGAACAGGCACCTTTGTCTGGTTTCTGACCTTAGGGGTAGAGCTTTCGGTCTTTCACCATCAAATATGTTATCAAATATTGGGTTTGGGTAGATGCAACACATTTTCTTTTATAAAAATAGGCCGACAAAGGACTGTCAATTTTCATCTTGCTTCTTGAAGAAAGTCTGGCTGACAGCAAAAATGTAGTAAAATCTGCACCTTGCTAGGTGCCAGGCTGTTGTTTATGGAATAACATTTGCTCACCAGGCATTTAATTTCCACTTCTAGAATCATATGTTGATGCATCATCACAGAGACTTTATTTTTGTGTCTTCATTTTAATATTGTTATGGCTTATACACATGATGTTCTTACCTTTTAAATGTCTTTCTTCTTAATACTTAAATTATTATAATTAACATCCAGGTTAAACATAATATTGATGTACTATCTTACTGTTGTTCAGTCGCTAAGTTGTGTCTGACTCTTTTTGCGACTCCATGGACTGTAGCCTGCCTGGCTCCTCCATCCATAGGATTTTCCAGGCAAGAATATTGGAGTGGGTTGCCATTTCCTTCTCTAGGGAATTTTCCTGACCCAGGGATTGAACATGCATCTCCAGCATTGGCAAGTGGATTTTTTACTACTGAGTCACCAGGGAAGCCCAATGTATTCATTAGTTAAGTACCAAGGAGATCAAATCAGTCAATCTTAAAGGAAATCAACCCTGAATATTCATTGGAAAGACTGTTGGTGAAGCTGAAGCTTCAAAACTTTGGTTACCTGATGTGAATAGCTGACTCATTGGAGAAGACCCTGATGCTGGGAAAGACTGAAGGCAAAAGGAGAAGGGTGTGGTAGAGGATGAGACAGTTAGATAGTGTCACCGACTCAGTGGATATGAATCTGAGCAAACTCTGAGAGATAGTGGAGGATAGAGGAGCTTGGTGTGCTACAGTCTGTGAGGTTGCAAAGAGTCAGAAAGGACTTAGCAACTAAACAAAAATAAAAACAGTTTCTACACTCTTCTTAACATTTCCCTTCTAGACTCTGATGACAGTTTTTACAACCATTATCTTGAAAACAACGATTGTAAGACAGTGTACTTGGAATCTTAGAAGGGATACTCACGTGCCCCCACCAATATCTTCCTTGAGATAATTTGTGTGGACCATGCTTTACCATCTGAGCCACCAGGGAAGTCCTTGTGTGGGCCAGCAGGGCCCAAAAGCAGTTCCTGTGATGATCAAGTGTTTTCTCAGTAACGTCTAATTTATAGTAACTAGCCCCCACTCCAGTACTCTTGCCTGGAAAATCCCATGGACGGAGGAGCCTGGTAGGCTGCAGTCCATGGGGTCACTAAGAGTCAGACACGACTGAGAGACTTCATTTTCACTTTTCACTTTCATGCATTGGAGAAGGAAATGGCAACCCACTCCAGTGTTCTTGCCTGGAGAATCCCAGGGACGGGGGAGCCTGGTGGGCTGCTGTCTATGGGGTCACACAGAGTCGGACACAACTGAAGCGACTTAGCAGTAGCTGTAGCAGTAGCAGCAGCCCCTATAGTGGGGTACTTGCTGTAACTAGGGAGACTGAGAAACTAAATTTCTAACTTTAATAAGTTTTAGTTTAAATAACCATAGGAATTCCAGTTGAGCTATTCCAAATCCTGAAAGATGATGCTGTGAAAATGCTGCACTCAATATGCCAGCAAATTTGGAAAACTCAGCAGTGCCCACAGGACTGGAAAAGGTCAGTTTTCATTTCAATCCCAAAGAAAGGCAATGCCAAAGAATGTTCAAACTACCGCACAATTGCACTCATCTCACATGCTAGTAAAGTAATGTTCAAAATTATCCAAGCCAGGCTTCAGCAATACATGAACCATGAATTTCCAGATGTTCAAGCTGGCTTTAGAAAAGGCAGAGGAACCAGAGATCAAATTGCCAACATCCAGTGGATCATGGAAAAAGCAAGAGAGTTCCAGAAAAACATCTATTTCTGCTTTATTGAATATGCCAAAGCCTTTGACTGTGTGGATCACAATAAACTATGGAAAATTCTGAAAGAGATGGGAATACCAGACCACCTGATCTGCCTCTTGAGAAATTTGTATGCAGGTCAGGAAGCAACAGTTAGAACTGGACATGGAACAACAGACTGGTTCCAAATAGGAAAAGGAGTTCGTCAAGGCTGTATATTATCACCCTGCTTATTTAACTTATATGCAGAGTACATCATGAGAAATGCTGGGCTGGAAGAAGCACAAGCTGGAATCAAGATTTCCGGGAGAAATATCAATAACCTCAGATATGCAGATGACACCATCCTTATGGCAGAAAGTGAAGAGAAACTAAAAAGCCTCTTGATGAAAGTGAAAGAGGAGAGTGAAAAAGTTGGCTTAAAGCTCAACGTTCAGAAAACGAAGATCATGGCATCCGGTCCCACCACTTCATGGCAAATAGATGGGGAAACATTGGAAACAGTGTCAGACTTTATTTTTCTGGGCTCCAAAATCACTACAGATGGTGACTGCAGCCATGAAATTAAAAGACGCTTACTCCTTGGAAGGAAAGTTATGACCAACCTAGATAGCATATTCACAAGCAGAGACATTTCTTTGCCAACAAAGGTTCATCTAGTCAAGGCTATGGCTTTTCCTGTGGTCATGTATGGATGTGAGAGTTGGACTGTGAAGAAGGCTGAGTGCCAAAGAATTGATGTTTTTGAACTGTGGTATTGAAGAAGACTCTTGAGAGTCCCTTGGACTGCAAGGAGATCCAACCAGTCCATTCTGAGGGAGATCAGCCCTGAGATTTCTTTGGAAGGAATGACGCTAAAGCTGAAACTCCAGTACTTTTGCCACCTCATGCGAAGAGTTAACTCATTGGAAAAGACTCTGATGCTGGGAGGGATTGGGGGCAGGAGGAGAAGGGGATGACAGAGGGTGAGATGGCTGGATGGCATCACTGACTCGATGGACATGAGTCTCAGTGAACTCTGGGAGTTGGTGATGGACAGGGAGGCCTGGCGTGCTGGGATTCATGGGGTCACAAAGAGTCGAACCCGACTGAGCGACTGATCTGATCTGATCTGATCTGAACCATAGGGGATTATGGTTATTGTATTGCATAAGCTATACATCCCTCCTTCCCCCACATCCTCAAGTGCTAATGACAGTCGTTTCCATGGGTGGGGAGATTTTATCACCAACAATTGGGAGCCAGCCCTGCATCTCACCGCCTGGAAGCCCTGAGCACCTGGAATTGTGTATTTCCACCCATCTCCCCACCTCAGAGGCTTAAATTCTAAGTCAGAGCAGGGACAGCTGCCCACGTGCTTCGGAGAGAAACAGTGCCAAGCAGGATCTGCACCAGTGGGTGGGGTTGGTGGTTTAGTCACTCAGTCATGTCCGACTCTGTCAGCCATAGCCCACCAGGCTCCTCTGTCCATGAGATTTCCCAGACAAGAATACTGGAATGGGTTCCAAGCATCAGGGGACCTAGGGGTTAATACATCTAAGAATAGGTGTTCATGTTGGAATTAGAAAGTTTGTTTGTTTGTTTTAATGTCTCTTAAGAAAAAAAGTTGCCTCTCACACTTGATAAAGCTCTTTGGATATTTATGGGAGAACCCATCCAAGAAGTGACCCACCTTGGTGGGGGCCAGACCTGACGCTAGAATGTCCCTCAACTCCTTTAAAGGTTGGCGCGGGCTCAGAGGGCCCCACCCTTTGTTTGAGGCTTCCTCCAACACAGTCCTGAAATCCTTTGTAAAAGAGGCACAAAGGGTGTGGCTAGCCCTGCCTCCCTTCCTGTCTCAGGCATCCACCTTTGAGGTCTCTAAAGTGGCGAGTTCCAGCCTGTGTCTGGAGCCCCGCCCCGCCCGGCCCCGATAGGCTGCACCGAGACAACCTCTCCAGGGTGGCCGCGCACGGAGTCGTGGCCCCTGACTTGGTCCCGAAGCCAGTGGGATGTCCGGCCAGTGCCTGCCCGGATCCACCCCAGGCTGCGAGACTCTCCGATCTTGGGCGGGGGGCGGGGAAGGGGGGTGTCTTTCCTTCCTCCTCTAGGTGCAGTCTGGCCCAATCCTGCTCTGCTGCTGCTAAGTCGCTTCAGTCGTGTCCGATTCTGTGCGACCCCACAGACGGCAGCCCACCAGGCTCCCCCGTCCCTGGGATTCTCCAAGCAAGAACACTGGAGTGGGTTGCCATTGCCTTCTCCAATGCAGGAAAGTGAAAAGTGAAAGTGAAGTCGCTGAGTCTTGTCCGACTCTTAGCGACCCCATGGACTGCGGCCCACCAGGCTCCTCCATCCATGGGATTTTCCAGGCAAGAGTACTGGAGTGGGGTGCCATTGCCTTCTCCGCTGGCCCAATCCAGGAAGCCTCAAATGTCCGTGTCACTTTGCGTGGGGCGCGGGGGTAGCGGGATAGTCAAGCGTGCCTCCCCCCACCCCCTTGCACTTTCGGGGGTGGCCCCGCCCCGCCCCCTTGGTCACTGCAGACAGTACGGTCCATCCGCCAGCGGGTGTCTGTCTTCCGCACGTGACGACACCACGCTGTCCTGCTCTTTAGCAAGTTCTGGGCTCTGCTGGACGTGGCGGGGCCCGACCCCAGGATCAGAAGGGGATCCGCGAGTCCTGCCCGGAGAAAGGACTCTGCATAAGGAATCCTTTCAGCCCAGCTTCGGGGATCGCCAAGTTTCTTTGGCTTCGTTTAGAGTTCAACAGCGCCGCCACCTGGCGCATCGCTGTGAGTGACCGCAGCGGAGGATGGCACAGGGTGTTAAAAAAAAACACACACACACAACAAAAAACAAATTTGCCACTCTCGATTGGGCTGTGGACTGACCCCTCTGCATTCCTGACAAGTGAGTAAGCGGATAAGGTCGCTAAAGTGACAGATTCCAGTCTCCTCCTCCCAGCGCTCCCCACCCCGCACGCGCGCTTAATCGACCCTCGTCCGTGTCCTTTGCGGATCAAGTGGCATCTCTGTGCGCCCCTGTATCCAACTGATCTGTTGGGGAAAAGACCCCAACAGACAGACCCTCCCCGCGAGGGCACCCCGTGCGTCCCTTTGGGGGTGTGAATTGCACTGCCTCTCTGAGATGATGAACAAACTCAGACCACTCAAGCTAACTCGCTCCCCTACAGGGGTCCGCAGGAATTCGTCTGCCGCCACTTCCTAAAGGTGACGAGATTTGGGGCCCTGACAGTGTCTCCGCGACTTCCTTACGCAACGAGATGAGGTCTAGCCGTGGTAGCTTGCGCTCAGGGACTCGTGGGTCCCCCAGGGTCCGAGTGTTAGGCCAGTCCTCCTCCTTGGCAGAAGGTGGCCCCAGCCACGCCCTCTGTCTCCAAGCACCTCGGTCTCCTGAACTAGGCGCCCTGGCGGATCCGGTCGGCTAGCTCCCCTTGAGAGCGCGTTTGTGTGTGTGTGTGTGTGTGTGTGTGTGTGTGTGTGTACGCAAGGCCAAGCTCTAGGCAGCCCCTCTCCAAACCCTCTGGGTGGCGGGCACCTTCTCCCGAAGTCCTGTAGGTCCTAGGCATTACGGAACCGCCCTCCTCCGCCCCCCATTCTAAGCCCTTCTCGCCCAGTCTCGTCTTCCAAGAGCTCCGCAATCCAGGCTTTCCTTGAATTAGTTGGTAACAACACACTGATGAAGGAAAAGAGGACAAGGAGATTCAGGAGGGTAGCGTGTTAAGCCCCTCATAGGGCGGCGCGCCTGGGGCCGGTTGGCGGGGCGGGTCCCCCTTGACAGAGGTGCGGGGCCCCCCGGGAGCCTGCGCGGCCGGCCCCGCCCGAGGACCTCGCAGGCAGGGCTGAATTTACTCATCCTCGGGCGAGGTGATCCCGGGCGCGAGGGCGGGCGCAGGGCGCCAGGAGGACCCAGTAATCCGAGAACGCAGCATCAGCCCTTCCCACCAGGCACTTCCTTCCTTTTCCCGAACGTCCAGGGAGGGGGACCGCTCACTTATAAACTCGAGCCCGAGCCTGGTGGCCTGTCAGAGACTGCCTCGCCACAGCCGGACGCGCCGGGTCGGAGACAGACGCGAGCAGCTGTCGCCGGGGGCTCCCCGCGTCTCTCTGCCACAGCCGGGACTCTGTGCGCGGCGTGCGGACACTATGCTGCGCGTCCTGCTCCTCGGCGTGCTGGCCCCCGCCGGCCTGGGGCTCCCGGCACCCCCTGAACCGCAGCCCCTCGGCGGCCAGTGCGTCGATCTTGACTGCTTCGCCGTCTTCCGGGGCCCTGCGACTTTCCTCGCCGCCAGCCGAGTCTGCGAGCGCCTGCAGGGCCACCTGATGACTGTGCGCTCCTCGGTGGCGGAAGATGTCATCTCCCTGCTCCTGAGCGGCGACGGCCCGCGCCTCTGGATCGGTCTGCAGCGCCCGCCAGGCTGCGACGACCCAGAGCACTCCGGGCCCTTGCGCGGCTTCCAGTGGGTGACGGGCGACAACCGCACCAGCTTCAGCAGGTGGGCGCGGCCTCACGACGACGGGGCGCGCCTCTGCGGTCCGCTGTGCGTCGCCGTCTCGGCGGCAGCCGGGGCGCTGGCACCGGGAGAGCCCGCCTGGGAGGAGCGGCCGTGCGACGCGGAGGCCGACGGCTTCCTCTGCGAGTTCCACTTCGCCGCCTCCTGCAGGCCGCTGGCTGTCGACCCTGGCGCCACGGCGGCCGCGGGCCTCTCGATCACCTATGGCACCCCTTTCGGAGCCCGCGGCGCGGACTTTCAGGCGCTCCCGCTGGGCAGTACGGCCGCGGTGGCGCCCCTCGGGGTGGAGCTGGAGTGCGTGGCGCCGCCAGGGGAGACCGAGGGGCGCTGGAGCAGGGAAGCCCCGGGCGCCTGGGCCTGCGGCGTCGAGCGCGGCGGCTGCCAGCACGAGTGCAAGGGGAGTGCTGGGGCTTCGAACTGCTTGTGCCCGGCGGACGCCGCCCTGCAGGCGGACGGACGCTCCTGCGGGCTGCCGGCCGAGCACCCGTGCCACCAACTCTGCGAGCACTTCTGCCACCTCCACGGGCTCGGCAACTACACGTGCATCTGCGAGGCAGGCTACCAGCTGGCCGCCGACCAGCACCGATGTGAGGACGTGGACGACTGCGCGCAGTTGCCCAGTCCGTGCCCGCAACGCTGCGTCAACACGGAGGGCGGCTTCCAGTGCCACTGCGACACTGGCTATGAGTTGGTGGACGGCGAGTGCGTGGACCCCGTGGACCCGTGCTTTGACAATAACTGCGAGTACCAGTGCCAGCCGGTGGGCCGGTCCGAACACAAGTGCATCTGCGCCGAGGGCTTCGCGCCAGTCCCCGGTGCCCCGCACAAGTGCCGGATGTTCTGCAACCAGACTTCGTGCCCGGCTGACTGCGATCCTCACTACCCGACCATCTGCCGGTGCCCCGAAGGCTATATCATAGACGAGGGCTCCACGTGCACGGACATCAACGAGTGTGACACCAACATCTGCCCTGGCCAGTGCCACAACCTCCCCGGCACTTACGAGTGCATCTGCGGGCCTGACTCGGCCCTCTCTGGCCAGATTGGCACCGACTGTGACCCCACCCAGGTGAATGAGGAGCGGGGCACCCCGGAGGACTATGGCGGCTCTGGGGAGCCCCCGGTCAGCCCGACTCCGGGCGCCACCGCACGCCCCTCGCCGGCACCTGCTGGTCCCCTGCACTCGGGCGTGCTCGTGGGCATCTCCATTGCAAGCCTGTCTCTGGTGGTGGCGCTTCTGGCCCTCCTTTGCCACCTGCGCAAGAAGCAGGGCGCCTCGCGGGGGGAGCTGGAGTACAAGTGCGGGGTCCCCGCCAAGGAGCTGATGCTGCAGCAGGTGAAGACTGAGCGGACACTTCAGAAACTCTGAGAAGCCTGGTATCCAGACTTCCTTCCCTCCTCCTGGCCCCGCAGCCCTTCTCTCCCCATCCCCCGCCCCAAGCACCTTAGCTGGCGTCAGAATAGAAGACCCCTCGCCCCTCTTCTTTCACTGCTTCTGCGCTTGGCTATGGAGGAGAGGAAAGGGGGCGTTGGAAGTTTGGCCCCAGCCACTTCCATGATGTCATCAGACAAGCGAGCAGGGATGACAGCTTCATTGTGACAGGTTGCAAAGTGTCCTGTGCCCTCACCAAGGGGCTGGGGTGGGGAGGTGTGTGTTCTTGGTTGGCAGCCTGGGGGCAGACATCATTCCAGCGGACTGATGAGTGACACTGAGTCAAGGATAATGACCCCAATATTTATTTTTTGTTCTTCTGCTTTTTCCCCTACCCTGTGTGTGTCCAACACCAGCCTTCCTCCCCTCCCCTCTCCCTCCTGCTCTATTTATGTGTGTGCTCCCATTTGTTATGGGATCCTTACACTATCTTGGTGAAGTTTTTCCAGCCCTCTTGTGTTTATGAAGCTAAGCCCCATTTCATCCTTTTCATTTCTCCCAACTTTCCCCTTCCAGGAACTCGGCTGACCTACCTGAGCCACCCTGTCTCTATTTGGACCCTATTTTTCTGCTCTTAGCTGTCTGCTTGGGCAGAACTGCTTTGTGAAACAGAAAGAAAAACACTAGAAATAAGAACGGTTGAGAATCTGTTCTTTCACCAGAGTTGCTATTTTATCCTGAGATTTCAGGCTTCCAGAGCAATAGCATTTTAAGAAAGGTTAAAATATAAAGGGCATTTATTAGACTCATGTTGCTGGACTGACCTAGGAATTCAACCCAAGATTTTCATTTTTATTTTCAAACAATGAACCTGGGTTTTACTGTTGTTGTTGCTGTTTTGATTTGGAAAGTAGTCATCATTAAGCTTCTTATGCAGTGTCTTTTCCTATGATTATTATTAGTTATTTGTGAAAATATTGAAAATGGTTGCTCTGAATTGAGAGGAGATGGAAGCCCATCCCAGGAGACAGTGTAAGAAAGTTTCAGCTGCAGAATTCACGCCAGTGGCCATTTGGACTCTCATGGTCCTTGTCATTTGTGGGCCCAAATAAAACCAGCTCTACTGGTTTTTTGAATTTGGGAGCTTGGGGATGGAAGCTGCAGCATGGCCGGTTAGGGCCTCTTCTTGATCAGGCCCTCCAGGATTTCTCCCACGTTGGAGGAAGAGTTTTCTGAGCCCAGCCATTTGGAATGCAGTCCAGGAGGTGGGAGCTGCCCCGGCAAGCTGGTTAGAAATGCCCTCAGGCGCCATCCCACCTACTGCACAAGAATCTACATTTTAACAAGTTCAGCAGGGGGCTGTCTGCTCCGTATATTTGAGGAGAGCTGTTCCAGACAGCTGCCAACGTTCTGGAACAGATTAAATATGAGTAATAAGTAGCAGGCCAAGTCAGGCCCTATATTCAAGAAACTGAGGAATTAACTGAGGAATTTTCCTTTTATAGCTTTGCTTTCTGGTAGAAGAGCCTAGGTACACACCTTTAGACATTGCTACACAGGGTCTTTGGTTCAAGTAAGCTAGGAATGAAATGCTTAGTGTATGGAAAAAAATGTATCATGTAAATGTATCTTTTGTAATGCAAAGGTTTTCCTCTATTGTTTTGTAAACTCAGCACATTTGTACATAGTTATTTATTTATTGGAGATAAACTAGAACACGGGCAAAACTCCTGCTTATGATGTCACTTGTAGAAAATAAATAACGGTGCTCTTGGTTTTTGTGTTGGTTCACCTCATTCCCACAGCCCCTTAATTTTATGCTATTAAGCAAGGCTTATGAAAAATGCAGATGCCAAGAGGTGCGTTTAAAGGCTGCCCCCTACTCCATTACTAGCTCCATCCACTTCTGGCTCATCGCTGACTTTCGAAGGTCTTTCCAGAGGAGGTTGTTTTCACTGTAGAAGGATTTCGTGTTATATCTGCGTGCACAAATATTTATTTTTCTTCTGTAACCATGACAACTTCATACACAGGACTTATGCCTATGTGTTTTAAAATACATTATAGGAGTATTTGTTGGGCCGAGTTAAAGAAGCAGTCCTTCTTGGGGCATCTCCAGAATCTTGGCCCTGTATCCCTCAACAAATGATTTGGCATTATCTGGGCTCAGAGATATTCAAACACAAAAGTCACCCTGTGGCTCAGAAACCAAGGTCTCATGCAGTATGAAATCATCCTCGTTTCTCTTGGAGATTACAAACACTGTCTTTTTAATACATGCATATCTTGGGTCCCTCTTCCTGGGATGGTGAAACTGGCTGAATTTTATATGCAGTGTTTGAAAGTTTTCAGAAAGCAGAAGTTGGAAGAAAATTGGACTTAGTCAAATATCCAAATATTTTTACATATTTGGATCCTGCTGAATTTCTTAGTTTTAATCTGAGTAATTGGTGTCATAGAAATGCAAGATTTCAACACCCTGTTCTGGATGAAGGAGATGGCTTTTGGGGTGTGTGGGAGCGAGGGGGATGGTGGTGAGGGTTGGGTGGTCCCAGGTACCTTCCCGAGATGACCAGAGCAGGAGTTACACTCAGTAGTTGGAAGCCTAGCGAAAAACCAGATTCAATAATAGGTACATATGAAGAAAGAACTCCATGAATTGGGGCAAAGCAGTTGCCAAAGAATCGTGCTGGGGTGGGGAGGGGAGAGTGACACCTTATCTATTGTCCTCACTACCCAGCCTTCTATTTTTCCAAAGGGTCTGCTTCCAAGGAGCTGTCAAACTAACTTTCAAAGGCTCATTGCTTGGCATTCCTTGGCAGTCCAAGGAAGACTCCTTGCTTCCTCTGCAGGGAGCATGGGTCCCATCACTGGTCGGGGAACTAAGATTTTAAATGCCGCCCAGTGTGGCCAAATAAATATCATATAAGTGTCTTTCTTTTTTTTTTTTAAAAAGACTCATTGCTTTAGGATGTCTTCCTCCAAAGAGGGATATTTTTTCAAGAACACAAGAAAACCAAAGCGAGTGCTCAAGACTCAGAGGCGAGAACTGTCACCGGGGCATCTTGGACCCGAGAACAATGGTGGGGTGGGTGTCAGCCTTGCTGAGGCCCTTCACTTTCTATCCCATGATAGAAGCACCTCCCCACCTACAGGCTTCATCTGAACTTGAGGTTGTCAAACCTCAGCCTCTCTCTGAAAAGACCCCGTATGAACAAGTCAGTTAACCCTAAAAACAAGTCCTCAGCACCTCAGACCAGAGTGGGTGGCCCTTGTAAAACGGGCCATAAGCCCTGCCTTCTGTTCACGTGGTTGACATCCAGGCCTCCTGGTCTCAGCAGGGTGTGTGGTGTGTGTTTGTGGGTAGTGTTCCAGGGCTCACAGGGCCTGGGGAAGGAGGCCAGGCTGGAGGAGTCAGAATTCAATCTGACGGCTCATGTGGCTTTTTTTTTTTGTTCTCAGACCAAACCCTTTGGATCAGTTCAGCAAATATTTATTGAGCATGTGCTTTGTGTCTTGAGGGGTTGTGGGGGACACAGTGACCAACCCCCTGCCTTGAGAAGCTCGAGTTCTTGTGGGGGAGACATCATACAACCAATGAGCCCCTCCTGACCACTGCAAAACTGTATTTGCCTCTGAAACCACGGTGGGAGCGGGGAAGAGGAGCCCAGAGAGACAGGGCTGGAGAGGCCACTGGGCCAGCGGACACACGCTGGGCTGATGGAGGAGCAGGGTTGGTCCCAGGCAGAGCGCAGGGCAGAGCAGTCCGGGTGGTGGGCACAACAGGCACAAAGACCTTGTGCTGGAAGAGTCTTGGCAGAGGGTGTGGCGTGAGGTGGGCGAGGAGGAGGGGGTCCACGACAAGGCTGCAGAGGTGGGATGCAGAGAGAAAAGTGGAAGGAGGCCGTAGGTCAGCTTAGAGATGTTAAATTCTATTCTCTGTGCAAATGTGCCACTCAAGGAGTCAGTCTCGTTAAGAGCAGTTGGATGATCTGTTTACCCACTGAAATCATTTGAGAAGACCACAGCTACTTCTAGACTTAGTTACATGTCCCCACGGGCAACATACGCACAGTCTGCATTCTAAGCATCCTTCAGGGCCAACAAGGAGTACGGGTGTCATGCACCCCTGGATACGAGTTGGAGCCTGAGATGGCGGTCACACGGCCACAGGCACCATGCAGCCTCCAAGGCTGGGACTTCCCTGGTGGCCTAGTGGTTGGGACTCGCTGTTTTCACTGCCATGGCCTGGGTTTAGTCCCATGGCTGGAGAACTGAAATCCCACAAACCACAGGCCCAGCCAAAAATAACCCTCAAGCTGTAAATAGGGTGTTGTCAGGGCCCCCTGGATTTTGCAAGAGGACTGGACGAGGGGAGCTGGCCTGGGTCGATGCCCCATAATGTAGCATATGCAGCATCGAACTGGTGGGTGCATAAGTGGGGAAAGAAAAAAAGTGTTGAGATCTGGAGTGCCTTGAGGACAAGTGCAAGCTTTCCAGCATGTGGCAAGGGTTCTTTCCAGGTGCCATGTGGTCACTTGGAAGGGCTGCTGCTTCCTAGACACGTATCCTTCTGGGATCTCAGGCATGGGGCAGAGCAGCAGGTGGGGAGGGTGACACAGCAGAGATGAAGCACGTCCTCAGGTGTAAACTCCATCTCAGAGCCCCACAGGCCCCTCAGAGAATGGGGTAGCAGGGGCCCTCCTTCCCCCCTCCTCCGTGCTCCCAGGGAAGCCACAGAGGAGGGGCAACCACAGCCTGAAGCAACTCCCACTCCAACTGCCACATCTAGTCACACCAAAGGGGAACCTGCTGAAGAGGAAAGAATCTTCAGTTCAAAGCAAGGGACCGGCCCTGTGTCCATGATGGTCACGGAGGGACCCAGCCCTTCCAGCCGTCTGTCTGCTACAGGGCACACAGCACTGGGCTGTGGACCTGGGCACCCAGCCCCCAGCCAGGGAGTCACAGGCCTCTGGGACTGAATCTCCAGTGGCCCATCAGAAATGGCCACTCAGACCAGCTCCTGCTGCCCCCTTCCTCCTCTCAGGGAAGGCAGTGCCCTCGTGCCACGAGGGGCTTTCCGGCCACCCCAGGTCCCCTGGTTGCCGTCCTCCTCTCTGTAGGGAAAGAAGAGCCTAAGGCCCGAGGGGCTTTTGCCTGCTGCTAAGGGACCAGGAGTGTTAGTATCTGCAGGCCCTGGTGGGTGGGGGTTAATGCCTGTGATTTCTTCTTCAAACCACCGTACAACTGACATACACCCAAACTCGTCCCCCTCCCCCCTTTAATTTGGCAAATATTTCTACGAGTCCTGAAGAACACACATTTGTGGAGACACTGCTGTCATCACTATACAGAATATTTTCATGACACTAGAAAGTTTCCTCTTCTGATGTTGGGCTCATCTACACGACAGGCCACACAAAGTTAGTTTCCACTCTGACACTCCTTAAGGCCTCCTCCCGCCCCTCCATACAATCTCCCCAAAACGAGGGTCTTGTGTTGTCACGTTCGAATCCAAAGACAAGATTTTCCAAGGATTGACCAGACAGACATCCTCTCTTCCCTTTCACCAATAGGTTTTAACAAAACCCAGCTCATGTGTCTTCCCAGACCCTGCTCAATCTCCCCGTGCTTGGGCCCAAATCCTTACAGCCCACTGGAGAGTGTGAAGACGCAAAATGAGACATTTCAGAGAACAGGAAGTAAGGATGTGCTGTTCAAGATGCCCCATGTGCCCCCCCACACCCACACAGCCACAGCCCTTCCTGAGGCTCCTGGGTGTGACCTTCTCATGTGGACAGAGCAGGGGACAGAAGACCCCTAAGTTCACATTGATTGTGTGTTGAATCAGGGTTAATCATTATGTCATCCCTTCACGGAAAACCGAGGTCACAGAAAAGATGGAAAAACACGTCTCCATGGTTGTCCTGACTCAGTGGGGGACAGCAAGCTCATCTGAAAACATCCCTGACTTTCTTGGCATTTCTTCATAAAACAACACAGGCTACCCCCGCCTCTGCCTGTCTGTCTTATTCAGAACGTGTGCCCGGGTTCAGTGCTGTCTCCTTTTGTTTTGAGAGCGCCCTTCTTCCTTTTTTTGGGTCAGCAGGTTCAGATGTAGGCAAACAACAGATTTCCTCTCACCAGAGAAATGAAATATTGTTTTAACATCAGATTCTAACAGAATCAAAATCCTCTTCAGCATGTTTTGAAAGTGTGATTGCGAAAGATAGAAGGAGCCCTGGGGATGGTTAGTTCAGTCACACCCTCTGGAAACAGTGGAAGCGAATGGGGTGGCAGAAGTGGAAGGGTTTCAGGAATCCAGTGAAGAAAGCCAGGATTCCAAACTGGGGTCCATGATGTTAACGCCCTCCACCCGAGGGCAGACATCTGCCCTGCCTACACCTGAAATAACCTTACCCTGGACAAGACTCCCTCCCTGGGAAGCCCCTCTACTGCACACTCAACTTCAGGCGGGGTCTCCTTGTCCTCCTGGAATCTTCTGTCATCACCTGGAGACAAGCCTTCTCAGTGTCAAAACGTGTAGAACCATACACATAACAGGAGTGAATTTTGTTGTTGTTGTTGTTGAATCCTTCAGTCGTGTCCAACTCTTTGCAACCCCATGGACTCTAGCCCACCAGGCTCCTCTGTCCTCCACTATCTCCCAGAGTTTGCTCAAATCCATGTCCATTGAGTCAGTGATGCAATTTTACCATATATAAATTATACTCCCATAAAAATGGTTTTGAAAGAAATCACAGCCTTCTCGGAATGGCTAAAGAAAGCTAGATGCAAAAAAATATAGAAACACCAATGGGAACTTGCTGTTTGACTCCGGGAACTCAAAGCAGGGTTCAGTAACAACCTAGAGGGGTGGGATGGGGAGGGAGGTGGGGGGATGTTCAACACGGGTAAACCTGTGGCTGATTTGTGTTCATGTTAGGTAGAAACCAAGACAATGCTGTAAAGCAATTACGCTTCAGTTAAAAGTAAATTTGTAAAAATTACAAAAACAACCAAGCACAATCCCCCCAAATACCCCTCAGCTCTCTGGAGCATCCCCCGATCCTCCTCCTGTGCCACTGGGTCTCCATCTGAGCACCGAGCCTCCCAGGCTGGCCCCGCACACCCAGGCCGGACACTCTTGTTCTGCCCTGTCTCCAGGGGTCCCGCAGCTTCCTTGTGGCCGTGCTGGGTCAGTGACTAGTGACCCATTCCTGTTCCATGTCCCCAAATCTGTCCTCTCACCTGGCTCACTGTCCACACCTCGCCAGCTAGGAAGCCTCAGGTCTTATTTTGGTGGTCAGGGCTCCCTTTCTAGGCAACATGGTTGATGATTTTGGATTTTTGTTTTTAATTTGGTTCCCTCGTTTTCCAAAAGAGGCCCACCCTGATAGACACTAGGCCAATCTAGTCACAGGACCTGGGACCCTACCTCCTTGGTGATAAAATGATTTTAAAGCATTAAAATGATGAGGACAGACTCCTTCGGCCAATCTCCCCCTGAAAAATGGAGGTACATGTACCCCGGTTTTGTAGGGACTTGGAATTGTCCATGGGTTCTTGGCCAGGTGGACCCATGCGTCTCATTGTCACCGCTGTCCCACGGCCTAAGTCCCCAGTGGGGAGCCTCTGGTCCTCATCTGCCAACGTGTCCCAGTGATCGGCAATCACTGGACTCTGTTCCTGTCCCACTGGACACTCTCAGTGCCTCCTTTCCCGGCCGCTGGGACCCATCACCCCCTCTGCTTTGGCCCTTCTGCCAAGCCCTATGGTCCTAGTGACTCCCATGTAGCCCATAGAGGACGTGGCCCCCCACAGCCTTCCTAGGGAGGCTGCCCTGCACAAAGTAGGGTCCTGGGTGCCTCACCTTGCCAAGGCCTGGTCCCTGATGCTTCTTATTTTGGCCCAGAAGTGTACTCTCGTTCCTGGGCTTATCTGATTAATGCCAGTTCAGTTCAGTTCAGTCGCTCAGTTGTGTCCAGCTCTTTGCGACCCCATGGACAGCAGCACACCAGGCCTCCCTGTCCATCACCAACTCCCAGAGCTTACTCAAACTCATGTCCATCGAGTTGGTGATGCCATCCAACCCTCTTGTCCTCTGTTGTCCCCTTCTCCTCCCACCTTCAATCTTTCCCAGCATCAGGGTCTTTTCCAATGAGTTAGTTCTTCACAACAGGTGGCCAGAGTATTGGAGTTTCAACTTTAGCCTCAGTCCTTCCAATGAATATTCAATACTGATTTCCTTTAGGATGGACTGGTTGGATCTCCTTGCGGTCCAAGGGACTCTCAAGAGTCTTCTCCAGATTCAAGATTAATTCAAGATTAATGCAAGGGGTGACCATTAAGCAGCCTCCAGGCTCCAAGAGGGCAGGGCCCCATCTACAGAGCCTCCCCTACCACCCTGCCCTGATAGACTTGGTACGTGATGTGCGGTCAGCCTGCCTCCCCTGAACTCTGCACTTGCCTTCCCAGAGCAGAGCCACGGGGCATGGTGCCCGCTGACCAGGTGCAACAGGACAGGTCTCTGGGTTCTGACATTTGTGCTGACGGAGTTGGAGGTTATTCGGTTATCTCCTCAGGGAGAGGGAGGGCGGGGTGGGAATGATTCACAGTTTCAATGGCCTGGCGGAGAACAGCTTCGATGGGCAGGTTTGCAGGAATTTTCCCAGCCACTTTTCAAGCTGCCAAGTCTGATTTCTCGATTTCTGAGGTAGCAGAGCCAACACAGACCTCGTGTGGTTGTTTTTCCCTTTGATATCAGTGTTGGCACCTACCATGTGCTAGGTAGGGCGATTTTATGGTGAAAGTGAAGGCAAGAATTTAAAGATAAATGTGCAAACTGCATTCATGTTTGCTGAAAACATAGTGCTGACCAACTGGGCAAGAATTCTGATGAGTGATCACCTGTCACGTGTGAATACCATCTTCCTGATCATCTGCAAAAAATTTAACGCCTGGCTGGTCATTGCACAGTAAATCAAAGGCAGTTTTAAAATGTAAAGCTAGTTCACTGGTGGAAAGTGCCTGAAGGCTGTTTCTACCTGGGATAAAAATGTTTTCATTCCTGATGCAGCCGCAAGCTGGGACCTCCTGGTCTTGATAAGTGGAGCAGGACTGGGGTCAGAGGGTGTCTATATGGCCGATGCCCCAGGCCAGTAAAACGTGCAGGTATCCTCAGAGCTCAAGGGAGGGTTTTATGCAGTGAAGACCCTTGTTACTACAGCTGGCTCTAGTGCTCTAGTGCATTCCCAACAAACGCTTGGCATGACTCGTAGCTGCTGAGTTGTTAAACCCGAGAGTTGAGAAGGCCCTGCAGCTGACAAAGAAGACAGCCCAGCAAGACACCCCCTCTCCACCGCATGATTCATGATTCCAAGGTCGAAGGCAGTGTCAGTGCTCATTTTTAACAAGTGGTGAAGAGAGCGGTACACACAGAGGAATGCCGTAATCCCCTCCCACCGCCTCAGCACCCCACTCCTGCTTCCTTGATGAAGTTGTGTTGCAGCTGGGAAGAACTCAAAACTCAGTCTCAGGTGGGACCTGAGGCTTTGTGCACATTTCAGGTGGGAAACTGAGGCTCAGCGAGGTTACACTGCTATCCACTGTGTTAGCTGGCGACGAGGTCCCCTGCTTTCCATCACCTTGTTTTTAATCATCACCAACTAAGTTGAAAAGGTTGCATTTATTCAGGGGGAAAAGGCCCTTTCCCCCCTGTGATAATAAGTTACAGTATTCGGAATTATTCATAATTCAGGTGAAATTAAAATATAGACTTCAGGACGTCCAAAGAATCAGAATAGATGTTTGTAGAGGACTGGGTCTCCCTCCTGCAGGATGAAAGAAAGTTGTATTTAGACTTCAGTCTGTTAATAACACAAAATACTCAGGCAGAGGGAATTCCCTGGTGGTACAGTAGTTAAGAACATTCCTTGCAATGCAGGGGACACAGGTTCAATCTCTGGTCTGGGAACTAAGATCCTAGATGGGAATTAAGATGCCGTAGGGCAATTAAGGCTGAGCACCACAACCAGAGAGCTCAGTGGAGACCCAACATAGCCACAAAAAAAAATTACTCAGCAGAGCATGAGCGTTGCCAGGGCTCTGGATCAGTGCCCAGTCTGGCATGTCAGAGAGCGTGCCCCGTGAGAGTCACTGCGGGAGGCTGAAGAGAGGCCTCCAAGCCCCACTCAGGACTGGGGCAGAGACCTGGAGCTCAGGCCCATTCAGATCACTGCCTGCGCCGGGGAACCATGTGCCTACCTGGAACCACATTAACCTGTGTGGTTCATGCAGCTCAGCTCAACCACTTGTACCAAGTGTCTGCACTGCCAGGCATCACCAGGCACCAGGGAACAAAGACAGTTGACTTTCAAAGGCCGCCAGGAGGTTACAGTTACACGCAGCCCCAACAACTGACTGACTCCTGGTGTCCAAGGTGATTCCAGGGCATACTGCCAGGTCGGGGGTGGTCTGTGTGCATGTGTGTGTGTGTGAGAGCGTGTGTGTATGTGTGTGGGTGGGGTTCACGCCTTCATTAGGAGCTTCCCGCCCACAGCCACGTCTCCGGTCTATAGTGCAGACTTGGCTACATGTTTTCTCTCTGAGACAGATGGAGACCACCCCCGGGCAGATTTGAAGCATCTGTGCCTCCACCTGGAGAAGGAAATGGCAACCCACTCCAGTGTTCTTGCCTGGAGAATCCCAGGGACGGGGGAGCCTGCTGGGCTGCTGTCTCTGGGGTTGCACAGAGTCGGACACGACTGAAGCTACTGAGCAACTTAGCAGTGCCTCCACCTAGACTCCAGCCCACGCGACTCACTGATCCCCACTGATCATTGCTTCCAGGTCACTGGGCTGGCTGGCCGCGTGAGGGAGTAAGTGTCCAACGGTCACTTTTAAGGCTGTTTCTTTTTTTCATCCAGTAAAGGAGAAAACGGCATCTGCAGCCACGTGGAAAAGTCCCTAAGGTTAGGCTGGGGATGGCTCTCTTGATTTTACAGGCAGAACTTGAAGGCCTAGGTTCAGCCACTGGCTGGGTCACAGGACACTGGATCCAGGACCAGAATTCAGCTCTCCTGCCCATTTCTAGAACACCAGGTGCCCGCTCACATCCGTGAAGCCTTGCTTTGGCCCGAGAGCTTCAGGGGAGGGTCTTGTTCTGCTTTCCCTCCTCCCTGGCTTTGAGGGAGGCGTCCTTGCCCGCCGGGGAAGTAGAGGGTGGTGGTGGAGGGTTCCCCTCTGGCCTTGCCCCATCCTTCGGGCTTTTCTTTAGCCTTCCAGCACCTGTGTCCACCTTGGTGCCTGCAGGGTGTCTGAAGAGACCCAAGTCCAGCAGGTCCTGGGCTAAGGCAGGCCCAGGATGCTTTCTCTTGAAGCTTTCCTGCCAGGAAGCTGTGAGCTCCACGAGGCCGACACTCGGGGGAGTGGATGGGGCCTCTCCTCAGGGGCCAGCTCCCCTCCAGCCCTAGTATCTTCTTCTTGCCGCCAGGACCGGCCAGCCAGACCCACAAGTGTCCTTGGCTGAGCTGAGCCCGTTTGCCGTCCAGCCCCCTGCAGGAGCCCCGCACGCATCTCTGCAGCCCCCGCCTCCACTTTTGGCAGAAAACAGGACTGAAGCTCCTCTTAAGCTGACTCTGTCCTTTGGGGAAAGATAATTTATCCTTGGGTTAATATCAGGCAAAAAGTTATGGCCTTTTACTGTGTTCAGCCTCCATCTGTTTATTATCTACATCTGGCTGATGTTTTACTGAATGTCGACTCTTTTTTATTAGCGGGTGATAGAGCTGCCTCCTCCATCCAAAATCCGGGCTGGTTTCCATCTGCCTCCCCAGATTCCCCCCACGGCCATCACCGTGTGCATCGCTGCCATGAGGAGGTCTCTTGCTCTCACACCAGTGGGTGGATGGGTGCAAAAAACCCTATCGTCGGAACGAGATGGCATTTATGCTCCTGGCTTCTTCGTTTTTACTGACCTGGTTTCATGCCTCATGACAAACCCATGCCAGGTTTCTCCAAATCTTTTCTACTCACAGGAAGCTGGCTGCTGGCCCATGACGACCAGGGTGACACCTGTGATTGCAAGCAGACATTGGGGCCCTGGGGGGTTTGACAAAGTCGGGGTCCCGGGCTGTCACACACCAATACCTCTCTGCACAAGGGCCTTGGAACAGTGGCCAAGGGGGAGAGTTTGGAGGCATTTCCCTTCCACCTCCTCTTTCTGAACATGCTGTATCCCCACCACAGGCAGAAAGTCTGGGCCAAGCAGGGGTGCTGGCTGCCTCCACCCTCCAGATGGTTCTCTCTCAGGCAGAGTTGCTGTAACAAGTCACATACGTGTGGCCACTCTTCCCGGCACCCTCTGTTCCTTCCCCATGAAAAACAGCCAGAGTTTCAAGAACGATTCACATCCTAGACCAGTTCTCAGAGGGTCCTGCCCCCTTGCAAACTTCCTTCTAAGAGTCAGAATCCTGGGGAGAGGGGAAGCCGGAGGGGCTCTGATGCTCTTGGGGCTGGACACAGACTGCATGAAGCAGGTGGTTTTCAGGGGAGCACCCTGCACGGGTAGTCTTCTCCTAAATTCCAGAGAGTGTGACTTCACACCCCGAGGCTGGACTATCTCTGGCTGGACGCCCGTCCAGTAGCCCCCAGCTCCAGCCCTCTCTGCTAGTGTGTACAGAGTGCGGAAGAATTTCTGAATTAGGGGTGTGCCCTGAAAAGTTCTGTAGCAGGTGGTGCTGGCCCTTGGGAACCCAGCCTCTGGAAGCAGTGGCCTCCTGGTCCTCCCAGCTCAGTATTGATGAACTGGCTCCCAGATGAACCTGGAATCCTGTGGATCAGAGGAGGTGGAGAATGGGGACTCGTAGTGGTGTCACTGTCTCTCCAAATTCTGTGTTTATAGAGAAGAATCAGAGAGGCAGTTGAGACAGAGGCCACCCCACAGCAGTGACTTCTCTAGAGGGTGAGCACACAGGCACAGGTTTTCCTCCTACGGTGGACTTGAGGGGACACAGGCCCCCCGCAATGGGCTGGTCCTGAAATGGACAGTCTTCTGTGCAAGTTCCATTTCCTACCTTGCTCTCACGTCCCATCATGCCGCGAACCCCAGGCCCAGGTTGGGAGTGGGATACAGTGATATCTTAGCTTTGAAAAAATGACTCAAGTGAGGAAAACAAAGTTGAGTTGATACCAAGTGTCACTGTCCTTGACCGAATGTCATCATGTGACTAAGCTTCATGGACGTGAAGAGTAAGAGATGGGGAAGTCCCGGGTCAACGTGGAGGTTCTTCCTCAAAGTCAAGAAAACGTCACTTGGCTGACCTACCAGGCGTTTGGTTGAGTTGACGGTGTTGGGTGGGGGCTGGGGACAGAGTCGTTTTTGGAGATAGCTTAGCATAAGGTCTTGGTCTGAGCCTCCACTCCACTGCCCCCTAGCTGTGTGGTTCTGGGCAGATTACCCAACCTCTCTACAAAGTGGTACATGGGCTGCCCTGTGGGCTAAATAAGCTAATGTATGGGAAGCAGTTACAACAGCTAGATGTGATCATTAACACCCCAAAACAGGGAGCTTGGTAGCTCACAGCTCCTGGGTGCGTGTGTGTTTGCCCCAGGTGTGCTGACTTAGGCAGTTGAGTACTTATCAGTGCGGGTGAGCTGGGAGGGGCAGATGTCACTCCTGGGACGTGGAGGCTGCTAGTATCTGAGAGGCTAGGCTCAGAGCCTGCTAAGGCTGACCGTGGACCAGGCGGTCCCATCCCCACTGGAGCCTGGGACGGAGGGTGGGGGTCTGACGTAGCCTTGGCTTTCAGGAACTGTTTCCCAGAGAGCCAGGTCCTCTCTGCAGTGTGAGTAGTTGACACTGGCTGTATGTTGGCACTAGCAGGGAGCCCAGGCCTGTCCCAGACACTCTAAGTTACTTGGTCTGGAGGTGCCCCAGGCATCTGAATGGGAGGCTTTCTGGAAAATCCTAAAATGCACCGATGCAACACTTTTATTTTTTAAATTTAAATTAATCAGTTTATTTGGCTGCGCTGGGTCTTAGTTGGGCATGTGGGTCTTAGTTCCTTGACCAGAGCTAGAACGTGGGCTCCCTGCGTTTGGAGCTCAGAGTCCCAGCCTCTGGACCACCATGGAAGTCCCCTGAGGCAACTTCTAATTGAATGGAATTATGGAAAGGCAGGAAGCCAGGGGCCACCCTGGGTGGGAATCACTGTGCCCCCAGGAGGGGCTGCAGGGAGAGCCTGGGAGCAACCAATCAGAGGCCCTTCTGCTCAGGGGAGCAACCAATCAGAGGCCTTTCTGCTCAAGGGGGTTAGCCTGGTGTCCTCCTGGCTGGAAGAGGCTGGGCCTCAGAGCTGTGCGCTCCCTGGCCGTAAATGGACATCGGAAGGGGAACATACACTCCGTTTCCCAAGCAGGAGAGAACCCAGTGTGACAATCACGCAGAGTACAAGGGGCGGGAATGAGGCCACTTGTGTTGTGTTTCCAGCTCACCGGTCTCTTCTGTGCAGGAAGTAAATATGCGGCCGGTTTGGGGTCTGTTGACTGAATGTCTGATCTCAGGCTCAGGGCTCCCCTGCGTATGATTATAAGCTGTGCAGAGCTGGACCTGGGGTGGGTCTAAGGGACTTTCTCCTTCAGGCTGTGGAAGGGCCACCGTGGGTCCAGCCTGTCCTAGCTGCCCAAGGACTGGAGGGGTTCCAGACCGAGTGATGGGCAAGAGGGTGGAGCTGAGGCCTCAGAGTCCCTCCTTGAGTCGAAAGGGACGGGAGCGGCTCCTTTCCTGGGCACGGTGTCATCTCGTCTATTTCCTCAGGCCCCTGGCCGGCAGTTCTCAGGAGAAGCTTCTGCTCAGAGGAGTCCCTGAGGGGAGGCTTGGCGCTTGGCTGGGCAAGGTCCTGGGAGCGTCTGTCAACTGCTGATCAGAAAACTGTCTGAAGTGCTTTCAGCGTGGCTTTGACCACTTCTGCAGTGAGTGTGTTAAAGGCATAATTCACCAGGCCAGGTGCCCAGCTCTGTCAGTCAGGAGTGATTTACATCCTCGCCCTTCTTCACATGCCCTGCTGAGATCCGGTGACATCCAGACAGCGTGGTGACAACAACCCCCTCTGCCCCAAAGACCCAGCCATCGCACTGCATACAGGGCTCCCTTTAAGAACTTATTATTTGTTAAATGAATTCCTCAGAAGAAACTGAACCTACAATCATAAGAAGAACAAAAGGTCAGCATGAGAAAGGCACAGGTTGAGGGTGGGGATGAGTCTGTGGTGTCCGGGTGGCAGACGCTGCTGTCGGTCTCCAAATTGAGGACGTTGAGGGGTGTTCTCTTTGGGGGTTGTTTTCAGACTGTCTCAGCATCCTGGTCTCACAGCTCTGTGTGTAGAAGAGAGTGGGCTGGAGGACAGAAAATGTGGACTTAATTCTAGACCCTTTTCTTAAGAGGAAGTGGGCTTGGGTGGCTGCCCTGAGCAGTGCTCCTTCAAGTATGGCCTCTCATCCTTGGCTTGCTTAATCAGAAGAGGAAGGGTGGGGACCAGCCCTCCAGGGACTCTGGGTGGGGACCAGCCCTCCAGGGATACCTTGGGCATCCGGCCCACCTTCCAGAGCTGGAAACCAGTGTCAGGAAAGACAGTTGGAAGCAAAGGCTCTGAAATCCCTAGAGCAGTGCAGACCACATGGGGTGCTGAGCAATTGAAATGCAGAGATGAGTTGTGGGTGCCAAACACACCCCCAATTTCAAAGCTTTAAGATGAACAAAAGGAGGTGAAGTATATCAGTGATATTTTTTGTATCGATTATGTGTTGGAGTGATAATATTTTGGATGAAGAGATAAAGTGTAGATAAGAGTTCAATTCAGTCACTCAGTCATGTCCAACTCTGTGACCCCATGGACCGCAGCACATCAGGCTTCCCTGTCCATCATCAACTCCTGTCCAAAGTCGGTGCTTGCTTAAGCTCATGCCCAAGTCAGTGATGCCATCCAGCCATCTCATCCTCTGTCGTCCCCTTCTCCTCCTGCCTTCAATCTTTCCCAGCATCGGGCTCTTTTCAAATGAATCAGTTCTTTGCATCAGGTGGCCAAAGTATTGGGGTTTCAGCTTTAGCATCAGTCCTTCCAATGAATATTCAGGACTGCTTTCCTTTAGGATGGACTGGTTTGATCTCCTTGCTGTCCAAGCGACTCTCAAGAGTCTTCTCCGACACCCCAGTTCAAAAGCCTCAATTCTTCAAAATAAGAGTGGTAGAAAATGAATTTTAGTTCTTCTGTTTCCTTTTATTTACGTGGCTGTTGAAACGGGTCGAGTTCTGCGGCGCCTCATGTTACATTTCTAGCCCACCAGCGCCCTACAGGCCATCTCAGTGCCTCCAGCAACACCGCGGACATGCTGTCCCTGCACCATCCGGGCTGTGGCCACCAGACCTGGTGGCTCTTTGAATGCCATTTGACTTAAATAATAAATTCAGCCCTCCAGTCACATGACGTATATTTCAAGCACTTAAGTCACACATGGCTGTGGCCACCATGCCACAGGGTGGAAATCTAGAATGTTCCATTGCAGTGGAGAGTGTAGTATGAGGTTGAGAGTATGGTGTCCATGCCCTGGGTCCAGTCTGGCTTTGACAGGATCCTAGCCATTATTGCACACCTCCCAAGTCCATGCTCCTCTTCCCCATGGCCAGATCTCTGGTTTCATTTAGGGCTTCTTTTTTAGTGTACTCAAGGTTTCAAATTGGTTCCCCTCTCAGAATCTGGTCTGGCTTTAGAGGTGGTCATGTGCCCTGAGCTTGGCCAATGAGACATGAGGTGGCATCACTGAAAATGCAGGGCTGACTTCTTTTTATTTTGTTTTTATTTTTGGCTGTACCACAAGGCTTGTGGGATCTTAGTTCCCAACCGGAGATTAAACCAGGGTCATGGCAGGGAAAGCACCAAGTTCTAACCATTGGGCAACCAGGGTTAGGTGATGGTTTCCTATAGGGGCAAATTCTAGGGAAGATTTGGCTGTTGTCCTGTGGGAATATATGGTTTGGAGGAGCTGCAGCCACTTTGTGCCTGTGAGGCAAAAGCTTATTTGATATGTTGAAGACAGTAAGACAGGAAGAAGGAAAGAACTAGGGGGTTGGGTAACCCTGATTGTTCATGAGGCCACCAACTCTGACACGGTTCCCACTGAACTCCTTTTTATGTGAGGTGGTCCACTTGCTTGGTTTTAGTGCATTCAGATGTGTTTTCAGTATTTACACCCACAAACACTCTACCCCGTTATCCTTGAGCAAGTCACTGGCCTTTCTAAACCTTGCTTTTCTCATCTCTAAGACATGAACACAGGAGTTCTTACCTCACTGAATGAACTACTGTGATGATAACACCAGGAAACATTCATGTCATGCTTGTTGCATGGCAGCCTCTGTTTAAAACATACGTGAAACACTCAGCATAGGATCCTGAACCTTGTGTGTTCTCAACACTCATCCTTACAATTGTCGTTGTTACAGAAACCAGGCCGTTAGTCTGAACATTCTGTTCCCAGACACTATTTTCAGCAGGAAGAAATAGCCTTCCTGTGGTCCCTCCAGACCCCAAGAGGGGAAAGTAGCAGGAGCACTGGAAAGATATTTTTGCCCCATGTCAGTTTTAGAAATTCAAACCGTCTTCCAGCTGTACAGTATAGCACTTGGTACGTAGGAAACTGTCTTCCTGGTGGTCAGGTTACAATGCAGACATTTAGAAATAGACTCAGGGCAAGTTCCTGCAGATCCATCTGGAGACCAAAGGAGCACAGTCTGAGCGCAGTCTGATTCTGGACGCAAACCAGAATGGACTTGCCCCGCTCCCTGGAGCTCAGGACTGGACTTGCCCCGCCGGCATGCACACCACACAAGCCTGCCCACGTCCTGCACCGTGAGCAGCTTGGTCTGTTGCTTAACTTTCAGGCAAGAACTGTGAAGGTCTGAGGGCTTACACTACCTCCCTGCTCCCCAGCCAGCCCGCCATGGTCTCATGGCAGCTGGCAGGGGACAGAGACTCCCAGACAGGGGATGGTGAAGGACAGGGAAGCTTGGCATGCTGCAGTCCATGGGGTCACAGGGACTTGATTGGTCAGGGTCCAGCGGGGCTGAACTGCACAGTCCCCGCTTGCTCACCTCCTTCCCCACCGCCTGCCCCCCAAGCTTCTGAGGGTGATGGGGGAGGGCCCAGGTGGATCCTGTGCACACCAGGGGTTTACATCAGAATCAAGGAGCCCTGAATCTAAGCATTCTTTGTCTTATAAGGGGCGATAGAAAACTTGCCCAACTTTCCTGCAGAGAGAGTTGTTATCTTTATTCCTCTGATCAGGAATCCATCTCCCCATAGCCCCCAGGGCATGTTGTTTCTGTCTCTAAGGCCATCACTGAACAAACAGCCCTGCAAAGACTATTCAGAGCAAAGTGGTCAGCACCTTGCCTCACAGGATGTTGAAGTTCTTTCACTTGGTGGTTCCGACTCTTTGCGACCCCATGGACTGCAGCACGCCAGGCTTCCCTATCCTTCACCATCCCCTGGAGCTTGTTCAAACTCATGTCCATTGAGTTGGTGATGCCATCCAATCATCTCATCCTCTGCTGTCACCTTCTCCTTTTGCCTTCAATCTTCCCCAGCATCAGGGTCTTTTCCAGTGAGTTGGCTCTTCACATCAGGTCGCCAAAGTATTGGAGCTTCAGCATCAGTCCTTCCAATGAATATTCAGGGTTGATTTCCTTTAGGATTGACTGGATGGATCTCCTTGGTGTCCAAGGGGCTCTCAAGAGTCTTTTCCAACACCACAGTTCAAAAGCATAAGTTCTTTGGTGCTCAGCCTTCTTTATTGTCTAGCTCTCACATCTGTACATGACTACCGGAAAACCCATAGCTTTATGGATGAGCAGAAATAGGAGAGGCTGAGGTGTGTCCCCTAGGCCCCTGCTCTTATCACAAGGCAGAGAAAACCCCTCCATCTCCTGGCTATGTGGCTCTCTGCACAAATACCGTTTATATCTCCAAGCCGCTTGCTACTGGTTTTGGCTCCAGGCTTCCCCTTTCCCTTTTGGTGGCCCATCACTTTCTTAGTGGTGCATGTTCAGAGGACCAGAGAGGTGTGATGGATGGGTCCAGCCTGGGTACAGTTCTGGGTGGACTGGCCATGGCCAAGGCGGGTCAGCTGACATAGACCCTCGGCCTGCCTCTGTGGATGGATGTGGTGGGGCAGAGTCTCTCGGGGTGAAAGCAGCTTCCCTGAAGACTCATTCACAAATATTATTGCACAACTGTTGTCACCATCCTTAGCAACAGCAGTCCTTCAGATGGGTTTCATTCACTCATATTGAAGAGTCATCTGATCTGACTCAACTACAGCAGGAAACAGTCCCCACAATAAAGCTATTTAACTATATGGTCTGCCTGAGAAGTGGGTCTCGCCTTCCTGCTGAGTGGATTCAGAGGGAAGCTTGACAGCTCCTTTCATTGCTCACAGCTTGCTGCTTCTTGGAAGGTGCCAGAATCATTTGTATTACCATTCAAATGTGCTGTTTATGGAAATCCTACTCAGAACAACAGAAAAGCAATTGCAAAGCCAATCCAGCAGCCAGAGGAAAGGCCGCCCAATGGAAAGAAATGAAAGGGAGAAGACAGTGGAGTTCGTGAAAGCAGAGTTGGGCACAGCAGGGCCCAGGAGAGAGAGCTGAACCTTGAGGCTGAACGTGGAGGGAGGGGTCAGGCAGGCTAGCCCTCCCATCTTTACGGACAGAACGGAACTCTCCCCACTTGCCACCACCAGCCTCTCAGAAGACAAGAGGCTCAGAGCTTGTGCGTGTGCGCTCGTGATGAATGACTCTCTGTGGATTTATCCGCGATGTAACTGTTCTCCCTCAAGGAAATGAAACAGCCATTCAAGCAGAGAAGCCCAACTAAAGTCTGGCCAAGTGTGTACACTTGATCAACACCAGTCTCCGGTTTAGCAAAATGTCAAAAACCAGTATGAAAGGGCACTAGGGGGTGAGGGGTGGGACTAGCCTCCTCTGCCCCTGGAAATGCTTTGACCCTCTGGCTTCCTGCCCTGCAGCCAATAACTGGAGAGCCCTCGCCTCTGCCCACCAGGTCACCTCTGCCCAGGCTAGTTATTTGCAAGCATCCTGTGTCAGACAGTGAACATCCAGCCTGCTTTCCTCCCAACACACAGAGCTGACCTCCGGCCTCCTGCCTGGACCCTACTCCCACCCCCACCCCTACCCCCACCCCCCCGCCCCTGCCACCCCTGGCGTCTCTCCTTCCTGCTTTGCTGCCCGGGGCCCTGCCCTGGCTGTTGTTTCCAGGCCTGGGTCCTTGGGGATTTGTCTGTCCCTTCATCGAGGTGAAGTTCCAGCCATAGGACTCAGCATTTTAAGAGATACTGTCCACTGTGGGAGGGAGACAGGGGGGTAAACAGATGCTTCCAGTGCAAGATAGCCTGGCTGGAGGCTGAGGTGGGCTTCAGGGGGCACTGAGGAGGCCTCCTTCAGCTTGGGGATTCTGGACAGACTACACAACGGGGGAGAATTTGACCCCAACATCAGAGAAGAAGGTGTGAGGGGCCCTTTCTGAGGATCTTGAGGCTAGAGCAGAGGTCCCCTCACCGGTCTTTTCTGGTCCCCGCTGCACCCTGGTGGGCTTACCTCCTAGGACAGCACTTTTCTCATTACTTGAGGAGCTCGGATTAGACTGGTTGGTGCCTGCCCTGGAGGGCCTTTGAATATTGACGCCATCAGTACAGTTTAACGTGGTTAGAAAAGCATGCACAGGGCCAGAGTGAAAGGAGGTATACTGAAGATTCACATGTGTGTTCTTTTTGCTTATCTGCCAGCCCTAGAAGCTGGGCGGGGTTACCTTCAAAGGCAGTGTATGGACCAGCCCTGGGAGATGTATTCTTAGCACTGGAGACATCACACCAGCAAGTCCCGTGTTTTACCAACACGATTCATGCTGAAGAGCAATATTTGCCTAGTGATGGCTTGACTGCAAGGAGATCCAACCAATCTATCCTAAAGGAAATCAGTCCTGAATGTTTGTTGGAAGGACTGATGCTGAAGCTGAAACTCCAATAATTTGGCCACCTGATCTGAAGAACTGACTCATTTGAAAAGACCCTGATGCTGGGAAAGATTGAAGGCAGGATGAGAAGGGGACAACAGAGGATGAGACAGTGGGATGGCATCACTGACTCAATGGACATGAGTTTGAGTAAACTCTGGGAGTTGGTGATGGACTGGGAGGCTGGTGTGCTGTGGTCCATGGGGTTGCAAAGAGTCGGACCCAACTGAGCAACTGAACTGAACTGAACTGATGGCTCGAACCTCACCTGGCAGAGCCCCGAGCATGCCAGAAAATGCTTCTCAGATTTGCCTGGGCTGTGTGGTCCAAGGCCAGCCCTGTGGCCCACTGCTGACTTGAGAACTCTGGGGAGAGATGGGGTCTTGTGCTCTGGCATCTGCATTTTTAACACACTTCCCACATGATTGGAATGAACACCACAATTTGAGAGCCTTACTCTGGAAAATGGGTAAAAGGATCTTGTAAAGGAAACAGCAAATTTGGAAAACTCAGCAGTGGCCGCAGGACTGGAAAAGGTCAGTTTTCATTCCAATCCCAAAGAAAGGCAATGCCAAAGAATGTTCAAACTACTGCACAATTGCACTCATCTCACACGCTAGTAAAGTAATGCTCAAAATTATCCAAGCCAGGCTTCAGCAATACATGAACCATGAATTTCCAGATGTTCAAGCTGGTTTTAGAAAAGGCAGAGGAACCAGAGATCAAATTGCCAACATCCGCTGGATAATCGAAAAAGAAAGAGAGTTCCAGAAAAACATCTACTTCTGTTTTATTGACTATGCCAAAGCCTTTGACTGTGTGGACCACAACAAACTGTGGAAAATTCTTCAAGAGATGGGAATACCAGACAACCTGACCTGCCTCTTGAGAAATTTGTATGCAGGTCAGGAAGCAACAGTTAGAACTGGACATGGAACAACAGACTGGTTCCAAATAGGAAAAGGAGTTCGTCAAGGCTGTATATTGTCACCCTGCTTATTTAACTTCTATGCAGAGTACATCATAAGAAACACTGGGCTGGAAGAAGCACAAGCTGGAATCAAGATTGCCAGGAGAAATATCAATAACCTCAGATATGCAGATGACACCACCCTTATGGCAGAAAGTGAAGAGGAACTAAAAAGCCTCTTGCTGAAAGTGAAAGAGGAGAGTGAAAAAGTTGGCTTAAAGCTCAACATTCAGAAAATGATGATCATGGCATCCGGTCCCACCACTTCATGGGAAATAGATGGGGAAACAGTGGAAACAGTGTCACTTTATTTTTTGGGGCTCCAAAATCACTGCAGATGGTGACTGTAGCCATGAAATTAAAAGACGCTTACTCCTTGGAAGGAAAGTTATGACCAACCTAGATAGCATATTCAAAAGCAGAGACATTACTTTGCCAACAAAGGTCCGTCTAGTCAAGGCTATGGTTTATCCAGTGGTCATGTATGGATGTGAGAGTTGGACTATGAAGAAAGTTGAGTGCCAAAGAATTGATGCTTTTGAACTGTGGTGTTGGAGAAGACTCTTGAGAGTCCCTTGGACTGCAAGGAGATCCAACCAGTCCATTCTGAAGGAGATCAGCCCTGGGTGTTCTTTGGAAGGAATGATGCTAAAGCTGAAATTCCAGTACTTTGGCCACCTCATGGGAAGAGTTGACTCATTGGAAAAGACTCTGATGATGGGAGGGATTGGGGGCAGGAAGAGAAGGGGACAACAGAGGATGAGATGGCTGGATGGCATCACTGACTCGATGGACGTGAGTCTGAGTGAACCCTGGGAGTTGGTGATGATCAGGGAGGCCTGGCGTGCTGGGATTCATGGGGTCACAAAGAGTCGGACATGACTGAGCAACTGAACTGAAAGGAAACAGAAATGGCAGCAGCTAATCCATGTGGTAGCCAGTTACGTTCCTCTAAGATGTTCTCATTCCAGTGTAGATTCTTGGGGCTCCATCTCCACGGGCTAGAGTCTCTGGAGTTGGAGCCCCAGAGCCTACACTTTTGATAAACACCTTACTGAATGTGTAGACATTTGATAAACACTTAATCAATTGTGTAGACCTTACCTACAAGTGTGGAAGGGATGACTTTAGAGCTCAGAAGCTGGAATAGATTTTCAATTTTCTTAACATCATAAATTCTTTTTTTTTTTTTTAATTTGAGCTTGATTATTTGAATGAGATGAGTTTTCTAGCCAATAACAACCAGAAGTGATGCGAGTGACCAAAGACCTCTCAGGTGAGCCCAAGGACAGGACAGCTCCTAGAGCAGAAGAGCCCAACTTGGGAAGGACGCTGAGGATTCTAGAGCAGTGGTTCACCAGGTGGGATTCAGAGAACAGCAGCATCAGCATCTCCTGAGCTTTGCTAGAGTCACAAATTCTGGGCCCCACCCTGCTCTGAATCCTAAACTCCAGAGTTTAGCAGTCCGTGTTCCTGAACCCTCCAGAGGACGCTGATGGTCTCCGAACTTGAGAACCAGTATTCTGGACATTAGTGGACAGTTTTTGACTGTCTGGTGAGGGTTCCCTCTATCCTCAAGTGTGTCCCCTTTCTCTCTGCTGCCTGATGGGGTGGAAGATGTGACACCTAGACCTCCTTTTCTGGTCCCCACACTGCAGAGACATAGAGCAAACATCTCAGACCCCACACCCACACTTTCTGGACCTCTGTCTTTCACAGTTGGGGGGATTCAAGCAAAGTTCTTGTCTTTAATGGAAGAAAGATGCTGTCTAAAGTCTTAATAACATTGTTGATTGATATTACCTAAAATAAAATTTTTGCTTTTAAAGACTGATGTATTAAGGGGGGAAACAGTAACTTCATGCTGGGGAGACCTGGCGAACACCACCTTAAACCAGGGAACAAAAGTCAAACCAGCAACTTTGGGACCAACCATCTTCATAACACCTGACCCAGCGTCTTGACATGGGCACCAGGCAGGTCCGTGGCATTGCTGCCTAGAACACACAAACCGAGTCAGTTCAGTGGGAAACATCAGCCAAACGCACTGAAGGATGTCCTACATTGGCCTAACTTTCTAACACATCAGGGTCAAGAATACATTGTTCAGTGTCCACAAGGCTCAAGAGAGCTGAAAGTTGGAGACCCCCATGCTCCTGGATGAGAATCAGAGGGACAGAGCCATCCAGGGCACCAAGGGACAAGTGACAGGGGCTAAGTGTGGCCTGTGGATTTGATAGCAGCACTGCTCGGTGGTAAGATTTCTGAGTTTGATTATTGTACTGCGGATGCAAAAGAGATTGTCGTTGTCCTCAAGAAAACCCAAAAGCATATGTAGGGAGGATCCTATATGCAGAATTCTATGACTTATTTTCAAATGGTTTAGACAGAGAGGAAGCAAGAGAGGATGAGAGAAGGGTAATGGGGCAAAAGGTAAACAATCGATAACTCCAGGAGAATGGGAAGGAGTTCTTTGAACTCTTCTTACGACTTTTCTGCAGAAACAACTTTTTAAAAAGTGAATACAGATTTAGAGAGATTATTCAAGTGACTGTCATGGTAGTTTTGCATCATGGGATTACAGGGTTGGGGGGCGTATTTCTTTGACTTTCTTAAAATCTGTTCAGCCTCCAACATTCTGTAGTATGAAACTCTACTTTTCTACTTAAAATCAGAAAAGAATGAATGACATGATAAAGATGATTCTTTCTTTTCATACATATTCCAGTTGTTTTCTTTCCTTTCTGCTGGTAAAAGGAATCCATATCTACTTCTCCAAAGGATCTGAGATGGCTCAGAGCCAAGGACACACACAAATCCCAACCCAATGACACTCAAACCATATCCACAATTGGGTGGGGAGGAGAATTTAAATCGTGGGACTCTTGGCGAAAGCCTTTTGCTCCCTTTTTCTTGGAAGCCCGAATTTCTCTAGTCTGCTGGTGGTGACTACTCCACATGCCTAATTAGCTTGTTTCCTGTAGGGTTTCACTCCCAAAGGATGAGCTTTCTTCTGCTCTGTATGCGCCTCTGTCCGGCTGTGGGTGAGGTCGCCGGCTCTTTGGGGAGGCACCAGATTACCATCCTTTCGCTTTTTCCTGCCCTGCTAAGCGTCTCAGCGGTATTATGGAGATCATTATCTTTCCCAATCATTTTCGCATTGTTACCATGAAGATTTAGACAATACTTGGCAGACCCCAAACACACGAGATAATGGCTGTTATTTTAAGATCTTCCTCCTCTTCAAACACGGTTACTAAGATAACACATACAAATTACAGACCTCCTGTCTACAATGAGCTTGGATATTGAACATGTAAACAGTATGATACAGGAGCCTCTGGATTCGCTTGAAGTCTGTGGGTTGAAATCAGATCTTCAGATCTGCCAGGCGTGGTGGATGTTCTCAGATTTTCCTTCCAGACAATGGGTGGTGAGCCGGAAGGAAATCCCTCCAGCAAAGCCTTGAACTTGAACGCCCTGGCCTGTCTTAAAGGGCAACAGTGAGACCTTCCCAGCTTTTACGGATACCTATTTGTATTTCGGCTTAGGTTTATTGCTACTTGGTCAGTTAGAAATAACACAGTTTCTTAGAAACACTCACTTATAGTAACTTTCCAGAGCTCTGTGGTCATATTCAAAAGAAGGATTTGTATAGTGATTGATGTAAAACACACCCTACCTAGGTTGATCATAAAACAAGATAATTTTATCATTAAAGGGATGGTTGTAGATAAGCTTCACCTCCTGCACTCTTGTTCAAGAAACACCTGCTGAAGGCATAAAGGAATAATTGAGTGTCTAACCCACTGTGAGGAGCTCATGTTCTTTAGCAGAGCTGGGGTTTGTGGATAACATGTGCTCACAGCTTTCTGTGGCAGAGATACTTGGTCCTCTGAGCAGCAGCCCTGTCCTTGGCTGGGAGCTTAGCAGAGATACAGACCCTCAGGTTCCACCTGGAGCATCTGAGTCATAGCATCCCCGTAGGTTTGAACTTGGCTCATGAGAGGGTGCTGCCTGCATGCATCTGGGCCGGCAGATGTCATCCTCCTGGAGTAGGCAGGAAGGCTGGGGCCCCAGAAAGGCTGACTGAAGAGCAGACTGCTCATGGGAAAGGCAAATGTTGCCCCCCAAAACATGGAAAACGATGTTCATTTTCAAAGATTGAAGACGAATGTTATTTGAAGGTAGCCTGTGGTGAATGTTCTTTGCTGCAGGAAGGAGGAGGGTGGTACACTTATTTCAGCTTGTTGTTGTTCAGTCTTTGTGATCCCATGGCCTGCAGCACACCAGGCCTCCCTGTCCTTCACTGTCTCCCGGAACTTTCTCAAACTCATGTTCATTGGATTGACGCCATCCCACCATCTCATCCTCTGTTGTCTCCTTCTCCTCTTGCTCTCAATCTTTGCCAGCTTCAGAGTCTTCTTCCAATGAGTTGGCTCTTCACATCAGGTGGCCAAATTATTGGAGCTTCAACTTCAGCAGCAGTCCTTCTAATGAATATTCAGGGTTGATTTCCTTTGGGATCGACTGCTTTAATCTCCTTGCAGTCCAAGGGACTCGCAAGAGTCTTCTCCAGCACCACAGTTGAAAAGCACCAATTCTTTGGTGCTCAGCCTTCTTTATGGCCCAACTCTCACATCTGTGTATGCGACTCCATGGACTGCAGCATGCCAGGCTTCCCTGTCCTTCAGTATCTCCCAGAGTTTGCTGAAACTCATGTCCATCAAGTCGGTGATACCTGACCATCTTATCCTCTGTCACCCCTTTCTCCTCCTGCCCTCAATGTTTCCCAACATCAGGGTCTTTTCTAATGAGTCAGCTCTTTGCATCAGGAGGCCAGTATATTGGAGCTTCAGCATCAGTCCTTCCAATGCATATTCTGGGTTGATTTCCTTTAGGTTTGATCTCCTTTCAGCCTGAATGTGTGCTGAATACTGCCAGAAGCCAGTGTGAGGAACTCTGCCCATGGCAAAGGTCATGAGGAAGGAGGCTTGGCATACGCCAAGGTGGGATCGAGCCTCAGGAGTCCCCCTGGAAATTCTTGAGCATCTACCCCCAAAACCAGAGTCTGCCTACTTTACTGCTTTGTGCTCTCACCTACACCTCTGACTTTACGGGCGGGCTGTCCCCCACCACCTCTCTCTGAAAAAGAGTTAAATTACAGCTCCAGTTAATAAAGTTCCTGGGCATGATAAGAGTGTTTTAGTTCACAACCGTGAGAGGCATGAGATGTTCTGTCTAAATACAGATTCCTTTGAGCAGTTAAAAGATTGATTAGAAATTGTATTGGTGAAGGGTTTTTTACTTGTTGGGCCAATGTTTGCTGCTAAGTCTCCATATCCCCTACCTACTGTGTCCCTGGCAGTGTATTGATTGATATAATTGGTGTATAGGAATGTAAGTAGTAGCTTTAATGTTTGTAACCTTGGACTCTTGAGTTAATTCTTTTTCTTGTTATAGCCCACCACACCTTTGCCCTGTAGGAATGCAACTTTATCTAATGCTTTTGGAGGGTGGCACCTGACTAATCACCTTTAGAGAAAAATAAGTTTTCTGAAGAAAGGGTCTTAAAATGTTAACAGGCCTCCAGGCCAGAAGATGATGCAAATCACCTAAACTTTTGCATATGATAAGTTTGCAGGAAGAAAGCCTGGCTTACTGCGTGACTCTACCCCTTCCCCCATTACCCTCTATGCATAACTTAAGGTATAAAAACTACTTTGGAAAATAAAGTGCGGGCCTTGTTCACTGAAACTTGGTCTCCCCATGTCGTTCTTTCTCTCACCTTCTGGCTGAATTATTTAGCCTCTTTTCTCCACTGAATTTCCTCACTGAGCTATCCTTATTTAACCACTCTTTATATCCTTAATTAACGTTTAATTAAGCAATTATTTCCTGATCCTCGCCGACGCCGTCCCCGCTTCAAATTCCCTGGATCCAGTGGGGCTGCTTAATACACCTGTGTGTATGTGTGTATGTAACACATAGCTGTGCATTTACTTATGTGGGTACACATGTGTGTGTGTATATTTTCTCTTCTTATCACCCAGGCCCTTGGCTGCTAGAACCACTTTATAGATTAAGAAGGTAACACTGGGCCAGGGAGGGTCAGCGACTTGTACATACAGAATGAGGTACCAAACCTGCAGGGCAGTCTGGCTGCCATCCAACCCATGTCCTGCTGGTTCTGCCTCCCTCCCTCCTTTCTGCAGAAAATGAATCATTGTCCTCTGATCCCAAGCACTTCCTGGTCTGTTCTGGTCATCAATGCTATGGGGGGAGGAATGAGTGGGAGGTGGGGAGTTCCAGTTACCATGGCTGAGAAGGAAGTTACCTGGCTTAGCAAATCTCATGTTTACTGGAAAAATCTAGCCACACCCGCTGCACTGTGGGTTCCTGGTAGGGGATCACAGCAGGGCCATGCAGAGGAGTAGCAGCACCTGGTCATTGGTCCTTTCTCCCCTGCCTTCCCAGTCTCTGCAAGGTGACCATGCACCCTCTCTGCCTCAGTTTCCTCTTTTGTAAAGTGAGCAGAAGCGGCCGTGGCTCCTTTGACTACCATCCGAGAGCATCAAGGCTGGATGAGGTGGATACCAGAGCATGTGCACAGACACTGCTTCCGATGCTGTGCCCAGGACAGAAGGTGCCCCTGGGCACAGCAAGCACACCCTGTGAGTGGGTGCTATTACCATGGGTGTCAGTGATGATGCTGATGTGAGGATGTTGAAATCGGGGAGGAGGCACTGAGGATATGTGGGGAGGGTTGCGTGGTTGCCAGGCTGTGAATGAGGTCAGAGAAGTGGCCCCCAGAAGTGTCCAGGAGCTTCCTCTGGACTACTTCAGGGTACCAGACACATGCAGGCTGTTTTCCCCAGGATGGAGGAGCATTGGAGCTGGTCGTTCCTGACTTTGGTCCATGGAGCCAACCTCTGGGCACCATATCATCTTATTCCTGGGGTGCAGGGTATAGAGAGAAGTATCAAAGTCTAGTGCCTTCTTTGTGTGTGTGTGTGTGTGTGTGTGTGTGTGCACGCACGCGTGCTAAGTCATGTCTGACTCTTTTCGACTCTGTGGACTGTAGCCCACCAGGCTCCTCTGTCCATGGACTTCTCCAGGCAAGAATAGTAGAGTGGGTTGCCATTTCCTCCTCCAGGGGATCTTCCTGACCCAGGGAAGATCCTGACCCCCCCATCTCCTGTGTCTCCTGCAAAGACAGGCGGATTCTTCGCCACTGAGCCTCCTGGGAAGCCCAGTGTTTTCTTACTTAAGACTTTAAATATAACAATATTATTTTTTGAAAGATAAATTCAGCTGAAATACTCCCCTTTCCAAGGTGACCGTGGAGCACCATGTGCCTTTTCATCTGGTACAGAGAAGTCTCCAGTTGTTGCTGAGCTGAGGTCTTGAGCAGTGTGGCCTTTTATATATTTAAATAAACTCCCGTCTTGTGATTTTTCTTTTGAATCCAACAACTAAGATACTCGGACAATTTTGTAGAAATAAACAACCCAGGCTGAAGAATTGCTGGATTAAAAAAAGATGCAGGTGGTTTTTAAAGACCTATTGAACAAATTCCAAGCCTTTTACCCCAAGTCTATTATGTCCACCGAGTCCCTGCTTGGAAGGAAGGTTTGCAGCCAGCTCAGTGGGCCAGCTGGGGTTGGCTGGACCGCTTCCTCTGGTCAGGCTGCTGTTCTGTCCCTGAGAAGAAGCAGGGGCTGAGGGCAGGATGAGACCTGGGGCAGCCTGTTTCAGCATCTGTCCCGAGAGATGGTGGGCTGCATTCATGGCTGGGACCCTGCTGCTCCCACTGCTGTTCTGTGTCTGGACATGGCTTGGTTGGTGGGGGCAGTGATTCAGGGGCCAAGACACTGCAGAGCAGGGGTGGTTCACCATTTGCATAGCTGACGACCACTGACTGATGCCGACGTACAGAAGGCCGGCCTCCTCCAGCTCCAGGGGGACACTCTGGGTGCTGCACTTGCTGAGGGCTTAGACGGCTGCTCTCCTGCTGATCCCATGTCCTGGCTTAGCTTTATTTCCCTCTGCCCTTCTAGTCCTAAATGGGCAGGAATCCACGTCCCAGGCTCTGCTTCTAGAAACCTGGCTCCAGCGCTGCCCCTTCCAGGTGAGTGCCCTCCCAGGTGTGCGTGAGCCCAGAGCACCAAGGCCAAGCCACTACCCACCTCCCAGATTAGGTTGCCAGACAAAATACGGACACCGCAGTTCAAGGGTATTTCGTGGGAAAAACCCTAAAAAAAAATTATCTAAAATTTTACCATAGCCCAGGCATCCTGTAATTTGATTTACTAAATCTGACAACTGTAGCCCTGAATGATTTGAGGACATGTTTGTTACAACCACACACAGTGCCCACCCCCCCGCCCCCGATAATAACTGTAGTAGTAACAGCAATGTAGTTGTAATAATAGCAGCAGCAGCAGGAGTAACAGTAACAGTGGTAGCTGCTGCTGCTGCTGCTAAGTCGCTTCAGTCGTGTCCAACTCTGTGCGACCCCATAGACGGCAGCCCACCAGGCTCCCACATCCCCGGGATTCTCCAGGCAAGAACACTGGAGTGGGTTGCCATTTCCTAAGGCATATCTAGGGAGTACTGTATTCCAGGCAACATTTCATTCTCAGAGTGTCACATATATTATTAAATTCCTGTTCTCTCCGTGAGATTCCACCACATTTCACAGATGAGAAAAATGAGGCTGCTCAAAAGAGAATTGACTCGTCCAAGGCTGGTAGCCAGTGGGGTGAGCTCCAAACTCAGACCATCCAGGGTCCATGCTTCTAACCACAGCACAGATTGGACTGGTTAGCGGACTCTTAGAAAACCACAGGATAGCATGAGTTTTCCAGAAGTCAAATCATTTCCTGACCAAGGCCCAACGAGGAGGGACAGACAGACAGGCAGGGAACAGTTTCTTCTCCTGGTCCTGCCACAGGATGGGTAGCTGGTAAGGAGACTGTCTGGACCGGGATGCAATTAACCAAGATGGGGTAGAAAGGAAGCCCTGTTTGAATTATAAATGCCCAGGGCTGTGCCGTCCAACACAGAGGCAAGACCTGTGGCCCTGAGCCTTGAACCCACAGCCCGTTGGAGTTGAGATGTGCTGTTAGTTAAAATACAACCTGGATTTCAAAGACTGAGTACAAAAAAATGTACACGTGTCATTAATAATTTTCATGTTGATGACACATGGAAACGATGTTTTGGATATACTGGGTAAAATATATTTTTACAAATCAAGTCCTCCTGTTTCTTTTTACTTTTTAAAATACAGCTATTCGACAATTGAAAATCCTGTTTGTATCTGTTGAGGGGGAAAGAAGAAATAGGAAAGGAGTGGGGCTTCTGGCCTCAAAGAGAATGATGCCTACTTGTGGGGTCTTTTCTTGTCTGAAGCCTGGATTTTTCTGATTTTTATTTTCCCCAAGAAGAGCAAGAGAGGGTGAGTCGAGAGGAGAACGAGGCCAATGCACCACCAGCCTGGGAGTGTAAGGGCATCACAGGCCACAGCCCCAAGGGGCAGGGACGACCCTCCAGGCACAGTGCTCCCCCACTCCCCCTGCCCCCAGAGTCGAGACTGTACTTCCATGGGCAGGGGGCAAGGCAGGAGGCCACCCTCCTCAGAAAGCACTGGATGACGGAACCTTAGCTGCGGCTTCAGGTTCAGCAACTCTGGGGTGTGGCATTTCTCAGTCTTTGTTCCCCAACCAGAGATGGAAAGTGTGCTCCTGAAATGTAAGTGCGGAGGCTTAACCACTGGACCACCAGGGAAGTCAAGTCACTGTCTGATTTACCTTTGTAATGTCTCCCCTCATGGGCACATGTATTTGTGGATGTAAATCAACTCTTCCAAGCCTAATGGGCAATTATTCATAAGCAATTTAGGGCAGAATGTGGAAGTGAAGATTGAACAAGTCCTGTATTCCTCTGGGGCCCTGTCTCCCAGGAGGGCTGCTGGCCTCAGGGTGAGGGAGGGTACCCATGTCTTTGCATCTGGTGTGTGCCGAGCTCTGTGCAAGATACAGAGTCCCCTCCCTCACTTACACACAGTCCCCTCCCTCCTGGGTGCCACCTTAAGGATGCAACATGAAGCAACTTGGGCAAGTTAGGCAACAGGAAAGTGGCTGGTTGGTTGGTGATAACCTCCACGTGGTCTTGCAGCTCAGCTGAGTTTCCGCTCGGGTGCTGCAGGGAGAGCGTGGCGTTGCCTGGCACCTCCAGAGCTCATGGCACTAGCGTCCGTCCGTCCACTGCCCCCCAGCAAAGGAGGTTTTACTTTCTTCTTCCAAGTCCTCAAATCAATGTTCTCTGCAATCCTGAGGCCATCACCGGCTGCCTTTCCGCATCAGCTCAGCTTGTTTCAGCCCATGATGACTCTGCTTTCCTTTCAGCTGGAACGAAATGGGAGGAACCACAGCTCCAGGTCCCCGAGCTCTGCTTCGCTGGGACCTGCTGGAGCCCCCTCCCCAAGCCCCACCCAAGCACCCGTCTAACTCTGTGATCCTCTCCATCCTCTGAGGGCTGCCACCACAGCTGAGGAGAGGCCACACGCCAACCCGAGGTGTGGACACAGCCTAGAGAGGAAGGACAGGGGCTCCAGGCCCAGCTGACCTGGGGTGGGTTCCTGCCAGTGGCATTTACCGACTGTGTGACCCTGACCTTGAAGCCATGATTTACCCTCTTTGAGCTCGTGTTTCCTGTTCAGTAAAAGCCGGTGGTGACTAAGCCATCGCCCTCCTCCTGGCGTGGCTGCAAGCCTAAAATGACAGATGGATTTAAAGTACTTAGCAACGGGACTTCCCTGGTGGTCCAGTGGTTAAGATTCCACTTTGTGGTGCAGGGAATGTGGGTTCGATGCCTGGTCGGGGAACTAAGATCCCATAGGTCTTGGAGTAACTAAGCCTGCTCTCCACAACTGGAGCATCCATGCACCACAATGAAAGATCCCGCATGCAGACACTGCCAAATAAAATAAATATTAAAAAAAAATAATAACGTGCTCAGCAGGCCTACAGAAGGTTTTGGAAGGGAGTCAGCACCGGGAAGAAGGGCACGGCCCAGTCCACTACAGGTCCAGCTTCCAGCTGAGGGCAGGCCGGGGAAGTGAAACTCTAGTGAGTGGTTTGCTTCTCCAGTGGCTTGAAGAGCTGGAGGCCAAAGTTCAGGGTAACTGAGCTGCTAGAAGGTGAGAGTCCAGGGTGGGGATGGGGGTTCCACATTCGGGGTGTCAGTCTACCTGCTTCTCTGCTGAGCCCTGAACCACAGGCTCCAAGCAGCCTGCAAAGATCAAAGTGCTGAGCTATGGTTTGCTCCTGTCAAATGCATGCAGGCTAAGTCACTTCAGTCATTCTGACTCTGTGTGACCCCATGGATTGTAGCCCGCCAGGCTCCTCTGTCCATGGGATTCTCCAGGTGAGGATTCTGGAGTGGGTTGCCATCCCCTCCTCCAGGGAATCTTCTCAACCCAGAGATCGAACCCCAGTCTCCTGCATTTCCTGAGTTGGCAGGCAGATTCTTTACCACTAACGCCACCTGGGAAGCCCCAAGATTTTCTCCTGCTAGAGAAAGAGGGTTTCAGTCAGAGCCTGGCTGAGTTATTCTCCTGCTAAAACAATCATATATACACACGCAGACAAACAATTGTAAGCACTCTCCTTAGAAAACAATTGACTCTATAGCCCTGTGATCACAATGTGAGAATATATCTTTTTTTTTTTCATTTTTACCCATACCACACTGCATGTAGTATCTTAGTTCCCCGACCAGGGATTGAACCCACACCCTCTGCATTGAAAGTTGGAGTCTCAACCACTGGACTTCTGGGGAAGTCCCACAATACCAGGGTATAATCCCAAATCACCCAGTATATTAAGAGCCAAGAAAATGACAATGACAGAAGCCAATCTGGAGATGACCCAGATATTAGAACCAGCTGATAAAAGTTTTAAAGTAACTGTTGTAACTATACTCTATGAAGTAAAGGAAAACACACTCATAATAAAGAAAATTTTGGTGGACAGATGGAAGCTATGTAAATTGCAAATTGAAGAACTATAAAATGCAATGTCTGAAATAGGCTGCTTATCATTTAATGGCAGGCATCCTAAAAATAGGTAGATATTAAAGCGACATAGAATGAAAGAGCTCTACAGTTTTATCAGAACTGAACTATAGCAGAATAGTGTGCACCTGCAGACAAAAATCAAAGTTATTCAGACATTTATTGTGGCAACTGTCTTTCATTGTGAAACTGAATTCTTCCTCAGTCATTTTTTAAAGAACCATCTTTTAGCAATTGAACCACATCAAGCTGCTGCTTCGATAAACAGTGGGTCTTGGTGTGGCCAGGAGCTGGGGTCTGTGGTTTAGCTAAAAGTCAACGCATATCCACAGCACAATGGAGGGAAAAGTGTGCGCTTCAGAGGGAGATGTTAGTGCAAGGCCCAGGGCGTCTTCTAGCTGCTCTGTGACTCTGGTCAGAATGCTTTGTATTTTTGTGACTCTGTTTGTACTTGTTCTTTGTTTTCATCTATAAAGTAGACCTTATAAAAGTTGAGCTTATACAGGAGTTAATATGAGCACCTCTAGCATGTATGAGCCTGGCACATGACGTCCCTGTGTCTGCAGAACTGGAAACAGGAGACATACTTGGGCCTTCCCTGGAGTCATGCCCTGAGCCCCCTGGCCTTACCTGGGTACACAGAACCCAGAGGAACCACTGTGGGGGGCAGGGCATGACCTTCAGGTCTCTATTTACAAAATCTTCTTTGCTTGGGGACCAGGATCAGCCCAGGCCCTGGAGCAGATGGTCTTGTGGGCAGTTTCATTTCAATGGCCATACACCTGAGTTCTGGGGAAAGAGAGCCAAAGGGAATATTGCGGAGGGGATGAACTCTGTTCAGTGAAGGAATTGGGACAGGAGCCTAGTCTGGAGGCCTGGGTAATGCAGTGCCCCAGGATGGCCTGGGCGCATCTGTATTTTGAGAGCAGCCCAGAAAGCCTCCCAGAGTATCTCAGGCCCTGCAGCTGTGCTGCCTCAGACACTCCGCTGTGATGGCCACAGGCAAGTGCTGCCCCCACGTGGCTGGTGGGGCAGGACCAGTAGAGTGACCGTCCTCCATCCCTTCTCCTCCCTCTCATCCCCCAGGCCTGGGCAAGAGCTCCGGAAATGAGTTCATGAGGGATGCAAAGTAAGTATCATTTTTAAAATAGCTTTTACTATAACTTCAGACCAGTTACAACTGAAGACTGAGAACAAAATATCCGCTGATAACATTTATACATTAGCTCCATCCTCTTTTAAAACAGATCAGAAAATGCCAGTCCTGGGCTCAGAACCCTGAGGCTCCCTGTGGGCCTGAGAATGTCATCCTGTTTCTTTAACCAGACCTGCAGGACCCCACGTACCTACAGGCCTCACCTTTCACCTCTGATCCCTTGCTAGCTCTGTCTTAGGCTCACAAACAAGCTTCTGTTGTTTCTGACCCGGCCAGCCCTTCCTGCCACAGGGCCTTTGGACATGCTGCATCTTACACCTGACACTTCCTTGACCTCACATCTGAGTGTTACTCCAAATGCCCACCTTTCCCCTGCCAGTTCCTGCCTCATTTCACCAGCATCTGTGTATTTCTTTGTCTGAGAAGCTTTTCCCCACCTCCCAGGCTAGGTTGGACTCACTTTCATCCTATTTTATTAGGATGAGTCAGTGCAGGATAATTCAGTTCAGTTCAGTTGCTCAGTCATGCCCGACTCTTTGCGACCCCATGGACTGCAGCACACCAGGCCTACCTGTCCTTCACCAACTCCCAGAATTTACTCAGACTCATGTCCATTGAGACTGTGTTGCCATCCAACCATCTCATCCTCTGTCGTCCCCTTCTCCTCCCACCTTCAATCTTTCCCAGCATCAGGATCTCTTCAAATGAGTCAGTTCTTCGCATCAGATGGCCAAAGTATTGGAGTTTCAGCTTCAGCATCAGTCCTTTCAATGAATATTCAGGACTGACTTTCTTTAGGATTAACTGATTTGATCTCCTTGCAGTCCAAGTGACTCTCAAGACTCTTCTCTAATACCACAGTTCAAAAGCACCAATTCTTCAGTGCTCAGCTTTCTTTACGGTCCAAGTCTCACATCCACACATGACTACTGGAAAAACCAGAGCTTTGACTAGACAGACCTTTGGTGGCAAAGTAATGTCTCTACTTTTTAATATGCTGTCTAGGTTGATCGTAACTTTTCTTCCAAGGAGCAAGCGTCTTTTAATTTCATGGCTGCAGTCACCATCTGGAGTAATTTTGGAGCCCCCCAAAATAAAGTCTGTCACTGTTTCCACTGTTTCTCCATCTATTTGCCATGAAGTGATGGAACCGGATGTCATGATCTTAGTTTTCTGAATGCTGAGTTTTAAGCCAACTTTTTCCACTCTCCTCTTTCATTTTCATCCAGAGGCAGGATAATTAGCTTGTAATTATGTGCTTACTGGCCTGTTTTGGCTGTGTGATGGCAGAAACCTTGCCTTCTTGTCCACTGCTCTGCTCCTAGGGACAGTCAGATGTGTGCCAGGCCACGCAACAACCGCCAGCCCTTCAGTGGTCCAGGCTTTGTCTTAATTTCTCCCTCTTTATCCAAAATTGCTTCTAGGAAGAAGTTGATTCCCCTTGATATATTCATTGAGGACCACATGAGTCTTGCTGCATTAAATAATTTTGCAGTTTGAACAAAATTGTATACCTTTGTAAAATTCAGATTTTTGTTTGCACACAGCTCTCTTACGTGGGGGCCATTGGTGTGCGGTGATCCTGGTCTCTCAGTTACACACTACTGCACTTCAAGAGCAGTATTGTTAGGTCCAAAGCAGGCTGGACAAGGGGTCAGCCTGCTGTGCAGCTTTGGCTCAGCTTTTGGGAGAAAAGGGCCCACAGTGCTTCCCCTATGACACCCAAATGGGTTCATGGAAGAAATGGAGTGAATTTGGAAGTGCAAGACAAACAGACTGAAGTTTGTGCAAGACTAAAAAAGACTGAATTTTTAAATAACTTTTTTTGTTGTTGTTGTCTAGTCTTTAAGTTGTGTCTAACTCTTTGCAACCCCATGGACTGCAGCATGCCAGGCTTCCCTGTCCTTCACTATCTCCCAGACTTTACTCAAATTCATGTCCATTGAATTTGGAGATAAGATGTTACCCAAGGAGCAAGCATCTTTTAATTTCATGGCGGCAGTCACCATCTGCAGTGATTTTGGAGCCTAAGAATATAAAGTCTGTTACTATTTCCACTTTTCCCCTTTCTAGTTGCCATGAAGTGATGGGACCAGATGCCATGATCTTAGTTTTTTGAATGTTGAGTTTTAAGTCAGTTTTTTCACTCTCCTCTCTTACCCTCATCAGAAGGCTCTTTAGTTCCTCTTTGCTTTCTGCCATTACAGTGTATCATCTGTATATCTGAGGTTGTTGATATTTCTCCTGGTAATTTTAATTCCAGCTTGTGATTCATCCAACCCTGTATTTCACATGATGTACTCTGCATATAAGTTAAATAATCAGGATGACAATATACAGCCTTGATGTACTCCTTTCCCAATTTTGAACTAGCCTTGCTACATGTCTGGTTCTAACTGTTGCTTCTTGTCTTGCATACAGGTTTTGCAAAAGACAGGCAAGGTGGTCAGTATTCCATCCTCTATACATTCAAAGCCAGTTATGCATGGCTTGTTTGTATACCCTTTGCTCCTTTTTAAAAAATTGTAGTTGATTTACAATGCTCTGTTAATTTCTGATGTACAGCAAAGTGAATCAATTATATATATACATATATCCACTCTCTTTTAGATTTTATTCCCATCTACATCATTACAGAGTGTTGAGCAGAATTTCCTGTGCTATACAGTAAGAACTTACTATTAGATATGTAATAGTTTGTATCTGTTAACTCCAAGCTTCTAATTTATTCCTCCCCTTTGGTAACCATATGTTTGTTTTCTGTATCTGTGGGTCCATTTCTGTTTCATAAGTAAGTTCAGCTGTATTATTTTTTAAGATTCCACATATGAGTGATATCATATGATATTTATCTTTCTTTGTCTGATTTACTTCACTTAGTATGATAATCTCTAGGTTCTTTCATGCTGCTGCAAATAGCAGTGTTTCATCCTTTTTTATGGCTGAGTAGAATGCTATTGTATTTATATATATGTTTCACATCATTATATATATATGTGTGTGTGTGTGTATCATGTCTTCCTTATCCATTCATCTGTTGATAGATTTTTAGGTTGCTTCCATTTCTTAGCTACTGTAACTAGTGCTGCTATGAATATTGGGGTGCATACAATTCTTTGAATTTCATCTTTTCCAGATATGTGCCCAGGAGCGGGAATGCTACATCATATGGTAGCTGTACTTTTAGCTTTTTAAGGAACCTCTGTCCTGTTCTCCACACTGGCTGCAGCAATTTACATTCTAGCTCTTTTTATGTCATTTCAGTTTTTCTTCCCCAGACTTGAACTTTATTTATTTTCTTTCACTAACCCAAATCCCCAGTTTTTTCATGGAAACCATCTCAATGCACCCAGCCTCAACTCCTCCTCCCCTTGCCATAAATCAGGGAATGACACTTTCACATCTGCTCTCTAATTTTTTTTTTTGTATGTTTATTGAAGGAAAATGGAACATACAAACAGGGAAAGAGAAGAAAATAGACACCATAAATCCCACCATAAGTCTACCATAAGTCTCCCAGAGAGAGAATTTAGTGTCTATCCTTCACTTCTGCATACATAATGGCCTTCCCTGGTGGCTTCAACAGTAAATAGTCTGCCTGCAGGGCAAGAGACATGGGTTTGATTCCTGGGTCGGGAAGATCCCCCAGGGAAGGAAATGGCAACCCACTCCAGTATCGTTGCTTGGAAAATCCCATGGAGAAGCCTGGAGGGCTACGGTCCATGGGGTTGCAAAGAGTTGGACACGACTGAGTGACTTCACTTTTCTGCATACATAGCTACATCTATTTATTTGTTTAAAATGATAACACCATTTTTGGAGAAGTTTTAAGTTTATTGAAAAATGAGGGACTTCTCTGGCGGTCTTGAGGCTAAGACTCCATGCTCCCAATGTGGGGGGCCCGGGTTCCATCCCTGGTCAGGGAACTAGATCCCATATGCCACAACTAAGACTCAGCCCAGCCAAATAAATAAATAAATAAATATTTAAGAAGAAAAAGGAGCAGAAAGTACAGAGAGTCCTCCTTTGCTGCCCTTCCCTGGTTTCCTCTCTTGATATTATCTTTCATTAATTTGATATATATGTTCAAAGGATGAGCCAACGCTTATATATTGTTATTAACCAAAGTTCATAGTGTACAGTGGGGCTCACTCTTGGTGTTGTACATGCTGTGGGCTTTGACAAATATCTAATGACATGTATCTACCATGACAATATCACACAGAATCCACTCATTGCCCTAAAAATCCCCTGTGCTCCATGTATTCATCCCTCCTTCCATCTCTCCCTTCCATCTCTCTCTCTTTTCCATCAGTCCTTACCCTCATAAACCCTTGGCAACCACTGATCTTTTTACTTTCTCCTCAGTTTTGCTTTTTCCAGAATGTCATAGAGTTGGAATCGTAAGAGTGTATAGTATTTTTCAGATTGGCTTCTTTCCCTTTTCCATTTAAGATTCCTCCATCTCTTTTCATGGCTTGACAGCTCATTTATTTTTATCACCGAATAATATTACCTTCTCTGAATGTACCACAGTTTATTTATCCACTAAATTATGAAAGATATATTTTGGTTGCTTCCAAGTTTTGGCAATTATGAATAAAGTTGCTATAAACATTCACATGCAGGTTTTAATCTGAATCTAAGTTTTCAACTCTTTTGGATAAATACCAAGGAGCCTGACTGCTGGATCAAATGGTAAGAGTATGTGCAGTTTTGTAAGAAACTGTTAAGCCGTCTTCCAACGCAGCTGTGCCATCTTACATTCCATGGATCCACGGATCTGTTTCTTCAGCAACACTGCACTGTCTTGATTGCTGTAGCTTTGTAGTCAGTCTTGAAGTCAACTCTCCTCTTCTGGAGCTCCCTAATCTTGTCTCATGGGAATTTTATGTTCCCAGCTACACTGGTCACTGCTTGAGGGCAAGGCCTTGTCTCCTTTCTGGGTCCTCTCCCGAGGACCCAGAAAGCCAATGGCTGAACAGCTCATTGAGCACAATCGTCTGTCTTGAGGGCATGACACCATTGTCCTTGGGCCACCACTATTTCAGCCAGCCTCTCAGCTGCACTTTCTATTCCTGGCCCTGGTTAAGGATCTCCAAATGGAGACAGAGATGGACAAACCGATCCCCAAATGCATGTTGGCAAGGCAGCCCGGGCTCAGAACAAGGACAGATGGGGATTGCCGACTCTGTCATGTCCTGGCTGGCTGCATCATTGCCTGCGGCTAAAGCAGACTTGCCTGGGGATGCTTCACAATTGCATGATGGCTAAGAGAAACGCTGAGACATTACTTTGCAAACAAAGGTCCATCTAGTCAAGGCTATGGTTTTTCCAAGGCTATGGATGTGAAAGTTGGACTATAAAGAAAGCTGAACACTGAACAATTGATGCTTTTGAACTGTGGTGTTGGAGAAGACCCCTGAGAGTCCCTTGGACTGCAAGGAGATCCAATCAGTCCATCCTAAAGGAAATCAGTCCTGAATATTCATTGGAAGGACTGATGCTGAAGCTGAAACTCCAATACTTTGGCCACTTGATTCAAAGAGAGCTGACTCATTTGAAAAGACCCTGATGCTGGGAAAGATTGAAAGCGGGAGGAGAAGGGGACAACAGAGGATGAGATGGCTGGATGGCATCACCGACTCAAAGGACATGAGTTTCAGTAAACTCCGGGAGCTGGTGATGGAGAAGGAGGCCTGGCATGCTGCAGTCCATGGAGTCGCAAAAAGTCAGACACGACTGAGCAACTGAACTGAACTGAACTGAAGGGAAATGAAAGATTCCCCTGTCCGATCTTTCCTTAACTACCTTTTTTAGTTCTGAAACAAATTTTACTCATCCAAGTTATATACAGGTAGAGGGTGGCTTTGAAACAAAAACAAAAAAAAAATGGCTGGGTTTCCTTTCAGTAGACTGTTGCATGCAGTAAACTATGCCAGAGTCTGTGGCCGAAGACAGTAACATCTGTTCCTGTTTGCAGAGCTCTTGGCTGACTGGTCTCCGCTGAGCACTTCCTCTGGGTCTCGGGTGTCGGTTGAGGTCCCTCACTTTGCTGTGCTCCTTGGGCTGCTGGACTTGTGGCCAGGAAGCCTTCACCACGTGACTGGCTCTAAGTGCTGCCCGCAAGGCTTCTCCAGGAGGCTAAAGCGATCCGGATGGTCTCAGGTGGCCCCTGAGGACTGACTTCAAAGAGAAAATTGGGAACTGCAGCCCCACGCAGCCAGTTCCAGGACTGGCAGGGTGTTACCCTGCTTCACGTGTCAGTCAAAGCAGTCCCAGGCCAGCCCAGATTTGGGGGTGACCACAGATGACATGTCTCGTGCCAAAGGGCGATGACACTGCTGAAGACCTATATTACAGCATCAGAGGTTAGAGTCAGCCTGGCCTCGTGATGGTTGGCTGTGAGGCATGGGGCCAGGTGCTTACCCTCCCTGAGCCACAGTCTTATTTCTTAAATAGGAGGAATGTTCACTGGGCAGGAAGCAAATAATATGCATACTTGTTATAGTGGGAAAAAGTCACCTTGGTCCTTAGCAGCACATGGAGTCAGAGTCCAGCCCATATTCCCTCAGTGACCAGCAGAGCTCACTTGCCGATTCTGATCTGTTTGAGCAGCGGGGTCGATCTGAAATGCCCAGGGGACCATGAAGATGGGAGCTGGTGGGCCAATCTCTGTCTACACCCTCCTGGGGCTTCCAAGGCTCACCCTCTGGGGTCCTGTTTTTACCAACTTCCTCTCTCACATCCCCAAGTCCTCAGCATGCTTTTCTTGGAATCACTTTCCATGTAAACTACTTGATCCTAAATCCTTGTCTTAAGGGCTGCTTTGTCGGAGATTGAAATCAAGACGGGGACCGTTAGAATTCGCTAAATACGTAACACATTCAAATACAGTCAGTCACTCCATGTTTGTAAAGGATTCATGCAGCCCTCTTCTTGGTTTCCAATTTTAGGCAGAAAGCCCTGTGGTCCCCACAGGAGCAGAGCAACAGTGCATTTTACTTTCCAGGGCGAAGAAATCATTCCAGTCCCCTCCCCCTGCTCCTCCCGCCCCCTCCCCCCGCCCCGCCCCGATTGCACTCAGGATCTGAAAGCGAAGAGTGAAACAGCAGCCCCTCTGGATCAGTCTCAGTTCCAGCCCTGCCCTCATCTCATCTCCCTCTTCATCTGGGGCTGGGGAGTGGGGGTAGGATTAAGAGGTGGGTGTGGGGCAGTGGGTGCAGTGGGGGCTCAGGGCTCAAGCTATCCTTCCTCTCGTGGGGTGGAGGGGATTACTCTTGGTGAGAAGAGAGTTCTGGGTGGGCTGCAGAGCAGGAGAAGGGGTGGGGATGGGGCGGGGTGGGGAAGGTAGGATGGCCAGGGCCGTGAGTCTGAAGCTGGCTCCACTTGCTCTGTATTCAAAATGCAAAGGTCTCGGAGACCCTGAGAGGTAAAAGGAGAGGGTGGGATGGGGGCGGCCCCTGAGTGGCCCAGCAAGTGCCTTGGGGTGAAGTGCTTGGAAGGTGGGACCGTATAATTAATTTTACATCATTGGCCTTTCTTCATGCAAATCCTTTCACCCCCTCACCCTCAAACACTGACTAAAGTGTCCCCCTGACTTCAATGTGTGTGTGTGTGTGTGTGTGCATGTACATGTGTGTTGATGAAATTAGAGTTCAGGTTTGAGTTGTCTCTGAGCAGCGATTAAATAGGGTCCAAACATGAAGAGTAAGGATTGGGAAATACTCACACCAAAGTCAAAGTGATGGGGAGGACACCTATCCACAGAAACTCCTGAATGTCTTGAGAAGGATGTGGATTTTCCACAGATCAGAGAAGGAAGGTTGGATGTTGGGGGGCTGGTAGGGGAAGCACAATGGCTGAAACTGCCCACCCAGGGCCAGGCACCATAGTAACCATTCACGTGAGTTATTTTGTGACAGGAGGTCCTGATAAAGAACATAAAACTAACAAGCCACTACCAATCAGAAGAATGTGGGAAAGGTCAAAAGGAGACGCCACGTGTCTGCTCACCTTCCAGAATCCTTCTTACTGGCATTCATCTTGGCTGAGTAATGTGTGTGCCACCAGGAAGGACTCTGCATCAGCATGATTGGCCAGAGATAAGTGAAAGTGAAAGTCACTCAGTTGTGTCCGACTCTCTATGACCCCATGAACTGTAACCCACCAGTCTCCTCTGTCCATGGAATCTTCCAAGCAAGAATACTGAAATGGGTTGCCATTCCCGTCTCCAGAGGATCTTCCCGACGCTAGAATCGAGCCCATGTCTACTGCATTGCAGGCAGATTCTCTACTGGTTGAGCTACCTGTAGACATGGAGAAATCAGGCAGCCTTCATGGAAGAGAGACCCAGGAAGTGGAGGTCTGGCTCTCTCCTCCAGACCTACCTTCTATTCAGAATCTTCCAAGTCCATCCCAAGCAGCATCCCAGTCAGTCTCACAGCTGCCTTGTGAAGTCCCAGTGGAAGATACCATGACTCCTCGGGACATGTGTAGCCTGAGTTCAGAGTGGCTAAGTGTGTGTGAGAAGAAGCATCCAGCCAGGTGTGGAAAGGTCTTCTGGTTCATTCTCCCTGGGGTCACAGCCTCAAAAACCTAAGCAGCCTCAAACCCAGCCTCAAAAACCACCTCCTTCCCCTAGCCAGGCTCCATCAGAAACTTACAAACGGCTTCACTTCAGTAAGGTCACTTTTGGCATTTATGGTAAGGTTTGTGTTTTCTCAAGTGAGGGAGGCAGTTACTATCAACCTCTGCTTTTCTCTGCTTTCTGTTGTCTCATTTCTGGGATGGGGACAATCTGCAGATGTCACCTTGGAGCTGGTCATTCAGTACCTAGACAGTTTCTATCAAGAACAGTCCAGAGTTGTGGGTGGGACCTCTGGTCCCCGGCATCACTCTGTGACTTCATCAGGTTCTTCTCTTGTCATCAGTGGGATATCTGTTTACTGTGGGTTGTTCATCACTGGGAGACTTCGGGTTTCCTCTCCCTATGTGTGATCACACAAGCCTCAGTGCTCTCTCACTCTACACACACACACACACACACACACACAATGGAATAGTACTTACCTGTAAAAATGGAGAAATTCTACCACTTGTGACAACATGCATCAACTTTACAGGCATTATGCTAAGTAAAATAAGTCAGACAGGGAGAGACAAATACTCATTTATATGTGGAATATAAAGCTAAACAAACCAAACTCATATAAAAAGAGATTAGACTTGTGACCAGAGGGTAGGGGGAAGAGAATTTGAATGAAAGTAGTCACAAGGTATAAACTTGGTATTATAAGAGGAATAAGTAAATACCAGAGATGTAATGTATGATATGATGACTATAGTTAGCACTGCTCTATGATATATGGGAAAGTTAAGAGAGTCAGTACTAAGAGTTCTCATCGCAGAAATTATTTTTTCCTTTTTTATGTTCTTTTCATTGCATCTATTTGAGAAGACGGATATTAGCTGAATCTGTTACGGTAAATATTTCACAATACATGTAAATCAAACCATCATGCTGTATGATTAAAATTTATACAGTAAAGTATGCCAATTATTTCTCAATAAAACTGGAAAAAATAATTTAGTAAAAAAGAAACCGATAAATATTTTCTTTCCCTGTGTCATCCTCAGTGAAGCAGGGTAGAATCAAATTTCTTTCCTATGACTTATGTTTTTTCTGTGATTCTGTAGTCAAGCACTTTATTTCTGGTATAAATTCACCCTGGAAATTTATAACCTTTCTGGCCATGTGATAGTCGGCCAGTCTCCTAAGAAAATGGAAAGCAAGATGATGGATTCCACTGGGTCTCTTTATATTCCCCTATAGCAGAGACATGAAATTCTGGGGAGTAGAAAAGATGCTTACCTGGGTAATACAACAGCAGTGTCTTCCTGATGACGGCGGGCCATGTAGTCCTGCTTTGTTGGGGTCTCTGAGTCTCCTGGCTTCACCTGTAGTCAAGGAAATTTGGAGCACGTACCTCTGTGTTCTCAATCCTGCCTCAACACTAGAATCACCTGAGGTCATCAAAAACACCAGGATGCCTGGTTCCAGGCATTTTCCTCCGATGTCCACTCAGGGCTGACAAGCCAGGACTGCGTGAGCATTGAGACTCTTACCACCTCCAAAATCCCGGGACCAAATGACAACTGTCAGAGCTTACCATAGAACCAGACAACTTGAACAATTTGAAAGGTTGTCTCCTTTACCAGAGTTTTCATGTTTACTGTTTTGAATGTGTGCAGTATTTTCTCTAGAGAGTTTCCCCTCTAAACTCTCCACAGTTTGGAGTAGAGAAGATAAAATTTGGGCTGAAGGGAATAACAGGCTGCAGCACAGATTTCTCCAGGTCCCAAACTGGAGACACAGGTAGCTGAGGAGCCCAGAGACTGTAACTTTCCAGCATCCGGGAGTAGAGGAGGAAGGTCCGGCTAGAGCAGCAGCCCAAGGCTGATTGCTCGTCCCTCCAGGCCAGTCTTCTCACCCATTGACTCAGCTGCACCTGACTTGTGTTTCTGCATCTCAAAGCCTCCATGGGTATCCCAGATTTAGAGCTCCCTTGTCTTGGGACCTCAGTGTGGAACATGCTGAGAGACTGGATGAGAGCATTTCTTCAGCCTGAGCATCATTCACAGCTCCTTGTGTGTGGGCGCTCTGTGCTGTCCTTTCTTCAGGACACTTAGCACTTCAGAAACATCTTCTTGTTGATGGTAGGAACCCGGCTGACCTTTCTCAAGTCTTCGCTGTTTCTTGGCTGGAATGTTCGGTGTGCCTTTGCTCTACAGTCATGTCACCTTTGTATCGCTGGGTGTGTCAGCAACCTTCCGTTTCTGGAAATTAAGCTTTCAAGAACCCTGAAGGCATTCTTACTGGAACATTTGGACATGTGTAGGGGTGATATTTTCTTAGTGCATCTATAAAAATATTTCAAAATACAAGCAAAACTACAGGTATTGTAAAATATGTAGGTGGACCTGACCTGTCTCTTGAGAAATCTGTATGCAGGTCAGGAAGCAACAGTTAGAACTGGACATAGAACAACAGACGTTCCAAATTGGGAAACGAGTACGTCAGGGCTATATATTGTCACCCGGTTTATTTAACTTATATGCAGAGTACATCATGAGAAACGCTGGGCTGGATGAAGCACAAGTTGGAATCAAGATTGCTGGGAGAAATATCAATAACCTCAGATATGCAGATGACACCACCCTTATGGTAGAAAGTGAAGAACTACAGAGCCTCTTGATGAAAATGAAAGAGGAAAGTGAAAAAGTTAGCTTAAAACTCAACATTCAGAAAACTAAGATCATGGCATCCAGTCCTATCACTTCATGGGAAATAGATGGGGAAACAGTGGGAACAGTGAGAGACTTTATTTTTGGGGGCTCCAAATAATTGCAGATGGTGACTGTAGCCATGAAATTAAAAGACGCTTGCTCCTTGGAAGAGAAGCTATGACCAACCTAGACAACATATTAAAAAGCAGAGACATTACTTTGCCACCAAAGGTGCGTCTAGTCAAAGCTATGGTTTTTCCAGTAGTCATGTATGGATGTGAGACTTGGACCATAAAGAAAGCTGACGGCTGAAGAATTGATGCTTTTGAACTGTGGTGCTGGAGAAGACTCTTGAGAGTCCCTTGGACTGCAAAAAGATCCAATCAGTCCATCCTAAAGGAAATCAGTCCTGAATATTCATTGGAAAAACTGATGCTGAAGCTGAAACTCCAATACTTTGGCCACCTGATGCAAAGAGCTGACTCATTTGAAAAGACCCTGACGATTGGAAAGATTGAAGGCAGGAGGAGAAGGGGACGACAGAGGATGAGATGGTTGGATGGCATCACAGTCTCAATGGACATGAGTTTGAGTAAACTCCAGGTGTTGGTGAAGGACAAGGAGGCCTGGCATGCTGCATTCCATGGGGTCGCAAAGAGTTGAACACGACTGAGCGACTGAACTGAACTGAACTGAACTGGACAGAGGATGGATAGACGGATGGATGGGTGGATGGATGGTCAGATGTTTTTATGACCTATTGTTTACTCTGCTGATGAGAAAGGAATCCCCACCCTAAGATTATGGGGATGGCGAAACACATGGTACCCAACAATGAAAGATGAGATTGCCATCAGTTTGTTAATCACATACTCACAGCCTGGGGAAGACCTCACATTCCATGCAGGGCCACACAGGGGTTGCACTTGGGATCAGAGTGAACCAGCAGAGCCTGTGGGAAGCCGGCCGTGTGGTCAGCATCAAGAGGGTGGGGAGGAGTTCTTTGGTTCCAACAGGAGGCGACTGTTTTATTTAAATGGTTCTGTGTTGCAGGGAACTGAAACCCGGTACTCAGGAAGAAGCAGGAGCTGCACTGGTTCCCTCGATGAGGAGGGGTATTCTGTTAGGGAACTTATTCGTGGGAGCTGAGTGGGGAAGTGATTTGTGGTTAAACCATTTGAGATCCTCCCAATTTCACCAAATGTCAAAGGAGCACATAGGAGTGGACTTTCACTGAAGGTCATAAAAATGTTGTCCTGTTTTCCTCTAAAAGTTTATCATTTTGCCTTTCACATTTCAGTCTATGATCTATCTGGTACTGGTTTCTAGGAATGGTGTGAATGAAGTAGGGGTCAAAGTTCAATGTTTCCACCTGGAGGACCAGTGGACACAGCAGTTTGTTGAAAAGATCGCTGCCTTTTGGGGATCCTTTCATCATAAATCAGGTGGATCTGGTTCTGAATTCTCTTATTTCTCTCATTGTCTATCCAGTCAATCCCCTCCAAACACATATCCAGGATCTACAAAGAATTCATGCTAAAGGCAGCCAAGTCAAAATGGGCTGATGAGTTGTACAGGTGTTCGAGTCTATTTTAATTCTGTGCTTGTAATCATTAATTTAACATGCATTTATTGAGTGCCTGCAATGCACCATGCTCAGACCACAAAACTTACTACATTTATGTATGGTTGTATGTGTGTATACTGACTTACTTACTGATCTTTATCAGGTTTACATATGATTTTTCACTTCTCTTATCAGTGGTATGTGACCAGACAGAGAGGCAAATGTCCAAGGATTTTGAAATTTCAAGGGCTGAATAATTACAGAAATGCAAACAGAAGCTTGGCCAAAGGCAGTGAAACTATAAACGATCCGGGAAGGGAAGTGACAGCCTCCTGGGGGTGTGACAGGTTTTGTTTCTGTTACCAACTGGGAAGAGTCCACCTGGAGTGACCTCTGAGTCTGGTATACAGCAGCCAATTGTTCAAGGCTTTTCAGAAAACTGGAGCTTGATTCTTCTGGATAGAATAGGGTACAGCAAGCCAAATAAAACTGGGAAAATGGATGGATGTCAAGGGGCAATTGGCTGATAGTCAACTCTAAATCTTAACAAAAGTTTTAGAGATGATGACTCATGTGAAGCCTACATTGTAAGCATCCTTGGTGTGCAAGAAACACTATTCTTTCAGTTTTGGTGTTGTCATGGCAACCGTTAGCTAATGACACTTGCTGTCTTTTGTCAAAGGACACACATACCAGGAATGTGGTGATTGTGTCTAAGCTGGGCATGGCACTTGTTTGGCTACACATACTCCATCAATGGCCAGAAAATGAAGGTCATAAATGCAGGTGAGTGGAAATGAAAGTTGTGAGAGGGTTTGGGTTTTACTGGTCAGCTGGGGGAATCCGAACGTGAAGTGGAACTATTGAAATAATTTCTCAGATCATCCCAGTTCAGAGCTAAAACCTGCCTACTCTTGTGACGTGACGTTTTTATTAAGCTTAACAAAAACTTGACTTTGATCACAAGATACTAGGTTTATGTGAACGACATTTCTGGCAAGATCTTGAAAATGAATCTTATGACCCTGAGAAGTAAGTTCTCTCTCACTCTAAGTGGAGGCACCTCCTTCTTCCTCTTCAGGTTTGAATATGAGTCCCCAGGGACTTGGGCAACTGAATTTTCTGGGCTTTGGTGAACTGAGCCAATTCAGCACTCAAGTGTGTCCTGAGTCACAGGGAGTGTGGTGGGTGTGGCTGCCAGGGACTTTGGGCTGAGCTGTAGCAGAGCACAGGCTGCCCTGTATTTCTTCTCAGACACAGGTACCAGGGGCACCAGTGGTAGGGGATTCAAATCCTGAATTGACCCCTACTTCATGGGTTGGGATGGGCTTCCAGGTGGTGCTGCAGTAAAAGAACCCACCTGCCAAAGCAGAAAACGTAAGAGACGCAAGTTCGATCCTTGGGTCAGGAAGATCCCCTGGAGGAGGGCATGGCAATCCACTCCAACATTCTTGCCTGGAGAATCCCATGGAGCCTGGCGGGCTGCAGTCCATAGGGTCACACAGTGTTGGACACGACTGAAGCGACTTAGCACACACACACACACATGCACCGTGAGTTAGGAAGAGTCCCCTTCCCCAGAGCCTGTCCCCACAAACAAGTGATCAAAGGTGTGAAAAGGCCTTATAAATGGTGCAGTGTCATCACACATGAAAGTATTTTGCAGTAAAAATCATTGAACATCAGCAATGAAGGACAGTTCTGTTGAACAGGGAGTGTTTTCATCCAGCAAACCCACTGGCCCTCTTCATCTGTCGCTGTGTCATTAGAAGGTAAGTCTACTGGTTCATGCACCAAAAGCATTTATGAAATGCCAGCTAAGCAGCCAGGACTATGTTACACACTAGGAACAGAAAACATGAAACAAAGGTCAAGGTCAGGAGAAGGGAGTAGTCTGCCAAGCAACCAGCGAGTCAAGAAATCTGCAAGAGGAAATCTGCAAGAGGTTTACAAACAGAGATAGCTTCTGATCTCCAGAATGGACACATTTTCGAAAGTGCTCAGTTCAGTTCAGTCGCTCAGTCGTGTCCGACTCTTTGTGACCCCATGAATCGCAGCACGCCAGGCCTCCCTGTCCATCACCATCTCTCAGAGTTCACTCAAACTCATGTCCATTGAGTCGGTGATGCCATCCAGCAATCTCATCCTCTGTCGTCCCCTTTTCCTCCTGCTCCCAATCCCTCCCAGCATCAGTATTTTCCAATGAGTCAACTCTTCACATGAGGTGGCCAAAATACTGGAGTTTCAGCTTTAAAATCATTCCTTCCAAAGAACACCCAGGGCTGATCTCCTTTAGAATGGACTGGTTGGATCTCCTTGCAGTCCAAGGGACTCTCAAGAGTCTTCTCCAACACCACAGTTCAAAAGCATCAGTTCTTCGGTGCTCAACTTTCTTCTCAGGGGGTGGCAAGTAAGAGAAACAATTGAAGTTGAATTAAGCATCTCCCATATAGAAAGGAGCTTGTCCCTCAGTTCTGGGGGCGTGGGGGAGGAGGGTGGAGCTCGACCTGTGTCTCCCAAGGGTGGGCATATCCCCTGATGCTGGAATAGGACACAGTCGTGGGCTCTCATGTGGCAGGCCCTCCCGCCCCCCTTGGGTCTTAGTCTCTCCATTTCCTTTCTGGTGCTCTGTAGACTCACTTCTCTGCTAACCACACAGCAGGAGGAGGATCACTCTCCCACCTGCAGCCATGTTTACACGGGTGGTGCCCTGCTGCCCAAGGACACCCAGGCCAGCACCCCAGGGAGGTGACTGTGTGGATTGGCTGGCCTCCCCCACATGCCCGGGGTGAAATGTCCTCACACACACACTGCACACCACCCAAGGCTGCAGGGGCTCCTGGGTTGATCCATTGGTTGATTTGGCTTGAGTGGCTAGCAAATCTATCATTCTGCACTTACTTTTTTCATGTAATTAATCTTAATTTTTTCCATGTGGTGAACATTGGCTTACATCATTCTTCTAAATGGCTGCACCATATTCTAGAGAACAATCCATATTCCATCATCTATTTAACTATTCGGGGTGTCCCAGATGGCTCAATGGTAAATAATCCACCTGCCAGTGCAGGAGATCTGGGTTAGATCCCTGGGTTGGGAAGATCCCCTGGAGAAGGAAATGGCACACCACTCCTGTATTCTTGCCTGGAAAACTTCATGGACAGAGGATCCTGGTGGGCTACAGTTCAGTTCAGTTCAGTTCAGTTGCTCAGTCGTGTCCGACTCTTTGCAACCCCATGAATCTCAGCACACCAGGCCTCCCTGTCCATCACCAACAGTTCATGGGGTCACAAAGAGTCAGACATGACTGAAGGACTGAACACACGCACATTTAACTAGTTCCCTGTTGATTCTTTTTTATTTTTTTCCAATTTTTGGTATTATTTGCAAAGTCATGGTTACCACCCCCTTGTATATCTTTAAGTAGTTCTAGACTAAATTTCTGAGATGTAGAGATTAGATGGAGAAGGAAATGGCAACCCAGGCAAGTACTCTTGCCTGGAAAATCCCATGGACGCAGGAGCCTGGTAGGGTGCAGTCCATGGGGTCGCTAAGGGTCAAACACGACTGAAGTGACTTCACTTTCACTTTTCACTTTCATGCATTGAAGAAGGAAATGTCAACCCACTCCAGTGTTCTTGCCTGGAGAATCCCAGGGATGGGGGATCCTGGTGGACTGCCGTCTATGGGGTCGCACAGAGTCTGACACGGCTGAAGCGACTTAGCAGTAGCAGAGATTAGATATCTATAGAAGTCTCAAGGCTAAATATCTGGGTGAAAAGGTATGGACATTTTAGATTTTTGTAAATATTATCCAACTGTTCCTGAATGTCTGTAACAGTTAGCACGTCTGGTCCTGTGGCAGGAGGGTGACAGTCCCCTATCTCTGATGAACCGTGTATGTCAGTAATGGTGCTAACAGTCCAGGCAAAAACCCTGTCACAGGCTCGATTTCCTCAGAATGCCCGGGAATGGAATTCTAATGAAGGACTGTGGTTCTCCATCATCTCTGGACTAGACAGACAGGTCATCACTTGGTGGTTTTGTTCTGACAAAGGCGGCTCTCACCTGACCATCCAGCTTGCAGTCCCGGGGCTCCCAGCAGGGCTGCAGAGCTGCTGACCCTCGGGGGCGGGGGGTGGTATTCCAGTAGGTGCTATTCCCTGTCAGACACTGAGATCTCCTCAATTCTGATTTTATAATGCAGAAGTAGGAAACAGCTGAGTTTAAAAAAGTAAAAATCAAAAAACCTAACCCTCCATTAGAGTAAGCATTTAAAAAATTAAAATGGGAAGTTATGAGTAAGTTCCTCTCCATTTGTAACTGATCCGAGACTCTACTCCACTGTTTATGTTCCTTTCACGGGAACAAAACACAGAGCATCATCCAACCCCTGCATCTTCCCTGAGGCTGATGGGGGCCTGTCCCCGCCAAGGACCCTGAGGGAGTCCACGCGTGGGTTTCCTTCCTTTCTGCCTTTTATATGGTTTTCCTGGAAGGTGAACCCAGGTGCATCCTCAGGGCAGAGGAGAAGATAGCCGGGGAAGGAAAGGGCAGGATTTTCTAGGAGCAGATCTCCACTTGGGCATCGGGCCTCAGACCCACAGGGAGCTCCAAGAGTTGATGAGGACCAAATGCAGAGTGACCTGTCCCCCTCCCGGGGCATAAGTGGCCAGGGTGTCTGCCAGGACTGGGGTGTCTGGGACCAGCAGCAGACTGCCATTCATCATGGCCCTGGGGCAGGTCTCAGGGACACTGGCTCCCCCAGCAGAAAAGAGGCCCTGGGGGAGGGAAGGTATGTGACACTGTTCCCGTGACCCCAACAGCAAGACTGAGGGGTATGGACAGGGCCCGACAGCATCAGCTCCCTCCTTCTCACCTGTCTCAGAGCCGGCTCAAAGCAAACCCAGGTGGGCACGTTCCATTCTCCTAGAAACTCTAAATGCCAAGGTGCTACACTGCAGAGCAGACGCTGGATACAGAAATGGTGCGGTTTCTCAGAATTACAGTTTGTAGACAGCGACTCAAAGGCGGTCTCTCATTTCAAAGACAGTCCAGTTTCCTATAAAAGGTTTATTGAATAAACATGTGTGTGGAGAGAGGCTCAGAGCAGCGCAGACTCCAAACCCACACATGGAGTGACAGCCACCATTTCATGGCTGAATCTCAAAGGAGCGTCCCCTCTGTCAGCAGGGTGTGTGCACACCTGCCAATCGCCTTGAACTTAGAAGTTCCACCAGGCCACACTTAAAACAGAAGCATCTGGACTGGATCTGTGGGAGGGACGGAGGGTAGATCATTCGTCCCTGGTACTGTTACCAGAACAGTTCTGAGTGACCTAGGGTTCCCGTAGAGGAGGCCACATACAGTACTCCCAATGCCCACCTAGCTCTGGGCTCTGTGGCCTCATGGAGAAGAAGGAGAAGACCCATAACTCCTTCCACGTGAACCACGTGGTTCCCAGGCCTTCCCATACCATCCCCACTTGGTCCTCTTCACAGGTGAGAGTGTAAGATCCTTTATTCCCATATTTCAGAGAAGAAGCAAAAGCAGGTCAGGGCAGGACCCACCCACTGGCCCAGAAGAAGAAACAGGGCCCAACCCATCTCGTGATGGTCCTTGGTCCCCAGAAAGTGTCTGGACAGGGCTGGGCAGGGCTGGGGCTCACGCTGGGCCTTTCCAGCACAGGAAGACCACGGGTTGGCATCAGCAGAGAAGCTGATGGGTGGCAGCGGGTCCACTGGAAAGCCCATCAGATGCACCTTAGGGTTTGTGTGGGGGTTTTTCCGCTTATTAATTTGTTCATGTGGCAAAAATGGTGTCTCCCAGTGGCTTCCCCAGCCTGATGGCCCTGTCTCTGCCCAGCCCCTGCCAAACGCAGCTCAGTGATCCTGCCCAAGGTGCAGGCACCTGAGGGGAGACAGGGCATCTCCAAGGTCCGCCCAAGTGAGTATCTGGTGCTGGGATGCTCAGCCCAGTGCAGGTGGGCTTGAGGTGCTTCTACTCTGCAGACGGGAGGTGGGCTTCCTAGCAGACCTGACTTATTGTATACTGCGGACCCTGGCCTTACTCAGCCAGAAGCAGCCCCCACTTCCACCCCAACCATTGTCCAGACCTGGAGCACCTCCAGAGCAGCAGCGAGAGGAAGGGTGGGTGGAGAAGAAACATGAAAACTCTGAGGAGGGAGAGTTACCAGGCACTAGTACTGTCTCCAGAGCAAGAAATGGGAACAAGCCAGAAGACTCCTGGGCTGCCTTTTGGTGGTTTCAGTGCCCCCATAGCTCCAGCTCTTCCTGGACAGGTATGCACACAAAGCACTGCTTCCACTCTTGGTTTCTGCTGCTGGATATTCAGGATTTTCTAAAAATTAATTCTGGAGGATATCTTAGGAAAACCTGGTGAAACCAGGTAAAAGTAGATCCAGTTATTCCACACCTTTGAGCACTTTCACACCCTCAACCTCACTTGTCTAGAGAAGCAGCTGGAATGTGTAGGCCGATCCTATACAAACACACTGGTAAATCATCCGGGATTGCAGGGCAGGCACAAGCTACAGGTCAGGGTCAGATCCCAGCACCTCACTCTAGGGCCATTTAGCTACTTAAAGGCCTTCTCTGGTAACTCAGCTGGTAAAGAATCTGCTTGCAATGCAAGAGACCCTGGTTCAATTCCTGGGTAGAGAAGATCCCCTGGAGAAGGGATAGGCTACCTACTCCAGAATTCATGGGCTTCCCTGATGGCTCAGATGGTAAGGACTCTACCTGAAATTTTGCAAAAGACCTGAGTTTGATCTCTGGGTTGGGAAGATCCCCTGGAGGAGGGCACGGCAACCCACTCCAGTATTCTTGCCTGGAGAATCCCATGGACAGAGGAGCCTGGCAGGCTACATCCATGGGGTCTCAAAGAGTTGGACACGACTGAGAGAATAAGCACAGCGCAGCACAGCTACTTAAAACTTTGCCTAAATCCCTCTGTCCTGAGCTAGAGTATTTGTATGTGAAGTGAAGCAGCTCAGTTGTGTCTGACTCTTTGAAACTCCATGGACTGTAGCCTACCAGACTCCTCCATCCATGGAATTTTCCAGGTGAGAGTACTGGAGTGGGTTGCCATTTCCTTCTCCAGGGGGTCTTCCCAACCCAGGGATCAAACCCAGGTCTCCCGCATTGCAGGCAGATGCTTTACCATCGGAGCCACCAGGAAAGCCCATTTGTATGTGAATTCCCTTCATTAGTGTGGGTGAAGATCCCAGAGTCAAGTCCTCCACTCTGCCTCCCCTGGGAACCTGGTGGAGGATACCATTGACGCTTAACTCCCAGCCCACGCAGAATGCAGTGCACAGGTGCCCACTTGAGATGTGGAAAGTCATCCTCCTTGACTTTCATCTCTCTCTACACCCACACCCACTCTGTGTTCTGGAAGCTTCTCACAGTGGGATGAGCTGGGATCATAACACTCAGTCTTGGTGAATTCCTGTCCTAGGAGGACCCCTCTGCTCCCGCTCAGTGACAGCATGCCATTGGGCATTCCCTGGCCATGTGGTTGGTGGGTGTGGGGGTGGTTGCTACTCTCCATGTCCCATAGGGCAAACCCCCAGACAGGATGCATGGATTAATGGTAAACGTTAATGAACAAAGCTCCACTAACCCAAATTGCGTGCATATGCTGACAGTTCCAGGCAGAGGCTGGTCTGTGGGGACTTGGGGCTGGCTCTCAGTCCGGGGGTGCCCACCGTGAGTTATTCATGAGCAGAAGAAGCTGTCTGTCCCCAGGTCCAGGCTTCTGATCCCAGAAGGGTCTACCAGACCTGGAACCTGCAGTGCTGCCTTGGCTGCCCCCAGGATGCTGTAGTACAATGTACAATGTAGGCTTTAGTGGGGGAATTCAGCTTTCCCTCCAAACCTTCAATAACTCACAGACATAATTGATTAATACAGACTCGTTTTTGCAAGCAATGAAATGCAGCTCTCGGTGGGAGAAGAATGATCCAGACCAGAGTCCTCAAACTGGAGCATCATTAGAACCCCCAGAGCCTTGTCGGCACACAGTCCCTGGGCACCTCCCCCTCTCTGGGGTAGGTCTGGGCCTCCCGAGGACTGGTGTTCCCGGGGGACGCTGATCCACGGTTCTGGCTCCACACTCAAGGCCCACAGGGGCAGCCCCACCTATGTGACCCCCAGAGCCTCAGCCAGGCCTGCCCCTCAAGGCCAAGGAGTTGGTGCAGAGGGGCTATTTCCTGAGAGCTTCCCAGATGTGGAAAATTGGAGTGCCAACAGTGGGTTAACTTGAACACAATTTTTGTGTTTCCTCAGGTGTGGCAGTGAATCCCCTTCCCCGATACTGTAGGGTCAGCCCGGGAGTGAGGCACCAACCTCTTTATGTGACTCCTTCCCCCAAAACGGACAAACAGAAGGAAGGAAAGATAGACCTTGGGAAGCAATGAAGGTGAATGGTGGGCCTTTAGGGACTTTAACTCTTGGCTTTGTGTTTCTAGAAACATTGGATCAAATAACATCTTGCATAACCAAAATGGCACAGAAAGAAAGTGGGTGGTCTGTTTCTGCCATCGTGGTCATCAAGTGAAGACACAGGAAGATGAATCTCGCCTTTACAATTTTGGAGATGGCCAAAAATGCTATTTGGATTAATTGCTACTTGGGACGGAGAAGGCAATGGCAGCCCACTTCAGTGCTCTCGCCTGGAAAATCCCAGGGACGGAGGAGCCTGGTAGGCTGCAGTCCATGGAGTCGCTAAGAGTCGGACACGACTGAGCGACTTCACTTTCACTTTTCACTTTCATGCACTGGAGAAGGAAATGGCAACCCACTCCAGTGTTCTTGCCTGGAGAATCCCAGGGACGGGGAGCCTGGTGGGCTGCCGTCTATGGGGTGGCACAGAGTCGGACACGACTGAAGCGACTTAGCAGCAGCAGCAGCAGCTATTTGGGAGTTGGCTAAAACTGACCACATTTTCTCCTACCTCTGGATAAATATCATGGCATTGTCATATAAACCCATAGTCCTCAAATTAGGTTAAAATAGGCCTTTTTGGAGAAGCAAAAGATTTCTTTTTTTGGCAGATTTCTCCCCAAATATATTCAGACACAACAGCTCAACTTTTCTTTCTTTCATATTCAATAACAATCAAATTAAATTTCTACATTTTTGGAATTGTATTAAATTGCATTGTATTCTTCAGTTACATATAAAATTCAATTAGCATTTCTTTATGGAAATTTTAATATTGTATATAGGTCAAAGAAAAGAATATTTAAAATGACATTTTAATACTTTGTAAGAAGCAACAGAAATTCAACTTTCCAAAGCACAGCCTGGGACTACCATTGGAGAACTTCTGCAGCATTTTCCCTGAACAGAATTCATTCCAATGCAAACATAAGTGAGCCATATTCCATACAATATACACACCCTCAAGTATTGTGTGTGTAGAATGTTTGTAAGGTAAATTACCATGCATTTGAAATAGAAGATTAGAACTAAAGCAAAAATCTGGAGGAAAAAGTCACCCTAATTGCTGACCCTGATATTATTTTCTGAAATAAAAAGTGTTTTAAATTCTTGGCCAGTCAATTCAAGCCAAAATTGAACTTTTGTGCTTTTAGAAATAGCTGAACTTGGACAAGGTGACTAGAATAACTTCCTGATCACGCTCTGATTCCATTCAGGTATCTACTCCTTTCTTATGTGATTCCGAGGTGATGACCCACCCCCTCCCCAGAGGAATGCATGGCTGATACAGGCTGTTGATGGCAGCCTGGCGCCCTCGCCATGACTGGGTCATGGCTGAGCACTGGCCCAGGGGTGACCAGCAGATCCCAGGGAGGTGACTGCTAGGCTCCCGGAGAAGTTTTCTTCATTCTTAAGAGGGAGATACACGAAGAGCTAACCCATTTCTGTCCCTGGACCCCAGCTATAAGAACTCCTCCAGCCATCTTACAACCACAGGGCAGCCAGTCTGGCACAACTCAGCCCACAGAAGATGGTCCAACTGAGGGAAAAAGAGCGTATGGGTCCTTGGTGCCTGGACAGCTGTTGGGTCAACCAGTTAGAACTTGGCCTTAGTTGCTGTCAGAAATCTTTGAAAATTTAAGATTTCAGGAAAAGAGCATTTTGTTTCTATTCACTTTCATTGTACATTTTTTATTTTTTAATGTAGCAAGATATATATTTAATTTCTAATATATTTTTAAATTAATTTTTTTGGAGTATAGTTACCTTACAATGTTGTATTAGTTTCTGTGGTAGCGTAAAATGAATCAGCTATCAGTTCAGTTGCTCAGTCATGTCCAACTCTTTGCGACCCCATGGACTGTAGCACACCAGGCTTCCCTGTCCATCACCAACTGCCAGAGTTTACTCAAACTCATGTCCATTGAGTTCGTGATGCCATCCAACCATCTCTTCCCCTGTAGTCCCCTTCTCCTCCCACCTTCAATCTTTCCCAGCATCAGGGTCTTTTCCAATGAATCAGTTCTTCACACCGGGTGGCCGAAGTATTAGAGTTTCAGCTTCAGTATCAGTTCTTGCAATGAATATTCAGGCCTGATTTCCTTTAGGATGAACTGGTTGGATCTTCTTGCAGTCCAAGGGACTCTCAAAATTCTCCAACACCACAGTTGAAAAGCATCAATTCTTTGGTGCTCAGGTTTCTTTATGGTCCAACTCTCATCCATACATGACTACTGGAAAAACCATAGCTTTGACTAGACAGACTTTTGTTGGCAAAGTAATGTCTCTGCTTTTTAATATGCTGTCTAGATTGGTCATAACTTCTTTCCCTAGGAACAAGTATCTTTTAATTTCATGGCTGAAGTCACCATCTGCATTTTGGAGCCCCCCAAAATAAAGTCTGTCACTGTTTCCACTGTTTCCTCCTCTATTTGCCATGAAGTGATGGGACCAGATTCCATGATCTCAAGTTTTCTGAATGTTGAGTTTTAAGCCAACTCTTTCACTCTCCTCTTTGACTTTCATCAAGAGGCTCTTTAGTTCTTCTTCACTTTCTGCCATAAGTGTAGTGTCATCTGCTTATCTGAGGTTATTGATATTTCTCCCAGCAATCTTGATTTCAGGTTGTGCTTCACCCAGTTCAATGTTTCTCATGATGTACTGTGCGCATAAGTTAAATAAGCAGGGTGACAATATACAGCCTTGCCATACTCCTTTTCCTATTTGGAACCAGTCTGTTGTTCCATGTCCAGTTCTAACTGTTGCTTCCTGACCTGCATATAGGTTTCTCAAGAGGCAGGTCAGGCGGTCTGGTATTCCCATCTCTTTCAGAATTTTCCACATTTTGTTGTGATCCACACAGTCAAAGGCTTTGGCTTAGTCAATAAAGCAGAAGTAGATATTTTTCTGGAAACGTCTTGCTTTTTTGATGATCCAACAGATGTTAGCAATTTGATCTCTGGTTCCTCCACCTTTTCTAAATCCAGCTTGAACATTTGAAAGTTCACGATTCTTGTACTGTTGAAGCCTGGCTTGGAGAATTTTGAGCATCGCTTTGCTAGTGTGTGAGATGGGTGCAATTGTGTGGTAGTTTGAGCATTCTTTGGCATTTGCTTTCTTTGGGATTGGAATGAAAACTGAACTTTTCCAGTCCTTTGGCCACTGTTGAGTTTTCCAAATTTGCTGGCATATTGAGTGCAGCACTTTCACAGCATCATCTTTTAGGATTTGAAATAACTCAACTGGAATTCCATCACCTCCACTAGCTTTGATCATAGTGATGCTTCCTAAGGCCCGCTTGACTTTTCATTCCAGGATGTCTGGCTCTAGGTGAGTGATCACACCATCGTGATCATCTGGGTCATGAAGATCTTTTTTGTATAGTTCTGTGTATTCTTGCCACCTCTTCTTAATATCTTCTGCTTCTGTTAGGTCCATACCATTTCTGTCCTTTATTGTGCCCGTCTTTGCTACACATATCCCCTCCCTTTGACTTTCTTCCTATTCACTTAGGTCATTACAGTGCATTAATTAGAGTTCCCTGTGCTATACAGTGGGATTTCCCAGGTGGTGCTAGTGGTGAAGAACTCATCTCCCAATGCAGGAGACTGGGTTCAATCCTGGGTTGGGAAGAACCCCTCGAGGAGGACATAGCAACCCATTCCAGTATTCTTGCCTGGAGAATCCCATGGACAGAAAAACCTAGTGGGATACCGTTCATGGGGCACAAAGAGCCGGACTCAACTGTAGAGCATGGCACGCACAAGTACCCTACGGTATGTTCCTATCAGTTATTTTACACACAGTATCAATAGTCTGTATACATCCATCCCAATCTCTCAATTTCCACCACCTCCCTCCACCACCACCCACCTTCCCTCTTGGTGTCCATATCTTTGTTTTCTACATCTATGTCTCTATTTCTGCTTTCCAGATAAGGTCATCTATACCATGTTTCTAGATTCCTCATATTTGTGTTAATACATGATATGAGCTCTGTGTTGAACCACTTTTAAGCAGGTCTGCTGTGTTATTCCGGAGAAGGCAATGGCACCCCACTCCAGTGTTCTTGCTTGGAGAGTCCCAGGGATGGGGGAGCCTGGTAGGCTGCCGTCTATGGGGTGGTACAGAGTCGGACACAACTGATGCGCCTTAGAACAGCAGCAGCAGCTGTGTTATTCACAGTTTCAGCCAAGCTGTGCGTTTTCCCAGATTGAAAGATAGTTATGTCAGGTTTTCCCGAGGTGGCTTGAATTTGTGTTTGTTTAATTGGTTCTTCAACAGGAACTGTGATTCATTACAACTTATATCTTACTTTTCTCTTCCTGTTCTTTAAAGTGTGAAGTGGAAAAAGCAGTACATAATATGTCTTGGTATGTCCCCCTACCAGTGCCTGGATGACTTATTGTCGTTGAGATCCGTGGTGCTGTAGGCTTTGTTGAGATGTTTGACAGTCATTCTCTTTCCCTGCCAAAAACGCTCTGCATTTAACTCAGGGACTTGATTGTTCCTAAACGTCAACTGTCATTAAAGAAATGCACTTCATTTCACTCCTCTGCTCACTGTGTCCACTGTGTCTGCATGAAGAATGGATTTCTTTTCCCTCCAAATCTTTTCCTGTTGCTCTCATCTCATCAACCCTATTTCACGGGAGTGCAGGGTCATCAGTGCTGTGGGAATGAGGAAATGTAATCCCAGAGTCTGAACTTTCTGTAACCAACCCAGTTTTCAAGTCTTTGGTCTCATTGTTAAACCACAAGCTCCAAATTTTGTTTAGCTTCGCTTTTGTTTAGAGACTGGCCATGGCAGTGTCGGGAAGAGTGCTCACTTTGTCTCCTGTTTAAACTTGACCGTCTCAGTGGTGCTTCGTATCACGGGGTGTGTAGATAGCCTCTTGGGATCAGGAGGCCATGTGTGCTCAGGGTTGCAATTCACAAAGTGGTGGATTCTGGGTTGGGATGGGCAGGTTGATTTCATTCCTCTGTCTCCATTGACATCCTTTCCTAAAGGGTAAGTGAGACCCGCCCCCAACCACCACCACCACAATTCCAGTGTTTTTGTTTTTTTTTTTTTTAACATATTTATTTATTTGGCTGGACCAGGTCTTAGTTGCTGCATGTGGAATCTTTGAGTTGTAGCATGTAGGGTCTTCATTGTGACACGCAAAGTGTTAGTTGCAGCACATGGGATCTAGTTCCTTGACCAGGAATTGAACCTGGGCCCCCTGCATTGGGAATGTAAAGTCCTAGCCACTGGACCACCACGGAAATCCCCAAGATTTCAGTCTTCAGCACCAAAGAAAATTGTCAGGAGGGGGAGCCACAGCCTGCCCTGAATATACATTCAGTAATACTGAATGTCAGTATTAACTCATTTCAACATTTATCAGTGATGTTAAATGATGATGAATGAGTGAATGTCAGGCAGGTTAAGAATGAAATGGACTGCCTGGGTGAGCAGGAAGCCAACAGAGCAATGACAAACCCTCCAGTGCTCCATCACTGGGCCTGTTGTCAAGGCCGGTCTGAACCAATGAGGGTGAAGGACCCATGCTCTTTGCCCCAGTAACTGAGTCAGTGAGTATCCATCCCTTGGAATTGCTGTCCCAGAAGGATGGCTCAGGGGCTAACCTAGCCCCACTGGGAGCCAGTTGACATGAGGCAAATTTACCGGAGGCATTTCTAAAAGTTGCCCAAGTTGTCCCCCTAGTAAGTGAAGAAACAAAAGTCTGTCCGGGCCACAGCCTATCTGGCAGTGGGCCCCAGGTTGTTGACCATGGAGACAGAGATGCAGGATGGGAGAAAAGTGGACAGAGGTGGGGTGAGGCCTGGGGCTGCTCTGGGCCTGACCACCCCATCGCTTCATGTCACACCTTTTGTCAGTTATGATTTTAAATGAGTCTCCAAGTCATGTTGTTTGAGGGAAATGGTGTTATTTTTGGTTTTATGTGAAACTGTAGATCCTGGATTTTCCAAGAAACCTGAGTCTTTGTCTTTATTTTTCTGACACATTCATTATCCTCATTGTTGAATGAAAATATACAGAAACCAGCTCAGAGGTTTTCTGTGTAAATGACAGAACATCTCAGGCAAACAAGTTTGGACAATAAAAGGCATCTATTGACCCCATACCTAGAAAACAGCTGTTTCAACGAGGCAGTCCTTCCTGCCCTCTATGCTCTGTCCTGCCAGCTTCCTCCAGGGCCCTGACTTCCTTCACAGTGCTATTTCAATGCTCTGAGGTTTGTGTTCACACACCCCGATGGGCCCAGCCCTCATGTCCCATTGGACATGTCCCAGACTGGGTAACGTGTCCATTTTTGGACTAGCACTCACAGAGATCCCTTGGCAGGGGAGGCAGACATCTGCCCACTGGCTGAGACAGTCAGACCCCAACCCACAGCTGCCCTCAGACAGAGGAGGGTGGGGTGCAGACTGGGGGCCAAGAGTGCTCCTCCAGGGGCTGTATACAGATCTGTGCCCCAGCTGGGGCCATGCTCTGGAGCAGAGTTCAACACAGCGCAAGGCTCTGAGTTCCGTTTTCACAATGTCACTTTGGAATCACCCACTCAGAAGGGTCAATATATCAACTTTGCCTCAACCTTCCCCTTGGGCCCATGCAATCCCATCCCCTGGCCTCTGCTCCATGCCCTGGCCATCTCCGGGTCAGAGATTTCAAGGGTCCTCTTGAGAAAATACACAAGGACAGTAAAGCAAGGTGGGACTCACAGACAGATGTTAGAATCGTGGGAAGCTGTGAAGAACAGAGGGGACCTGGTGGGCATGCGGCCATGAGAACAGCAGGTGGGAGAGCCCAGGGAGAGGAAACACTTGGCTCACGTGTTGTGGGAGCTGGTCTGACTCAAGGTCCTTCCCTGAGGCAGTAGACTTGCATTTTTATTGTTGCTCCAAGGCCAGCCACTCTGTAGCCGTTCTTGGCAAAAAGTCATGACCTTCCCCCTCACTGAAACCTCCTCTTGACCTTGAATATCTACCCCCCTATCTAAGCAGAGTCTCCTGGCTGCAGGCCCCAGGGCCCCAGAATCAGGGTCAACCATGAGCCAGCTGGGCATCTACGCTCCACAAGAATCCCGGGCTCCCAGGCCACTCTCAGCTCCACCCCATCTCGGACACCCAGCACGCCCCTCTACATCACCACCATCAACACACTTTGTGTTTGTGTACATTCATTTTGCTTCCAAAGTAAATTTTGTTACCAATTTGAAAGCAACATGTTTTCATTATGAGAAGCAGGAAAAGTACAAAAAACAAAAAACAAAAAAACACCATTTTTAAAAAACCCATCACAAAAAGAAAAGTTCTACCAATAAATTAGTGCATTTCCTTTCATTTGTGTCTTTCCAATTTGATGAAAATTTGTGCATTTGTTTTTGTATTTTTGCTACCAGTCCCTTCATACATTGTGGATTTCATATAGCATTTGTACTGAAGAATCCTTTTACACGTGAGCTTTGTCTCCTGTTTTCCACTTTGCCTTGAGTGTACATGAAATAAAACATTCATGAAAGTTGCTTTACTGATTGCACATTGCTTTGCTGTGTAAATGGACCCACACTGACGTGGGCATCCTTTTCAACAACCTTTAGGTATATGCAGATGTTTTCTATTTCATAAATACTGAGCTTACAGCTGCAGTTAGTGCATTGCAGACTCTTTTCTTGGGATGATTTCCCCAGGTGTGGAGTGATGAAGTGAAGGCATAGTTCAAAGCTATTTGTGTACACGATAAGCAAGGGAGTGACGTAGGGAACCTGGGTCTCAGGAAAAAGTCCTCAGAGTTGGTCCCTAAGCCAGAGATTCACTGGACCAGATGTTTTCGGATGTGAAAGTTTTTGATCAAAGTCACAAAAGTTCTTCAAATTTATATTTTTGCTTTGCATGAATTCTTTTGGAGATTATCGAGACTGGCAGTTTAGCATTTCTGGTTGGCACGACTTCTTTCTGGAGGGGGCAGAATGGCTGAGAGGTGCCCCCCGCTGCCAGTGGCACTTTCACCACGTTCCTCACCAGACCTCCTCCCCTCTCCTGACTCCAGCCTGCTTGTGTGTGCGCACAGTCACAGGACTCATACACACACATGTGTAAGCACTCAGACACACACAACTCTGTAACACACACTCACACACATACACACACTCTCTCCAACACACTTACATTCACGACACATATGCCAGCCCAACCCTATACACTCTCATTTATTGCTGCTGCTGCTAAGTCGCTTCAGTCGTGTCTGACTCTGTGCGACCCCATTGATGGCAGCCCACCAGGCTCCTCTGTCCCTGGGATTCTTCAGGCAAGAACACTGGAGTGGGTTGTCATTTCCTTCTCCAGTGCCTGAAAGTGAAAGTGAAAGCGAAGTCGCTCAGTCGTATCCGACTCTTTGCGACCCCATGGACTGCAGCCTACCAGGCTCCTCTGTCCATGGGATTTTCCAGGCAAGAGTACTGGAGTAGGGTGCCATTGCCTTCTCATTTACTAGGATTGCTGAATATAACACAGGGTGTGCAGGTTACACTGCATTTCAGATAAACAAGGAAAAATTTTCAGTGTAAGCAAGTTCAATGCATATTTGCAATAGAGCCATGCAGTATTTGGAATGGACTTGCCTTCAAAAAGTATTTGTTGTTCATCAGAAATTCAAATTTTACCAGATGTTCCACATTTTTATTTGCTAAATCTGGCTGCCCTAACATTCACGCACTCATTCATCCATACACTCACCCGTGCCCCTCTGTACTCACACCTACTCACACACACCCTGCTTGTTTTCTTCACGTCATATGTTCAGTTTATTGCTTATTATAAGTAGGTACCAATAAAAGGCAAATTGCATGGCAGTAGATTAACACAGGAGACCTATGTCCTATCCTTGGGTTGGGAAGATCCCCTGGAAGAAAGCATGGCAACCCATTCCAGTATTCTTGCCTGGAGAATCCCCATGGACAGAGGAGCCTGGCAGGCTACAGTCCATGGGATCACAAAGAGTCGGACACAACTGAGCAACTAACCACATCACAGCCCAGCTTAATACAGATTTTAAAAATAATTGGTTTAATTAAACACTGGTGAATTTCATACCTCACAGGTGATTGTCTCTGTAAGAAACTGGTGTCACTGTGTGGAGAACCCTGGCATCCGGGCTAAGTTCCTGAGGCCTCAATGGCCATTCTCATAAAACAGGCAGACTTCAGACAGCCCAGGTTCCAGGCCCTCGGCCCCAGCAGGCGGCTCTCAGATCTCCCTGTAAACATTTCCCTTTGCACTTCCTAAGTTCTGGGCGTGTTTATTTTACAGAAAGGGGTCTCGGCCCAGCTGGGATTTGTTTGGAAAGGATTGCCTCTTTCCTTTCTTTATAAAAATAACCCCGTGTCTTTCTGTAACTGGGCCAGATCATCCATGCAGCGAGCGGGCCTCACCTTTTCCTGGGTGTGTTCCTGGAAAGAGTGTGAGGAGCCGGGCGGGTTCACCATCCGTGTGCACCCCCAGCTTGGCCTCCTGTCAAACACAGCTCCATGGCTCTAGTCTCCCTACTCCTTGGTCCCTGGGCCTCAGGGGTGCAAGGAGGGTGGGCAGGCCAGCTGCATCTTTGATGAGTGAGCCCAGGAGTGAGTGAGTCAATGAGCGAGGACCCCAGCTTCTTCCAATGTGTTTGCTATCTATAAATCTCACCATGAGCAGCAGCCTTATAGTCAGGGATCGTTCCACTCCCGACAGCCGGCTCCTCCAAGTCCAGGGCATTTTAAATTCTGCACTTTTTGGCCTGTAATTCTGAGAATGAGTTGAGAATGATTTCACTTGCCCTGCCCTGGGATGAACTCTGGGTATGTAGCGCAGTGGCCAGCAGGCCACATAGCTGAGGGACCTCACCTCAAGATGTTTGCACACAATGGCTTGCTTCCACAACTTGCAGGGACTGGAAAAAAGGACCTGAAGCTGTGAAGCTGGAGATGGTTCAGTGACCTGGGGGTGTGGCCCTGGGGGAGGTGTCTGTGGAGGTGCTGAGTGGGTGATGCACAGGGTCATGTTTTTTTCTACGGGCTTTTACACCCTCACTGGTTGGTGCTGCAGGAAATGTTCACTGTTTCCTGCCCATCAATCCAGAGAGATTGGAGCTTGGCCAGTGCTGCCCATGGCAAAGCTTTCAGCAATACATGGGCAACATCCATGCGGCCTGGCTTTGTCTTCTGTCCAGGGAGCACAGAGAACTTTCCAGAAACTTATTTCCTTAGCCCCAGAAGAGCCTGGAGAGTTGGGGATGTGCTGAGAGAGATGATCCATGTCCCCCACCATGGAAGGCACAGGCTGCCTGGTACAGAGGAAATGAGCAGGGAGGGAGAAGACCCTCTTGCACCCCCCAAACCTCCCCCCCACCCCAAACCCACCCCACCCACCTGCACATGGCCCCAGGTTCCTGGCTCGTGCTCCTCAGGCTTTTAACACCAAATGTATAGTTTCCTTCAAAAAAAAAAAAAAAAAAAAAACCCACACAAACATCTAACCACTTTCTGAAACCCACACCTAAGTATAAATTTGGCTCTTCTGAAACCCAGGAGGCCTCCTAACACGGGCCTGGTTTCTATAGAAAACCCATTGCCCTGACGTGATGGACTTTGTTTCTAGGAAGAGACAATTGTTTTATCTTGGGAGGAAGGATGTTGGGGGCCTCAGAGGACACTTGGCTTTGTCCAACATCGGGGATGCTCCCATACGCACACAGGACCATGCCTGCTCCTCAATGGAGAGGCTTCAGCCAATTGGAGCTCTGAAATCATTCCTGGCTTTGTAAAAATAAAAAGCAGGTCAGGGGAGGTCTCCAGGAGGTACTGCCCTCCCCGCTCCCCTCAGGAGTGGGCTGAACTTAGTGACTTGCTTCCGGAGAGCAGACATGAAAAGAGACAGGGGCAGCTTTACAGCTGCTGCTGCTGACGGTCACCACCGCTGGCCCTGCAGACGTGTCCCCCAAAGGGACGTGTTGAGAAGGACACTCACTCTCTCTCTGCTGCTTTCGGACTCCAAACCCCATGACCTAAGAGAAGAACTAAGAGAAGAACACCAGACAGACCCAGTTGCTGGGACATTCTACACACGGCAAGCAAAGTCCGAGATACGGTTACACACCTAAGAAGGCTGGAGAGATAGGATGACTAAATGTAATCTCGTCTCCTGGATGTGATTCTGGAACAGAAAAAGGACATGAGGAAAAAACCAGTGGAAGCCAAATAAAGTGTGAACTTAGAGGAAGTGGTGTCAGTTCCTTCGCTGTGACAAATATACCCAGTAATATAAGATGATGACCACCAGAGAAACAGATGGGACTTTTCCTTACAACTTTTCTATCTGTAACTACTTGAAAAAAAAAATGCAGATAAGAATAAAAGGAAAGTAGTCTTGATGCAAGCAGTGTATAAGGCCAGTGATTGCGAAGTGGTTTTCTAGAATTTCATCTTAAATTAAAGTTCTTGAGTTCTTTCCAGGTCACAGATGAGAGGGTTTTGATAGAAGTTAGTAATAAAATGGTGCAATTCTCTAGGGCAAAAGCAGTCACATTAGGTTAAAAAATATAAACAGAAATATCTAATCCTGGAAGACTCTTTACCAGGTTATACGTTACACAGGCTGGATGCTAGTAGCCAAGGGACAGACATCAAAGGTCAGGGCGAGTATCCGGTTAGTGTCACGGACTGCTCTCAGCCTTCCTCCTTCCTCCTCAGCAAATTACCCCAGTGATGGTGAAGAAAGAAGACAAAGTCTAATAAACCTATGAGCACAAAGAAAATGAAGAAGGGGGCATGCAGGTGAGAAAAGAACTTCGAAAATCACTCAAGAAGACATGACATCTGACTCTTCAGAAACTTGGAAATAATGAAAACAGCAAAGGAAATGCACCCATGAAATAAGTGGTAGAAGGACAATTCCCCATTCTGAGGCCACAAGTCTCTGGACTCAAGGTTACCCGGTAAAAGAGATCAAAACATACACACCAACGCTCATCTTCCTGAGATTTCAGAGTTATAGAGACAAAGCAATATTGAGAGAGAGAAAGAGAGAGAGAGACCCCATTTAAAGGGAACAAAGGCAGAAGGCACCTTTGGAAGAGTAAACATTAGTGCAGCAAAACCTTCAAATTCTGAGACGCTGCCTAAAATTCTATTACATCCAATAATAAACAGTAAGGGAGAACGAAGATATTTCAAAGCTGTCAGGACTTCTGCCTAATACTCTAGGAAGATGGAATAGGTAATTTTCCCTGTTCCTCCTGCTAAGGACAACTAAAATCCAAGCCATTACATGTGAAGACGACAGAAGACTGTGGAAGGTGGAAAGAAGACTGATTGGCGACCAACCTCAGATCCAAGGAAAACATCATGTGGGTGTGGGGTTCTTCTTGACTCAGATACCCCAGAATTGGAGCTGGAGAAGCCAAGAACCCAGAAATGCCAAAGACACAGACACAAACGGCACTAAAAAACCCCGCTCTCTCCAGCCAGAGGACTAGGAAAAGAGCAGCCTGGAAAGACAAAATACTTTTTGACAAGAACTGATGTCCTCCAGCCCCAAACCACAGAAAAACATATGTCCCCACCCTTGCCTATGCCAACCATGGCCAAGAGGGCGTTAGGGCTTCGGTCCCCACTGGGCAGCCCCACCTCCAACAACAGGTGTTGTCAGAGCAGGCAACCAGGGAGCCAAGACTTTCATCTTGATGGACACTTGAAAGTCCCCATACACATGCCAGTCAATCCTAAAGGAAATCAGTTCTAAATATTCATTGGAAGGACTGATGCTGAAGCTAAAGCTCCAATACTTTGGCCACCTGATGTGAAGAACTGACTCATTGGAAAAGACCCAGATGCTGGGAAAGATTGAAGGCAGGAGGATAAGGGGGCGACAGAGGATGAGATGGTTTGATAACACCACTGACTCAATGGACATGAGTTTAAGCAAACCCTGGGAGAGAGTGAAGGACAGGGAATTCTTGTGTGCTGTAGTCCATGGGGTTCAAAGAGTCGGACGCGACTGAGCAACTGAACACCAACAATACACATGCTGTCTAGAGTGACCACGTAAAGAAACCAGTCTGTTCATAAATGGTTTTCATTAAGTTGAGGAAGTTCTCCTGTATTCCTGAGGGTTTTTATTGTGAATGGGTATTGAATTTTCTCAAATGCATTTTCTCTCTCATCAGTTAATACGATCAGATGGTTTTCCTTCTTTAGTCTGTTGATTGGGCTTCCCCAGTGGTTCAGACAGTAAAGAATTCACTTTACCCAGGCAATGCAGGAGACCCGGGTTTGATCCCTGGGTCTGGAAGAGCCTCTGGAGAAGGGAATGACAACCCACTCCAGTATTCTTGCCTGAAGAATCCCATGGACAGAGAAACTCAGTGGTCTACGGTCTAAAGGTCGCAAACAGTCGGACACGACTGAGCGACTAACACATACACGTATGGTAGATTACATTAATTCATTTTCAGATATTTGAACTTTTCAAATAATCAGCCTTGCATCCTTGGAGAAACGTCCACTTGGATATGGTGTGTGATTATTTTGATACATTTTGCAGAATTCTATTTTCTAACATTTTTCTAAGGATCATTGCATCTATATTTATGAGGGGTACTGGTCTTTGGTTTTTATTTTTTGTACTGTCTTTGTTTGGTATCAGGATAATACTATCTTTATAAAATGAAACTGACACAGCATCTTCCTGCCGTGTTCTTTCGGTCAAGCAGTCACAGAGCCCAGATTCCAGGGGAGAGGCCATAGACTCACCCCAGTGGAAGATGTATGAAGAATTTGGGGGTCACACTTTAAAACCATCATGCCTTCCTAGGAAGGTACTAGGCATGTGAGTTTGAACTCAGAATGCATTGTTTCAAGAGCAATTTACTGGTAAAATAACACTATGCTCTTTGAGCATCACAGGCTAAACCTTCTCTCTGGGTGGAGGCCTGGGAGGGAGCCATACTGCCTTCTTCACTTATCTCCTTTGTTTCTGGGGAAATGTGTTTTGAGTTCTAAAAGCAATCCACAAACAAACCTTGGTAATCCAGACTTTTCTTTGTTTGTTGCGTTGTGTTTCTTAATTCTGCAATTTAAAATGTCCTTAAGGCAATGGGGACAAATTGTAAAAAGGGGCTGGCAGGACTCACCGGAGACTGAAAAGGAGCTGGGCAAGGAAATGGCAGTGATGGTGGTATAGGGCATTAAAGTGCCCAACACATTCTGCTCTGAAGTCAGGAGGTGGTGGGTGGCTGGGGAGCTGTGCCTGCTCTCTGTCACTCTGGGACAGGGGATGGCCAGCCAAGGGCGTGTGCCACCTCCCAGGTGTGGGGTCAGTGGTTTGGAGGCAGCGCATGGCTTCCTGGTGTGCCTTGCTTCTTTACACAGGGTGGATCCCAGAAAAGCCACCCCAGGCTTTCAAACACATGAGGTGAGGGCTGGAGAACTCTGCATTTCTGGATGTGTACAAATTACCTATGCACCTCTCATTCCAAATTGCTAGATTTCAGTTACAGGGTGGTGGAAATGGTCATTTCTTCCCACCCAGAGTCCTGTGTTGAATCTCTCCAAGGACCTGAGGTAAAGACCTCTGCTTGTAACAGCAGACTCCTTCCCCGAGGGGGAGGGACTGCTGGAGGGTCCTGCAGGCAGTTCTTTGGTTTATGAAAGAGACCACCAGGGAGAGGTGCTGATCAGTGAGATGAATTGAGACGGTTTTCTTTTTGCCCCTGGAAGCCCGGATTCAAAGGTTTCTGGTGACTTGAGACACTGCAAGGAGAGGCAGGGAAAACGCTGTTGGGGAGGAGCTTGGACGAGGGTGGAGACTCCCCTGGACCATGGGATAGGGTACCCAGGGCCCCAGACAATGGTGTCTGCTCAGAGTCTCAATGGTGAGACTCTCTCCATCCACCTTCGGTCTCCTGTCTCGCTATGCTCTATACCAGGGCCCCTGTTAGGTGTCAAGTAATGATGGAGGCAGGGGTGGTCAGTGCTTAGAGGAAAGAGGAACTGGAGAAGCCAGGAGAGGAGAAAAGAAAAGGCACCACCATCCCCTCCCATCACATGTGCCCCAATTCTCTTCAAAGCTCCTGTGGAAGCCCAGAGAGGACAGGGAAGAGTTCAGTCATGAGGAGCCTACCGGCCCTGGTCTCCCTGCCTTTGGGGGCATTTACCCTGGAATTCCCATCAGGGCCGTGGCTGCATCTCCACAGCCCTTATCCCTTGAAACCACCATCCATGAGGTCCTACAGGAGGGGGAACACAGTGACCCCAACCCTGGCCCCCGCCCCCAAGGGATGGAGTTGGTGTTGCCTGACCCCCAGCTCCTTCCATGCACCCCTCCTTCACATCAGTGTGTCTTGAACCACCCGCATGTGTGGCTTCCCAGCCACCAGCCTTGGGGGTCCTGGGGCCCCTCAATGCCCACAGACATGGGATTCTTTCTCCTAGGGTGACCTTGACCCTGACGGTGGGTGCAGGGCTGTTAAACCTCAGATTGGAACCCTCTGAGGTATCACCCACCCTCCAGGGGCCCTCGTGCAGTCAGCAGAAGCCCCCAGTTTAAGCCTTGTCTGAAACCCACCCTGGAATGCTTCCTCCACATCCCAACCCCAACCCGCTTCCCCCGACCCACTCCCTGAAGGGGCCCCTGATGGACTCTTTTAACAAAGGCACGGGTGTCCTTGGTAGAGGAGGAAGTCTTGCTGTCTGTATCCTCAGAGCAGAGAACCCATCATAGGAATTTAAATTGCATTTGCCCGAAAGGATGCAGAGCACAGTTCTCAGCCTGGATCCCACTGACATTTGGGGCTGGATGATTCTCTGAGGAAGGGGCTGTGCTCTCCTTATGGGATGTTTAGCAGCATCCCTGGACTCCGCTATTGAGATGCCAGTGGCAACCCCTCCCCACCCCCAGTCCCTGCCTTTGTGAAATCCAGGAAACTCTCCAAGCTTTGTCAAATGTCCCCTGTTGAGAGACAGGCTCCCCCACTGCTCTAGACAGTCTAGATTGGACTGGGTTTTGTGGTAGATTTCAGTTTTGCAGAGAGACAAAGGGGTCCACGAGGAAGAGTCGCCTCCCCTGGAGCCACCTGTCCCCACCCCCGCACCTCTATAACACCAGGGCGACAGTGGGCATCCTTGGCAGTTGCCTGCAGGGTCAGGTTGCCGCAGCCTCAGGCCTTCTGCAGTTAGAAACACCTCCCCTTTGTCTAACTCACCTCTTGGATGAGCAATTTAAATTCCCTTCCTGCCTTCTGCCCCAAGGTGATGAAGAACAACTGGGAACCATTTGAATTCAAAATGAGGAGGCACACTAGGAGGGCCCAGCTCAAAATCTGGTAGTGTTGCAGCAAAAACAGAAATGAGTGAACAGCCTTTGGCACCCACCAGCCAAACAAGCCTACAAGAGTTAAACTATCTTGGTTATTCTTTAGCTATTACTACTAAGAGACACTTGTAGCTGGCGGCCCCCTGCTGGCTCAGCAGTAAAGAATCTGCCTGCCAATGTAGGAGACATGGGTTCAATCCCTGGTCTGTGAAGGTCCCACCTATTGCAGGGCCACAACTACTGAAGCCCCCAGCCCTAGATCCTGTGTAACAAGCGAAGCCACCCCAATGAGAACCTCGTGCACTGCAACTAGAGAAAAGCTGGTATAGCAGCAAAGACCCAGCACAGGTAAAAGTAAATAAAATAATAATTAAAAAAATAATTAAAAAAAAAAAAAACCACTTGTAGCTGGGCTTGTCCTTCACAAAGCTAATTACTCTCTGACTCTGTATAGATTATACTCTGTACCTGGCATTCTTGTCCCCCTACCCTTCTTGTAGCATTCTGCATTTCAGAAAGAAGGTCCTGGGCTGATAACTTCAGGGACACCGGACCCAGCTGCCGAGTTGCCTAATCCCAGCTGCGGCTGTTTTGAAACTTAGCAAAAGAGAAAAAACAGCAAGGCCTTCAAGAGGATTTAAAACCTCTCTCTATTCCTGAGAAAGGGGGCACAGCTCTTGAGGAGCTAACCTTTTGCCTGGAGAAGTTAATAAAGCTAGTCTTTTCTATTTCCTCTAAACTTGGTCTCCATATTTCTATCAAGCATGGGTGGACAGGAAGCCAAGATTTTGGCAACAGTGGTGAATTCAACCAAAGAATGACTACTTCGGAATTGATTACAATAGTTGGAATTGATGAGAGGAAGGCTGGGGCCCGTTCTCCCTGCTTTCTCTGGGCTGCTTCCTCTTCTGGGACCTTAGAGCATCACCCAGCAGCTCCCCTGTTCATGGCCTCTGTTACTTTCCCCACCATCCTCTCAAGACTTCTTAAAGCCTCCACTTTCCAGTCTGACTTCCCTAGCCTGCTTCCTTAATTAGCTATTTTGTATGCTTTTCTGGTGGGAAAAGGAAGAACATTGTAGGATTGCAGTACTGTAGCCACTGCATTGGACAGTGTGAGTCCGGAGATTTCCCATGACCACCGAAATCTCTCTTCAACAACTCTGAAAGCCCAGTATTTAAAGCACTTTGTCCTCACAGAGGACATGGAGACGCTGGTTCCCCGGACCTCCATCCCTCACAGAGCATCCCGGTGTGGTCCATGGAGTCATGTATGGCTCGAGCCGTATGGTCTCTTGAGCCCCACCCCGAGAGATGCTATTTCAAGGCCTTTGGTGGCATGTGCTGGGGGCACGCTCCCTGAGGCTCTGCTGCCATTACTCAGCATCTTCTTGGTTGAAGAAATTAAACAAAAAATGTCCTGTCCCCAGGTTCAAGACAGTGCTGACAGGTAAACTCAGCACTCAGATTTCTGATAGGAAAGCCAGTACCCCCAGGACACCAGACCATCATCCAGGGTCAAGCACGGGTGGCCCCATGCTGTCTGACATGAAAGGGTAAAGTCTCTTACCCAAGACCCAGGGTAAACCCCTGTTCCCTCTCATCTTGTTCTATAAAAATCTGCCGCCTTGCACAGCCCTTTGGAGCCCCTTTCTATCTGTTGGTTTGGATGCTGCCTGATTTCTGAATCACTGAGTGAAAGATCAGTAAATTCTCTGCAGAACATTTTCTCATGAGAGTTTAGATCGCACTCCAAGTTTCTTTTCTTCACAGAACCTTTATTTCCTCTCCATGAGGGACAGTAATAAACTTCACTCACAAGGCCATTGTGAAAATCCATGGACTAAGGGCTATCAGAACATCCCCCACAGAGGTTAGCTTGGAATCAGGGCCAGGAGAGATTTCCAGGTATCTAGGGTTCCCTCTAGCCCAGAAGTACATATGTTCTTGCCAGGAGGGGGTGGCTTTTCCATGGGATGATATTTCTTCCTCCCTGGGTTATGAGTTTCTTGAGAAAGGGGTTCGTCTCCTGGGCTTTGACAGGCTCCATACTCTTAGGCAATGGCACCCCACTCTGGTGCTCTTGCCTGGAGAGTACCATGGATGGGGGAGCCTGGTGGGCTGCTGTCCATGGGGTCGCTAACAATCGGACACGACTGAGCAACTTTGCTTTCACTTTTCACTTTCATGCATTGGAGAAGGAAATGGCAACCCACTCCAGTACTCTTGCCTGGAGAATCCCAGGGACGGGGAGCCTGGTGGGGTGCTGTCTGTGGGGTCGCACAGAGTCGGACACGACTGAAGCGACTTAGCAGCAGCAGTAGCAGCAGCATACACTTAGAACCTTGCCTTTTAGGAAAATATTTACTCATAGGCAGATGATAGCATAGTTACTTTGTGGCATCAAATGTGTCTTTATTGGGACTTCCCTAGAGGGCCAGTGGTTAAGAATCCACTTTGCTATGCAGGGAACACAGGTTCGATCCCTGGTCAGGGAGTTAAAATCTCATAGACAAGAAGAGTTAGTGACTGGAGAAGGGGAGGAGGTGGGAGATGGTAGAGTTGAACAATCCTCAGCGATAGGAGACTACAGGGGCAAGCTGCAATGTCACTCACGCCTGACACTGACAGAAGACACGTTCACATTTTTTAAGGTTCCTATGTAGGGGACTTAGACTGGAGGAGGGCACATCAGTCCACTCCAGTATTCTTGCCTGGAGAATCCCACGGACAGAGGAGCCTGGTGGGCCACAGTTCATAGGGTCCAAAAGAGTCGGACGTGACTGAAATGACTAACGCGTGCATGTAGGGCTTTTACTGTATCTTGTTCCAACCTGGAAGATGTCACCAGGCTGTGCTGTTTCAGTTTTAACACAAAGTTTATTGTCCTGTACATAAGAAAAAGTGCAAGACACCAGAAATGCTCATTTCATTTTCAAATTCAGTGCATCAGAGAAATGCAGGCTTGAATTGGAAAAATGTGTTCTCTGAAAAACCACTCCCTTTGGTCACACATATGCATTTGAATGCAAGGCCCTCAAATAATCTTTCTGGGCTGCTTCTTTTTTTTAGTGTGGTCTGAATGTAAACACACTATTAGATTTCTATCCTCTGCTTAAACCAACAAAAATATCCCTCTCTTGTCGGGAGCTGCGTTAGGCATTACTGACAAAATGGAGGCACGGCCCCCAGCCCCCTCTCCTCATTCCTCAGGCACGGACCGGGATTAAGGAGTTAGGCCTTGTAATTCTGACTTGTCTTTTCCTTTCCTCGGCTGAGTTGACTGAAAAGGAATATTAAGGTGCTTATTGTTCTTGAGAGGAGCATGAGAAGGCACAAAGCCTTCTGCAGCTGTGCTCAGAAAATAATTCATAAAGTTAATCATTGACATTTGTTCAAGGACTTTTACAAAACAGTGTTCCAGGATGAGCACATAGGCCGTAGCTTGAGGCCATGGGAGGGATTGCTATCTGAAGCCTATTTGTGAGGAGAATGTTTATGGCAAAGGAGTTTACTGAATTTAGGGCGTAGAAATAATTAAAACAGTTAGAAGTTAAAGATTTAAGGAGTTGTAAAGTTAGCATATTTTACTATAACTTATAGAAGTTAGGAATTTTTAGAGACACTATAGCTAGAAGCCTTGTTAAGAGATAGTAAGCTCAGGATGTTAGGGGCAAATAGGATTTAGGAAGATAAGTAGTAAACTGAGGAATGTAGCATGAGTTACAGTGTAATCACAAGTTAACTATAGGACACTTTAGAGGAGGTAGATAATAGATGATAAGGCTGATTCCCAGAGGATCACTGAAGCAGGAACTCTCTTTGAAGAGCAACAACGATTTATGGAGATAATAAATCTGGGGGAGGGGGAACCGAAAATGTCAAACCTCTGGCCTAATGTTTTTTGTAAAAGTATAAAAGAGACTCTTGAACTTGAAATAAACAGGCAGTCCATAGAAAACTGAGAGGCTGTCTCATTCGCCGACACATTCACCTCTTCAGGTTGAATCCCTGGTTGCTGGAGTTGGACTCTGGCTCTCCCTTATTGAGGATTCCATGTGGGCATTCCAGCTGACAGACACATGAACAGGTGGCTTGTGACCTGCCTTCTTGCTTTCATTTCATTCAAGATGAAAAGTGAAGAAACATACTATTTGTTGTAAAGGACATTAGCCCTTCCTTAAGGCACTGTATCTCTTTTTTAAAATAAATTTTACATAGAAAGGTTTCCTTATAAATCTCATCTCCATCACACTACGTGCATCTGCAAAGAATACTCTGACTGTGGAGACCCTCTCTAGGGCAGCGTCTCTAACAGTGGGGAATCCGTGACCTTGGGTGGAGAGCAAATTGTTAGTCACTTGGTCATGTCTGACTCTTTGTGACCCCATGGACTATAGTTCACCAGGCCCCTCTGTCCATGGGATTCTCCAGACAAGAATACTAGAGTGGGTAGCCATTCCCTTCTCCAGATCTTCCCAACCCAGGGATTGCACTGGAGTCTTCTGTATTGCAGGCAAATTCTTCACTTTCTGAGCCACCAGGGAAGCCCCAGACCTATGTCTTACTTCTCTTTTCTTAGAGGCTTCACAGGTCCTTCTGTTATGAATGCAAACAGCAAAGCACAGCAGTGTTAGCAAAACCTGTGCTTTCTGTCACCCTAAAAAAATCACATTTTTATATCGTTTTACATTTGTCACAGATGTTCATCCTTCACATGTTTACATCCTTTGAAATCATGGTCAGTATGAGAGCCACAGTTAGATCTTTATTTTTTCAGTTTGTTAAGCGAGAACATTTTAATTATATAACACATTTTATTATACATACAAATGTATTTTTTGATTGGTGCATTCCCTTGTAATCTTGTGTGTTTTGCATACTGGAAAGCCTCAGTCTGTGAAGAGGTCTGATGGCTCAGATGGTGAAGAATCCACCTGCAATGTGGAAGACCTGGGTTTGATCCCTACATTGGGAAGATCGCCTAGAGAAGGGATACAACTCCAATATTCTTGGATTTCCCTTGGACTTCTCAAACAGTAAAGAATCCACCTGCAATGTCAGAGACCTGGGTTCGATCCCTGGGTTGGGAAGATCCCCTGCAGGAGGGCATGGCAACCCATTCCAGTGTTCTTACCTGGAGAATCCCCATGGACAGAGGAGCCTGGCAGGCTACAGTACATCAGGTCTCAGAGTTGGACACGACTGAGAGAATAAGCACAGCACACATGAAGGGGTCTGATGGCTTACCTAGACTGCCAGAGAGCCCTTGGCACAAAGCAGACCCAGGGGCTGAGCCAGAGGTCAGCCTGGGCTCCTGGATGTCCCAGGTGCTGGGTAAGTTCCTCCTGCAGGTGAAATTCACTCAGTGGAGAGAGATAGGAGATCAGAGTGGATCCTCACTTGGTATCTGCTGATGAACAACAGGCCCATGTCCACTGTGCTCCTTAACCTCCCTCCTCAGTCAAGAACCCCCAGATTCCATTGCTCAGTTTTCCAAAGGTGAGGTAGTGCCCATCTGGCGGGTTTCCACGAAAAGTGTAGTAGTTTGGAGCATGTGATTCATCCTCAGACAGACCCAGTTTTGGGGCTGGATGCCACATCTCCCAGCTGCCTTGTATACTGGGCTTCCCGTCAATGGCATCTAATTATCCACCTATTCCCTCTATTGTTCAAACCATGAATAAAACAATTTATTCTGAAAGGAGACACAATGCACTGCTTAATCAGGACTCCAAAGCCAAGGCTGAAGTGAACACCCAGGCCAGGAAATGGGATATTGTTAGTTATCTCAGAAGTCCCTGGAATCTAATCACATTCTCAGCTCCAAATGCAACCATTCTCCCCAATTTTATAGTCATCATCTCCTGTGTTTCTTTGTAATTAAAAAAATACATTTATTTACTTATTTGGCTGCACCTGGTCTTAGTTGTGGCAGGTGGGATCTAGTTCCCTGCCTAAGGATTGAACCCAGGTCCCCTGCATTGGGAACATGGAGTTTTAGCCACTGGACCACCAAGGAAGTCCCTCTGTAATTTTAAAATAAAATGTGAATCCCTGGAGAATGTAGTTTAATACTGCTCATAGTTTTATTTATTAAATTTTATTTTATTTTGTAACACCAAAACACTTTGTATTAGGGTACAGCCAATGAACAATGCTGTGATAGTTTCAGATGAACAGCAAAGGGACTCAGCCATACATGTCCATTCTCCTCCAAAACCCCTCCCATCCAGGCCAGGCTGGCACATAACCTTGAGCAGAGTTCCATGTGCTTCGTTGGTTATCCATTTTAAATAGAGCAGTGTGTAATAACCTTCCCAAAGTCCCTAACTATCCCTTTCCCCCAGCAACCATAAGTTTGTTTTCTGAGTCTATGAGTCTCTTTGTTATGTAAGTTCATTTGTATCATTTCTTTTTACATTCCACATATAAGGGATGTCATATGATATTTCTCCTTTTTACTGTCCATAGTTTTAACTTTGCTTTGTTATTTTAGTCTCTTTCAGTTTATAGATTGGCCCTCAGTCCTTTCTTTTTCTTATAATTTGTCATAAAACAAGCAGAGCCTTGCCATTTGGTCTGCAGCGTGGGTTGTATTGCAGACACTTCTGCACCTTTCAACCTGCCCCTGAGTATCTCCCATAAGTTGGATTGAAGCCGGGTTCCATGTCTCTGCCAGGACTCTAGGTCACATGGTTACTGTCCATCAGGAGGCTGTGATATCTGGTGGTCTCTTCTTGTGATGTTAGTCACCATCACTGTGAGGATGGGGCCGAGGGTACATTGTCCACAGGGAATATGAATGAGATAATATCAGTGACTAAAAGTCAGCCATTCTTCATCGGCACCATGTACAACATCCAACCCACTGTTGGTGACACACATCCCCACTGTGGGGACCCTGTTGTGGAGTCTGGGATTCTGCCATCAGACACCCTATTGCTTCCTTTTCTGTACCCCACCCCTACCCCAAGCTCATAGCATCCAGGACCTGTGCCTCTGGGCTGTGTGTCTTCATCTGCTTAGGCACGCGACTACCAGGGGTCTTCCTTGCCTGTTTTAATGAAGGAGTGGGGAGAGATTTGAGGACTAGGGCACCACCAATGATGTTTGCCCAGAACCCTCCTTGTTCAAGACAGTGGAATTGGTCACCCATGACTGGAACTGCAAGAATCCTAAAGTGAAGCAAAAGCATCCGGTCTGATCAATGCACTATGCGGATGAGAAACAATGCCAAGGACATGGGGACTGAGCAGGGCCCACAGGGTGCTCTTCTCCAGCAGCGATGTCTGAATCCTGATTGCCATCTCTCCCACCTTTACCGCCTGAAGTCAGAGGCAATGACTAGTGAGCTGTGGGCGAGGAACTGGCCGAACCCCCAGGCACCAGCTGTGTCCCCAGGCTCAGATAAGCTGCTTCGCTTCCTTGAAATTTCATAATTTGCTGACATCTTCCTAGAGCTGCTGACACATCTTTTTATTGTTTCCATATGGTCTGAAATATGGGTTTTCTCTTGTGTGTGCATTTTTTAGAACAACTCCTCCTAATGTGTTGAGTATCAAAATTTAAAGATGGTCTAAAGGTTATCCCACAGCTGAGAATCCTGGATCCCAAGAGTTCTATAGTCAAAAGTAGTGGTAAAGAGTTTGATTTAAGTCAAATCAAGGTATGAAATGCATGTTGCCTTCGGGGGTAATGGAGACAGGAGCATTTCCTTCTCAGAAGCATTTTCACTCCAGATTCTCTGGTGGAAAACTTTTTGGGCTAGGTTCCCAGGAACATCAAGAACACACCAAGAAGTCAGAGTTTTCCTTGAATAGAAGAGGAAGGGGATCTGGTAACTGTGGGGCACAGGCCGGGGTAAATTTTATATGACAACAAGTTGTGTAGTCCTACTACCTAAAGACAGAGCAAGGGAAAAAAGAAACCGCCACCTGATGAACTTAACATGAAAGGAAAGATTTAAAAATTCTCAGGGAAACATATACTAAGTAATGGATCTCCCCTTCTGGTTATCTTATTTTAGGGATTTAAATATGTCTTTAATATAATGTCTATTAGTATTTAATCATAAACTGGAATTGATTAGAGAATTGAGGAACTCTGGAAATTCCCAAAATTCCTGGAAAGAGTTTTTGTAAATAAAATAAGCTTTTATAATTTAAAATAATTTTAGACTTATGGAAAAGTTGAAAGGATAATATGAGGACTTCCTGTGTATCTTTCACTCAGATTCCCCTGAAGTTCACATTTTCCCACATTGCATTATCATGGTACGTATTTTAGTGCTTATTCTGGTCATTTGGGAGTAAGTTCCAGATATGACATCTAACTCTTTCTTTTTATTGTTAAATACTTCAGAGCACATTTCCTAAAAACAATTCTCTTACATTCTCTTACTTAACTCAGGATTGGTATTAAAATCACAAAATTAACAGGAGGAGCCTGATGGGCTACAGTCCACTGGGTCAGAGTCAGACATGACTGAACCCACTTGAGCGTGCATGTACACTATATTGTTTCTAATCTAAAGACATAATTTAGATTTTGTCAGTTGACCCAATAATGGCCTTTGTTAGAAAAAGGGGGGAAAAGTCATTCATGATCTTATCAATAAACTTTAGTCTTTAAAATCAGAAACAACTTCTCAATTGTTGTGTTTACTTTTTTCCTTCTTGAGTACGGGCCAGATATTTTGCAGAGCACCCTTGAATCTGGAGTTTGTCTGGTGTTACACCCTTAAAGAGATGGGAATACCAGACCACCTGACCTGCCTCTTGAGAAATCTATATGCAGGTCAGGAAGCAACAGTTAGAACTGGACATGGAACAACAGACTGGTTCCAAATAGGGAAAGGAGTACGTCAAGGCTGTATATTGTCACCCTGCTTATTTAACTTTTATGCAGAGTACATCATGAGAAACACTGGGCTAGATGAAGCACAAGCTGGAATCAAGATTGCTGGGAGAAATATCAATAACCTCAGATATGCAGATGACACCACACTTATGGTAGAAAGCGAAGAACTAAGAGCCTCTTGATGAAAAGAAAGAGGAGAGTGGAAAAAGTTGGCTTAAAGCTCACCATTCAGAAAACTAAGAACATGGCATCTAGTCCCATCACTTCATGGCAAATAGATTGAGAAACAGTGGAAACAGTAAGAGACTTTATTTTCGGGGGCTCCAAAATCACTGCAGATGGTGACTGCAGCCATGAAATTAAAAGACGCTTGCTCCTTGGAAGAAAAATTATGACCAATCTAGACAGCATATTAAAAAGCAGAGACATTACTTTGCCACCAAAGGTCTGTCTAGTCAAAGCTATGGTTTTTCCAAGGCTATGGATGTGAAAGTTGGACTATAAAGAAAGCTGAGCGCAGAAGAATTGATGCTTTTGAACTGTGGTGTTGGAGAAGACTCTTGAGAGTCCCTTGGACTGCAAGGAGATCCAATTAGTCCATCCTAAAGGAGATCAGTCCTGGACGTTCATTGGAAGGACTGATGTTGAAGCTGAAACTCCAATACTTTGGCCACCTGATGCAAAAAGCAAACTCATTTGAAAAGACCCTGATGCTGGGAAAGATTGAGGGCAGGAAGAGAAGGGGATGACAAAGGATGAGATGGTTGGATGGCATCATCGACTCAATGGACATGAGTTTGAGTAAATTCCAGGAGTTGGTGACAGACAGGGAGGCCTGGCATGTGGCAGTCTGTGGGGTCGCAAAGAGTCAGACATGACTGAGAGACTGAACTGAACTGAACCGAACACTGTGAGCAAGCTTCCAGTTGAAATACTTTGCATCCTCCTTGGTGCTTCAAATCGTCCAGCACAAGATGTCCATCTGTCTCATGATGGGTGATGTCAACACAAATCCCTTGGTGAATGTGGCATCTGCTGGGTTTCCCCAATTTTTGCAATTAATAAATATCTTGTGAGAAGATACCTGAAGACTTTGTAAGTATCCTGTTTGTCTTCAAGTTACACTGTGGATTTTAGAACCCACTGATGACCCTCCTCTGAATCAGTGACTCCTAGGAAGTATCTGGTTTTTCCCCTGTTGACCCCATCTTCAAAATGTGCACATAACACATCCACTCTCACCCTCTTGCTGTTACCATGTGGTTGCAGTCACCACCATATCCGTTGTGCAAGGCCTTTTTGGAATCCCCCTGCTTCCACCCTTGCCCCTCCAGACTCCCTACCAGGGGCAATGTGGCCCTGGTAAAGTGAGAGTCAGCTCACATTGCACCCTTGTCCAAACCATCAGGCAGTCCCTGGTCTTCACAGCTCACAGTGGCTCCCCCTCTGCATAAGGCCCCCCCTCAGGGCTCTTCACTGTCCTTGATGACTCTTCATGACTTCTGTCTCCTGTTTCGTCTCTGATATCATCTTCCCTCTTCTGTCCAGCTCACTCTCCACTTTGACCTTCTCGCTGGCGCTTGGCCAGGCTTGTTCTTCTCTTAGGGCCCCTGCTGTTCCCTCTGCCTGGAGTGCCTTCCATCCTGGGAGCCTCATCCTCTTCCTTGACACTTCTCTGAGCCCTACCCCCTACCACACTTTTCCTTGTCTCCTTATCACCTTCTAAATTACTGTAACACTGGCTCCCTAGATCTCATTTTTACTTGCACCTCCCCTGCCAGAACACAGTCCCGTGAGGCAAGTCGCTGATGCCTTTCTTGATCGCTGATGGACCAAACTCATCTAGACCAGTGACAGTTGGTCAAAAATATTTGTGGGATAAATAAAAAAGGGGGAAACACTTGTATTATGAAAATGGCAAAATATTTAGTTGTTCTTTTATATCTATTAGGTCTTCATTGTCCCTTAATTATCTCTAAAATGTCTTGTTCCTCTCTCTCCAGATCCTTTTCTTAGACCACCTCTTTCTCCCCAATGTTTTTAAACACAAATTTCAAACTAATGCCTCCTGCCTCGTGTCTCTACTTCAGAACACCCTCTGAGCTACAAATGTCTACCTCCCGTGTCTCATGGGCATTGCTCTTTGTTCCACATGATCCTGCGGTTCTGCGTGTCTGAGCCAAACCTTCATCATTCATTTTTAGACTTACTCTTCCTCTGAATTTTCCCCCGGTGACATACGCAGCCATTCTTGGAAAACCAAGCACAGACCAGGAAGCCATCTGAATTCTCTTCTCTTCCCATAAGATGCTAGGTCCTTGGGACAAAACTTCACACATGCTTGTACCCCTGCCCCCCCGCCCCATCTCCTCACTGTCCCCTTGCCTCACAGATGGGCTTCAGCTTCCCTTGTCAGGACCACAGCAAGTCTAGGGTGAGCCTAACCCTAACAGAAATGAGAGGCCACACCCACACTGGGTGTGGTGACATTTTAATAAAGGGGCCATTTGCAGAATTGCAGGCAACAAGTAATAAAGCCCCCCAAAAGTGCCCCCAATCTAGAAACAGGATCTTCCCTGGTGGCTCAGTAGTAATGAATCTACCTGCAATGCTAGAGAAACGGGAGGTGCAGGTTCCATCCCTGGGTCGGGAAGATCCCCTGGATGGGGACATGGCAACCCACTCTGGTATTCTTGCCTGGAGACTCCCATGGATGAAGGAGCATGGCGGACTACAGTCCATGGGGTCACAAAGAGTCAGACACGACTGAATAGACTTAGCATACATGCACACAATCTAGAAACAAATGACACTATCATCACACCCAGGTCTGAAGAGGCGAAGGGAGGGGTGGTCATGGAATCTAGAAACACAGCTGCTGTGAGGGTCTTACTCTTGGTCCAAGGATTCCACCAGATCGAGGCAAACCCCCAGGAGTGGTCCAGAAAGCAGAGACATCCCAGTCTCTCCCTCTTTCTGCCCTCTCACCTGGAATGTTCAGCATTGTTTGAACCCAGCTGGAGCCAGCTGTGATGGTCAGCCTCCCAGGGCACAGAGCAGGGGGTGGCGTGGATGCAGAGGGGGAGGTGAAGGGTATTTTAATGAAGTATAGTGCTCTTCCTTGCCTACTTCTCCATTGCCCCATGTGGCCCCCGGGATGATAACACATGGCTTATCACGGCCTGCCCTTGTACAGGATGCTGCTCTTTCCTGGATGCCCTTGGTTCTTGGTCTTCCTGGGAAATCCCTACATTTCCCACCTCAATTTAGCAGCTACTCCCTGAAGACGCTCCTTGATATCCTTTACTAATTAATCTCACCTCCTTGAGCAGACCACCTACACCATATTACAGTAAGTCCCCTACACACAAACCTTCAAATTGTGAACTTTCAAAGATACAAACATGTCCCTGTCTGCCAGTTGTCAAACTGTACTACTGCACTTTTCAAGGTACTGTTTTGTAAGATTAAAAATGTTTTCTTTGTTTTTTGTGTTTGTTGTGTATTATTTGTGTGAAATGTATTATAAACCTATTACAGTGTAGTACTATATGGCCGATTGTGTTAGTTGGGTATCGAGGCTAACTGTGTTGGACTTATGAACAAATTGGACTTCTGAATACCACTCTCGGAATGGAATCGGTTCATATGTAGGGGACTTACTATATATTTAAAACATGCTTGTAGCAGGAGACCCTAACATGGCCCCTAATTTTCTCCACCGCCCAGTGTTAAGATCCTTGAGGAATCTCCTCCTGTTGACTCTGGGTAAGACCTGTGACGTGCTTCCAACCAATGAAACGTGACAACAGTGACAGAAGTCCTTCTGTGAACAGATCTCATGGGACTGTGGCTCATCTCTTGCTGGCAGACTGTCCTTATTTCCCTTTTAAAGAAGCAGCCACCATGCTGGGGAGACCATGTGGCAAGTGATGAGGGTGCCTCCAGCCACAGCCTGAAAGGAGGTGAGGACTCAGTCCAACGCTTCAGGAAGAACCCAGGAGCTTGGGAGCAGCCCTTCCCCAAGTGAGTCTTTGGATGGAAACCCAGGCCTGGTTGACACCTTGATTGGAGCCTAGGAGAGACCTTGAAGCACAGGACTCAGTTAAGCTATGCCTGGATTTCTGACCCATGGATGCCGAAAGGTAAGAAATATGTCTTGCTTTAAGGTGCTAAATGTATGGTGATTTGTTCTGCAATAAGCAATTACTAATCCAGTTCTCAGAGAAGGCAATGGCACCCCACTCCAGTACTCATGCCTGGAAAATCCCATGGACGGAGGAGCCTGGTAGGCTGCAGTCCATGGGGTCGCTAAGGGTCGGACACGACTGAAGCGACTTCACTTTCACTTTTCACTTACAGGCATTGGAGAAGGAAATGGCAACCTACTCCAGTGTTCTTGCCTGGAGAATCCCAGGGACAGGAGAGCCGGGTGGGCTGCCGTCTATGGGGTCACACAGAGTCAGACACGACTGAAGCAACTTAGCAGCAGCAGCAGCAGCAATCCAGTTCTTTGCATTAATAATAACTGACACTTACTATTCACTGAGCCATTGACGTGATGCTCAGTCCCTCTAGTCTTTCTGCTCTGTCCCCAGCAGATAATGTTATTAGCACATCATAGGTGAGCACAACTGAAGATCAGCGGCTCTGTAATTAGGCTTCCCTCATGGCTTAGCCGTAAAGAATCTGCCTACAGTGTGGGAGACCTGAGTTTGATCCCTGGGTTGGGAACATCCCCTGGAGAAGGGAACAGTTGCCCACTCCAGTATTCTGGCCTGGAGAATTCCATGGACTGAATAGTCCATGGCGTCGCAAAGAGTTGGATGCGACTGAGCCACTTTCACAATTGGCTCAAGACAAGTGATGAGTGTCAGAAGCAGGATTTGAGCAGAGATGCTAAGAACGCCATTCTGACTCTGGGGTCCACACTCACAACCACTCCTCTCTATGACCTTCTTCTGCTGATATGGCCCTTCTCCCTGCCTTGTTCTTCCCTCATGGTGTGGGATCCTTGGGACCAGGCTTGTAGGAGTTCATCACTTATTTATTGTGCCAGGCACAGTATCTGGCACACTTTAGGTCCCTGATTAATGTACGCTGAGTGGATGTCATGCTTTGTAAAAAATTTTTCTCCATGCGGATGTACTAAAGGTAGGCAGCTGAGTTCATCTCAAGGGGGTTTCTCAAATGTATATATCTAAAATATATATATTATATATATACATTTAAAAAGCAGTCGGCAGAAAATAAATTACATATTTAAAATAGAAAGATTCTTCCTCTGGTTGTTGCTGCTTCAGCAATATTGGCATGCTTAGTTTATGCCAATCATATAGAGAATGCTAATATTCTGAGACTTTTCTTTACACTAAAAGTGGATTAGTGCATTTGTATATAGTAAAGTGAAAGTGAAAGTCGCTCAGTCATGTCTGACTCTTTGTGACCCCATGGATTATACAGTCCATGGAATTCTCCAGGCCAGAATACTGCAGTGAGTGGCCTTTCCTTTCTCCAGGGGATCTTCCCAATCCAGAGATCGAACTCAGGTCTCCTGCATGGCAGGCAGATTCTTTACCAGCTGAGCCACAAGGGAAGCCCAAGAATACTGGAGTGGTTAGCCCATCCCTTCTCCAGTGATCTTCCAGACCCAGGAATCAACCCAGGGTCTCTTGCATTGAAGGCAAATTCTTTCCCAACTGAGCTATCAGGGAAGCCCATCTGTTTACAGAGCCATATTTTAAAGATAGAGCCATACTTTAAAGACAGGAGAAAATGGACCTTTCTCTGTGAATAGCAATCTATTCTCTTGGAAATGCTTTTGGCTTACAGAAACTTCACATACTGGAATATTTAGTTGCCAAAATCATGATTTCCCTTTTTTTCCTAGGACTTCTTAGAGCATATATCTGGAGGATTGCAGCCAATGTTGGAATCTCACCATTGTCTCCAATGAGTAGAAAGAAGTACTGAAGGAGTGTAGCAGATGTGGCTGGTACACATCCACATCCTCCCATCCTCATCTCCTACAATGTGCAGACAGGATGCTGAGAACACCAACTGCAGGTACTTGAGAATCTTGGCCAGTGGGCCATTTCTAGTTGCCTAAGCCTGCTCTGCCCCAACGGGAAGTGAAGAAGTGAAGTCATTCAGTCGTGTCTGACTCTTTGCAACCCCATGGACTGTAGCCTACCAGGCTCCTCCCTCCATGGGATTGATTCTCCAGGCAAGAGTACTGGAGTGGGTTGCCATTTCCTTCTACAGGGGATCTTCCCGACCCAGGGATCGAACCTGGGTCTCCCACATTCCAGGCAGACGCTTTAACCTCTGAGCCACCAGGGAAGTCCCCCGCAACGGGAGGGGCAAGAAATGCTAGAGAGTTAATATCTCCAGGAGAAGCCCTCAGGCAGTGACTGAGAGAAGCCAGTGGACCAACACTCCCTCTCCCTTGTTTCCTGGTTAGGACAGCTCTGGGATGCATCCTCCCTGCTCTCCCAGGTAGTCAGGGACTGAGCTCCAGCTGCTGTCCACAGCAATCTGCTCGATAAGGTTGTTGTTATCTTCCCTCCCTTTTGTTGATGTCCCTCCCCTGGTTCAATTTTCCATTCCCCAACTGATGTTTCCTGGAGTCACTCCCTAAATTAATTGCTTGCGCTTGAGTCCTTCTCTCAGTGAGAACTTCTGAGGGAACCGCTTAAAGACAGTGGACAAACCTCCAGTTAGTGCTAAGGCCTCCATCAGTGTTTTATGAAACAGGGAGATAAGCAGGTGGAGAGAAACTCATTTTGAATTCTCATTGCAAATGCATGAGGAGCTGCAGAAGGGAGAGAGCTATGAAACATTTCCTGAGCAGAGGACAAAGCCGGTCACTCTCAGGCATTCTGACTAGGATATGCCTGGCTTTTTCTGGGTGATCTAATAAATTGGACCTCCTACAAAATTGTATAATATACAAGAGCGAAGGGAGAGATAAAACCTCTAAAAGAGCTGTCTTCCAGAAGTAAGAGGAATGTAAAGGATAAAATGGACTCTTTGTAACACTGAAACAGATTTCTGTTGACATTCTTTGAGAAACTGCTGAAAGCAAGACGTTTTCTGAGAAACAAAAATCACTGGAAATTTTAAAGTACTCAGGAGAATTAAGAGCACTCTGTCTGCTGAGAAGCCTGCCCAGCTCAACAAAAGACTTATTTAAGATCTAAGAGAAATATCTCCATCAATTATGTATTTGAACAGACAGGTCCTACACATTGCCTTGATAAAAATCAGTGTTCTTGAGGATCTTGATTTATCCTTGGGGGCCTCAGAGTCTTGACTGTGGCAGGGAAGCAGGGTTCTATCCAGCTTAGAAATCTTTGTGTTGCAATGTTTGGAAAGAGTTTCTTCTGCTTAAAATTTTATGTATCAGGACTCAAGTAGACTTGATAAAAATAATTGAGCAACTTATGAAATGTGGATGTTACATAAGAAATGATGATCTCAGATTGATAGTAGCAGGATCAGACTACTTCAAGTCCTTTTAGGTTTGTGGCAACTCTCCATCATCAGATGATGGTTATCAACTTTTGTAGAAATAAAGTATTTTTTAATTAAGTCATGTACATTGGTTTTTAGACATAATGCTATTGCACACTTAATAAGTTTCAGTGTAGTGTAAATACAATTTTAATAGGCATTGGGAAGCCAAAAGATTCCTGTGACTCCCTTTATAGTAATATTCACTTCATTGTGGTGGTCTGAAATTGAACCTGCAATTTTTCCGAGTCGGCCTAGAGAGAATTTGAACAACAGTCTAAGTAAATTGAACCTAACAGATTTATAAAAACAGTGCCTCACCAATATCAAAAAAGTACATTTTCCTCAAGTGCACATGGAGCCTTCTACAGTGTAGCCCATATGTCAGGCCACAGAGCATTTACTGAGCAGAGGACAAAGATTTAATAAACTTCAAAAGGCTGAAATCATAAACATATCTTTTCTGATCACAATAGAATGGAACTAGAGAACAGAAAAACCCACAAGCATGAAAATTAAACAACACAATCTTAAATGACCAATAGTTCAAAAAGAAATCAATGAGAAATTTTTAAAAACAATAAGATAACAAATATGAAAACACAACATACCAAAACGTATAGGACATGGCAAAAGCAGACCTAAGAGGAAAATTTATAACTGCAATTATATATTAATTGGACACATATGTTCAATTATGTTAAACAAGAAGACACATCCAAACAAATAGCAAAACTTTATACCCTAAGAAACTAAAAAGGGGGAGCAAACAACCGCAAAATAGCAAAAGGAGACCAATAAAAACTATTATAACAGAGAAAAAGCAAAATAGAGACTGGAAAAAATCAATGAAAGCAGGAATTGATTCTCTGGAAAGAACAGCAAAACTGACAAATTGCTTAGTAGATTAAGGAAAAAAGAGAAAAGAACCAAATGACAAAAATCAGAAATGAAAGGCTTTACAGAAATAAAAAGAAGTATAACACTGTGAAGACTAATCTGTTACAAAATAGGATAACCCAGTTGAAATGGATAAATTTCCAGAATCATCCATTTTCCCCAGCTGAGACAGGATCCAGCTAAAATAATAGAATCCGAGTGAATAAAAAATGTAAAAGGAAGAATAAGTATAAAAATAAAACCCCCTACTAATGATGGTGGAAATCAATTTGGATGGATTTTAACTCACCCTATTAAAATATATGTGGGAGACCTGGATTAGATCCCTGGGTTGGAAAGATCCCTTGGAGAAGGAAACAACTACCCACTCTAGTATTCTGGCCTGGAGAAATCCATGGACTGTATAGTCCATGGGGTGGCAAAGAGTCGGACACAGCTGAGCGACTTTCACTTCACTTCACTTCACTAATTCACCCTATTAAAATGTATAGCTCTCCGACTGGATTTAAGAAACTAAATTCTAATGCTTCATTATTTATAAGATAAATGCTTTGCTGTTTCTAACATAAAATAAAATGATAGTCATAAAAAATATCCATAGGTAAACATTTGTTGGGTTCTTACATGCCAGGCACTTTCAAACCCTTTAACATACGCCACATCTCAACAGGGAGACAGACAGATAGTCAGATAAATAACTGGCCAGGGTAGAGACAGGGAATTGAAAGAGTGGACTTTGGAAACCACACTTATAAATGCTGTACTATTTTTAAAAGAAAAAGATTGGACATTTAATAAAGAAAATAAGGGATGGAATAAGAATACATCACAAAAAGAAGACAGCAATATCCATACTGAAACTTCATGAAACATCACCTAAAGTCAAAGGTTAAAATCTACCAAGAAAGTGGAATGCTTGTGAATGTTTATGTATTTATGTGTGTAAGAATATTAGTGAACATCTGTGGCAATGACTGTTAGAAATATAAGGAGAATCTCATAAAAACACAATCAAGGCATGGTGTTTAACAAACTCCTTTCAGAAGAACTCAGGTTAGAATTTTAATACGTGCTTTCCTGGTACAGACACCCAGGTGACTCAGATGGTAAAGGAAATGCCTGCAATGCAGGAGACCCAGGTTTAATCCCTGGATCGGGCAATCTCCTGGAGAAGGGAATGGCTACCCACTCCAGTATTCTTGCCTGGAAAATTCCATGGACAGCAGAGCCTGGTGGCCTACAATCCATGGGACTGTGAAGAGTTGGACATGACTGAGTGACTAACACACCTTCACACATTTTCCTTGTCTGAAGGTCATGAGACTTCCCAGTCTCCTGTGAGCCAATTCTTTATAATATATAGTATATAAATCATATTATATCTCCTATTGTTTACTGGAGGATAAACCAATAAAAACCAATAAATAGAAACCAGAACAACAGAACCTTAAAAAAACTGGAAATTAAAAATAATATTTCCCCTGTCCCTTTCCACTGCTACCAATCTAACCAACTGAAATTAAAAATAGTAATTCAAAAAGTCCTTAGATCAAACTGGGGAAAAAAAAAACAACCAAAATTATAAACTTTTTAGAAGTTCAAGGCAAGGAGAGTACTGTATATTGGTACAAAATTATAGCAGAAGGAAACCCGTAGTCATAAATGTTTTAATTAACAAAAGAAATATTTGGAAATAAATTCACTAGAAATTACTCAAGAAGTAAGGAATGTACAACCAAAGGAAGTTATAAAAAAGCATTTATAAACACCAAAGTAGTCACTAATGAATTTGAAATCAAACACAAATGCCCAGATAAGCAATATGTAGAATAAATAAAACCAATGCTGCTTCCAGGAAAAGGCCAATTAGTAAATCAATCTCAGGCACATCTCTTCAAGAAAAACAAGAAGAGCCACAACCTGATGCACTGTGAAGGAGAAAAGAAATGAGCAGACAGATTAAAAAAAGCTTTCCCTTAAGAGCACATTCTGCATAAATTTAATCCAAAACTAAAAAAATCTAGGTGCATTTGATGTTTCCATAAATTAACAGCATTTGTCAAGAAGAGGTTAAACAGTGACTAGACTAAGCACCATAACAGAAACCAGGAAGACTGTCAAATCTGTCTTTTCAAAAGGCTTCACACTCCGATGGTTTTCTAGAAAAGTTTTACCTAAAACACCCTCAGTCTGATCACAGATATTGCTCAGAAGCCACAACTACACCATAATCACTGACAAAGTGGTGGGACATTTTGGGCACTGCCAGGGCTGTGGGCACATTCTCTGAAATCCCACGCTTGTTCAATATGATATGTCTTACTAGAGCTATACAAATACATTGCAATACTTATGCAATACAGTTCTTATAAATATATTATAATGCTTGAGTATTTTATATAAATAAATGGGCTTCCCAGCTGGCACAGCAGTAAAGAATCTGCCTGCTAATGCAGGAGACACTGGACTTGATCCCTGAGTCAGGAAGATGCCCTGGAGAAGGAAATGGCAACCTCAGTATTCTTGCCTGGGAAATCCCATGGACAGAGGGGCCTGGCCTTGCAAAGAGTCAGACTTAGTGACTAAACAACAGCATCATTTCTTTTTAGATTCCACATATAAGGGATGTCACATATTTCTCCTTCTCTGACTTACCTCACTCGGTATGATAATCTCAAGGTGGAAGACCAGTTTTGAAAGAATAGGACATTTGGAAGTTTTGTGACTTCAGGAACCAAAGCCTTTTAGTGCCCTCAGTTTCATCAGAATCTAGACAAAGTGGACATTTCTTGGTTTGTAAGCATGCATATTCCTTTGTCGTCTCTTTTTCAGCTTGGTTTTGATGTTAGTGAGTGTAAAGCAAAACTGCCATCATTTTAGGCCCCTGAGAATTCCTTTTGTCTTCTGATGCTATGGTTCTTCTTCTCCTGGAGGCTCCTAGGTACTGTCTCCTGAGCTGACATCACTCAGACAAAGGGCAAAGGCTCAGGAGCAGAAAGAGGGTGTGTGTGTGCGTGAGAGAGAAAGACAGAGAGAGAGACTAGCTGTGTGACGCAGCGGAAGTTTGGGACTGAGCAGTAACCACCAAGGATCAAAGTTTTCTGGGAATTACAAATCCCATTTTCCTAAATAAACAAGTATTACAGAAACACATCTTGTCCCTAATTCCCGGGTGCCTCTTTGTCCTTTCCACAACCATCTTGCGCGTGTAGACACTCAGAAAATATTTATTGAATAAATAGCTCACATTCCATCCAATAGGTCATTGAGTGACCTGTTCCTTTTCATCATATTCTTACATAAATTCTTTCCTGAAAATTAAAAAACAATAAAGGTGACAACATTGAGAGACCGTCTGTCGTGGTCTGTAGCGTGTGGCATTTGTATATTTGCAGTTGACGGGAAGCACTCCAGCGTCCTGTATTCTGTCTGTGCGTCACCAGCCTGTTGCTTGTCAGATGCTCGGTCAGCACTCAGCTGAGATGCCAGCCCAAAGGCTTCTTCTGAGAAACACTGGTTTGACAGAATACCGTGTCTCATCTTCCTGTGAGAAAGCAAGTCTAGAACCACAAGGGGTAAAACTAGGGGCACTAAGGGATCCTGGGTTGGATCTCAGGACAGAAAAAAGGGACATTTGGTGAAAGTCAAATTAGGCCTTAGTCTTTTTTTTTTTTGATGGTATTGAACCAATGTGAACCTATTATCCTAAAAGATAATGTTGTTAAAGTGCTACACTCAATATGCCAGCAAATTTGGAAAACTCAGCAGTGGCCACAGGACTGGAAAAGGTCAGTTTTCATTCCAGTCCTAAAGAAGGGCAATGCCAAAGAATGTTCAAACTACCGCACAATTGCACTCATCTCACATGCTAGCAAAGTAATGCTCAAAATTCCCCAAGCCAGGGCCCAACAATATGTGAATCGTGAACTTCCAGATGTTTAAGCTGGATTTAGAAAAGGCAGAGGAACCAGAGATCAAATTGCCAACATCAGCTGGATCATCAAAAAAGCAAGACGGTTCCAAAAAATATCAACTTCTGCTTTATAGACTATGCCAAAGTCTTTGACTGTGTGGATCACAACAAACTGGAAAATTCTTAAAAAGATGGGAATACCAGACCACCTGACCTGCCTCCTGAGAAATCTGTGTACATATTAAAAAGCAGAGATAAAGGTCCGTCTAGTCAAAGCTATGGTTTTTCCACTAGTCAAGTATGGATGTGAGAGTTGGACTATAAAGAAAGCTGAGCACTGAAGAATTGATGCTTTTGAACTGTGGTGTTGGGGAAGACTCTTTAGAGTCCCTTGGACTGCAAGGAGATCCAACCAGTCCACCCTAAAGGAAATCAATCCTGAATATTCATTGGAAGGACTGATGCTAAAGCTGAAAACTCAAATACTTTGGCCACATGAAATGAAGAACTGACTCACTGGAAAAAAGCGTGATGTTGGGGAAGATTGAAGGCAGGAGGAGAAGGGGACAACAGAGGATGAGATGGTTACCGACTCAATAGACATGAGTTTGAGCAAGCTCCAGGAGTTGGTGATGGACAGGGAGGCCTAGCATGTTGCAAGTCCATGGGGTCGCAAAGAGTCAGACGCGACTGAGTGACTGAACTGAACTGAACCAATGTGAATTTCTTGGTTTTGATACTTGCAGGATGATTATGTAAGACTGTTGGCAATAGTGGAGACTGGGGTCATAGTGCAGGGACTTACTGTCCTATTTTTATATTTTCCTGTAAAAATCTAAACTTATTTTTTATAAAAAATGAGTTAAAAACTGGATAGAGGAAGTTTTATATAAGTGGACATTTATTTATTTTAAAGATTTGTTTTTAATCTGAACCATTTTTAAAGTGTTTATTGAAGTTGTTACAATATTGCTTCTGTTTCACGTTTTGGTTTTTGGCCCCCAAAAATATAGGACCTTAGTTCTCCCACCAGGGATCGAACCTACACCCTATGCGTTAGATAGAGGGTGAAGTCTTAACAACTAAACCCTCAGAGGAGTCCCTAAAGCGGTTCTTTAAAAACCACTACAAAGCCACAGTCATCAAGACAGTATGGTACTGGCACAAAGACAGAAATATAGATCAATGGAACAAAATAGAAAGCCTAGAGATAAAGCCACACACGTATGGACACCTTATCTTTGACAAAGGAGGCAAGAATATACAATGGATTAAAGACAATCTCTTTAACAAGTGGTGCTGGGAAATCTGGTCAACCACTTGTAAAAGAATGAAACTAGAACGCTTTCTAACACCATACAAAAAATAAACTCAAAATGGGTTAAAGATCTAAATGTAAGACCAGAAACTATAAAACTCCTAGAGGAGAACCTAGGCAAAACACTCTCCGACATATATCACAGCAGGATCCTCTATGACCCACCTCCCAGAATATTGGAAATAAAAGCAAAAATAAACAAATGGGACCCAATTAAAATTAAAAGCCTCTGCACAACAAAGGAAACTATAAGCAAGGTGAAAAGACAGCCTTCAGAATGGGAGAAAATAATAGCAAATGAAGCAACTGACAAAGAATTAATCTCAAAAATATACAAGCAACTCCTACAGCTCAATTCCAGACAAGTAAATGACCCAATCAAAAAATGGGCCAAAGAACTAAACAGACATTTCTCCAAAGAAGACATACAGATGGCTAACAAACACATGAAAAGATGCTCAACATCACTCATTATCAGAGAAATGCAAATCAAAACCACTATGAGGTACCATTTCACACCAGTCAGAATGGCTGGGATCCAAAAGTCTACAAGCAATAAATGCTGGAGAGGGTGTGGAGAAAAGGGAACCCTCTTACACTGTTGGTGGGAATGCAAACTAGTACAGCCACTATGGAGAACAGTGTGGAGATTCCTTAAAAAACTGGAATTAGAACTGCCATATGACCCAGCAATCCCACTGCTGGGCATACACACTGAGGAAACCAGAAGGGAAAGAGACACATGTATCCCAATGTTCATCACAGCACTGTTTATAATAGCCAGGACATGGAAGCAACCTAGATGTCCATCAACAGACAAATGGATAAGAAAGCTGTGGTACATATACGCAATGGAGTGTTACTCAGCCATTAAAAAAAATACATTTGAATTAGTTCTAATGAGGTGGATGAAACTGGAGCCGATTATACAGAGTGAAGTAAACCAGAAAGAAAAACACCAATACAGTATAATAACACATATACATGGAATTTAGAAAGATGGTAACGATAACCCTGTAAGAGAGACAGCAAAAGAGACACAGATGTATAGAGCAGTCTTTTGGACTCTGTGGGGGTGGGGGGATGATTTGGGAGAATGGCATTGAAACATGTATATTATCATACACATATTATCATTCACATATTATCATATGTGAAACAAATCTCAGGTCCAGGTTTGATGCAGGATACAGGATGCTCGGGGCTGGTGCACTGGGATGACCCAGAAGGATGGTATGGGGAGGGAGGTGGGAGGGGAGTTCAGGTACACTGGTGGCGGATTCATGTCAATGTATGGAAAAACCAATACAATACTGTAAAGTAATTAGCTTCCAATTAAAATAAATAAATTTATATTTTAAAAAAAGGCCTGTTCCACTAGGAAAAATAAAGAAAGTAAATGTACGTGAAAGTGAAAGTATAAATCACTATGTTCATGTATAAATTGAATAGTAAACTACACCTCATTTTCCTAAAAAAAAAATAAAAATAAAAAAATAAAAACCACTACAATATTGTAATTAGCCTCCAATTAAAATAAATAGATTTTTAAAAAAGAATAGAATTTTAAACAGAGTGAGGGAAGAAGAGACCAGTAAGAGAAATGAAAGAGCAGGTTTCTAAAAAGCCCAGAATTGCTGGCTGCTGTGCAAGGGAGGGTCTTGGGTAGGGGAGGTATTTAATGCAAAGTAACTAAGGGTTTGTAAGACTTCCAGGTGAGAGTGAGGCCAAAAGTCAGTCACAGAGCAGTTACATGATTAACAGCATCATTCAGAAACACAAGGATCCTGGGGACGGAGCAGGTTAAAGAGGGCAAAAGTAAACTCGGGAAGACCAGGGAGTTGCATGCTCAAATAATCCAGGAAGAAAACAGAATGCCCCTCAACCAGAATCATGGTTGGAGGCAAGGCAAGAGGACTGAGAGCCTCTTTGTAAGCCTGTGATGGATGTGCCAGAGGCTTTTCTTATTTACTTATTTATATTGGAATGTAATTGCTTTACAATATTGGCTTAGCTTCTGCTGTGCAACACCGTGAATCAGCTGTATGTGTACATATATCCCTTCCCTCCTGAGCCTCCCTCCCACCCACCCCCCATTCCTCCCCTCCAGGTCATCTCAGAGCACGGAGCTGAGCTCCCTGTGTAATGTATATGTTTCAAGGCTTCTCTCTCCATTTGCTCCCCCACTCCTTTCTCCCCTGTGTCCATAAGTCGACTCTTGACATCTGCATCTCCATTCTTGCCCCGCAAATAGGTTTGTCAGGACCATTTTTCTAGATCTAGTGCATATCCTCTTCACAGACAGTGTTTTCTGTTCTTATCTGTGCTTTAGTGCTGATAAGAGTCTTGCCAATGGAAGGTGTTGAGTCAGACAAGGAGTCCAGCTTTCTCTTTCCTCTTTCCCCTTCTTAGTAGGCAACCTGGAGCAAGGGAAGACGTCTTCAGGCCACCAAGAGCAGTCTCTTTATATTCCATTTGCTCCTTGCCAAGCTCTGCATTAGTTAAGTGTGAATGAATCCAGTTCATACGGAGATGGTTTCTTTTAGCCTGATGTGTGCATTTAACATTTTTAAAGGGAAATAAGCTTTCCACCATGTGTTTGGGGTTTCGCTCAACTGAACACATTTTGGAAACAGCTGGAAATCAAGGGAGTGCCTTCGGACTCTTCCATCCTGTTTGTTTTGCTATCTCAGTTTTTGGAACGTGATCATCTCCTTAAAGTCCAGAGTTTTCCAGACTTCAGGGTGGAATCCAGCATTGCATTCCCACAGGGCATTGGTGAACAATCAGAATGTCTAGCAAGGGAGAACTCCTGGAGACCACCCACCCCCACTGGTCTGCTCCCACGGTGCTGAAATCAGGGTCTGGTCAGATTTCTTGGTCTGATGCACGCCCCCCTGCAGTTGACTTCTGATCAACAGGAAAGGCAGGCAGAGTTGAGAGCAAGGCATCTTCAAAACTCTGTAAGTTATTAAGCCAACGTGAAAGTTCAAAGACACCTGAAAGGCAAATGATTTCTAAGCTACAGAATTAAGAAGAACTGGTGAACCTTGTCTCTGGCTAAGGATGTTGCCATTTTTGGAGACTTTCAAAGCCAAGACTCAGGCCCCAGGGGCTTGGCAGGCCGTGTGAGGACAGATGGGCGTGTGGGAGGCTGGTGCTACCAGCAGCTGGCTGTTCTCTGATGACAGCCTCCGCCTTCATCCAGATCAAAATGTCACGAGGAAGGAGCAGTTTCAGCAGATGGAGGAATGTGGCCATGGGAGGTGGCTTGAAGGAGACTCATATAAACTTGACTACTTCCTGGGAAAGAACCAGAAGAAAAAGAGAGAGAGAGAAAAAAAAAAAAAACACTAAGCCAAAAAAAAAACCAAACAAACAAACACTAAACCTACCCTTCCTGGCTGGGAGAAAGAGACGAGTACAAAGAAAAGAGAGGATTAGCAGACAAGCAGCAGAGTGAGGAGTGTTGTGTGATTCTTGCATTGGGTCAAGGTGGATGGGGATTCAAGCCCCTCCACTAAACACGCTGTGTTCAGGTAGGTGATCTCACTGACCTCAGATCCCTGACCCATAACTTGGGGGTCATGGCCCTCACAGGGACACAGTCAAGGAATGTGTGTAAAGGACTCAACACGTGGCCAAACAGATTTTTTTTTTTTTTTTTTTAATGGGAGCAGAAATAGAAGGCAGGCTGTGAGGAAAACTTTAGCACCCGAGAGAGCTGAGGAGAGATAAGACTGAGATGGACAGACCGGTACGGAATGAGGAATTCTGCCCCCATCGCTCCCATGGGCAGCAAAAGGTGCCTGCATTTTGGAAGCAGAGTGAAAGTGAAAGTGTTAGTCACTCAGCCGTATCCGGCTCTGTGATTATGTGGACTGTAGCCCGCCAGGCTACAGGCTGGTTACTCTGGCCATGGGATTCTCTGGGCAAGAATACTGGAGTGGGTTGCCATGCCCTCCTCCAGGGGATCTTCCTGACCCAGGGATTGAACCCAGGTCTGTTGCATTGCAGGCAGATTCTCTACCATCGGAGAGAAACCCTGGAAACAGAGATTGGGGGCAAAATTACCCCTCTGTCCTCAGGTCTCTCCCCTGAACCCCAGGGCTGGTGGCTTTCCTGCTGGGGCTGCAGTCACCTCAAGTCTCTGCTGTGATTCCCCTGGGCTGGTGGACCCACCGCCTAAGTCTTGCAAGTTCCTGGAGACTTTTGATACCTGTTCTTTGTTGAATCATCCTTGTCTTTGTAATCCCTCACCTTTCAAAAGGGCATCATCTCTCCTCAGATAGTTTTCTCTACTGAATGGCCATCTGCACAGGATTCAAGCACCCACCCAGACCAACTGAAGCAGAACCCTGGGGTGGAACCCAGTGATTCGTGTTTGAGCAAACCCATCTGGGCTGAGGCTGACTGACTTCAGAACCTCTACCGCCTTAATTAATTGAGAAATCTTATCCACTTGATCAAGTACGATATCATAAGGATGAGTTGATCTCATACTACTTCTGGGTTTTGTTAATTTTTTCTAGAAGTCTCTGGGTGATTTAATCACCAAGTCATGTCCGACTCTTGTGACCTTGTGGACTATAGCCTGCCAGGCTCCTTTGTCCATTGGATTGTCCAGGCAAGAATACTGCAGTGGGTTGCCATTCCCTTCTCCAGGGGATCTTCCTGACCCAGGGATTGGAGCCTGGTCCCCTGAATTGCAGGCAGATTCTTTACTGACTGAGCCACCAGGGAAGCCCAAGATACCAGGGAAGTCTTTGGAGTTATGCTTTGCTTTTTTCCCCATTTAGTGCATAAAATACAGTTGCATTATCATTGCGGGTGAAGCCACGTGTTAATATTCATTACCCCTTTCACGCTAGGTTTGTCACTTTGCTTTAACTCTATCCTTGCCTGATATTGTTACTCCTAGCTTTCTCTTTGTTAGCGTTTGCCTGGTCGGTCTTTGCCCAATCTGATTTTAGTAGCTTCTTTCACACATACCTCATTCTGCAAGACTTTCTCCCAACAGGTATGCTGAACCTATGTGCATTTGTTAGTGGCATTTCATCCGAATGTGTGACTCGAACATGATGGCTTATGTGTCACTTGTCACTAGCTTCACTTTGGAGATTTGTTTTCAATATACCCTGTATTTCCTAAATCGTTTGCTCTAGGGATTTCTTTTCCTTTCTTTGCTTTGTTTTCCCCTTTCTCTTCTTTTTGATATTTGTGGGATATGTGAGTTTGACTTCCGGTACTTTGGAGGATTTATAGTATATTTTTAGTTTGTCAAGTTGTCATCATTATTATTCACGTGTCACACTTATGAATAATAAGTACATTTATGTCTTAATTTAAGAAGTATAGATAGCATCTATAGACTCCACTTTTCTATTTTGCCACATATAATATTGTAATTATTTGCTTCTATTTCTTAAACTTTTATTTTGTATTAAGGTATAGCTGATTACCAATGTTGTGATAGTTTTCAGGTGAATAGCGAAGGGACTCAGCCGTACACATACATGTATCCATCCCCCCCACCCCCGCAAACTCCTCTCCCATCCAGGCTGCCGCATAACATTGAACAGAGTTCCCTGTGCTATACGGTAGGTCTTTGTTGGTTTTCCATTTTCAATACAGCAGGGTGCACATGTCCATCCCAGACTCCCTAACTACACCTACCTCCCCATTTTTCCCTTTTTGCCACTGTAATATTGTTTTATTGTGTGTGTGTGGTTCCCTTTACTATAGAAATATATTTAAAATTCTTTTTTTAATAATGGGTGTTTAATGGATTTACACATCATCCTTGTTCAGGGGCCATGCTAATCTCTGTCGGCTTCCAGTTTTAGTACATGTGCTGCTGAAGCAAACACACTAGCACACTTAAAACTTTGTTTAACTTAGAGCGTGTAAGAAAGAGCCTTTCTTATCTTTCTTCTCCGGTGACGGGAGGGGTGTGGGAAGGGCATTCCCTGGTCCACAGAGACACTCAGTCTTCACCTCCCTGACACTCACCTCTGAACTGGCCCTGGCTTCGTCTCTGTTGCAAAGTATCAACACACAAGTTTCCCTCTAGAGAGAACAAGTCGGTGAAACGATAAAATACCTCCATCTGACAAGTAAATTGCACTTGTTAATCTTATACTTTTCTTTATCAGCTTAATCTATTCTTTGGCATCTGTGGTAAGTAAACAGGTTTTGTTGCCAAATGATAAATAGGGGGGAAATTAGAGGCTTTTGCCTTGACGCTAATTAAGTCCTTAGAGAAAGTAGTGATTCATGGTTGCGCCGACTGGGAAAATGCTATCGTGGCTAGACTGATTTTACTGGTTTCGGTGAAGACATGCCACTCTGCTTTTTTCAAAGTTTATTACAGGGTCCTGAATAAAGAATGCATCTGAAAACAACCCAGAACTGAATATTTCCTTATATAGTCATCCAACATTTATAGATTTTTTTACCCCCTATTAAAAGTTTGAATTTAATTCAGTGTAACTTCTCAGTCAAAATCACCACTTCCTCTAATTTTCTCACTACTCCATCCTGTCTCCAACTCATAGTTAATTAGCAGAATGTCTGCCTTTTTCAGCTGTTGTCCCCACTTCTCCTAGCCCTCCATGACTAAAATTGAGGTCCCGACCTGAGTGTTTGGAGAGACCAACCAGCTACCTACCTAATGGAAGCAAACCAGTGGGCTTACCCCTAACAGATCATACCTAAAGGCAACAGAGAAGGCCTCCCTGTTCTGCGGATTTAGGGCTCCCACTGCTACGACCTTCATAAGGGCCTCTGCGTTCCTGGGAGTTTCTGTATTTCTGAATGGAAAAGAACAGGAACTTGTCTCATGAGTTCTGGGCTCTGTGTCTATGTGGTATTTGTCCTCAAGGCAACACTTTGAGGGAGACCTGGGGTGCTCGGAGGGTGGAGGCAGCTCTCTCAAGGTGCTGGGACCAAGAGCTGGTGCAGGTGGATTCAGTGGCATTCTATGGCATTGACTGATGGATTCCATGGCGTTCCAAGCTGCCCCTGTTTCTGTGAGCAACCTCACTTCAGACACCTGGCATGACCTAGGGGCTGGGCATCTGGTGGTGGTGGCGTGAAGCACCCCCTGAGGAAGAGAAAAGATGAGCGGCTTCTTCCCTCCAGATTCTCTGGCTCTGCCGCTCGAGTGACCTAGGCTGAGTGGTGCTATTCCAAAAAACCATCCATAGAGAAAGCTAGAGCTGTGTTGGCAACGGCTGCTGAAAAAGTCTACTCTCTACCCTAATTTTTTTAGATTATAGAATACTTACTATCTTTCCTTGGAAGAAATACTATAAAATCAACCTTTTAATTCTGTTTCTGCTTTCCAGAGGCCAAGGTCTTTATTTGGACAAGCACACCTGAGTGTCCCTCTCCCATCTCTCCTGCCCTGCTCCTACCCTCTCAGGACTCAATCTCTGTAGGTAAAGACTCTGCTCTGCACTTGTTCTGACTCTGACACATGCTCACCTTGCCTTATGAAAGGCCAGAAGTGCCCAAGAATCAACACACTCTCTGAAAACAGCCTTTAAGGATAATAGATGGATTTTGGTGTATACCTCAACTTCCTAGCCTCTCAGGGGGACCGGCTCTGTGGCATGTCCTCCAGGGGTTCCACACAGGATGAAACATCACTCGCCTTTGACACTAGCTTCTTGATGAAACATCCTTCATTACTACTCATATTTATAATCCCAGCTGGGAAGCAGTGAGTAGGATGAACATGACTTATCCAAGGTCATTCAGGAGGTTAACAGTAGATGTCAGTAGACTTATCAACTCAATCCGAAGAAGAAGTTGGCTGCCACAGCTAATTGAAGATGCAAGCAATTGCTCGTGGGTGTAGAGAGTTCTCTGACTGCAGCAATATTTAAAGAATGAAAAGTCAGAGGGCAGGGGTTTTGAAAAAAGACTCAGCAGCTTGATAGCTATAACGCTAAGCTTTCCAAGAGTGAAATTTTCTAGGTACAGTGTGCTTTGTGATGGACAATGTAATCACCAACTCCACCTCTTTGTTTTCTCTTGTATTTACACGTGTCAACAATGACCTTAAATACATACAATCATGTCCCTGTGAACCCTGGGACACACCAAGGGTCAGCACATGTTTCTCTGCTCCTCTAAATTCCAACACTTTGGGCTCAGCTCTCTTGGCAAGACTATTATTGAAAGTCTCTGTTTGTCTCTAATGAATATCGTTCTCATGCCTGTGAACAGGGGCTGTGCCATCCCTTCACCATTAGCATCATTACCACCTCGCACTGTGACTGGCCCTTCACAGGTGCTTGGTAGCTGTTTGTGGGATGAAAGACAGTGAGCTCAGTGTTTGGCTCTGAGGATATAAAGATGAACAGGTAACATTCCTTTGTCCCTCAAGGGCTCAGATGACTTCTATGCAACATCAAAGTTGGTAGAGCTCTGGGAGCTGGGTCCCTGACAAGGATGAAGGGTATGTCAGGGAAGCTGATGATGGAGATGGCTTAGTGCAGTGAGTCTCCATCCTTAGCATGTCTGAGGATCCTGTGGTGATGCTGTGAAAATGCAGCTTCTGAGTCAAGGGTCAGGAGGAGAGCTCAGGACTCTGTATTGCTAACAACCTTCCACGGGCCGTGATGCATCTGGTCAGCAGACCACTCTTTGAGTAGCAAGGTCTTAGAAGGTAGTAGGTTTTCCCTAAATGATGTGGATTCCAGAAAAGCAAAGATTACAGAGGCATGGAGATACAGACAGGAAGTTTTAGAAGACTGTTGAACAGCTGGGTAAGGATGGAGTTTAAGTTGTATTGAGAAAACAGCAAAAGAGAAAGTATATAAAGAGGACCATGAGCCATTTAGGGCCTAGCCATGGGGTTTCATTGTTAACCTTATTCTTATAGGTAATAGGGAGCCACCAAATGCTTTTAAGAACAAAGCAGCTTGATTGGCTTGGGATTTAGGTGAACCACCCCCTGTCTGTGTAGTGAAGCACAAGTTGGCGGAAAAACTCAAGATCTTTGAGTTATGACCCAAAATAGCAATATTAAAGAAAGACAGTGAGGGATTTACCTTGGCAAGAGCTGTGGTGATTGAGAAGTAGAGATGGACTGGCACAATGTTTAGGAAATAGAACCAACAGTATTGATACAGAAATTGGGAGTGAGTATAAACTACAGTTGGCCCTCCATCTCTACAGGTTCTGCATCTGCAGAATCAACCAAAGGGGGAATCAAAAAATTTGAAAAAAAAAAAAAATCCTGGATTCCAAAATTCAAAACTTGAATTCACCACACACTGACAGCTAATTATGTAGCATGACATTGTATTGGGTGTTATAAATAATTTATGGATGATTTAAAGTATATGGAAGGATGTACATAGGTTATATATGCCAATTCTATGCCATTTTATGTAAAGGATCAGTACCTGTGGAATTAGTCCCCTGTGGACTCCAAGGGACAACTGTAGTAAACAAAACGTCATTCAGATTTCTTGCCTGGGAGCTTGAGGGGATGAATTGCAGCATGGTGGCATCTCAGGATCAGATAGCTTGGGATGTTTTCCATATGCATTTGATTTTTAAACCAATTATTATTGAATGAACCTAAAATGCAGTTTATTTTTATTTTGAACTGTTATTTATTTTATGTTTCTTAGGGATTAATTTGTCATTGAAAATTTTATTCCAAAGAATACCATACTGTTTTTTGCACAAATGTGCCTCAGTGGTAAAGAGTCCACCTGCTAATGCAGGAGATGCAGTGGGTTTGACCCCTGGGTCAGGAAGATTCCCTGGAGGAGGAAATGGCAACCCGTTCCAGTATTCTTGACCGGGAAATCCCATGGACAGAGGAGGCTGGTGAGCTACATACAGTCCACGGGGTCGCAAAGAGCTGGACATGACTCAGTGACTAAACAATACCAACAAATAATGATAGAGAAGTTAGAAGAAGTTACCAAAAACAGTTAGCTGGTTCCATACTGAAATTTGTTATAATTTCTAATGATTTCTTATTTAACATTATGGCATTTGTTCTTAATAATTGAATAACACTTTGGTATCTTCCCTCAAAAAAGTGTATGCAAAACTCTATTGTAGCACAGATTGTACTGTATTAAACAATTTTAAATAAATCTGTCTTCCAAGGCAGTGAATGTGTTCCTTGAGGACACAGAGGGATGGTATTCATATTTATCCCCTAGCCTGACAGACCCTAGATGGAGTCAATGTCAGGAACCAACAGTAATTTAGAATAAATAAATCCTGCCAAGCATTCTATTCTTTATTCTTGCCCACAAGAGGTCAGTTGCACAGACAATGGAAAGACATTTGCATCAACCAGCACTGAGTTCACCCTAAAGTCAGACAAGAGAATTAAGGACCATTTTGGAAGTTAACTGTTTAAACTGTGTGCTGTAAAGTCACAAACCAGGTCAGGCAAATGTCAGGAATCATGACCTACGAGGAAGTCTGTAGGAGGAGATGGAGAAAAGGGTGAAGGTCAACTAACTCATAGTTCTCTGTGACGAGAGTTGTTTTGGCAAGCGGTCCTGGCTGACTTCATAAACGGGAAAGCAACGGCCAGACACTGGTCAACCCGAGACACATCCCACTTTGGTTCTTCCCTCCCCACCCCACCCTGGCATTACCTGTGTGGGCCCCATTGTTTCCATGGTGATTTTAATTAAAATAGTAGTCACTGTTGTAACAAGTTACCGCAGCGATTGTCAGTGGTGCTGACGGTTACGGGAAATGAACCATTGAGTTTAATCTTAATAGATCAAGCAGGAAGGAGAGGAGAACATGCATTTAGGGGATTGTTCCCTGGGAGCTTGTGAGACGGCGAGGGCTGGGTAGAGCTGCTACCCAGAAAGTCAGCCAGAGCATGGCAGGTACAATGACATGCTGGCTAGTGAGCCCTGGACATCTGTCCGGACTTCGTCACCTAAGTAAATGGTCTTTCTGGGCAGAAGTCGAAAGTCCAGCATGTGAGGAACAAACTGGAACAGGAAGCAAAGCAGAGGATGGTAAAGGGGAGGCCAAGAGGCTAGAAAGGCAATGAACATTTTTGTTCACCCAGAAAACCCACAGACAGGAGCCTCCTTGGGTCCATGAGGCACTGTGGGTCACCCCCTCCCCTTCAAGCCCATGGCCCTCTCCCTGTCCTTGCCCCCAGGCTTCCCCCAGTGCCCTGACTCCCCATTCTCAGTCTCTGCAGAGATTTCTCTTCTCCCTCATCCTTAAGTCATCCAAATTCAGCCCAGTGTCTGGCACCAGTGATAACTTTGAACCAATCACTACTGCTAAATGTATTATTCTGTATTCTGATATAGTAAGTCCCCTACATATGAATCTTCAAGTTGTGAACTTTCCAAGATCAAAACGTGTGTTCATATGTTCAAGTACGTAAATTAGGTTACATGTCTGGTGTACATTGTCACATGCGTGCACCCTCTACAAGTGGTTGCACTTCTGTGTACTTTACAGCACTGTATAGAGTACAGTAGTATCTTTCTTTCAAGCCCAGGATGTCTGGAAGCAAGCGTAAAAGCAGCTGTACATAGCCAATTGTGTTAGTTGAGTACCTAGGCTAACTTTGTTGGACTTATGAACAAACTGGACTCATGAATGCACTCTTGGGACAGAATTTATTCCTATGTAGGGAACTTACTGTACTTTAGACAGCTGTGTCCTCTCATAGGTCACTGCTGGGGATAGATGGGCCAGTTCCCAATGGAGACTCAGAAAGAAGCATAGAGCACCTCTCTGAGCACTGAGAAGCTGAGGCGCTTTCTGCATCCCCTCGCATCATGGCTCACGGATCCCTGGTGCTCCCGGCCTCCCCGCCCATGAGCGAAGCTCCTCGTCACCCAGGGCTGCCCTGGGCCGAGATGCTGAGGCTCACGGTAGAAAACCGCCTGCACAGGGGCCTGCAGGGGCGAGACAGGGTCTGCTGTTGCAGCATTTGTACCACATGCTCTGACTGCCTCTTCTCCATCCACCTCTAGATCAGGACAGCCTCCTTTTATAGAAGAAGCATGTGTAGGGATGTGTGGAGGAGTCCAGTCTGGACGCTGGATGCAGGGCAGGATGCAGGGCGGGTGGAAGCAGATGGAGGTGCAGGTCAAAGAGCAGGTGACAAATACCTCAAAGTGAAAATATGAGAGTGAGTGAGGGTCTGAAAGGCAGTGAGAACAGGGACTGGAGAACTGGACAAGACAGAATTCACAAAAGACACAATGGCAGGATGTGGGTGATTGTATTTAGGGGAGGAAAGGAAGGGAAAGTCAAAGATGACTCTCAGATGCGGGGGTTGGACGGATGGACGCGTGCAGGACACAGTGCGGCTTTGTCGCTGTCCTCCTCTGCCTTGTGCTTCTGGGGAGATCCCAGCATGCAAGGGGGGCTTCCCTGATAGCTCAGTTGGTAAAGAATCCACCTTCAATGCAGGAGACCCCAATTTGATTCTTGGGTTGGGAAGATCTGCTGGAGAAGGGATAAGCTACCCACTCCAGCTTTCTTGGGCTTCCCTTGTGGCTCAGCTGGTAAAGAATCCTCCTGCAATGTGGGAGACCTGGGTTCAATCCCTAGTTTGGGAAGATCCCCTGGAGAAGGGAAAGGCCGCTCACTCCAGTATTCTGGCCTGGAGAATTCCATGGAGTGTATAGTCCGTGGGGTCATAAAGAGTCAGACACGACTGAGCAACTTTCACACTTCACAGCACCTGAGGACCTTTCTTATTGTTTTCATGAAAAGATCGGAATATATTCTATTTAATCTCTGTAGCCTTTACCTTGCCACAATCCTGGGTTTCTAAGAGCAATTGGCAATTTATATGACTAAATAGAGTGCTGGGCCCTTCTCTTGCAAAGCTGGTTCCTGGCACTGACCCAAGCCAGCCAACCAAGGCACAGATCCCATCCCACACCTGCACTTCCAATCAGATGGGAAACGTGTCAAAAGCAATTACAACCGATACAAAAAGTGCCAAAGCTTGGGGATTATTTCCTTCATGAAAATGAGAGCTAATTTTAGTTATTATGATAACAACACCACTCTCTGCTGCTGTGTTGACAAGAGCCGAGGGTAGGCTCTGGGGACAGGATTGGGACTTGACATCACTGGGACAGAGAGGAACGGGGCTGTGCTGATGCCCAGCAGAAACAGCCTCCAGGAATAGAGGGGACTACAACTTTCTTATCCTCCTCGAGCCCCAGAGACCCTCACCATCAGACACACAGCTGTGGATGAGGGAGGTTTCTGAAACTCAGCTGTTCTGTTCCCCCACCTGAGGCTGAAGCCGTCCAGGAAGGTGTCCTGCCTGGATCTGTGATGGGCTGGTGGGGGTGGGGGTGTGGGAAGATGGGATGCTGCCTGTCAACAGCAGAGCTCAATGAGACACACGTGGTAGGCAGCGTGCAGCACTCAGGTCTTCACGGGCAGCCCAAGCATGCACGGTGTGAGTGCAGGACATCCCTGGGCTCGGAGCCATGGGCCTGGCAGCAGGGCCACCTCTGGTCCGTCATTCCAGGGAGTCGAGCTGACACACACTGCAGAGCCTGCCTGACGGCTTATGCCCCAGCCTTGCTCGCATGGGTGGGAAGGGGGGAAATGGCCAGAATTTCCTTTCCTGCAGAGGTACTTCTTGACATGTTCTTGCACTTTTACCAGGAATAAAATCATGATGGCGAACCATTTTAGTGCTTCATCCATTCAGAAGATTTCAGAGATTTTAGCTCAAATCTGGGCCTGCCCGTGGGAAGGTGTCACTCTTGGGGTCATCATTCCTTCTACATGTGGCTCCAGGGAAAGATGAAGACCTGGGTTGTCCACTATGATTCTTAAAAACTAAGTGGTTTTCTCCACTGCGAGTGAGGATGGACACTTTCACTTTGGAACTTGGCTGAGGAGATGAACAGCATTAGAGATGAACTCCAATCATGGAAAGAGAAATCAGGACTGCCTGACCTTACTGATTTGGACAGTTCAAAGATCCAGTGGGTCTGATACTAACATCAAGATCAGAGAAAACACCACTGGCTGTGAAGACGTGGGAAGAAATTAGACTTCTGAGGTGTGGGTTACTAAGAAGACTCCTTTTGTTCCCAATTCCTTTCTCTTCCTGGTGTAAATGATAATATAATGCTTGTGCTAAGTTCGAATCAGGCCCATCAGTGAAAACCACTATGAAAACCTAAAGGGAAATATGCTGTGAATCTTACAAAACATGTCTAATTAAAGACAACCTATAAATAATGCATGATCTTTCAGCAGACCAAAATTGGAAAAATACATCATTTATGATTTTTCAGTGATCTGTCAAGTAGAAACAACTTATCCAGAGCCCAAGTCATTGTTCAAATAACCAAACATATTTGAAACCTATCATGGCATCCGGTCCCATCACTTCATGGGAAATAGATGGGGAAACAGTGGAAACAGTGTCAGACTTTATTTTTCTGGGCTCCAAAATCACTACAGATGGTGACTGCAGCCATGAAATTAAAAGGCACTTACTCCTTGGAAGGAAAATTATGACCAACCTAGATAGCATATTCAAAAGCAGAGACATTACTTTGCCAACAAAGGTTCGTCTAGTCAAGGCTATGGTTTTCCTGTGGTCATGTATGGATGTGAGAGTTGGACTGTGAAGAAGGCTGAGTGCCAAAGAATTGATGTTTTTGAACTGTGGTGTTGGAGAAGACTCTTGAGAGTCCCTTGGACTGCAAGGAGATCCAACCAGTCCATTCTGAAGGAGATCAGCCCCAGGATTTCTTTGGAAGGAATGATGCTAAAGCTGAAACTCCAGTACTTTGGCCACCTCATGCAAAGAGTTGACTCATTGGAAAAGACTCTGATGCTGGGAGGGATTGGGGGCAAGAGGAGAAGGGGACGACAGAGGATAAGATGGCTGGATGGCATCACTGACTCGATGGACGTGAGTCTCAGTGAACTCTGGGAGTTGGTTATGGACAGGGAGGCCTGGCGTGCTGTGATTCATGGGGTCGCAAAGAGTCAGACACGACTGAGCGACTGATCTGATCTGATAATGGTCATTCTTAATTATGAACCTTTCTGGATTACCAAGGAAGAATCAAATTTTCTTTAGATGAGTTATGATGAAGGATGTTTAATATAGTTTCATTTACAGTGTGCAATTAATCAGAAAGCCCACAGGTTGGAAATTCCTACCTCCATTATTAACAATGAGAAAAAGATGAATATATATACACACGTCATGGAAGGCAAGGAGAAGGAAGCCAATTTCATAACCTTTCCTTGGATTAGAATGTCTTGTCATTCCCATGAAAATGATTCTTAGCTAAACATAAATATTTCCAGTTACAAGCAGGCAAGTATCCTTTTATTTTTGCAGTGGTTATGTAATCAATAACGCTTGCTCAGGACCTCCCTAGTGGTCAGTGGTTAAGACTTCACCTTCCAATGTGGTACATTCGATTCCTGTCAAGGAGTTAAGATCCTACGTGTCTCCTGGCCAAAAAAGGAAAACATGAAACAGGAGCAATGTTGTAAAAATTCAATAAGGACTTTCAAAAGAATGGTCCACATTAAAAAAAAAAAAAGTTTGTAGTTTTTTTTTTTTAAAGTTTTGATGTTTTTGAAACATCAAAAAGAAAAAAAGCAGGTTGTTATGGGGAATTTTATTTATTTTCAATCAGTGTAAAGACAAGTGAAAGATGAAGCAGGCCCGGTATTAAAAAGAACAGAGAGGAGGATTTTGTGTCCCTTTAAGTAAGGTAATTTCATATTGTTCTGCTAACATTATGGTCTATGTCTTCGGTACTGACCACAGTTGTTCAAAATTTGGAATTTTACTTTAGAGTAAAAGAATTCAGTATTGTGTAGAACCTTGGATTTTCTTTTTCCTCACATTTCTTCTAGTTTATCTTCTTCCATCTATATAAGACTTTCTTCTTACTTTTCTTATGGAGTCAGGGACAATCTTAGCAAGTAACACATTATAGTAAAAATCAGGAAAAGTGTCCAAAAAGGGCTTTTACACTACCCACGCTGGTAAAGTTTTGAAAATGTCATTTTAAATGTTGTTGAATAGGCAACACAAGGAAGAGAAAATGAATGAACCTGGAGTTTACAAATTGCTGGGGAGAGAGACATGAACTCCCCCAGTACAAAGAGGCTCATGAGTAATCAGCTTGTGCAAGATGGCATACAGGAGGTCCAAGGAGCAAGCTCTATCACTGGAGAGAATGTTCAAGAAGGCTGCCCTACAAAGAGAATCGCTATGCAGCTGGGTCTCAGAAGATGAGGAGGAAATTGGGGTGGGAGATTACCAAAAAGGTATCTCCATTTCCCCATGGCAGCTTCTCCCATGGCTTAGGCTCTTCTTGAAGGTGACCTTGACACTTACCGTGTCTAGACGTGGAGCTATGTCCCGCCCCCTAGCACTGGGATGTCTTTGGTGACTACTTCGGCCGTTAGAGTGTACAGAGGTGATGTGACTTCCGAGGCCAGGCCATGAAGGGGGATTCAGTCTCCTCCTTGCTGCTGGAGCCCCATGCCACCACGCTGGAAGGCGCCCAGTCACCTACAGTGTAGAGGTCATGCGTGGCCTCCCTGCAGCTACATAAAGAGAGACAGGGTAGGGGAAGATGTCCAGCCACACTGCTCCAGCGCACTGCTCCAGTGCCCAGGCTCCTCCAGTCTGTTCCAGCTCCAGCCGATGACTAAGTACGGCCAGAGGATTGCCTGAGTCAGAACCACCCACCGACACTATGAGAGAATAAAATGTTCGCTGCTGATTTAAACCACCAAGTTGAGGGGTGATGAGTCAGCAACCATCAGAGATAAATGGGAACTTGGGGAGAGATGTGGGAGTTCCTGAAGCCACTCCTTCCGTCTGTGAGCCCCTGAGACCAGCCCACTTATTAGTGGCTTCTTTGGACAAGCGGTTTGCACCCAGCTGAGCTGTGTTGGAAGATGTGAACTGGTGAGAGAAGGGCTGATTGTAGGCATATGGCCTGGTGCTGATGCATCTTGACTGATTTTTCTAGTAATTTCAGCCCTGTTCAAATGTAGAAAGAGGTTTGAGCCAAATGCAGAGTAAATTTCTGTATGTCTTGGTGGAAGGACCTAGCAAAATCATGGAGATTCATCAGCAGAAAGCTGGGGATGCTATACCTTCGGGAGGATGCTGTGTTGAGTGCTGCAAGGGACCTTCCTAGAATGGCTGGAGGCTGTTTCATTTTTCAGGATCAAACCTCTCTGTTGTCTGAGTTTGGCTCCTCACTGCCTCTAGAATTTCTGTAAAGATTTTTGCTACAAAGGAGATTTGAAATACCATGCTGATTTTTGCTAAGTCATAACACAATTCTTGTTAGCTTTTGGAAATTCCTGAAAATATACAAAGGATGAGTAAGGAAACATTATTAATAATCCCATGACCCATTTTACCATGTTCTTGTATTTTCTTCTGGCATCCTTCCATGTGTATATATAATTGATAACATGTCTGTTAAGGGCAATGAATGCTCTCTAAATATTTATAGAGAAAAAATGCTCATATAATATCAAACCTAATGCCTGGAACTCAGTGCTCCATAAATGTATAAATAGACACATAAATATGATAACTTATCTTTAATGTAAATAGTCTCACAAAATGAGGGTCATACAAGTTGCTTTTTTTTCACTTCACTTTACATGGGGAGCATTTTTATGGAATAAGTTCATGAAGGAACAGGGAATGGAAACTCAGCCTCTTGTCTCTGATGTGAGTTCTGTTATGGGTCCCTGTCCCTTTTGCCTGTTATATGAATTGTGAACAGACTGTGTTTCTAACAGGTCCTGTCCCTCAGGGCATATGTGTAATACAAAAAACCAACAAACAAAAACCCAAATACATGAACAAGTCAAACCAAACAAAAACAAACAGAGAACAGAGTAGTGGTTCCCAGAGGGGCGGGGGGCTAGAAGGGGGAAGTAGGTACAGGGGGTCAACTGTCTGCTCCTGTATGGAAACTACATCGTGGGCGTGAGAACAGCGCAGTGTCCACAGAAATAGAAATACAATGTGCACATGACTCTTCTGCAATGTTATAAGCTAATGCTATCTCAATCAGTAAATCAATCCATTTTTTAAAAATTTTAGAGGCTTCTCTACATTGAAAATGTAGTTGTAAATATTGGAATTCAGGAACCTGTCTCTTTGGAGCATCCTGGCATTCAGAGGCATGCTCCTTTTACCCTTATGTCCACCTAGTTACCTAGGCCTTCATTTAGAAGATGCATGTCTTAGTTTGGGTTCCTCTAGAAGCAGAACCTGAGACAGGAAGGTGGGTGCATGTGGTTTATTTGGAAGGCAATCCCAAGAAGAAGGAAAGGCAGGCCATGAGAAGTCACAGCTGTGGGCCCCAGGCTCCATCCTGTGAGGGAGGAAAGCAGGGGATGTGGGTGGTTCCACTTGGAGGCTACGAGGCTGGGTGCTCACCTGTCTGGTCCAGCCTCATGGCCTGGGGCTGTCTCCTCGCCATCTGCCTCAAGGTATTCTGCGTCCATCCCATGTAGGATTTTCTTTTTCTTTTTGACAACATTATTTGAGCTACTTTTATTAAAATAAAAAAATTTTAATTTAAAAAGTACCAACCAACCAAAAAGTCTGAATTTTAAAAAGGAATTAGTCACAAAATATGGGCATCATAACATCCTCAGATTTTTTTTTCCTGCAATACCTGATGCCAAAATACAATGAGAAAATTATTACTAAACTTTGAAAAGTTGCAACTAAGGAATTTTGTAAATAAATTTCAACAGTAACAAAACATTTGATTATTCATAATGTGAATGAAGTAGCTATGTGAAGATAGAAGGAATAAAGTGAAATTGAGGAGAAAAGTTGTAGAGGAGGAGCCATGAACTTGGAGTTAATACACAAGGGAAGTGGGAGGGGGGTTCAGGATGGGGAACACATATAAACCCATGGCTGATTCATGTCAATGTATGGCAAAAACCACCACAATATTGTAAAGTAATTAGCTTCCAATTAAAATAAATTTAAAAAAAAGTCAAGCAAAGACTATGAGATAATGTATCAGAAAAATAAAATGAGGAATGACCCTAGCTAAGTTATATAAATTCTTAATAGGAATTGATCTAACAATGAATAAATTATATATGCAAAATCCAATAATCAAATACTATGCAGTATGTAAAATACTACAGAATTGACTCAAAACTACAGGCTAAATGTCCATTTACACCTCCCTTCTAAATATATTTCCCATGCAGGATTTTCTTTTGTGGCACGATAGCCAGGGGGACACAATGGCTTTTGTGATTCCTCTGCCTCTGTTTCCACAGCTGTGTTGTGACTCCTGGACTGCGGGGCTGCTTCGGGACTACACTCATGGTCTCAAGGTTCCCAGATGCCTTTCTTCCCAAAAGCTTCCTTGGTGGTGGTAAGACAGAAGATAAAAAGTCGAAGCCTGATTCGAAGCTTGTAATTATTTTCCTGCAGCAGGAAAAATAAGTTCAAACCCAAAAGATGGCATCCTGCAGGGAAGAAAAAGTGAAAGTCAAGTCGTTCAGTCATGTCTGACTCTTTGAGACCCTACGGACTATAGAGTTCATGGGATTCTCCAGGCCAGAATAGTGGAGTGGGTAGCCTTCCCCTTCTCCAAGGGATCTTCCCAACCCAGGGGTCCAACCCAGGTCTCCCACATTGCAGGTGGATTCTTTACCAACTGAGCCACCAGGGAAGCAGGGATAAGAACCGCACCCTAAAAGTCTGAAATCAGGAGATACTCAGAGCATGGCTGGATGCTCTGTGGTTGCTGGGGTGACAGCAGGTGATTCTAGCAGGAAGGGAATGTCTCTGGTTCAAGCAGTGCTGAGAGCCAGGGGCTGGGACAGCTCCACCTTTAGGGAGACGTGTGGACAGAATAAGCTAGTGAACCATCTAAGAAGCAGCTCACATAACGAAGGACCAAAGAAGCAGAAAACATTTTTCTCAGAAAATATTCATAGACAGGGGAATTCTCCAGAGGTCTGGTGGTTAGGACTTCCATGCTTTCATTGCACTGAACACAGGTTCAATCTCAGGCCAGGGAACTGAGATCTCACTTGCTAGGAGACCGAAATAGTAATGATAATGCTAATGATAATAAAAAGAATCCAAAAGAAAGAAAATATTCATGGGCCTTAGGAAAGATTCAGTTACAGAAGGGCTGTCCTGTACAGAAGATAGCTGATGGGTTCCGAGCTGCTTCAGAAGGCAAAATGGGGACCAACAGGCAACAGGCAGGAGGGCAGGTGTACATTCAGTATTAAAGGAACCCCCAGGCCTGCCTGACAAGGAATGAACAAGTTCCTGGAGTTTTCTGAAGACCCCTGCTGCAAACCAAGCTTTAAAGATGGGAGCTCAGAAAAGTCCATTCTTTGCCACGTTTTTTGGTGCCGTAGTTTTGTTTCAAGGAGGAAGGTGGAGTGGCCAGTGGCAACGTTGGGGGACAGAGACTGCAGTTTGCCTTGATTCATTCCCTGCACTGGGCGATAATATTGCATGCTTATCATTAGCCTTTCAGAGAAGTGGGCAGCTACTCTGTCACTTGGTCCATCACGAACGCGAAGGACCTTGGGATTCATGACCGTCTCTCAGATGCGTCTCTGAACTGGGGTGGACTCCTGTCACTCCAAGCCTTGGGGTCTCCTTCCTGATTCTCCACATGGCAGCCCCTGTGAAGTGCGGTCCCCTCTCTCCGCTCCTCATCCCAGAGAGCTTTGGCATGGAGCCCTGTGGGGAAGCAACCCGGAAATTGCCTCTTAGTTTCTTGTCTGGCAAATGGTAACCCTGCCAGTTGTCTTCCTCAGCAGCCTTGGATCTGGCAGCCCTCCCTGGGAATCACACTGGGTGATGATGCCATGAGGCTCTGAGCCCAGGGAAGTCAGAGAAGGCACGTTTATACAAGCTACATGATCGGCACCTCGGATTTCACAAATGATGTTTCAGTTCTCAGGGAGAGGTGGGCTACAGACGGGAAAAATTAAAGGGAAACCAAAGCTCCATAGTGTTGGGTTATGGGGATGAGGGGCATGTTCTAAGAGCTGGAGATGGGAGTGGAATGTCCTAGGCGTCTCCTGGGCGGGGGCAGGGAAGTCTGCTTTGTGAGGAGCTCGAAGAAGAGAGAGACATAAAGGAGAAGAAAATGGTTTTTCTGAAGCGCGAGTGGGGGCAGGACAGCCAGAAACACAGCAGCAGAAGGGAACAGCCAGGCCTCCACGGGCCCCATTGACCCTTCAGGGGTCAGGCAGTGAGAACATGTGGACACGGATACACAAGAAGTTCTCAGACGTTCAGGCTTAAAGGGTTCCCTTCATCCCCCTTCTTGGCCCAGGGAGAGAATTTTAACAGAAGAGTCAAGACTTTTTTGTGCTTTTTCTTTTTAAGGTGAGTAATTTATATCTGCCTCTGCAGGCTTTGTCTGTGCGTGTGTGCATGTGTGTGTGTGTGTGTGTGTTGAGAGAAGGCAAGGACTGAAGAGATACTTGGAATAGAAGAAAAATAAACAAACTGGGGAGTCAGCAGAGAGTACAGCAGCCTCAGCCCATCACATCTTATTCTCCCTGTTAGTCTTTTTGTCTCCACAGAAGAAAGTCTCTGCCATGTCAAAGAGCCTCCTCCGTGAGGATGAGAGGCCCCATCCCACCCGCCCTGGTTCTCCGGAGGACTGCTGGAGATGGAGAAGCAGCCCCATGAGCAATCACCATCCTCCTGGGCTGGGCAGGCTGCTCACCTCCTGGCTGAGTCTTGGGGCGGGGTGAGGAGTGGAGCTTACAGAGCTGCCCCTGTGTAAGCAACACCTTGGCATTAAAACTTACTATACTTTTCACTCTAAGCCTTTACACAAGACAAAATACAATAATTTAGTCACTTATCAAAGACAAGGACCTTTAGTTCCTCCTCAAGGACCAGAAGTCACATTCTGAGTTGTATCCTGTGGGCTGTTTTACAGATACTGAAGCCCACGTCAGGTGGAAGAAGATGACCACATGATGACCAAACTGAAGCCATGACACAAGCTGCTCTACTTGGCACAATTCCAGAAACTGGCCTCAAAGAAGTGGGAACAAACTCTGGAATTAGAGATTAACTGTACTTAACCAAAATGACCACAAGTCCACCACATCATGGATTTCAATATGACTATCAGAGGTGACTGTGCCATCCTGCACCCTCTCTGCCTGGACAACCCAGAAACTCCCCCCTTAAATGCTGCTGTCCTTTGAACAGCAAGTGGGAGCTGGTTTTCTACAACAGGAGTTTACTTTCTCCCCTGGTTATCAGCCTCCAAAATGAAGCAAACTTTCCTTTCCTACCAACACTTTTCTCTCGAGAACTGGCTTCCGAGAAGCAAGCTGCCAGACCTGGGCTCCATAACACCTGCAGAGAGGACAGTCCTGGAGGAACTGGAGGCTGACTGCACTGTCCCATCTGTCCAGGGAAGGGTCCCCAGGCTTCCTAGCAGGAGTCTTTCAAAGAAAATCCACTGGTGGTGGGTCTGCATGGGTGCAGGAGGGAACCTGGGTTTCTGGATCCTCTTCAGGCCCCCACAGTCATGCACATCTCAGAGGGGACCAGGCAAGAGTCACCTGTGCTCTGACCCCAGGGTCAGTGGGCTTGGAGACAGTGTGTGATGTCAACCATCAGTACAAGAACACACCAGGGAAAACAGTGTGGTTCCAAGAAGGGTAATTCCAGGGGGAAAAGGTTGCTGAGCCCTGCTTGGACCCAGCTTCCACTGCAAGGATACCTTCACCCAGGCCAGGATACCTTGAACACCCTAGTGATAAGCTTAGATTCAGTTCAGTCACTCAGTCTTGTCTGACTTTTTGTGACCCCATGGACTGCAGTGTGCCCAGCTTCCCTGTACTTCACCAACTCCCAGAGCTTATCGAACTCATGTCCATCAAGTCAGTGATGCCATGCAACCATCTCATCCTCTGTTGTCCCCTTCTCCTCCTGCCTTCAATCTTTCCCAGCATCAGGATCATTTCAAATGAGTCAGTTTTTCACATCAGGTGGCCAAAGTGTTGGAGTTTCAGCTTCAGCATCAGTCCTTCAAATGAACATTCCAGACTGATTTCCTTTAGGATTGACTGGTTGTATCTCCTTGAAGTCCAGGGGACTCTCAAGAGTCTTCTCCAGCACCACAGTTCAAAAGCATCAATTCTTCAGTGCTCAGCTTTCTTTATAGTCCAAGTCTCATATCCATACATGACTACTGGAAAAACCATAGCTTTGACTAGATGGACCTTTGTTGGTAATATCTGCTTTTTAACATGCTGTCTAGGTTGGTCATAGCTTTTCTTCCAAGGAGCAAGCGTCTTTTAATTTCATGGCTGCAGTCACCATCTGCAGTGATTTTGGAGCCCCCCACCCCCCACAAAAGAGCCTGTCACTGTTTCCATGGTTTCCCCATCTATTTGCCATGAAGTGATGGGACCAGATGCCATGATCTTAGTTTTATGAATGTTGAGTATTAAGCCAACTTTTTCACTCTCCTCTTTTACTTTCATCAAGAGACTCTTTAGTTCTTCTTCACTTTCTGCCACAAGGGTGGTGTTATCTGCGTGTTTGAGGTTATTGATACTTCTCCCAGCAATCTTGAGAAGGGGACGACAGAGGATGAGATAGTTGGATGGCATCTCCGACTCAATGGACATAGGTTTGAGTAAACTCGGGGAGTTGGTGAGGGAAAGGGAGGCCTGACATGCTGCAGTCCATGGGGTCGCAAAGAGTCAGACAGGACTGAGCGACTGAACTGAACTGATATTTCTCCCGGAAATCTTGATTCCAGCTTGTGCTTCATCCAGCTTGGCATTTCGCATGACGTACTCTGCATAGAAGTTAAATAAGCAGGGTGACAATATACAGCCGTGATGTACTCCTTTCCCAATTTGGAACCAGTCTGTTGTTCCATGTCCAGTTCTAATTGTTGCTTCTTGACCTGCATACAGATTTCTCAAGAGGCAGGTCAGGTGGTTTGGTATTCCCATCTCTTTCAGAGTTTTCCACAGTTTGTGGTGATCCACACAAAGGCTTTGGCGTAGTCACTAAAGCAAAAGTAGGTGTTTTTCTGGAAACTTCTTGCTTTTTTGATGATCCAGCAGATGTTGGCAATTTGATCTCTGGTTCTCTGCCTTTTCTAAATCCAGCTTTAACATCTGGAAGTTCACAGTTCACATACTGTTGAAGCATGGCTTAGAGAATTTTGAGCATTACTTTGCTAGCCTGTGAGATGAGTACAATTGTGCAGTAGTAGTTTGAACATTCTTTGGCATTGCCTTTATTTGGAATTGGAATGAAAACTGACCTTTTCCAGTCCTGTGGCCACTGCTGAGTTTTCCAAATTTGCTGGCATATTGAGTGCAGCACTTTCACAGCATCATCTTTCAGGATTTGAAATAGCTCCATGGGAATTCCATCATCTCCACTAGCTTTGTTCATATTGATGCTTTCTAAGGCCCACTTTACTTCACATTCCAGGATGTCTGGCTCTAGGTGAATGATCACACCATCATGGATATGGATATCGGGGTCATAAAGATCTTTTTTGTATAGTTCTTCTGTGTATTCTTGCCCCCTCTTCTTTATGTCTTCTGCTTCTTTTAGGTCCATACCATTTCTGTCCTTTATTGTGCCCATCTTTGCTTGAAATGTTCCCTTGGTATCTCTAATTTTCTTGATGAGATCGCTAGTCTTTCCCATTCTAATGTTTTCCTCTACTTCTTTGCACTGATTGCTGAGGAAGGCTTTCTTATTCCTCCTTGCTATTCTTTGGAACTCTGCATTCAAATGGGTATTTACTTCCTTTTCTCCTTTGCCTTTAGCTTTTCTTCTTTTCTCAGCTATTTGTAAGGTCTCCTCAGACAACCATTTTGCCTTTTTCATTTCTTTTTCTTGGGGGTGGTCTTGATTCCTGTCTCCTGTACAATGTCACAAACCTCCAACCATAGTTCTTCAGGCACTCTGTCTATCAGATCTAATACCTTGAATCTATTTGTCACTGGGATCGGACCTCTGTAAATGAGGTTTTAAGCCATGGAATGCTTGACACACAAAACTACAATATATACTGCACACAGTGTTGTTGTTCTGTTGCTGGGTCCAGTTGCTAAGTCATGTCCAGCCATTTGCGACCCCATGGACTGCAGTACTCCAGGCTTCCAGCATAGAAATAAAATAAAATCCACATGCCAACCAGCCGATGTGTTTGAGAAATACATCATTAGCCTGCAAATGGTCCCCCTGGTGCCCTCTCCTTGCACCCACCAAGGAAACCCCTGCCCTGAGGTCATCTGTTCCTTCTCCTATGGATGGACATTAGGGTTGTTTATGGGTTTCGCTGTCAGAGGGGTGCTGCCAGGAAGATTCTTGAACACATGTCCTGAGGCACATGGATAAGAATTTGATCGGCATAGGTGAGCAGGGATTGACTTGACTGGATAAAGTCAAATTGCCATAATTTCTACCCTAACAGCTATTTCTAACAGTTCCTTTCCATGTTGTTCCACAGCCTTGCCAAACAGTGGGTGTGCTCAAATATCTTAACTGTGCCAACTGGCTTGAATGTGGTAAAATGCATTCTTGAGTTTCCTTGCCAACAAATGACATTGGGCTTTCCTTAATGTTTCTCGGCCATTTGTGTTTCCTCATCTGTGAAATGCCAATCTGTGTTTTTACCAATTTTCCCCTTTGGAACTGTCTTCTCATTGTATTAATGATCTGCGTTTCTCTCTCTTGTTCTTTCTTTTCCCCAGTCCATTACTCTCTGTCCACGCAGCACTTTCCCCCACTTCCTCTGTGAGGTCTTCAGGCAAAGAGAAGATCTCGATTTAAGAAGTTGGATGCTTCACTATTTCCCCTGTGGTTTCTGTTTTCAACTTTAATTGAGGAAATTCTTTCTAGCTCTGACACCCCAAGGATTTACTCTTATGTGAACTTATAAAAGTATGACATTTTGCTCTTACAGTTAAATCTTTATCCCACTGAGCTACTGACATGAGGCAGGTGTATGTGCTGTTCGCCATGTAGATATTCAGCTGTGCCTGTCTATTGCCTGTGCACAGGGGGCTGTCTCTGGGATCACATTCTGCTCCATGGGATGATCTGTCTCTCTCCCTCCCTCCCACCTCTCTCTCTTTCTCTCTGTCTACTGAAACCTCACTTTAAGGACCATGATTCTGTAATACTTTGCTATCTGGATAGGTGAGCCTCCCCACTTTGTTCTCCATCTTCCACTGAATGGTCCCTACACTTCCAGCTGCTAAAACAGAGGGTCTAGGATGCCTGGCAAGAACAGGTTTCCCAAATAGCTGATGGTGCTGGCGCTTCTTCATCTCTTGGGACTCCTGTTCTTACTTCATTTCTGCCAGCAGAGTATTTCCCTTACTAACAAGAGCTGCCTTGGATTTAAAAGTGTGCTTTAGAATATTTTTCCAGCACATCAGCACATTTTATTGTGGATAGCTTTAGTCCACCTTTGGCAGAAGCCTTAATTGATCCTGAAGTCCCCACCACCCGCAGGTAACAGATGTCTTTGGAGAACTTTCCTCTGGGAGCAACACAATGGACTAAGCTGCTCCTGGACTGGGTCTGGGGACACAGGGTGCCAGACCTGGGTAATGAGTTCTGGCTGGCTCTAATGGTGCAGCGAAAGTTAAGGGCTTGGAGATAGTGCTGGAGATTTCAGCCAAGAATCCTTGGCCCTTGTTTTTTTTTTTTTAATCTGAGATGCCTCCTGCACCTCAGAGGCAGCCCATGATTGGGGGAAGGTCAAAGGCTCTCCTGGCAAAAGTGAGAGTGTCTTGGGGCACAGACTTAGGGAGAGGAAGGGGCAGGGACCCACATTGTGCTCGGTCGTACCTTCCTCAGGAGGATGTCCACTGGAGTCCTGAACTGACTAGACTCCTTCTTAGGGTGTAGTTTCAGCAACCTGCTTATGGATCTGTCCAAAGGCAGGGTGGGAGGCTTGTTGTGGTTGAGACGTGACCTCTGGTGATCAACTGCAGATCAGCCAGCGCAGCCACCATGGGGGACTCACTCCAGCATGCTCAGCACCAGGACTGCAGTTGATCTGTAACCCAAGAGACCCCTCAAACCTAAGCTTTTAGGACTGGTTGGTGACTCTCACAACTTCTAAGGTTTGGCTATGACACCCAGCTCAGATGAGTCCTGGCTGATATGATACTTGCTTTGACCTTGTTCTTTTTTTCTCACCTCGTGGAGCTGATTTCCACAGAGATACTGACGGCCATGACAGGGTGACCATGTGCCCAGACAGGCCTATCCTGGACAATCTGCCAAGGCTCCGGACATCTGCTCATGGGTCTCACCCCAGACTCCCTGAGGCCCTGGGAACCTGCAGTCTGTGGGTTTTCTCTGCCTTATTAAAAACCTTTATAAGAAAATATGCTTTAGGGACTTCCCTGGTGGTCCAGCGATTAAGAATCTGTCTTCCAATGCAGGGGTGTGCAAGCATGCTAAGTCACTTCAGTCATGTCTGACTCTGTGTGACCCTATGGACTGAATGTACCCAGCCACACTCCTCTGTCCATGGGATTCTCCAGGTAAGAATACTGGAGTGGGTTGCCATGCTCTCCTCCAGGGGATCTTCCTGACCCAGGGATCGAACCTGTCTCTTCCTCTTGCATTAGCAGGTAGGTTCTTTACCACTAGCACCACCTAGGAAGACCCCAAAGCAGGGGTCGCAGGTTCAATCCCTGGTCAGGGAATTAAGATCCTACACAATGTCATGGAGAAGCTAAACCCGTACACCTCAAGGAAAGATCCTGAGTGCTGCAACCAAGACACAACACAGTCAAATAAATAAATACAACTTTAAAAAAAGAAATTAAAAAATATATTTTTTTAAATAAAATTTTATAAAAGAAAACCTGCTTTAAATGTTTGATTTACCAACCTATGTATATTACTCTGCAATATAAAATTCCCAATATTAAGATTCCTGATAATTGATAGATTGGGGCCAGTGGATGGTAATAGTCATCACTGGTCCTGTGGTCTTTCTCTCTTTTATCAGAAATTCTCAAGCTCTCAATTGAAGCCCTGCAGTCAGGTGCTGTAAGGTTAGTTTTTCTTCTGAAAATCAATAAAAACCCCTAAGGCATTTTGAGTTTCGTATAATTGGTGGCCTAGGGCCATTGTGGATAGTGGATATAATTTCAGGGCCAGCCCTCCCTCTGGGCTGAGAATGTTTGTGTCCACTATTATCAACAAGGGTTCAGGAGAACTGACACATGTCCAAGGACAGTTTTAAACTCTTCTCCCTGGGGGACCAGACATCCAAAGGATCTTTCTTCTACTCTTCTGGTATCACTGAAGTATAATGATCTTATCTAAATAAACAAATACTGCTATATATTTCACACCCTCATTAACCTTTTCCTTTGCCTCAAGGCCTCTTTGAAAATTGCTAAAATCCAACAGGGAAATGAAGGCAATTTGTGTTCTGTTTCCATCAGCCAAGGGCACTCTTCAAGGGCTCTGCTTCCTGACTTCTGACTCCTTAGCAACCAATCCAAGCGACTGGCTCCTTACAACAGTCCTGACTCTCCTGAATTCAAGCTGAAATCCATGTATCTGTTTTAGAACATTTAATGGATTTACTTAGGGTCGGAAGCCTGCCTTGGCCAGATTCCTTCTGGACCACCCAAGTTGGATATTATCGAATGCTGTAAGATTCAAATATTATGCTCTTGGTTAGCAGCTCTCCAGTGTGCCCTGCAAATCCTTGAATCCAGATGATGAGCTCCTCTTAGACTTCTCTCCAAAAGTCAGTGTCCTTCTCCTCGATCCTGTGTTACTCAGTCTGGAGGCAACTTACATCCCATCCCTGGAATGCCGTTTTTCCTTTCTCCTTCCACAGTTCATTAATGAGGAGTCATCAGAATAAGAACTCTCCAACTCTGTTTTAGGAAAGGACTCTCTACCTACTGTCTCAGGAGAGAAATGACAGTGTGCTCTTGTTCAGTCTCCATCTTTAATAGCATCTGTACATGGGCTTCCTGGGTGGCACTAGTGGTAAAGAACCTGCCTCCCAATGCAGAAGATAGAAGAGATATGGGTTCCATCTTTGGGTTTGGAAGATACCCTGGAAGAGGAAATGGCAACCCACTCTAGTATTCTTTCCTGGAGAATCCCATAGACAGGGGAGCCTGGTGGCCTATGGTCCACAGGGTTTCAGAGAGTTAGACACAACTGAAGTGACTTAGCACACATGTGCCCAATAGAGGGTATCTAGGTATTCATGTCTGTATGCTGCTCACCATACTGGACCAGTACCTTAAAAAGCTCCTTGGAGACAAGCACACGCTTTCTAAAGATAATATTGCAGCCCCCAACTTTTCATTTCAGTGTGTTGAGGAAGCAAAATTTTACCTCTGTCTTTGAGATTTTTTTGGCTGGGCCTGAAAATGACACTGACATGGAAGCAGTTAGTAAAATGTATATGTACATTACACAGAAATCCTTATAAAAAATAAAGGCCCCCCAAGGTGGCCCTGCATGCTTTTATAATAGGCTGAGCAAAGAGAGGCGATTGTGAAAGTAACTACACTCTGGGTGGAGGCCAAAGGGAGATAAGAATTATTTTTAATGAGGTCTGTCTTATAAAATTCTCTCTGTCTCCACTTCTCATCCTTGATGATAAAAGTGCTACTATCTTTCTGGCAAAGGGAAGACATCTTTCATTTAAATGGGAGTTTAATCTTGGGTTTCCAAGAAGAGAAGTAAAGATTAGACTGGCCTGTTTGCACCTGTTTCTTATGTGCTTTTATTTCAAAGTAACTCTTATGCCAAAATGGACTAATGGGGTGGTGTATCCTGTCACCCTTCAAGGGCCTCACTTTAGGGTCAACAGCAGAGTTTGCATTATATAAAATTCCATCCAGTTCCATAATAAATATGGGCTTTCCAGGTGGTGCTAGTGGTAAACAACTTGCCTGCCAATGCAGGAGACATAAGAGATGTGGGTTCAATCCCTGGGTTGGGAAGATTCCTTGGAGGAGGGCATGGCAACCCACTGTAGTATTCTTGCCTGGAAAATCCCATGGAAGAAGGAGCCTGGCAGGCTACGGTCCATAGGGTCACAAAGAATCAGACATGACTGAATTGACTTAACTTGCACACACACCAAACTGAAGGTGAGCCCAAGGTTTTACTCTGTTCTTGATGAAGTCTTCCATTGCCTCTGAGTCCTGACCACAGCTGGTGGCTTCCCCTACTTACGTGGGATATCCCCTGTGTGTCCCCATACACCACTCTCTTACAGATCTGGCAAGGTGACCAATTTCAAGTGGCTTCAGTCCAGACCCCTGTGGGGGATGATTTTGTTTCATGGAAATTCTTGGATTGAATAATAAAAAATGGAAAGAGAAGCAAAGCCACTCTCCTTCAAGTATATACACCTTTACAAGGACATTCATTACACATATTAACATGTCTTCCTCTGCAGGAAGGGGAATAAAAGTGCAATAGGGTTAAAGTGCAGAACAATAACTGGATTAATCCATCTGTCAATCAATGAATGCAGGAAAGGGACACTGCATGACCCAAGAAGTCACTGGAGACACTGCATTGACTGATTCCTCCAACTAACCCAGGAACGGGTACCACGAGGGGGGAAAGGACTCTACAGACATTCACACTGCCCCTTCCTCACTTCAGGGGGGCTTCTTTCCTTTGCACCATTTTGAACTTTGAAACAAATAATGACACTGACACTGGCTCTGGGTCCTCCAGCTGGGTGAACAGTAGCCCTGTGCTCACCACTTTCTATGGCCGTAACTAGACATCATTACTCATCCCATTGCTCATCGCTGCAGGCACTCAGGGTGGGCACAGGAGTGGGTGGACTGATGGGGAGAAGAGAGGAGTGTTATTCCAGTAAGAAAGTGTCCCCACTGAACCCAGTGTAAAGCAGTGAGAAGTAGGGCAGGACTTAAAATTCAAGAATCAGACACAGAGGAGCATATCGGCGCATACAATAAGTCACATTTTACGTGGGCTCAGAGCTATAAAAGCGGAGAGGGCTTTGCGTAAATGGTGTTCATTTATTGTCCATTACATTTGTTGATGGGAATTGGCCTAAAAAATAAGAGTTGGTTGCTTTTTTTCTCTATCTTACTTCAATTCAACCCTGTGTTTTGTGGTTGTTTTGTTCTTACAATTTATACAACAGGAAGTGATGATAACAAAGTAAGGATTGTATAATAATGGGATTCTATTTCAAATTTCAAAAAATAAGTAGTTTTAGGCTAGGACTGTATTCTCAAATAAAGCTGATAAAAAAGATTGAGTGGTATACGAAATACTTAATACACTTAAAAAAAACAGTTTTAGTGTTGGTATTTACTGTTGAAAAAATTGGATGGCTACATGCAAAAGAATCAAACTGGACTACTTTCTCACACTATGTACAAAAATAAACTCAAAACTGATTAAAGGTTTGACTATAAGATCTGAAACCATTAAACTCCTAGAAGAAAATAGGCAATATGCTTTTTGACATCAGTCTTAGAAATACTTTTGTGATATGTCTTTTCAGGCAATGGAAACAGAACCAAAAATATACAAATGGGACTATATCACACTAAAAAGCTTTTGCACAGCAAGAGAAACTATCTGAATGGAAGAAGACATTTGCAAATAATGCATTTGATAAGGGGTTAATATCTAATATATTCCAAAGAACTCATACAATCCAATATCAAAAAAATCCAAACGACCAGGTGGAAAAATGGGAAGTGCATCGAATAGACACTTTTCCAAAGAAGGCATACAGGTGACCAACAGGCACATGAAAACATGCTCAAATAACTAATCATCAGGGAAATACATATCAAAACAACATCGAGATGTCACCTCCCACAAGTCAGAAGGGCTGTCATCAAAAGACAACCACTAACGAATATCGACGAGGGTGTAGAGGAAAAGGAACCATCATGCCCTGGTGATGGGAATGTACGTACATGAGGCCACTATGGGTAACAGTATCGAGGGTCCTCAGAAAATTAAGTAGAGACCGTCCTACGATCCAGCCATACCATTTACAGATATTTTACAAAAGAAAACAAAAACACTAATTCCAAAAGACATATGCTTCTTTGAATTTATTCACTCTAGCCAAGATATGGAAATCTAAATGACAAGCCATTGGATGGTTTGTGGTTTTTTTTTTTTTTTTTTGGATACTGAGTTGTATGAGATCTTTGGAGGGGGGTCCGTTCTATTTTTAAATAAACATGCTTTATTGGACTTCCCTGGTGGTCAAGTGGTTAAGACTTCATGCTTCCACCGCAGGGGACACATGTTCAATCCCTGCTCAGGGAAGTTCTGCATGCTGTGGAGTGTGACCAAAAAAGATATGTATGTTTTATCTTCATTTAATTTGCTTTAAGCCCTGGAACCAATGTGGACACACAGTTTTCTAGGTACTGACTTTGTATTATTTTTGAGATCATACATCATCCCTTGAAATGTGAAACGTCAGGCCAGAGTGGGCATGTCAGCTCAGCCCACCCCTGGCAGCAAGTCAGCTCAGGTACCTGAGCTGCAGGACTGTTTTCCTTCCTGCTCAAAGTGTCTTCCAACACTGCCTGACCCCTACCTGGGAGCCTATTGCATCACTGGAGTCTGGATCATCTCCTGCTTCCACATCTCAAACCTCTAATACCTTGGAGGTGAGTTTGGACCTCTGTGGCCGCCCTGTTCACTCCCCCTGTGGTCAGTCTCTTTGTCCACCATGCCTGTCTCTGAGTGGTACAAATTCATCTCTGTCATAATCAAGTGCAGGAATGGGACCTCCCCTCTTTCTGTCTTTGAACTTGGATTTGAGGAGTCGTCTTACATGGGCATTTCCCTCCTAGAGCACTGAGGCTCTCATGCACTCCAGTCACTGCCTCCTGGATCCTGAAGGTCTTTCTTCTCTGCCTGAGCTCCTTGGACCCTCTCCTCCGGCTAATTCACCCATCAGGCCGCTGTCATCCCTGGGGACTGATGTAACAAAATACCACTGCCTGGGTGGGTTGTAAACACCAGAAGTTTATTTTTATAGCTCTGGAGCCTGGAAGTCCAAGATCAAGGTGTCTGTATGGGTGTGTTCTGGTGCTTCATAGACAGCTGTCTTCTCAGAGTGTCCTCACATAGCAGAAGGGTTGGGGGAGCTCTATGGGGTCTCTTCCAAGAGCACTGATTCCATTCATGAAAGCTCACCCTCAGGACCTCAGCACCTCCCAAGGCCCCACCTCCTCATACCGTCACATGGGGCATGAGGCTTTCTGCGTATGAGCTTTGGAGGAACGTGAGCATTCAGACCATGGACAGGGCCCCAGTTAGTGTTGGGACAGCCATAGATTTTCGTTTATTTTTCCAAAATGTCCTGGCAACTCTTGTGCATATAACATTTCCTTGTGATATAAATGGGCATGAGATCAGAGCCTTTATATCTGAAAAAAAACACCCTTCTATGTCATGGGCTACTCTGCTGACCCCTGGGGTGCCCTACACAGTGGTAGACACAAGATAGTCACTTTAAAAACATATACAGTAATACCCCTGACATATGAACCTTCAAGTTTTGAACTTTCAAAAATATTAACTTGCATTCCATCAAAGTCAGGCATGAGCGAAATTCAGCTTGCCCTTCACTTCCTGTTGCTGATGATCCTTCAGCTCTACCATCTCTCAGGTCCTCTTCCTCCTCCAGTCAGTAACTCTTCTTGCCTGTTCACTCGATGCCTGCTCTGATATTCCAGCCGTTGGGCTGTTCTATTGTGCTTTTCAAGGTGCTGTACTTGAGACTAAACACATTTTCTTTATTTTTTGTGTTTGTTATATGTATTATTTGCGTGAAAAGTATTATAAACCTGCTACAGTATAGTACTATATAGGCAATTGCATTCATTGGGTACTTAGGCTAACTTTGTTGGCTTACAAACAAATTCCACTTATGAATGTGCTCTCCTATCAGAACTTGTTCATATGTAGGGGACTTACTGTGTTGTTGAGTGACTATTCCACTTGGAGGGAACCGTTTCAAGAATAGTGTTTCCTGAGGAGCTAGACAGCTGGGGTCTGAGGTATGGGGTCAGACAGGGTGGGGGCAGTGAGGACAGACGGCATGGGGTGGCACAGGATAGAACTGGGCACACCCACGGTCCCGCCCAGCAGTCCAGCCTGCTTGTGCCTCCTCCCTCCAGAAGACATCAGAACTCTCCATCCACGGCCAGGGTCATGGCATATATTGTAGCAGAACTTCAAGAGCCCCCAGGTTTGACAACTGGCTTTCGGTCCAAACTATCGAAAGGAGCCAATTCTAGAAATATCCGCAGGCAGCTGGAGTTTTGAAGGGCTTTAGGCAGTAGCAAACCACTGAAAGAGTTGGTTGAAAAAAGTGTATTTTCTTACAGGGAATGTTGAGCATGGTCATAATCAAAGAAAAGGAACTTTTTGTGCAAATAATATAGTAAGGACCTTAAAACAGCAATGGGACAGCCCAGAGGAGATCAGGTTGGGCCAAGAAATACAGACATGAAGAAGAGAAGAACTGGGAATCAGAGGAAGGTAGGCTGATGGAGGACAGGAAACATTCCCCGCCAAGGAGGAACTGAACTGCGACCTGGTGACAAAACCTGTCAGAAAAAAACCTTTCATGTTTCTTGTAGGTATTTACACTTTAATTTATCCTATAGTGAAAAACACACACCACACTCCCATAATTCAGAAGCTCAAAATGGAAGATAAAGAATCAATTCAACAGCAGGATTTTTTTGGTTTGCTTTCATGAAATGTAAACTTTGATTGCATCCCAATTTCAGGAATGTAAAGCATACAGGGGAAAGGGTGTGTGCCGGAATCAAAGAAACACAAGAGTTTTCTTTGCATAGTTCAGGTTTAGGAATGCTCTATTAAAAGTTTTACTATTTTAAAATATTCCAAGATAAAAAATGCATGACTTGCTTTTTCTTCTCCTGAGCATTATAACAAAGACCCTCATGTCCAGACTGGACAAAAACAGGTAAGCAGAAGTTCTTGCAGAATCTCTTTTTTTTTCAAGGCCTAGTCATGCCTGGGATTTTTGTCTAATTAGAAGGGACAATAGTGATTTTCATTGCAACTCTTCATGCAGGCGCCAGGAAGCTGAATTGTAGAAGGAGTCCGGAGCCATGGAGCCTGATTCCTGCCTGGTGTGTGTCTCCTGGTCATGGGTATCCAGGAAAAGGCGTCATGGGCCCTGGATGACTGCATCTCTGGCAGGAACCTTTAATCATCACAGCATTGGAAGGCTCATCACAGAAGCGCGGCCTTCAGCACTGGACATGTGTTTCTTGGGATTTAAATACTAACAGTCACACCGGGGGTTTCCTTGGTGGCTCAGACAGTAAAGAATCTGCCTGCAATGCAGGAGACCTGGGTTGGATCCCTGGGTTGGGAAGATCCCCTAGAGAAGGGAATGGTTACCCATTCCAGTATTCTTGCCTGGTCAATCCCATGGACAGAGGAGCCTGGTGGGCTATAGTCCACGGGGTCACACAGAGTCAGACATGAGCGACTAAGCATACAGCATACACATACACACACGCATGGTCACAGATGGGGCTGTTTCCATGTAGGAGGTTATGTGTTCTCACAGTAGAGTTGAAAACTGAAGTAAAATTGACTGAAAACAGTGGCGGAGGCTGGCCTGAATTGCTGCCTTAGGTGCAGGACACAGCATGATATTCTGTGCCCTGGTGATGGTCCCCAAGAATCAACAGCTTGCCTGGAGCTCCACTACTACCCATGACTAGAGATGTAACGGATGGGCTTGACCCTTGTGAAGGAAGAGGAATGGTATCAGAGAGCTTGGCATTGTGGGAAAATGGTACTCAGGACTTTGTGAAGAAAATTCTGTGCTCAACACTAATTCCTGCTTTTGCAGTATGCTTTAGATACAGAGGTTATCCTCAGAGATGACAGGGTGTAAACATTTTAGGAAGGATGAGTAGTTTGTTGTTTCGTTGCTAAGTTGTGTCCGACTCTTTGTGACCCCGTGGACTACAGCACACCTGGCTTCCCTGTCCTTCACCATCTCCTGGAGTTTGCTCAAACTCATGTCCATTGAGTCAGTGATGCCATCCAACCATCTTATCCCCTGTCGCCCCCTTCTCCCCCTGCCTTCAATCTTTCCCAGCATCAGGGTCTTTTCCAATGAGTTGGCTCTTCGCACCAGGTTGCCAAAGTCTTGGACCTTCAGCTTCAGCATCAGTCCTTCCAATGAATATTCAGAGTTGATTTCCTTTAGGATTGACTGGTTTGACCAAATATCATTGTTAACATGCTTCTTGTTAATTAATGATCAAAGCTATTGGTGAACAAATGAAACAAAAATCAGAGCCACTTCAATCCTGACTTATCTGTGAATCAACATTCTTTCAACTGAGCACTTACAGCTCATCCAGGTCAGTTTGAAGATGTTCTTTGAATGTTTCTGCTAATATTTTTCTATGGTAGGTTTGCCTCAGGTGGGAGAGAAAATTCAGGAAATTTTCTAAAATCAATCCACTAAGAGCATCAGAACAACCAGAGTGTGTTAAAATATAATTTTTATACTTATTTTATAAGTCCTGGAATTCTCCTTGCAGGGAGAAGGTCACCCAGTCAATGCCCACCTTCATCGACTGAATGGTGAGCAAGGCTGGGAGGACTCCCACTCTTCCTTGTCGAGTAGGAGAAGGTGTGTGAACACAGGGGGCAGGGCCAGTTTCTATCCACTTCAAAGAGGATGTTGATCACATCCTCTTCCTTCAGGTCATAATGGGGACAGGCTGTTTCAGGAAATGGGGCTCCTCCTTGCAGGAGCTCAGGACACAATTTCACAGCCAGGCACATACACTGTGGCCCCTTCCTGTGGATCTTGCCAGAAACCCTCTGGATCTGTGAATAGGCAGACCTTGCTGGGCCTTTTGTGTGTTGAAAGGGTTAAGTCAAGATTGATCTTTTTTTATGGTCCAAAGACGATAAACAATCTGCCTCCAGTGTGTCTGAAGTGGGATCCATTCCCCACACCACAGCAAGAGAAGTTGCTCTAAGTACCTACTGGCCATTTGTGTGTCTTTTTTGGAGAAATGCCTATTTGTTTCTTCTGCCTTTTAAAAAACTGAATTGCTTGTTTGCTATTGAATTATAGGAGCTCTTTATATATTTTGGCTACTCACCCCTTATGGGATATTTGATCTGCAAGTATTATCTCATATTGTTTAAGTTGCCTTTTCATTTTGTTGATTATTTCTTTAGCTGTGCAGAAGCTTTTTAGTTTAAGTTAGTCCCAATTATTTTTGCTTTTGTTCCATGTGCTTTGGGTGTCGTATCCAAAAAATTGTTGTTTTCTAACATTATTTACTGAAAAGACTAATAAAATACATGCATAGGCCAATGGAACAGAACTGAAAGAGCAGAAGTAGACCTTTGCATATACAGCCTACTAATATCTGACGAGGGAGTCAAGAAAACTCAAGGGGAAAATACAGTTTTTTCAATAAATGGTGTTGGGAAAATGGAATAACCACAGGCAGAAGAAAAAAACCAGACTCCTATTCTTACACCACTTACAAAAATTCACTTAAATGGATTACAGACTTAAGCCTCAAGTGAAACCGTAAAACTCCTGGAGGAAAACATAAGGGGGAACTCCTTGACATTGGTCTTGGCAAGGTTTTTTTGGACATGACACCTAATTTATAGGCAAATAAAACAGAAATAAAAATGGCAATGACAGACGTTCTCTTCTCGTAAAAACCCCGACCTAAGGAACTCTCATTTTGCCCCCTTTCCCCCTCTTACATCATTCTTAGCAGAGAAACACATGGGTTTTCCAATTAATTGTACCTTGTTTTGATTACTTTGAAATTACTTAAGACATGACAAATAGCTTCCATGCTAGGATAGGTAATGAAAAAGCCATAGTGGTGATGTCACTGTTACTTACTTTGGGGCCCCAGTAGAATATTTAGCATTTGTCAGAATACCAGACAATGCAGCTTCTTACCACAGGGGCTTACAGGCTTGTACCATGGCTAATGTGCCCATGACATAGGGTAAAATGAACCAGAGATGCAGCAAAAATGTTCGCTTCCTCACTCTGCATTTCCCACTCCTCTGAATCCTATTAGTGGTTCAATAGAGACTCTTAACCAAATCCGTGGGCAATCCTGTAGGTTCTCTTGGGGTATCTGCCCAGCTCATCACTGATGCATTGACCCTCTACTAACACCCAGTCTCCACAGCCTTGTGTTTTATTCATTATAACCTCTCACCCCAGTCATGGTTCACTGCACTCCACATGGACTTTCACTCAGCTCCTCCAACCAAAGGTCTGTTCTGGGAGTTCTGGGCTGGACTCAGGCTCCCCCTCAATCTGGGTGATGGTGGATGGAGGAACAGGGATCACAGCCTCAGGCTCTCCAAGGTCTCTAGATCACAGAGAGTGAGTGAGATGCCCAGAGCGAAGGGTCCTGCCAGTCCTGACTCTGGACTGGATCCTTCATTAGATGTGGGCCTTGGGTTGTGAGACAAACATCTGCCCTTTTGACTTAAGCTACTTCCAGGTGGTTGTTCCTCAAAAGCTGAAAGTCCGGACTCGCTCACTCCCACTGGGGCTTTGGGATAGAGAAAGACATTTGTCGTTGGTCTTTTCTCCAGTTCCTGGGCCAAGAGCTCTAAAAACTCTAGGAATTTTCTAAATGATGGGGGTGGGGATGTGAGGGATATCTTTTGTTATTCCTAATAAGCCCCCTTCAACCCCATCTGAGTTATTCTAGTGAGGTCACTCCTGGTGGGTCCCACAAAGGCTTCAGGACGGAGGCTGGTTGTCAGAGGAAGCAGACAGTAATTAGAGGGTTGGAACTCAGTTCCACCCCCGATCTTCTGGGAAGAGAGGGAGGCAGGGGATTGAGTCAGTGGCAAGTGGCCAGTGGCCAGTGATTTCATCAAATATGCCTCTCTAATGAACCTCCATACATGGGAGGGCTCAGAGAGCTTCTGTTTGGTGAAAGCACCAATGTGCCCCGAGGGTTGTGCACCCCCAACTCCACAGCTCCTGTGTTGGGGACCCTTCTGGACCTCACTCGATGTATCTCTTCATCTGACTGTTTATTTGTATACTTTATAATATCCTTTATAGCAAACTGCTAACAGTTAGGTAGAGCACCTCCTTAGGTTCTCTGAGCAGTTCTAGCCAATTATCAAAACTGAAAAGGGGGATCTGGGGACCCCTGATTTGTAGCCGTGAAGAACAGAGGTGTTGGTAAGCTGGGGACCCACTGCTTGTGCTTGGCCTCTGGACTTAGGGAGCAGTCCTGTGGGGCTGAGTCCTCCATCTGTAGGGTCTGTGTTAACTCCAGTGTCAGAATTGAGTTAAATTGTAGGACCCCCAGTTGGTGTCTGCAGAGAGTTAGGAAACTGGTACAGGAAACCCAGCCATCAGGTGTCAGAAGTGTTGTGAGTGGAGAGATGGTTTTCCTTTACCCATTGCCTCCAAAGCTGCACTTTCTATGGGAGAGCATGAGTTTGCTGACTCTAGCCCATGACCCAGTAGCACCTCTGGGTGGGCCTCAGCCGTAGGGCTGCCTACCGTGGATCCCTTGGGACAGCTGCTTGATCGGCACCAGGCAGTCCTACCTTCCTGCTAACAAATGCCAAGAGCAGGCCAGGAAGGCAGCAGTCTTTCCATGTGGCCCAGCAGTTTGGACAAGTTGCCATATGTGTAGTAATTGACAACTCGAGGCCACTGACACATTTTGGATTCTATGTGTTCAGACAAGACCAGGAGCTACAGCCCGGAGCCTGCTGGGGGTTTGCAGGTCCTCTGTAACATGACTTAGAGCTCACAGTCCCCCCAGGGGGACCCCCACCCCTTCCCATCCTTAGCTTGGTTATCATATGGGTCATTGAGGCTGACAGAGACAGAGAGTGGGCAGGACTCTAGACCCCACAATCCTCAATGCATTGTTTTTTTATAACTTTTCAATTTTTTTAATTTCAAAAATTTTGGCCGTGCTGGGTCTTCATTGCAGCACAGGGTTTCTCTTGTTGCAGTGCACAAGCTTAGGTGCCCTGCAGCATGTGGGATCTTAGCTCCCCAACCAGGGATCAATCTCACATCCCTTGCATTAGAAGGTGGAGTCTTAACCGCTGGACCACCAGGTAAGTCCCCTGAAGCCACTCTTTATTTGCTCATTCAGCACATATTTTACTATGTTCCCACCCTGAGCTTGGTATTCTTGGGCCCTGGGGACACAGCAGAGAACAAGATAGGAGAAACTCTTGCTCCCATGAAGCTTCCCCTGTAGTGGGAGCAAATATTAATACTGCTGCTACTTACATGGGACTTCCCAAGTGTCTCAGTGGTAAAGAATCCACCTGCCGATACAGGAGATGTGTGTTCGATCCCTGGGTTGGGAATATCCCCTGGAGAAGGAAATGGCAACCCACTCCAGTATTCTTGCCTGGGAAATCCCATGGACAGAGGAGCCCAGAGGGCTACAGTCCATGGGATCACAAAGAGTTGGACACGACTGAGTGACTGAGTACTCACACATGCTACTTACATGTGATGTGAAGGACACTCATCTAAACTGGAGTGGAAGGTGTGCTGGGAGAAGTGGAAGGAGTTGGTGAGGGAGTGAAGCTAGGACAGAGCACCTACGACCTGTAGGATTAAGCTGGATCAAGAAGTTTGTATAGGGTTTGTATAGGGTGGGTGGCTCCCACACATTCAGCCACCCACCCAGGGCCACCCAGAGTGGGTTTGGAGACTTGGGATCCAGCTTCAACACAGCTTTGCACTTTTCAGCCTTGAACTAGACCAGAGAGAACTGCAGGGTTCTGGAAGGTCTGGAGTAGAATACATGCTCTCGGCAGGTTGGATTTTGAACCTTAAAATGTTCTTTCAGTTTTCTCAAAATTCAGGATGTGATTCTGAAAATGAACAACTGGTATCACATAAGAGTCAGCACAGCAGGAACCTCCGAGATCCCCTCTTCTGGGCCAGCTTCTAGGTCTTAAAGTTGCTGTCTTGCTCCCACCACGTCCCTCCACAAGGAGCCATGGCCACCATTCTCTCATGACCTTGGCTCCCTGCCTCGACAGACGCAGCTATTTCCTACCCTGGGGCCTTTGCACCTGCTGTTGGCTTCCTCTGGAATGGCCCCCCTTCTCCTCACTGCCCTGATGACCCTTTCAATTGCCTGGCTTCAGGCTCTGTGGACCAAGCAAGAGAGGCCTTCTCTGATCTTCTGCTGAAAAGTGGCCTCTGTACCCCTCCTGTCACATATCTTCCTCTCTGTCCTCTGCTTCTATTGCCATGTGCTAGTCACGGTTTCCAAAGATCTTCCTCATTAGTTTATCTATCTTCGTGTTTTTTTTTTTCTCCTCCACATGGATGCCAGCTTCAGAGAGTATGGATCTTACCTGCTGGGCTCCTCTGTACACCCAGCCCCCAGCACACAGTGCCTAGTGCAGGCGGTGGGGCATCATACTTGTTGAATGAATGAGTGAGCCCACACCTTGATGAATGACGGTGAGAGAGGCAGCAAGGGAAGGAGAAGGAACAGGTCAGTCAAGCCAGCTTTGCCCACCTCCTGGCTGTGGTTCTGACCTCTGGGAACTTCGAAGCTGGTGGAGGGAGATACCAACAGACAGCTTTCCTATGTTGATAGGATTGAGCCGGGGGGCCATGGGCACCAAGGAGGAGCTCAAACTGTTTGTGTCAGATCTGAGGCCATCCCCAATGTCAGGTGATTCCGTCGTCATTGTGGAAAGATATTTTAAAAAGACATTTTTGACAACTACTTAATTACTGTGGATGTGGATAAAACAGTCAAAATATACATTTGAAATATTATATTCATTAATTGCATTACAGATGCACATTTAAAGTCATGTATTATTTAAAACATGAATGCCCATTGTTCATGAAATGGTTTAAAAAGCTTTTTAATTTGAAACAAATATAGATTCGCAGGAAGGTGCAAAGATGTGCACACTCCCATCCTCTCCTGATAGTGATGCTTAAGCAGCTGCAGAGAAAAGCCACTCCAGGAAATTGATGGTGGTACCATGCATAGAGCTTATTCAGGTTTCACCAGTTTCACCTGCACTCCTGTGTGTGTGTCTGTGTGTGCACACATATGTAGCTGCATGCAGATTTATCACGTGTAACCTCCTCATGGAACCATCATCGCATCAGGACACTCACTTCTGCTCCCACCACCAGGCTGTCTGGCCACACCGTGTATAAGCACACCCTCATCCCTAAGCCCTGGCAACCGCCAGTCTGCTCTCCATCTCTATACTCTGCTCTTACACAAGTGTCACACAGGGACACTGGCGGCACATAAGCTTGGAGATTGACTCCTTTTGCTACATGTAATTTCCTTGCGATCCATCAGGCTGTGGGAATATCACTGGTCTGTTTCTTTATTGCTGAGCCGTTCTCCCTGGCATGCATGTCCCACAGTTTATTTACCTGTCCTGTCAAAGGATAATTGGATAATTTTTAGTTTGAAGCTATTATTTTTATTTTTTTTTTTTTTTCATTATTTTTTATTGTTTTTTTAATTTAATTTTATTTTTAAACTTTACAAATTGTATTAGTTTTGCCAAATATCAAAATGAATCTGCCACAGGTATACGTGTTCCCCATCCTGAACCCTCCTCCCTCCTCCCTCCCCATACCATCCCTCTGGGTCGTCCCAGTGCACTAGCCCCAAGCATCCAGTATCGTGCATCGAACCTGGACTGGCAACTCGTTTCATACATGATATTATACATGTTTCAATGTCATTCTCCCAAATCTTCCCACGCTCTCCCTCTGCAACAGAGTCCATAAGACTGTTCTATACATCAGTGTCTCTTTTGCTGTCTTGTACACAGGGTTATTGTTAGCATCTTTCTAAATTCCATATATATGCGTTAGTATACTGTATTGGTGTTTTTCTTTCTCACTTACTTCACTCTGTATAATAGGCTCCAGTTTCATCCACCTCATTAGAACTGATTCAAATGTATTCTTTTTAATGGCTGAGTAATACTCCATTGTGTATATATACCACAGCTTTCTTATCCATTCATCTGCTGATGGACATCTAGGTTGCTTCCATGTCCTGGCTATTATAAACAGGACAGTGCTGCGATGAACATTGGGGTACATGTGTCTCTTTCCCTTCTGGTTTCTTCAGTGTGTATGGCCAACAGTGGGATTGCTGGATCATAAGGCAGTTCTATTTCCAGTTTTTTAAGGAATCTCCACACTGTTCTCCATAGTGGCTGTACTAGTTTGCATTCCCACCAACAGTGTAAGAGGGTTCCCTTTTCTCCACACCCTCTCCAGCATTTATTGCTTGTAGACTTTTGGATGGCAGCCATTCTGACTGGTGTGAAATGGTACCTCACAGTGGTTTTGATTTGCATTTCTCTATTATTTTTATTTTAATATTTCTTTAATGTGGACCATTTTTGAAGTCTTTATTGAGTTTGTCACTATATTGCTTTTGTTTTATGTTTTGGTTTTTTGAACTCGAGGCATGTGGGATCTTAGCTCCCCAACCAAAAACGGAAACTGCACTCACTGCACTAGAAGGTGAAGTCATAACCACTGGACAGCAAGAAAGTTCCTGGAGCTATTATTATTTGTGTACAAGTTCCTCTGTGAATAGATTTTCATTTCTCTGGAAGACAGGTCCAAGAGCACAATTTCTGGGTCTTATGGTAACTTCACTTGTAGCTTCAAAATGAACGTGAAATGACCCTTCCAAATCTTCACAAATATCACTGACATGAGGTGAAGGTGACATCGTTGTCACCTTCTCCACCATGTTACCGCTACTTGTAGCGTTTTTGTAAAGCTACCTTCAAAGCATGTGCCGTGCTGTCCGATACTAATGGTCCTACACTCACAATTTTGACATGGCTCCTATTTTCTTTTCTCCCTTTTAGAAAATTCTCCTCTGCTGATCCCAGATGGCCTTAATGGAGTCACTTCAGGTTAGTGTGCCTTAATCAAAGAGTATTTTGCTTTTTAAAATAAAGTAATTGAGAGTCTGTTGTATTAAGGACTTGATCCTTGGTTAAGCATAGGGTGCCTCTCTGCTTTATGAGGGGTGATTCAGATGCATGGAATAATTCCAGGATGGCATACAGAAGGCAATGAACCCTGAATTCACAGTACAGATAGCAAAAATGTTGCCATCTCCCTCAGGGGTGAGGACCCAGGACGGGTGAGTGCTGATGACAGGAAAGGAAGGGGGAGGTCCTAGGAGATAGAGAACCATCCTACAAAAGGGAAAAGTACTTGAATGCCCAGCAAAGCCATTTGCTGCAAATTCCAGGGTCTCTTTGTGAACTACGACCATCTGAGGCCATGTACAATTTCAATTATACGATTTTCCAAATGCTGCAGCATTTAGGATGCTGCCTGTACAGATTCCAAGCCTCTGCCTAACTTTAATTTAATTGAACCCTTTGGTCCATTAGACCGTGGTATTCACTCTCAGGTAATGAGATTTAATGGGATGAGTTTTGGATAGTATTTACTGTTGAGTGCAGCAATTTAGTTTAAAGAGTGTTTAAGAGTGAAGGAAATGGCTTCATCATTCAGAATTATAAGCAATTATTCCCTCTGGATACTCCCATTATGGTGAACACTGGGGACGGTGATGCGTGCTTTGAAAATCCACATACTATGAAGCCTTGCTAGGATCATTAAACAAACTCTAAAGCCATCATTCCCCCAGAGTCTATGGGCCATGAGGCTCTGGTTCAATGATAGGTTGGCCCTTGGAGTAGTTTCTTGTCTGTCACTAATTTCAGAAGCTTCTCACCCATGATACTTCAAATATTCTTCTAATCTGTTCTCTCTTTCTTCTTCTGGTAGAAATTACACATGTAACAGTTCGGTGTGGGAATTTTCTTTGAAGTACCTCAAGTTCGGGGCTTTCCTACTGGCTCAGTGGTAAAAAAAAGAAAAAACTCAGCCTGCAGTGCAGTAGACACAGGCTTGATCCCTGGGTTGGGAAGATCCCTGGAGAAGGAAATGGCAACCCACTCCAGTATTCTTGCCTGGGAAATCCCATGGTCAGAGGAGGCTGGCAGTCTACAGTCCGTGAGGTCACAAAAGAGTCAGACACGACTTAGGGACTAAACAACAAATCTTCAAGTTCACTAATTCTATCCTCAGTCACATCTAGTCTACAGAGGCACTCATCAAAATCAGTCTTCATTCTGTTACCTTATTTGTGATTTCCAGCATTTCTGTTAGATTCTTTCTGAGTTTTCATCTCTCTGCTTACTTTTCCCATCTGTCCTTTAAGTTGTTTACTCTTTCCATTAGAGCCCTTAACAAATTAATCATGGTTATTTTAAATTCTCTGGTTTGATCATTTCAAATTTGATGCCATATTTGATGCCATATTTACTTTCTCTCTTTAGACTGTTTCTTCTTGACTTTTAGCATGCCTTGTAATCTTCTATTGAATGAGAGATATAATGCATTGGCTAGTAAAAACTGAGTTAAAAGGCTTTTCGTATGAAATTTTATATACATCTAGCTAGGATTATGCTATGTTTAATGTTTTGTGTAGCTGTGGATGTCTTTGGCCTTAAATTAATTGAATATCTCTGTTTCTCTCTTTTGTCTTTGGGTTTCTCCAAGAGCTTGTTTTAAATAGAGTCTGAACCATGCAGTCTTCAGGTGATCTTGCTGGGGAGATGTAAACTGTTGGCGGGGGAATTAGGTCTCAGCCTTTTAGTGGGTCTGTGCCTCTGGGTTGTGACTTCATAAGGGTTTCTCTTTTTTTATTGGAGTATAATTGCTTTACAAGACTGTGTTAATTTCTGCTGTACAATGAAGTGAACCAACTACGTGTATACATATATCCCCTCCCTCTTGACTCTCCCTCCCCTCCCCCCCTCCCCCATCCCATCCCTCTGTCGTCACAGAGCCCTGAGCTGAGCTCCCTGTGCCACACAGCAGCTTCCCACTGGCTGTCTATTTCACACATGGCAGTGCATATATGGCAGTGCTACTCTCCCAATTGGTTTTTCTCCCTTACGTGAGACAAGAAAGGTAGGAGGGGATGGAGGTGGGCAATTTCCCTTCCTCCAGATCAGATAAAGCTCTCATAAAGCACTTTTCTGTTGAGTTGGTCTTTGTTATGGAAAAGGCTCTGGTCTATTTCAACTTGGTCACTCTTTTCCTGCTCCCTGATAGAAAGAGGGTTTTTTGTTTCTCTCTTTAAGAGTCAGGTGGGGTTCCTAGAGGTAAAACCCATGAAACTATGGGGTCCCCTCACTCAGACTGCTGCCCCCAGAGGCTTCACACTTTCACACTTGTCCACAGTCAGGTTTCTGCAGTTCACCCAAATTACCATTTAAATGTTTCCACCAGTTTACAGCTCCAGCAGCTTGGCTCCAGGCATGCAGACCCCTCTGTGACCCTCCTGGTGAGACACCCCTCGGCTGTGCTTGTCCCTCCTAATTTGAGGTGGCGGGTTTACCCAGTGACCTTGGTTCTCTGATGGGCCCGGGAAATGTCAATGCTTTTCTTTAATTATTTTGTCTTCTTCTTCTTTAGTTTTGGACACACAGTGAGACATGTGTGATCTTAGATCCCTGAGCAGGGATGGAACACAGGGCCTCTGTGTTGGGAGCACGGACACTGGACCGCCAGGGAAGTCCGTGTCGGTGCTTTTCTGTTAGTTGAGGTTATTTTCTTGTTGTAAGCATCGGAGTCACAACTCCCAAGCTCTACACGTCGGAGCTGAAACCACAAGTGTTTCTCTTGTGTTTTGCTTGGAAGGGAATTACTTCACTCCTGTAGTCACTGCACCTAAGGCCGAATCTCTGTGTGAGACGGGGTGTCTATGTTTATGAAACTAGCTGAACTGTTACGAGGAGCATCACTTGAAATGACACAATCCCCCAGGCTCCTGACCTCCTGTTAGGGCCCCTCAGGCATCTGGTTGTGTTTGGGTCTCTGGGTCTTATCTCAGAGTCACCACAGAACCCATTCAAACATCCTGGGGATGGTCAGGGGCTGATCTCATCTCCCTGATCTGCGGACATGTGCCAGGAGAGGAGGTCCCTGGTTCCCACTAGACATCTGTGCCCTCCTTGGAGCCAGGCCGGTGCCTCTCCTTCTTCTAGGTAGTGGTGGAGGGGAGAGGAAAGGAGGAGCAGGAGGAGAGGGGTGGTGGGAAGGGGCAGGAGGAAACTGAGGAGGGAGCTGGAGAGTCAGAGGGTCCCCCGTGTGCAACAGAAATGCTGGGGGAGGAGAGCCTGATGGAGAAAGGAAGCATCTTCCGACTGTCTGTGTGTCTCGCTCCTCGGAAGCCCCGGGGATGCTGCTGCTGTCAGCGAGCTTCTTGGGGAATTAGCCTTCAAATGTAAGAGTGTGGTTATTGCAGTGTTAATCACTCAGTCGTGTCCAGCTCTTTGTGATTCCATGGACTGCAGCCTGCCAGACTCCTTTGTCCATGGAATTCTCTAGATTACCAGAGTGGGTAGCTATTCCCTTCTCCCAGGGATCTTCCTGACCCAGGGGTCGAACCTGGGTCTCCTGTATTGCAGGCAGATTCTTGGCCATCTGAGCTACCAGAGGCTGCTGCAAATAAACTGTCAGACACAGTGTCCTTAGTTCCACCAAGAACCGTCCGTAGGTGGACATTCCCCTTCATTCTATGTCTGAACACCGACGTGGACTGGAAGGAATTTCAGTGGAAGGTGGGATCATAAAACAGACCACATTTTGTATTAAAAAGGCAGTGTTTTCCACTTCTGGGTAATCATAGCAAGAAATGGCTCTTTGTCCAAAATCCCTTCTGTGGGTCCACTGGTAGTTTAGTAAATAGAGATCGCACTGGGGTTTACATTAGAAAAGCCACTTTTCATCATTTTACAAAGGTTAGGAAAAGTCAGTGATCATGTTGCCATGAAAACAAGACATATTATCCTTCTGGGTAATGGGCCATTTTGAAGTCTCCGGGCATTCTCCATTAAAAACAGAGTTCTGGCTCTTTTGGGTGTGGCTTCTGACTTCCATAAATTGCTTATTTGATGTTTAAAGGTTTCTCAGGAGACTTGGTACTTTAGTTGAGCATTATCAAAGAAATGAATCTCCCTGTTTATAGTGTGTTCCCTGCTCGCAGGTTAGTATGTGTGTGTCTTCTCAAAAGCAAGTCCTACAGAGACCCAGAAACGACTTCCCAGTCACTGGACAAAGAGGAAAGGAAAAACAGCCCCCAGTCTGCATTCTGAATGGGTAAAGTGTTGAGTTTAAACAAAATCCTGCTGATTCTCAAAGCACAGCCCCTAGGGAAGGGTCAAGTCAAAATAAACGCCAGTTTTATCAACACCAAGAACATCTGGTGTTAAGATGTTCTTAAGAATCCCACCCATAAAGACACAAATCACTCAGTCAAGTAAAATTTTGAGCTGCTTACATCTTGATTTTATAATCTTAATATAATGGTTATTATTCGCTCATGCTTTAAGCTCTGTAGGGCTCCACAGTGATGGAGAAATGTACGTTTATTTCTTAAGGAAGCCAAAGTACAGGTCTTTGTTTATCTCTTTCAAAATTGAAAATATCTTTTTGTCATTAAAAGCTGGAGAATAAAGTCTTAGGTTTATGTGATTTAAAGCTAGAAATAGCCAGTCAGCTGATGATAAGGTGACAGGACACATGAGAAAAGATGGTTGGACTCTCCTCTGAAGCTGGACCACATCTGCTGTGGGTCTTTTATCACCAAACCAGTGCTAAGCTGCCTTCAGAAAGAGAAGTGCTTCTGGTTTATGTGTGGATAAATAGCAGCAAACAATAAACCCAAAGCTAATATAACGTAGACATAATTTGCAAAGTACTGATTGGCATTTTTGCTTTCAAGTAGACTGCTAAATGTGTGGGTATGCTAAGTTGCTTCAGTCCTGTCTGACTCTTCGCAACCCTATGGACTATAGCCCACCAGGGTCCTCTGTTCATTGGATTCTTCAGGCAAGAATACTGGAGTGGGTTGCCACGCCCTCCTCCAGGGGATCTTCCCAACCCAGGGATCAAACCATGTCTCCTGAGTTTCCTGGGTTGGCAGACGGGTTCTTTACCACCAGCACCATGTGGGAAGTGACATTGGTCTCTTTATATTGAGTTTATCAGATATATATTTCCAAAATCTGAAGCTTCAAAAAGACAAATTGTAGCTCAAAAGGGTGTTTCTCTGCTTTCCTTCTACTGTAGAATCATTTTGAAATTCCCAAAGCTGATAAGAGAATACAGCGCAGCTAATCCTTCCAAAAGATACACTTGTAGTCATAGAATTGTGAGAAACTTCTTTGTCAGAGATTCCTTTGTCACAGATTTCAGGAGAAAATTTTTTAAGATCAAGTCATAGGTTTTCCTAGAGTTCTTGGATACAGGCAAAAGAAAAAAAAAGAAAATGCATTTATTACAAGGAAATATTGAACTAAGCTCAACAAGTAAGATACTGAGTGATCTAATGGAATATATAGGCTTCCCTGGTGGCTCAGTGGTAAACAATCTGCCTGCTAATGTAGGAGATTTGGGTTCTATCCCTTGGTCACGAGGATCCCCTGAAGGAGGAAATGGCAACCCACTCAAGTATTCTTGCTTGGGAAATCCCATGGACAGAGGAGCCTGGTAGGTCGCAAAGAGTCAGACACAACTTAATAACTAAACAGCTACAACCACAAATGGAGCCTATAGTTTTAAGATATGAACTATAAAGTGACATTTTGAGCCTTTAAAATTGTGAGCTTTCCATCTTTATAGCAAGCCTGATGTACTTACCCTGCCTGCCCCCTCTGACCTTTTTATTTTTTAAGCTTTCTAATACTCACTAAATCCTTCTCTTTTTTTCTGTCTATTTTCTTCTAACACCAACTTGCACTTTTGTTTTAGGTAGTAAAAAACAATCATTTTCTTCAACTCTTCTTTATCTTTTTTCTATTTTTATTGAAAAATCACAGGACAGTGGGTTAGTTTCTTCCACAGTTGCTGAAAAACCATAAAACAAAATGAAACAGATAACTAAGTCCATTCACAGCCAAGCCCAGCTGGGTCTTCTCAGCAGACATGAATCTAAGCGTGCCTGTCCCTGTGGTCAGACGTGTTGTCTGAGACAAACTTGGTTTTATGAAGGTCATGACCCATTTCAACTTCTTTTATTAGGGTAAAATGAAGAAGGACTCTACTGGATACTAGGCAGAGGGTGTCAAGTTCATTATCTCATTTCTCATAATGCATTAAGACAGGCATTCATCCCTGGGTTTATAAATTTAGTGATAGAGCTCAGAAATCACAAACAAACCTGACATCCAATAGCCCAGAATGGTGGTTACTTGTACTGTAGCATTAAATTTGAAGATGGATGCAATTCACATGTTGTAAATATTCTTTTGTCATAATTGTGGTGCTTTCTCCCTAGAAGCTATTATAAAATGGAAGTTGTTAATAAGGTTCTAGCAGCTGTGAGCACTTATCTCCCACTGTGGGAGACAGGGACCCCCACAGGCAGGGCCAGGCTTTGTTTGGTTGTTTTCCAAAGTCATAATAAGGAAAAGAGGGACTCGTTAAGATATTAAAACATGCAGGGGTCATCAGCGTGTAGTGGGTCACTCGGGCTAGAAATGAGATACAATTTGGAGAGAGAAGAGAAGAAAGTGCTGGATTCTTCACTGATCTTGTACATGGTCACAATCATGCAAATGTCTTAGTTTAACACACACCTATATACCCTGAAATCCCCTGCTTAATAAATATTTCCCAACAGTCAGTATCTAGCATCCACTAAATGTTAGGATCCGCCTCCAAGATTAATGTATATAGAAGGAAGACTCTTTAGTCATTGGCTTACATCTCTCAGAGTGCAGATCACAGGTCCCTCGGGTCCTCTTCCAATGCCAACATAGCTCACCATCCAAATAGTCTCTGTCTAAATCTAATCCCCACATCTCTCCTGCCTCCATGAAAGGAACATCTGGTCACCATCTGTCCAGTAAGACCTTCTTGTTGGAAGATGTGGTTTACTTCCCAAGGCTAAATCACCCCAGCACCTTTGACCTCCCACCTAAGTCTAACTTTAGACTGTCTAAGGATCTACATGCAACTTGCAGAGCAAAGGAGCCAGGATCTGACCCTTGACCCTCATCTTGCCCTTGTGAACGGGGCTGGCAGTGGGACCAATAAAAATGGTTAAAACCATGAGACCACGTCTTTCCAGCTCATCCCAGGCAGAGTCACCATTCAGACAGCCACCAGCATTTATGGAGTGCTCTGGGAGTCAATGAAGCACTGGATTTCCCATCAGTACTTTTTGAAGACCTTCTCCTGGAAAGCCCCAAGTGTGAGTGGCTTATGTAGATACTCTTGTAAAAAAACGAACAAACAAACAAAAAACAGTTCTTCCAAGTCAGTTCCTTATTCTTTTTTATTTAGGCATAGTATAAATATTTGAGCCATGGCATTCAGTAAGTCATTCAGCTGTGTCTCTGTGATAGAATAGCATATCTTCTTGCATTTTATTATGCATTAGAAAGTGGCCATCTGTGCTCAGCAGGCTGTAGGTGTGTTTTGTAACGAGCTGAGGTGGAAAGAATGCCCACCAGGCTGATGGCCAGGTCTGACTCTGGTGGCACTTTATCTGACAGTGCATCCCAGTAACCCCTGCAGACACTGACGTTGTCAGTCTTTCATCCTTGTCTCTTTTCTGACCATGTATTTATTGAAAGTGAAAAGAAAGTGAAGTTGCTCAGTCGTGTCCGACTCTTTTCGACCCCATGGACTGTAGCCTACCAGGCTCCTCTGTCCATGGGATTTTCCAGGCAAGAGTACTGGAGTGGATTGCCATTTCCTTCTCCAGGGGATCTTCCCAACCCAGGGTTTGAACCCGGGTCTCCCACATTGTAGACAGATGCTTTACCATCTGAGCCTATTGGTGGTCACCAAATCCTCCTGTAACAATTAATTATCGCTTGGACTTTCTTCTCTTCCCATTGCTTAAACTTATCCCTTCAGGGTCTGGACCATCTCTTTGACTGCACAGAGGAATCTAGGGCCTGGACCCTCCCTAACTGCCTAGTAGCTGAGGCATGACAGTTCTGATGGAAGGGTCCAAATGACAGTTTGCAAACCCAGGGTGACATAGAGCCACAACCTATGAAAGTGGCTGCTGGCAACTACTTATTGAATGATGGATGAGCAACAAGCTTTCTAGCAATTTTCTAATAAGGGACAGTTTTTGCAGCATGCTCTCTCCATAAGCTGTTGGAGGATGCTGTCCTGAACTGGCCCATCTCTCCCCTGACTGCCCCCAGTTCCTGCCCCAGGCCCCTCTGCCCCAACTCTTCTCCATCCATGGTGTCATTCTGGGCATACAGGAGAGTCATAAAGGCAATGCCAGAAAAATAGAAAAGAGTGTCTACAATCAGCAGACACAGAGCTGTGTCAAGACCCAAGGGCATGGAGCATCCTTCTGCCGGCCAGCTGGTCTAGGCTTACCCTTCAGGAAACACCTCCCTTTAGGAAGCTTATACAGACCACCCCCCTCTCACATTTGCCTCCATGCTCTCCCACTGGACTGATCCTTCTTTGTACAAATGCTGACAAGAGCGCATGGCCTTACTGTCATACTAAATAAAGTCACAGGCTTCTGTCCCTTATATTGAGAACTTTCCTTTCCTTGGACCTGCTCTGGGACCAGCACACCAGTCCTTAACACGGCAAGGTCCAGAGGCTCTGGAGTGCCCACCCATATGGGCTGGGGTTGAACGGGCAAAAGAAGGCACTGACTGTGAGGGATCACAGAGGGCTCCCCCCATGCCAAACCCAATGCCTTTAGACCCTCCTCAGGCCCACCCATTTTTATTTATTTATTTTCAAGTTTTTATTGGAGTACACTTGCTTTACCATGTTGTGTCGGTTTCTTTGCTGATTTACGGCAAAGTAAATCAGCTGTATGTATACGTATATCCCCTTGTTTTGTATTCCCTTCCCTTCTCGTTTAGGTCACTACAGAGCACTGAGTAGAGTTCCCTGTAGGTTCTCATTAGTTATCTATTTTATGCAAGTATCAATAGAGTCTATATGTCAATCCCAGGCTCCCAGTTCACCCCACTTCCATCTCCCCCTTGGGTCTGTATGTTTGTTCTTTGTGTCTCTATTTCTGCTTTGCAAATAGGTTCATCTGTATCATTTTTCTAGATTCCACTTATAAGCGATATTATATGATATTCGTTTTTCTTACTTCACTCTGTCTCTAGGTCCATCCATGTCTCTGCAAACAGCACAATTTCATTCCTTTTATAGGCCCACACATAGTTAATGCCCCAGACGGGTTTCTTCCTGAAGCCTTCCTAGACAACTACAGATAGCAGGGCCTTCTGCCCTCTGCTTCCAGAGCAGATGGAAAGTGGCTTCTGCTTGGTGTCTGCTTGGAGTCTGAGGCCACCTCCTAGTTCGGTGGGAGGCCGAGTGGGGTTGATCGGAGACTTGGCTGGCCTGGCTGGGGAGAGCAAGGACACTAGGTACCTGAAGCGCACGTGACCGCCCCACCTCCCTTTGTCTGAAGGCTGAGTCCCCGGGTGAGGACCTGCACAGAAACACTTCCAGGGTCCACAGGAGAGGGGACCGGCCTGGGAGGGGACTGCAGTGGCACTGTGTGCCTGGTGGCCTGGCCAGGCCAGTCCATGAGAACATGTGCAGGACATACAGTGTGGACGGGGGTCGTGTGGTGTGGATTTGAGGTGAGGGGGCGGTCAGGGCAGAAGGGGAAACGGCAGGTCCCCGGGATGAAAAACCAGTGAGCTCTCGCTTGGGCTCCAGCTGACCCTAGATCACAGGCCTATCAAGCACGGCTATGAGTCAGGCTCATATTTTTATCCACTCACTTCTTCCCCAGCCTCCTTGAGGCAATGCAAACCAGATTTGTGTACAATCCCTTGATCTCTGGGAACCCGTGTTATTTTTAATGAATGGCCCTGAGGAGTTTGAGGATCCTCAGAGCTCCCCATGGGGTTGGGGGTCCTGAGGCGCACACATCACTTCCAACCCGGGGTCCCCTGGGGTTGCCAGTGCAGAAGTGCCCGAGGCCTGATATTTTCCATGTGGAAAAACACATCCTTAATGATTACTCAGAATGTTCTCCGTTGCAGAGCCGACCACTGGGCTCCGGGACTGCTCTTGCTGGTGACTCAGGCAGCCTCACCAAGGGGCAGAGGAGAGAACAAGAAAACAGTTAGCTGGGAAGGTTGGGAGTGGGGGCAGCTGCTCTACTTTAACGAAGATGAATTAGCAGAGCTGTGGGCCTGCCAAGGGTATGGTCCTATTCCTCTATCAAAACAGAGCCAGCGTTTGGAGATTTAGATAAGATGCCTGCCAAAAGGGGAAGCTTTGGGGGGCTGAGAGAGTCACGATTTGCTATGACGCAAGCTTAAAACCAGCCTGCCCAGACTGAAGACATGCTGTAAGACTGAGAGCTGTCTTGTGGAATGCCTGGGCCGTGGGGTGCACGTGAAGTGGGGAGCTGTCCATGTCCAAGGGGTTGCAGACCTGGGAGCTCCTTCTACCCTGATACATTATTGGGACAATGGATGAAATCTGGAAAAGAGTGTATATTAGATAGTAGGTTTATTCTGTTGCCCCTACCTCCCATCAGAGAGGTAGCAGTATAGTGTGCTAGTCATTCAGTCGTATTGCGACCCATGGACTGTAGCCCGCCAGGCTCCTCTGTCCATGGGGTTCTCCAGCTAAGAATACTAGAGTGGATAGCCATTCCCTTCTCCAGGGGGATCTTCCCTATGCAGGGATTAAAGCCGGGTCTCCACTGTTGCAGGCAGATTCTTTACCATCTGAGCCACCAGGGAAACCCCTTCCAAAATCCCCAATGGATGCCTGAAACCAAGGATAGTAGTGAACCCTTAATTTACTGTTTTCTCTTTCTGTGCATCCCTATGAAAAAGTTTGATTTATAAATTAGGCACAGTAAGAGATCAACAACCATAACTTATAAAACAATTAGAACAACATATTGTCACAAAAGGTATCGAATGTGGTGTCTGTCAAGCAAAATATTTCACTGTACAAGTTTAACGCCTTTTTCGTCTTAAGTACTTATCAGGCTCTGTGGCCATAAACTGCTGCAGTTTGAGGTGTGACAGCTAAACTTGCATGAATTTCCTTTTCTTTCTTCACAATTTCACAGACAGAAGATTTGTTCTTACTGTAAATCTTAGCAACCTTGGCCTATGATTTTTTTTTTTTTTTTTTTTGACCCTTTCCTTATTAAGTTGAAAACTTTCACTTTTCAGGAAGCACTTGACTGCTTGTCTTTGGCATATTTGACTTGCCAGCATCAGTATTTCTGCTCTTTGGGGCCATTATTAAGTAAAATGAGGTCACTTGGAGACAAGCACAGCAACACCTTGATCTGATCACTAAGTGTCTACTAAGTGACTGAGAGGCAGGACATGTGGGACAAAGCGGTGACTCACGCCTCTGGTGAGACAGAGTCAACAGCACGAGATTTCATCACACTAGTCAGAAAGGCATGCAATTCACAACTCACGAATTGTTCACTTCTGGAATTTTCCATGTAATATTTTTAGACTGCGGTTGATCTTGGATAACTGCAGCCACAAAAAGTGAAACCACAGATAAGGGGCAGGGGGATGACTGTAGAGGTCTTAATTTGCTAATTCTGATAATTTTTGAAATTTTGCGTGAGAAACTTCTTGTTTTTAGGGGACACACAGGAAAGTATTTAGGGGTAAAGAGGATGAAGGAGAGGAAGAGAGCAAAGATGGTAACCATCTCACCGTGTTCACACCTGGGTCTCTGGGTGAAAGGCATCAGGAATTCTCTGTATTCTTATGGCAACTTTTCTGCAATCCTAAAACAGCATCTTTTTTTTTTTTTTTTTTTGGTGAGAAAAATTTTTATTTATGAAAATCTTGAGCAGTACAAAACTCAGAAGCTCCACTCAGGTGCAACAGCATCAAATTTTTAAACAACAAATGTTTAACAAAATGTTTAAGTGTCTAGACCCTGACGTTTTACCTGACTTCCACTTTAAGTTCCATCTTTACGCCTTCCCAGAAAGATGTAAATACTCACATGATTAATGTGCACAGAGCCACCTACATGGCAGAGCCTCCTGCCTGAACCTCAGGGCTGGTTCCTGAATCCTGCATCTTTCTGTCACCTCCAGGCTGGTCCTGCTACCCCTCGCCCACAACAGCATCTCTCTGCCCCCTGTGGGGGGAGCCTCCTTTCCTGGAGGCCTGCTGGGCAGGGGCTGCTCCTTGAGAGAGCAGACCCATTTGCAGTGAGTGGTCCATGGGAGGGCAGGGGCTGTAAGGATGATGTGGGGCAGACTGCTGCCGGGTCATATGGAGGCCCCTGGGGGCCGAGGGTAGGAGCAGAAGGAAGGGCTCTGAAGGATATCTCGAGGTCCTGCCCTGGCCCCGGCCTCGGGGAGAGGCCCTGCCTGCAGGGACACAATCAGTCTCGGTGAATTTCATTTTCTCACGTGTGTTACCACCATGATGCCATCCTCTGTCACTCTCAGAGAGCTCCTAGGCCAGGACCTATCCTTGGCGGCTCACAGACCGCCTGGCAGACCTCCCCGGCCCCAGACTTGCAGAAACATCTTCTCAGAATACCAATTCTGACGTGCCCTCTGACAGCCTGAGGGCCCTGCCTTCGGCCCGCCCCACAGTTGGCATGTTCCCGGGCCCTGCCAGTGCGTCCCCCTGGGGAGCCTTCTGAGTTGCTGTGTAAACTGGTGTGGTGGGTAGCTCTCGGGAGACCTGGTGAGCATGGGCTGAGGAACACTTGAACCCCCTGCTGTAGCCTGTGACTCAGAGAAGCTGATGGGATCTCGTACTGTGGGATTCGGGAAACATCTCCCAAGCTACCAGGCTGCCCAGGCTGCTAGCTCAGGGCTGGAACCACAAGTGGTGGATGGACTCATGCCGGAGGGAACATTCCGACCTCGAGTGGTCTGAGAAACCAAGCCCGCATCATCCACACGACTGGATCTCACGCTCCTTTCCCCTCCAACCAGACAAGGGTTGGTCCAGACTGGGAAATACCTGAGAAGATGCCCAGCCTTGGAATGTCTGCAAATCCCCCACTCTCTTCCTGCTTCTGCTGAATGTTGACCAAGGCGCCCAGCCTCTCCTGGGATGGGGATAGCCTAGGTTCTACAGGCTTGGGGCCTGTGTGGCCCAGCAGACCAAGAATTTTCCATGATCTTCCCAGTAGGTGATTCAGAGTCCCTATGAAAGCTCATATGTGTTTAGAGTGTTGTTCAAAGTAGACCTTTAAAATGTGCCACATGCTTAATAGCCTTGCTTTGGCTTTTGTTCCTTTTTAAATGCATTTGGAGCCTTGTGGCATGGGAGCTGCCAAAACCTTGAACACCCTCTGCAATGCTCTGAGATGTCCATGTGCGTGTGAGTACGTGTGTGTACATATGTGTGTACACAGGCACACACCTCCCCCCCTACCCACACACACACAATCAGGCTTCCTTGGTTCACTGCGTGCACGGGGGCTAAGTTGCTTCAGTCGTGTCCAACTCTTTGCGACTGCATGGACTGTAGCCTGCTGGGCTTCTCTGTTCATGGGATTCTCCAGGCAAGAATACTGAAGAGGGTTGACATGTCCTCCTCTAGGGGATCTTCCCCAACCCAAGGATCGAACTTGCATCTCTTTCTTCTGCATCGGCAGGCGGGTTCTTTACCACTAGCACCATCTGGGAAGCCCTTGGTTCACTGCAGGGCCTTCTTACTCTTTCACTAAAATGTAAAACAACAGTAAGTGTTCCTCTTATGGCTTCACTTATTTAGTTCAGAGGCTCCTGGAGAGAGAAGGTTCTTGCCATTCTCTGTGGGACACAAAGCCAAATCCAAGGCATTTTTAAGAGCGGGAAGGTTAAGACGGCTTTCAGGCAAACGCTCACCTCTCAGCACCATGAGGGACACATTAGACCATGAGGCACAGGTCCACCATCATCTCATGAGCCATTTCTCTGCCATGCAAGGCAGACACCTAGGCAAAGGACAGACAGTTTTACAAGAATATTGGCTGCAACTTCTGGGCTCCAGGCCTGCCTGTTGCCCCAGGAGGAGGCAGGAGATAGCCAGAGAGCCCTCCAGGACCTGGGGACTAGGGCAGGGAGCTCTGAGTCTGATTCGGGGTCTCCCTCCAGGAGAGACAGAGGAGGGAATGTGATCAGCAGGGCCTTCTGGCTGTCTACAGAGCCACCCACCCTCAGCAACCTGCAGAGGTGACGGGGCAGGGGCCAGGGGCATCACCAGGACCCCACAGCCAGGGGGTGGAGCTGAGGCTTGAGGATGACTGTGCCTCGCAGGTCAACATGGACCTGTAAGGCCAAAGAAGATCGCTGAAGGAGGAAAACAGTGGATAACAAAAGCCAGCCATAACCCTGCTCCGGTGATAGCAATTATTAGCATATCATGTATTCCCTTCCTATTTGCTTGTGTCTGTAGCTACGCAAATGCTGTGGCGTACTTCTTCTCTCAAGCTTGAAATGATACTAATTCCTAGATTCCAATCTCGCTTTTCTCCTTAACATTCTAATAAGTATTTTCCCATGACTAGATGAAGATTTCTCATCAGAGCTGAATTCTGATCCAAAGAGCCATGGGGGGAAATGTTTGGCTTCTGTGAATGGTTTCGACACAAAGCCTTTGTTCCAGGCCCCTCTCTGCGTCAAGGATGTCACTGGATTCCATCCCTGTGTGAGAAGTTTCAGTGAAGGGGGAAGAATGGGCTCTGGGGCGGGGGGGAACCGTCCGGAACCCCATCCTTTCCCGCCACTTTCTAGCTCAGTGACCAAGTCAGCTGGCGTTGCTGGCCTCTGCAGCTTCCCCCATGAGGGGTGATCAGATGTCATCTCCCTGACCAGTGGCTGGTCACCTCACTTGCTCTTGGGATGCTCCACACTCATTCACTTCCTCACCCCAAGGACATCCATAAAGATAGCGGCCTGTCTCAGGGAGGGCGTGGGGTTGGCGCGGAGGACAGACTTAGTCCTGGCCTCCAGGATACTCTTTTTGCAAAAGGCATGATCCTTTAGGTCTCCTCCGTACACAGGGAGAGGTAAAGAGAAGGCACAATCTGTAATCCCTAATATTAGATGTGACCCGGCCTAATCCTCTCATCAGAGGGAGAGTTCAGCCTATGTGCTCAGGGTCTTGCTGGAGACAGCCCGCTCTTGAACCCTGTGACAGGCGATAATTTGTGCACTGAGTCTATTGCTGATTGTTTTAAACCATGTTTCTTATTTTTGCTCATTTTTTACCACCCTCGAAAGTGTTTCTCAAAGTGTGTTCTGTGAAGTGTGGTAGCATGGAAGGGTTAAAGGTCATGGTTGGAAGGGCTTCAGGAACTGAGTGAGTCAGTCCCACACTGGCTTTAGAAAATGAGGTGATTTCTCCTGCCTCAAAGGATTAATGGGCAGCACATTCCACGGAACTGTCAAGGGCAAGCTCGGGGATGTTTCATGCATCTGTTTTCCAGAATCATCTTGCAGGATAGACACAAAACATAGTTTGGGAAAGTGTTCTGGGATTGCATTGCCCTTTTACAGTTAAGCTTCTCTAATTCAAACAAAATTGCTGAAAATACCATCTGAATGACAAACTGTTTCTAAAGGAAATGATCATTATTATTAAAGAACACACAAAGTGTGTTAGAGTTGGAAAGCCAGATGGGCTCATCCGATTAATAAAGATCCTTCCTAATTAGAAACGTGTTTGGTCTTTGAGGAACTAAAAGTAATTTGCTAGTGTCTTCAGAAGATGGGACGTGCTCTCAGCAATTACAGCTTATACTGCTTGTGTCTGAGAAGCAGCTCATCACCCAATAGTCGTTCTTTCATTCTTCCTGTTACTCACAGAGTCCCCAAACCCCAGACATTTCCCAGACTCTCTTGTGGACAGATGTGGGCACAAGACTGTGTCCTGACAGACGGAATTGACCAGCATAGCATGTGCAAGTCCACACTGGATCCTTCAAAGGAAGCCGCTGGCCCTGTGTGTTCTCCTTCCCTCTCCACTGCCTGGAATGCAAATGAGGCAGGCAGCGCTGGGCAGCTTTTGTGGGTGGCAGAGGCACCACTCACAGGCTAGTGGAGCAAGACATTGGAAGGAGCTGGGTGCCCAGATGGCTACTTGACTTTTATCACTTACATCTCCATCCAGTCTTAGCACATGGTTTCCCAGCTCAAGTCTGAATCTTTTGGATGCTGGTGGCTGTATGTGGCCACACTATCAATTTGTGTCCAGCGGGCTGTGAGCGTAAAAGGTAATTGCAACTTCCAGGTTATGAAAAAGGGAGTTACACTTCTCCACTATCTCTTTTCCAGCCAGGAAGACAGATGTGGTGCGAGGGGTAGGGCAGGATGCATCTCCAGCCAGACACACAGTGCCCAGTGCCTGGACCATTTAGGGACCAAAGTCATCCTACTCCACGGGGCTGCCTACCCATGTGGACTTAAACGTGCATGCATGCATGCTCAGTCGCTTCAGTTGTATCTCACACTTTGTGATCCTATGGACTGTAGCTCACCAGGTTCCTCTGTCCATGGGATTCTCCAGGCAAGAATCCTGGATTGGGTTGCTGTGCCCTCCTCCAGGGGATCTTCCCCATCCAGGGATTGAACCCTCGTGTCTTGCGTCTCCTGCATTGGCAGGCAGGTACTTTACCACTAGAGTCACCTGGGAAGCCCTACTTATATGTGAAAGGGAATCAAACTTTTATGTTATGTAGGCTGCTCTTATTTGTTCTCTTTTAAAACAACCAGGCCTGTATTTTTTTTTTGGGGGGCATGCCACATGGTATGTCGGAACTTAGGGCCACCACCAGGGATTGAACACGTGCCCCCTGCATTGGAAGTGTGGAGTTTTAACCACTGGATCACCAGGGACCCCAGGTCTGTATCTTAATTAAGATACCTTCCTTTAGGGGACATATGAATACCTGTGGCTGATTCATGTTGATTTATGGCAGAAACCAGCACAATATTGTAAAGCCAATATCTTGCAATAAAAAAGTAAAAAAATGAAATGCCTTCCCTTATCCTCCACACAGTTTAAGATTATTTTAAAGTTGTTCTCTCTGTATCCTTTGAGTCTGGCTTATGGATATTAATACACTTGCTTGAAACCATGAAAAAAAATCACCTCCTGTCTCTGGGATCTTGACAGTGGTGCTGTCTTCCTCTTCTTCTTTTTTACTGTCTTTTTGCACTTCAACCCAAAGCATATATCAAACATATTTTAAAAATCTTACTCAGGCCTCCTTTGCATGAAGCATGCATTTCAATCAGTATAAACCGTCTCTGTAAGCACGACCTCAGTTGGATCATGTACTTCCCCTTCCTATTTGCTTTTTAATTTTTTTTTTTTTCTGCTAGGTCTCAGAAGAGCTTTAAAGGCTACAAACTCGAGCCAAGCACTAATGAGGGTCCATTTGAATGTTTCTTCCTCTGTTTTTCAGCCAGCTTTTCATTCTTGCTAATGAAAGCTGATGTAGTGCTTTCCTCTAATAACTGGTTCATATTCCTTGAATTCTTTTCTTGGCTTGTGAAAGGGGGTTGCAACTGCTGATAGCTCATAAATGGCTTTGCCTTTCGATTTTATTCTTCCTTTATGTACATAATTTACCCCAAGCCAGTTTTCATCCTAACTGCTCCCCTTGCTTTCTGCATCTTTCAAATTAGAGGCAATTCTAGTCTCCTTCTTTCAAGGGTACACATTGCAAAGTATGATGTCGATGGAAGTATTTTGAGGTCAGGCTGTGTTTCCACAATTCTCGGCAGGACTCAGCAGTGTTTAGAGACAATGGCATGATTCCCAAGCCAGTGGAGACCTTGTTTACCATAGAAAATCAGGAAGTCTAATTTCAACCACAAAACTGTCCCCTCCTGCCTTCTATTTAGCAGTGCAGGCAAGAACCATCACTTGGAAGACCTGCTCAAACTCACCCATTTTGCCCAGTGAGCTTCTCAACCAGACACGAGTTGGGTTTCTCCTTGAGCCCTGACCTGCACTCGGGTGGTCTGGTTCAGCTTTTTGGTTATTTTGTGTGCAGAATATATTGTTTGGAGCATCAGTGTTCCACTTCCAACAGATATATAAGCTTTTCTCCAGGTACAAAAGTACCAGCCTTGGTTTCATTTTTTTCAAATGCACTTGCTACAGTCACATTGTCCAGCATGCTGTGATTCCTGGACCCTCCTTTGGGACGGAGGGCTTGTGTCCCCAGCTGCTAGCCACCCTGCTGCCTGGCAATCCCCAGCCATTCGTGGGGAGGGAGGAAGCTTTGCCATCTCTACTCTGGGCAGGCAAAGATTTCTGGGCTCGTTCTGAAGCCCCAAGGTTATGACTGTGTTTGCTGTGTTTGCTGGTTTCCCCTTCTCTCCTTTTTGGCTGGCCAGCGCCAGCAGCATTTGGGGTTCCCCTTCCCCGATCGCAGCCTTTCTTCCCTCCTTCCTGCAAACATGGGCAATGGCGAGTTCCCTTCCTCACCCCGACTGTCCTGCCTCCCTCTGGTGCCCAGCATGATTCCCGGAGTATTCTGCAGCCAGACTGACAGCCTGGAGCTTGTTTTCAAGCAAAGGGCCATCTTGATGTTTGCACACCCTTGAGGGTGTGTACCTCTCAGGGGAACTCATCTCTGAGGAGGGACTCTTTGTCTGCCCTGTTTCCACATCTGTGTTCATTTTTAAAGGTATTTTTGATGTTACTGTGGAATAGATAAAATGTTCACCCGTGCATCGCCACATGCCTGCTCCCTCAGGCTCTGGAGAGTTCCGGATGCTGTCACACTGGGTTTATTGGCAGTCACACTTCTGTTCGCCTTTGCGGCATCGCTGGCCAGTCTCCAGAACCATTCGAAAGCCTTCCCAGTGCACTGGTGAGGTCCACCCTGCTGGGCGCCCAGTGCGCATTATTCACCAGACCTGTATTTATGTTGAAACCTAAATCCAGAGCTCAAACTCTTAACCATGAGCCACCCTCTCCAGGAACCACCCTCCGTGGAGCTCTCAGAGCACAGACTCTTGTTACAAGTAACTGAAAGTAAAAGCCACCAGAATGTAGCCAGTTTCTCTTTGCCCTTTGGCGCTCTCCCAGCTCTGTTTCCCTTGGTGCCCTCCTGGTTTATGTGGGGACTTGAGGTTGCTTCTGGCTCTCCTTTCACGCTTAGCTCAAGATCGTACCCCCGGGGCCACAGAGAGGATCCAGGATTGAGGATCAGGGCTTGCTCCCCGAGAGAAACAGAGAGACTTAGTGGCCAGCATGCTGGCCCAAGAGAGTACCACTGCTGACTGTCCTTCTGCATCTACACCTGTGTCCTCACCTGTGCAGGGAGAGGTCTGAACACAGTGGTCTGCAGGTCTGGTACCTCTCTGTGTCACCACACTCACAGCTGATGTTGCCTTTTCCCTCCAAAGGTTGGCCCTCCAACTGATGAAAATCTCCAGGCTGTTTAGGGAGGATGTTTAAGTGCTATTTAGTAGCAAAACAAAAATAAGTGAGTGGATGTAAAAATCAACATTCAGCCTGAGCTGGTAATATTCAGAAGTGGGCTGTTGTTCTAAGAACATTTATAGCCTGAATCACAGGCTTTGTCTGGGGGTCACAGGGGCTGGTGGGGATGAAGTGTTGTTATGTGGATAGGGTAGTCTGAGAAGGTCTCAACCCATTTTTTATTTGAAAGCTATCTTAAGTATCCAGAGAAGTTGCAAGTACAAAATTAGCACCTTTTGTTCCTGAGCTGTCTGAGAGTAAGTTTTGGATCTGACGCCCTCGTAACCACACACAATTAGTGAAACCAGGAAACGTGCATGGACAGTGCTAACACTCATTTGTCCTTGGATCCCATTCCAGTGTATCCTGTGGCCCCAGGAATGTGCTCTGCAGCAAAAGGGCTCAGTTCAGTACCACAGATCAGGGCTGCCTTTGGCTCCCAGGTACTGTTAACCATCTTGCCTGTGACATCTCCTGGGGCTTGCCTGGCTTGCCCAACCTCAGCACTTTTGAGGAGGACAGTTCAGTTCAGTTGCTCAATCGTGTCCGACTTTTTGTGACCCCATGAGTCCCAGCACACCAGGCCTCCCTGTCCGTCACCAACTCCTGGAGTTTACTCAAACTCATATCCATTGAGTCGATGATGCCATCCAGCCATCTCATCCTCTGTCGTCCCCTTCTCTTCCCGCCGCCAATCCCTCCCAGCATCAGGGTCTTTTCCAATGAGTCAACTCTTCGCATGAGGTGGCCAAAGTATTGGAGTTTCAGCTTTAGCATCAGTCCTTCTAATGAACACCCAGGATTGATCTCCTTTAGAATGGACTGGTTGGATCTCCTTGCAGTCCAAGGGACTCTCAAGAGTCTTCTCCAATACCACAGTTCAAAAGCATCAATTCTTCGGCACTCAGCTTTCTTCACAGTCCAACTCTCACATCCATACATGACCACTGGAAAAACCATAGCCTTGACTAGACGGACCTTTGTTGGCAAAGTAATGTCTCTGCTTTTTAATATGCTGTCTAGGTTGGTCATAACTTTGCTTCCATGGAGTAAGCATCTTTTAATTTCATGGCTGCAATCACCATCTGCAGTGGTTTTGGAGCCCAGAAAAATAAAGTCTGATACTGTTTCCACTGTTTCCCCACCTATTTGCCATGAAGTGATGGCACCAGATGCCATGATCTTCGTTTTCTGAGTATTGAGCTTTAAGCCAACTTTTTCACTCTCCTCTTTCACTTTCAGCAAGAGGCTTTTTAGTTCCTCTTCACTTTCTGCCATAAGGGTGGTGTCATCTGCATATCTGAGGTTATTGATATTTCTCCCGGCAATCTTGATTCCAGCTTGTGCTTCTTCCAGCCCAGCGTTTCTCATGATGTACTCTGCATAGAAGTTAAATAAGCAGGGTGACAATATACAGCCTTGACGTACTCCTTTTCCTATTTGACAGTTATAACAGGTGCCCCAGTTTGGGTTTGCCTGATATTTCCTTAGGATTAGATTCAGACTATTCATTGTTGGGCAGGAATATCTCAGAAGTGATACTGGTTCTTATTTCAGCCTATCAGAGTGTGGGCAGTTTTGACCCACCCATTTCTAATGGTAGAATATGGTGAGGATTTGGTGCTCAACTAGTTGGTCACCCATCCATCCATCCACCCATCCATCCATCCATCTCATGCTCAGAGCAGTGCCTTGCATTGCTGTTTGTCACATGTGTAGTAGAACTGTGCACTTCTCCATTGGGACATGACTGAGGGGAGAGTGGGAGGAGGTTATATGGCACTTGGACACATTCTATACTTGATGACCTAGTATAGAAGCTGTGGGCTTTCAAATCACAGAACAGATGCTGTCCACAATTTATGTGTTCAGAAATAAGCAAGTTTATCCACATTCTATGAGGGTTAAGTGGCTTTAAAAAAGGACAGAATAACTTTAACAAATAATACGCTCTCAGATTGTCAATATATGGTTCCTTCCAATTGATTCTTACTTGTAGCAAAAATGTAGATAGCCATTGGATTTTTTTTTTCTTCAAGAAAAAGAGATTGTGCCTTGGTTTGAAATTTTAGAGTGTTCTTCCCAGGAATGGAAAAGCTGAATCTAACATAAGTCCTGGACTCTGAGATGGAGGGCAACCAGCAGGAGCCCAAACCATGAATTAACTTTCAAAGAAAAACATTTCCAACAGATCCAATGAAATATTCATTTATTGTCAAATGATAGCCCCACAGGGAAATCTGCCATTTCATCTCCTAAAATAAGATTTCTAGGACTCCTCAGTTTCTGGCATTCACTGATCAAACCAGCAATTTTTTTGAGTATTTGGCTAAACTCCTGGAAAGTTATACAAGTGTACAATTTGAAATGAGACAATATGATTGATCTAAAGGCCAGAGTAAAACACAAGGAACGGATTGTCTTTTAAGGGTGGACTGAAGCAAGTTCTTCTGTTACTGGTACTATATTGAAGCAAGAAATGCTAAAGTTACTGGGCACGAGAGAAATAAAAGTTGTATTCAACCGCCATGTCAAATGAATTGGAAATGGGTCTGTCTCCTAAATACGATCCCTTTGTGACTCCACCTTTGGCAGCAGATCAAGAAAGCAAGGTTCTGGCCCAACACCACGCCTGAGGCTTGGTAGGCAGGCAAAACACCCCCCAATCGGTTCATGCATCTTCAGGGATGAGGGCAGGAAAGCTATTTTTTATACATTGTGGAGCACTTGGAGTAAGCTCCGGGAGTAAGCACTTGGAGTTAGCTCTGGGAGTTGGTGATGGACAGGGAAGCCTGGCATGCTGCAGTCTATGGAGTCACAAAGAGTCGGACACGACTGAGCAACTGAACTGAACTGGAGCACTTGGTCTCCTGTTCTTGTGTACAAACAGCTAACAAAGCCCACAGCTGGGATGCTTATAAGGGGCTGGTCCTTTGCTTGCTGTAATCAGACATTTGAGGGAGCAGCATCTGAGCGTGTGCAACATATATGTACAGATGCCAAATTACAAGGGACAGTATAAGTGCCCAAAGTAAAGGATAAAGTCACGCTGGGGAGGGAACGCCTTTCACCGGTTGTAGACTTGGGGATCTACCTTGTGGAGAAAGTAACATGGAGAGTGTCATTGGACTTTGGGGCCATCTGTCCATATCCTGCTCCTGTTTCTTGACCATCTCCTCCCCTGAGAGATGGGCTTTTGGCTTCCATCTTCATTTTTTGAGACCCAACTCCCTGGCTAAGAGGCATCAAGCAGGGGATGAAGGCAATGTGCCAGTGACACGTGAGAGCCCCTTCTTGGGCCCCAGAGCTGGCCTCCTGAGCATGACTTTCCAATGGCTCCCCAACTCCACAAGACACCCCAGGGTTCTTCTTGTAAATCTCCCCTGCTGCTGAAGTTCACTTCAAGTTGAATCCTGTTTCCTGCCAGCAAGAATCAAAGCTTAAGTCCAAGAGGAGAGAGGACCAGCTAGCATCTCCATCTGTGTGACAAGCACTGCCCTTTTCATCCATTCGTTTGTTTACTGCTTCATGAAGCTGCTCTTATTACTTCCATCTTTAAAATGCAGAAAACAGAGCTTGCCAGATTAGAACAATTAAAGTTCCGCCAGGGAGAGGCAGCAGAGAAATGCAGCCCCTGGCTCAGAAACTGCGTGTCATCCATCTGCATCTTCTGAGTAGCAGGTTGGGGAGGGCGGGAGGAAGTTGTTTACCAAATGCCACCAACTCAAGGAACACACAGGTGACCTGTTCTGCTTTCTTGTTTTTGGTAGATTGGCCTTGAGTTTTCTTTCTTCTTCATTTTTTTTTTTTTTCCTATTGTACCAGTATTTTCCAAAAGTTCCTCCAGAGTCTTCCCTGGTGGCTCAGACAGTAAAGCATCTGCCTACTATGTGGGAGACCTGGGTTCAATACCTGGGTCGGGAAAATCTCCTGCAGAAGGAAATGGCAACCCACTCCAGTATTCTTGCCTGGAAAATTCCATGGATGGAGGAACCTGGTAAGCTACAGTCCATGGGGTCGCAAAGAGTCAGACATGACTGAGCAACTTCACTCACTCACTTCCCCAGAGTCAGGCTGTGTATCAGGCTTTGGAATTGCGACAGTGACCAAAATACTGACCTTTCAGAACTTAGGGCAGAGGTGAGATGATGGATCGGTGTAGGGTTACCCAGTGCTACAGAAAAGGCTCGGAGGGCTCAGAAGGAGAGGATCGCAGGAAGCTGGGAGGGACCGGGGCGGAATGGCACAGGCAAGAGCCAGATCTCCGAGCTCTGAAGACTTGGGACCCCCAGACAGTGTGGCTGGGATGGACCCCACCTCCCCCAGGCCTGACCTGCCCAGCCCTGCCACTCAGATGAGCTGTCCTCGGCCCTTGGGGGCCAGTGGGGTTACAGAAGTGCCACAGCTGGCCATGGTCCATGCCGTCCCTGAGCCACATCCTGCTCTCAGCTCCCAAGGGCTTTATTCAGACCCGTTCCTGGGCTTCTAGGGGCAGTTCCCATCTCATGCTTGCCTCCTGGACTTCAGCTTGGACTCTGCCTGCTGTGTCACTCCTCACAAGCTTCAGAACTCCAGCTCCCAAGGCGTGGAGCTAGGTGCCCTTTTCCTTCAACCGATTCTGCTCAGAGTGCACTGGGTCCTACTCCAGCGTAGACAGCCTCAGCCCACCTGACTACCCTTTTCAGCCTCTGGTTCTCACACCCACCAGGATGGTCACCTCAGCCCCACCCAGTTCAGAATGACCCCACCGGCCAGTTGGGTATCTCTGCTCTGGGGTGGCTCTTGGCTGGGCCCCGGCCCCTGAAGCTTGAGTGAATCTCAGGACACCTCACAGCTATGGCAACCGGGTGATGACCCACCTCTGAGCCCACTTCACAGAGAGAGCTGGAGAAGGCACCCAGCTGTTATGGGGTCAGACGGGAAGCTCTGTGCCTTTGTGGCTGGATCAGCGTGAGTCATGTAAGGAGCTCTGTCTTATCCTGCGCCATCACCAACGCACTTCCAGCTTTCATGACCAGCCCTACCGCACCACCAGTCACAGGCTCCTGATACTCAGTAAGGGAAAAGGGAGTCTGAATCAGAAGAGAAGCCAATCCTCTGAGCTGCGGGGACACGTAAGCGTCCACTCTGGCCCCGGCACCTGGTGACCATGTGTGGTGCGTCTCCTCAAGGCAACCGCAGGCTGGTGGGGGAAGGGTCTGTTGGTCCCATTTGCTGTGTCACCAGGAACCTTGGAGCCTCCGAGAATGGTGCACACTTCCTTCTCTGACTCACAGACCAGAGGACCGGCTGGGGCTCATCTCTGCTTGGCTGGCTTTGACTGGTTCAGCTGAGTTGGCCTGCAGGCTGCACTCGGGGCTGGAATCAGCTCCACTGGCTGAACACAGCCTCCCAAGGATGGGAAAGGTACCCCACCTACTCTGATGGGGATTCTGCTCAAACCCTGGGGAGAAGGTCCACCACAGACACACCAGGTCAGCAGAATGCCACCAGGACACGAAGGCCTAAGTGCGCAACTCAGGGAGGGTCAGTGGCTGTTCTTTGCTGTCACCATGCAGCTTTTGTAATCTAGGTATGATGGAGCCCAGGACAGAAGTCCTGGGCAGGAAGTACAGGGGACCTTCTCACCAGCTTACGTCACAGCATCAGCAGGAATTCTGATGTGTGTCGAGAGAGGGAAGCGCCGACTGACGCTAAGGCAGAACTTTAAATGTCAACACTGACGGCTTTCATCACCTCTTGTTTATTTAGTTCCAACTAAATCTGACCTGCCAGATCCTCTTTTCCATGAGGGAAGAGAATTCCAAATTTAGTCTAGAGGGGAAAACAGCTCGTGCTATACAGCTCCAAAGAGAAGAGATGAGATTTTCTGACCACTTTTCTCAAGATGCTGATGTTCAGTATTTCACTCCAGGCCACTTAAAAGTATTTAAACCAGACATCCTTCCCCAGTTTGCCACCTACTTGGTCCCTGGTGAGGAAGAAAGCATCTTATGTGGCCAAGTGGTTTTGTCAGCATGAATCCAAATTTACCAAAGGATGGATGTGACCACAAAAGGAAGTTTCACTGACTTTCATTCCCACTTACCCCAGGCCATTGACCTGTCAGGAATACTGCTGAGTAGTTAGAAATGAATCAGAAAGTCTTTGAAAACAACGGGTTTCCCCCATAGAGCTCCCAGGAGATGTCACTAACAATAAGATCAATGCTAGTAGCTGACATTCTAAGCTGTGTGAGGGTGTCTCAGCACACGGTCCCCATCATCTTCATGACAAAGCTTATGGGAGGTACTTTTATTATTCCCACTTCATAGATGAGGCAACTGAGGCCCAGGAGGCTGAGATCATGGTCCCACATGACCTGCTGGGAGGTGAAGAGATTCTGAACAGAGCTTTTCTCAAGGAGGTCAGGATGCTTTCCTCCTGAAGGTCAAGACAGCAAGTCCATCCCTCTGAAAGGGGTGAGACCCCCAGTCTTTGTGAGCACTAACCTCACAGCAACATGAAGGGGGCTGGGCCAGCTCCCCCAGCCTCAAATCAAGGCTTCTGAAGACAGGGGCTCTATGACTGTCAGGCTGAGTAAGGATCCTCCAAGATATCTATGTCCTAAAACCTGTGGTTATCACCTGCCTTGACAATATTTTTGCAGATGTAATTAAGGATCTTGACAAGAAGACGTGTCCCTGGATTTATGTAGATGGGTCCCCAATGCAATCATAAGCTTCTTTACAAGAGGGAAGCCAGAGGGAGGCCATGTGACCACAGAGGCAGAGATTGGAGAATGTGGCCACAAGCCAAGGGGTACCAGCAACCCCCAGAAGCTGGAAGAAGCAAGAAATGGACTCTCCCCAAGCACTGGGCTGGGGCAAGCTGGTGAGGATCGTGGTCCTGCCAACCCTTGATTCCAGTCCAGTGAAACTGATTTTGAATTTCTGGTCTCCAGAACTGTGAGAGAATAAATCTGCATTATCTTAAGCTGCAAGGTTTGTGGCAGTTTATTACAGCCACCACAGGAAACTAATACACGCTTGTAAAAGAGATTCTAATATCCTTTTATTCAGCAAGCATCCACCAAAGGCTGGATGTGTTCCAGGATCTAATGATCAGAAATGAGTGAAGCTTCACTCCTGTGTCTCCCTGCTGAGGTAGGGCAGAGATCTAGGGAGAGAGAGAGACAGCCTGGTGCAGAGGGGAGCAGACCTCTATAGAAGGGACTCCTGAATTTCCACTGTCACATCTGCAGAGAGATGGTATTTGGATTAGAAACCTGGGCTTGAGGCTGAATTCTATCACCCAGAAGCTGTGTGACTTGGTTCCACTAAATGCACTTATTGAATCTGTACAATAGGGTTATATAGCTATCTTACAGAGCTTCAGATTGTTGAACAAAGAACAATTCCAGAAGGGAGCCTCACCCAGGGCAGGCGCTCAGCAAACCTATGGGCTCGAATGTTCACACCCACACGATGTGACCTGGGCCACCATACATGGGATGAGGGTGGAGCCAGTGCCTCTGAACCAAAAAGTTTAGCCTTAGTAATTTACTTCTTTGTCAAGTCCCCCAAAGTCCTGGGGGATGTTACAACTTCTGTCATTAACACCTAAGGGTGGCGGACCAGCCGCTGCCCTCCCAGCAACCAGGACAAAGACACTGGGCACCTGAGATGAGCCAGGCAGTTACAGATGAAGACAAGGTTAAACGGCTGGATATGCTGCCCCTGCAATATCACAGCAGCTGGTAGTGAAAGCCAGGCCACTTTAGCGTCTCTGGAGTTAGGGTCTCTAGAAGGGTATTGAGGGACTTTAAGAAGAAATCATTTTCCCATCCCTTTGGTTGCCTGAGGTAACCAAGAAAATTGGCCACATATGAATGTCATGGGCCAGGAGTCAAGGTGATGGCAGAGAAAGAAAGAGAGGGCCCTGGCCCCAGCTGGGTGGCACCCCACTGGGATGGACGGCAGCAACGAGCAAGGCAGGGAAGTGAGGGCCCTGTGTTCAGCTTGTAAATGCTCTTAGAGCTGAGAGACCGTGAGTGTTTCCAAGCCAAGGAGATCAACAGTCCCCGGCAGGAGACGGCTCCGAGCATGCTCGTGTCACATTTCAGCCACACAGAGGGCCCCAGGCAATGTGTGCCAGAGACACAAGCACCATGGTTGTGGTTCAGCAAAATGCTTTCACATGCAATACACGTCCCCAGGCAGTGCATACCTGGTGGTGGCACCTGGCAGGGTCCTGGTGGGGGTGGTCACAGAAAGCCTTCTACAGGGAAAGGACATCACTCAAGTGGACATTTCTACAGGATGACCCTTGGGCTGGAAAGGACAGAAGGCAGAGTTTTCCAGAATCATAGTCCAGTATCTACCATTGGACTCTTGTTAGATGGGCTGCCATGATTCCTTGGGTCCAGGTAGCAGCTCCTGATGGTCAGTCACTAGGAAAGAGGGGTCAAGGCTCCAGCTGAAAGTCTAGCTCTCAGGAACCTCCCTGCCCCCAGGAAGATATGATGGGAGAGGAGGTCTTGGAGGGAGGAGGCTGATGAGATGAATCCCAAGCACACAGGAAGATCCCCTGCAGAGCTCAGGGACCCAAATCCCCCATGTGCAAACTGACTGAGATATGGAAGGCCTTCTGGTGGATTGAGACCAGATCTAGGCTGGGAAAGGCAAGTCAGCTGCAGAATTTTCATCCTACCTTTTGCATGTCCATAGGAGTCATCATTAGTCAATCGTAGCAATCAATCAGTCCTTCCAGCTTGGCCCCTCACAGCCTCAGAATCCTTCTTAACACAGTGCCTCCCGCCCTGTTGCCCAGGGAGCTATCCATGGTGCTGCCACAACCCCTGCCCTCAGGTTTCACTCACTGGGGTTGCCTCCCAGCTCTTCTTGCAGCTGGGATCTGCCTTGACTCGTCCCTTCTGTGTGATTTCATCACATCCTGTCCTGACAACTGCCTTGTTCTGAGCCTTTCACCTGAGTCCTGCACCCCCATCTCAGACTGTTCATCGGGCCTCTCATGAAAATTCTGCCCTTGTTCTTCAGGGCTGCTAGACACATGTGGCCCCTTACCCACAAAGACAAGATTCTCTGTTAACAAAACTCCAGTGGGAATGGGGGCCCACAGTTCCATCTGGGCAGCTGCCACTCAGGTCAGAGCTCCAGCTGCATGGCCCGTTGACTAGCCCTGGATCACACAGAATTCTGGTGCGGGTCTGTGTCACGTGTCCCCTGCCCCATCCTCAGCAGGACCTGGTGAGGCTGCATGTAGAGGTCATCCCAGCCCGGAGCGGCAGCTTCTGTTTCTCCCTTCGCTCTGTAGCTTCTACGGATGGGCCTGAACTTCTCTCTCTGCTGCTGGTCTCTCCTTGCATCACACTGGACTCTGAGTGCTGCACAGGCAGGCAGGAAATTGTCCAGAGTCCTTTTAGCTGAAAAACGATGCAATCAGCCCTTTATCTGTTCCTCCTAGGGTCGTTGCAACTCTGCATAGCTTTGTGGGTTTTTTCCCCCTATTTCTGAAACTTGCGCCCCCCCCCCAACCCCACTCATGCTTCCAAAAGCTTTTCATTTTAAGGAAATTAAAATATTTTCAAAGGATTCTGAACTCAGACACTAGGGCCTAAAATGATTTCTAGGGCACCCATGAAATCAAGCTAACACAGAAACAAAACACATAGCATGGAAGGAAAATAAGCGTATTCTAAGGAATAAGGATCAATCAGCCTTTAACAGCAATTGTGTTCTAAGCAGCCCCGACTTCAGATTCTATTATACAAGCCCAGCAGTGATGCTCCGAAGTGATTATCTAGTAACATAAATCAAGGCTATGGCTACAGGGTTCTGAGAGGTTACAGGTCCCCCTCCAGGGGCTAGTGCCTCCTGCAGGGGAGGATGGCAGGCACGGAGCAGGGCAGGCCTTACAGGGCCTCTCAGATCACCACACAACACTAGACAGAAACACTGGGAAGTTTGGAATTGAGTAGATTTGCCAAACCGACCAGGAGGACCAAAAGTAATGGTTTCTGTCCAAGAGAGGGAGGGAAATTCTCCCCGACTTTGCTGAGATCAAGGATGGAGGTTAGGGTGATCTGTCCAGAAAAGATTCCTCCCACGTGTCAAAGCAGACCACAGGGCTCAGTGGTCCCCACCCCAGGGGCTTCTGCTGGGGGAGCTGCTGGCCCTCATTTGAAACTTTCCTTCTAACAGATTCCAACATCTGCAAAGATCCTGCTTTTCAGAGGCCAATTTCTGATCCCACAGGAGAGAGGTTTGCAGGGTTATCAAGCTGATCCCATGCCCTGATGAGTGAGCTGACGGCTCTTTTCACCCCAAGAGTGCCCTGGTTTTATCCAGGAGGATCAAAATGTGGTGCCTTTGCGCCTCACAGGCCATCCCAGCCACTCATCACTCATGGTCAAATGGTCCCCACCTGCCCGTGACAAAGAGGGTAAGGCCACACCCCATTTAAGATCCTCCAACACTGAGCTGCCCATGTGGGTGCTGCCCACCCCCTCCACCCCCTCCCCCTCCATCCTCTATTCTGCTCTGGCATCAGGATCCCCCCTCACCTCCCCACACACATCTTGCCTCTTAAAGATTGAGTTCAAATTCACTCACCAGTCGTGTCATCAAAGAGAAAGTTGTAGGGCCTCAATTTTCTAATCTGAGAAATGGGCAGAAGAAATTAATGTGTCTGAATCTCTGATGGTTTGTGGAGGGTAAGCCCTCCACTAACATGGGTTCATTTTCCTCGTCTGTCGAGGACAGTGAAAAATGGGCTCTTTACTTCTGGCCTGGTTTTTTCTTGGCGTTGTCCAAACCAGCATTCTGTGTAGACCATCTCACCAGATCTGCTTTCATCTCCAGGCCCTTCCTTTGCTGTCTGACTCCTTCATCTCCTCGCAGAAGAACACAAGCGATACTATTGATAGCACTGGGACAAAGTAAGCCATTGGGACAGAGTAAACCATTGGGAACGTGGATTATTGGGCTGTGCGTGTGTGCTAAGTCACTTCAGTTATGTCCGACTCTTTGCAACCCCATGGACTGTAGCTCACCAGGCTCCTCTGTCCATGGGATTCTCCAGGCAAGAGTACTGGAGTGGGTTGCCATGCCCTTCTCCAGGGGATATTCCCGACCCAGGGATCAAACCCAAGTCTCTTGCATTTCCTGCATTGGCAGGCGGGTGTTTTATCAATAGCACCACCTGAGAAGCCCTTATTAGGCCGAAGTGAAATTTAAATCAGGCCAAATACGGAATCTTGAGCAACAGGTGAGCTTCAGCAGAGCAGGGAAACCTCAGCCTCCAGTGAGAGGGTGGGCCACTTGGGTCTCTCCCCATTCCACCCCAATCCTGGACACTGGACGGTCTCGCCTTCACCCACCCTCCTCTCCTTGCCCTACTCTCTCTTCCCTCTTCTCTGGCCTGCCTCTCTGTGCCTGGTGCTATGGAATGAGATCGTCTGGAGTCTGGACATTCTGGGGCATCTGGAGCAAACCGTAACTGCATGTGTCTCTCTTCTTGTGGCTGCCACCACCCAGCTACTACCCTCCCACCCAGGTTCCCCAGCTGGCCCCCTGGCTCTCACTCCATCTTCACCTGGCATTTCATTTACCCCCAGGAGATGGCTCGACTTATTAGGTGAAGAGTGGACCCCTTCCTTGAACTTGCTGATGTGGGGGGCCAGCCATCTCCTCGAGAATAAGCCTGAAATCCTTCCTCAATGTATGGACTGACTCCTGTCGATTTCCAATTTCATAGCTGAAGAAACTCGGGACCAAAGGGGAAGTCTCAGTTCCAAGTTTAACTTACCAATAACGGAACACCAATAAACCCTTTGCTAATGGCTTTGGGTCACACTGTTAAGTCACATCAGACTTTTAAAAAATAATGATGAATATTAAGGAATATTCAAAAGCCAATGAAATGTTAGAACCCTCAGAAAGTGGGCTATAATTGTTGTGGAATAAGCTGGTATCTTCCTGGGACAGAAAAAGAAAGAACTTGAGAACATGCTCACTAAATGGCAGCAGTGAAACTGTCATAAAATTGGCTTCGAGGGAATAAAACTGAAAAGTCTAGGAGGAGAACTCGTTCTGATTAGTCAGAGGACTGTTGTTGATGTTGTTGCTGTGTTTTAATCCCAATTATGAGCTACAGGCCACGATCATTGGAGTTCCTTAAATGCCTCTCTCCACTTACGAGAGCAGTTATTTTGAGCATCCCTCCTTTGGAAATCTGGCACTCAGTGCTGCCAAGCTTGAAGCCCGGGTTCCATCCATCTGTGGTTTCCCAGAGGCTGGGCATCCAGAGACCACAGCTGGAAATCATTAGGCTCTCAAAAGAGCGCTGACCGTGAAATTGCTGGCCACCCTGATTGTTCTAACGCTGACTTTGTCAGTTGCATGAGAAAGAATATTATTCTTTGTGTGTCTTCTCAGGCTCCGATCCCTGTTCAGCTGAGACTGAATTCCCAAGTCGGCAGAAGAGGGGCCCATGCACACGGCAGAAGCCACTCCCGTGAAGTGGGACAGTGACCCAGACTGGAGTCCCAGGGCTGCTGCTCATCTGTCCTGGACCCTGATACCCCCGCCTTTCTGCAGACGGAGCATCCATGTCTACAGGCAGGACCAAGGAGTACTTTTACCTCACTGGATACAGGAAAAAAAGAAAATGGATGAGATAGAAAGGATGGAGCTGGAGAAGGGGCAGAGCTGGAAATGAGGTTGATGTAGAAACACTCATGGGGTACAGTCAACTCTTTGTTAGGAATAAGCCAAAAGGTGGTGGATTTGAATCCCCAGCAGCCCATGCAAAAACAGAAAGGTGACCAGCACCCAAAGGGACAAGCCCCCAAAAGGACCCCTGAGGTCCCTTAACAGCTCCACTCTGGGGCCACCTTCCCTTCCCCGGGCTGTTTGCACCCTGTCCACCCAGGTCACAGCTCACGTGTAGATGGATCATGACCTGGAACCAGGCCTGCCGCAGGCTTCTCTGGCTAGTGCCTTCCACTCTGTAGATCTGATGTTTTAACCCAAAGTTCTGTGAAAATGGTCATCTGTTGGTGTCCTAGAGATTGTAGGTCTGCTGCCTGGGGCTCCAGGCTGAGGACAGATGGTATGAACCTATCAAACTTGGGCTCTGCCCTCAGGAGACTTGGAACATCTGTGTGTGAAGTCAGGACAAAGTGGACTCAACTTGGTAATGTTAACGCGCTAGCTTAGGTTGGGTTCTAGGAGCCAGGTGGGCAGTTGGTTCAGGTGACCCCAGAAGGCATAAGAAAAGTTATAGAAGTGAGTCACGGAAGGAGGCCAATGATGCAGCTTTCCCGTATGCTAAGGGCAGTCACTGCAAAGTACTGTAGCTGGGAAGGAAGGAAAGGGGGTTAAACAAGAGAGGATAACCCTCAGATGTCATTGCAAAGTACTCTAGCTAGGAACAAAGGAAGGAGGGTTAAACAAGAGAGGATAACCCTCAGATGTCATTGCAAAGTACTGTAGCTAGGAACATAGGAAGGAGGGTTAAACAAGAGAGGATGACCCTCAGATACTCTTATCAGCTCTCCAGTCCTTTGTTTAACCACTATGTCCATGGTGGAAAGAGAGGAGAAAAAAACAAAGGCAGTCTCATGCCGTGAGACTGTTGAACAGGAAATGGGAAGATGAGGAGCTGGCCGTGGGTGCTGGCTGTGGGGGGAAAGATCAAAGAGGGTGATTTCTCTGTGAGTGGCCAGTGGCCGGGAGACTCAGCCGGCTGCAGCACATGTAGTCAGCGTCTACCCCTTAGACCCAACCATCACAGCCCCTCGACAAACCAATATTTAAATAAATTAGCTGTGATTCTGTGAGTTAAGACAATTCTTTTTTTCAATGCATCCTCATGTGGACTATTTCTTTTTTCTTATCATATTATTGGATGGGAAAATGGATTTTTATTTGTACACATTTGGTGAGCATCTTGACAGTTTTCGTGTAAGTTGTTTTCATTTACCCCCTTAAGGACATGCACATGATGTCCTTAAGCACACTGTATCTTTTGTTTCTGGTTCTCTGCCCACTAACATCTTTTTTGTGTATTAGTTTGATCCCAGACGCTCTTCTTTTGAGATGGAGTTGCCCACTAGGGAAGGAACACTGCTGGTGGGGAATGTAGACCAAGCTTGGGGACTGGAGTTGAGAACTTGGGCACAGCAGCTTGGCTCTAGTCTCTGGCCACATCTGCAGATTCCAGAACCTGGGCAATTAACTGACCTTTCAAAGCCTAGCTTCTCCATCTATAATGTAGGATAAACATCCCTAGTCTCAGTTTAGGGTTACCTTCACAAGTAAGCCAAGAAAGTACTTGATTTGGTATCTGGTTCCTAACAAGTCTCAGTAAATCAGAGTAACATTCTCATGTATGCAGGAGGATTTTATAAACATGATTAGTATCAGTCATTATCTTTGACCATGATTAATCTTGGCATTTTAAATTAGAGCTAAAAATGGACAAAGAATCGATCAACCATTATTGTAGAGAAAGGAAGACAAACAGAAACTACAAACAAACAAGAGCAAAACAGAAACCCTTCGGATGGACTTTTCATGTCCAAGGAAAGATAGCTTGGCATGCGTGGCTGTGATCACCACACCCACTTAGCACCCAGTTTCCCTAAAGCCCAGTCCAGTGGCATCTTAGCCCAAGCTTCTTTGACTGTCTCCCTGATGACTTTTTCTGGTCTCCAAAGCATGCTCACTTGTGAGCTGGGCAGGAGGAAAGTCTGGTAAAGCACACTGCAGCCCACAGAGTTGAGTCTGTGGGTAAATGTCACTGCTTCTTCTCCCCCAGATGGGGTGACTTGGAGCATGGTCTACACCATTTCCCACGGGTCTCCCTCAGAAGGAGCCGCACATCTCCATCAGAGTCTTCTGACCATTGACACAACTTGTCCTGGCATCCTTCTCTGTTCTGCCTCGCCTGCCCATGCCTCCATCACACTGAGGGTCATGGGAGCATCTCTCACATTCCAAACTTGCACCCAAATCCTTAGCTGAGGGGCTTCCTTTGGGGAGAAGCCAAACTAAGGAAGATATCTTGTTCCATGAAAATATTCAGGTGACCACTAAAGATCTGGATTAAGACTAAGAAATATTTCTTTTCTGCTCAAATAGAAAAAAAAAAAAACCAAAAAACTAATTTAGGTTGTTTTTGCTTTGGGTTGTTTTGTATAATGTTAAGATCACATGTTGTGCATGGCAGAGCAACTCTACTCAAAATCCACATTCTGTAACATACTAGTTAGTTCTGCGACATTTGGGTAATCAGTATGAGAGGGAACAGGGTGCTTGTTATCGAGTGATTCTTTTGGATTTTTAAAATCATCTCTGTGAAGGTATAATTTGCATACAATAAACGCATACTTGCTAGTTATACGGTGTGATGAGTTTTGACAAACACATACCTCTATGTAAACATGACCCTGATAAAACTAACACATCCATAACCTCAAAGCCCTTATGTCATTTGCAGTAAACCTTCACCCCATCCCTATACCAGAAGATCCCTAACCTGCTTTCTATCTCAATAGTTCAATGAATGTTTGATTTGGGGACATGATTAAAGGCTGATTTCAGTCAAATAGATTACAACAGTGTTTAGGGGGAAATCGTTTATTATGCTCTATCATTTTGCATCAAAATTAGCTGTATCCATCACTTTTTTGAATGATGAAGAAGAAAAAGGCAGAGTCAGAACTGATGGGTGTTCTCAGATCCAACAAGGTGAAAGATGAGAGGGAAGGGCAAATAAAAGGTGGAATCAATTTGAAATTTGGAATGACTCCTGCTGTGAAAGTTCTAGAAAAACAAATCTGAAGCTCATTCATTAAATTAAAGAAAACACCTTCAATTGTAACTTGAACTTCGTTCCAATTGTTGGAACTTTCACAGTCATGTTGAATCAAGGCCAAACCTTCAACATCTTATCCGAGTTAAGCCCCAGGAAGCAGAGTCCAGGAGGAAGTCCATGAACTGGTCTCTGACTCAACAATTGCTCAACAAACATTTACAGGGTTTCCTCTTTGCTCTAAGGGCCATCCTACACCCTGAACAGACATACAGGCACCTTTGCATGTAGAACACAGCACATCCCAGTGTAGACAAAAAAGCAAACCAATGCATAACTGAACATGGGGGGAAATTAGTACCAGACAGAGACTGACATAGAAGGCCAAGCTGGAGGTACCATGTTAGCAGACATCTCTGGGCAGGTCACCTTCAAGCTGACTCTGAATGACATAGAATGAGCTAAAATTAATTACAGCACAGTTTATGGGGCATATGACAAGTAGAGAGAACTATCACACAAAGACATTGAAGCTGAAACAAGTAGGACACCTTCCAAAACTCAGCGTTGCCAGATCACAGAATCGGAGGTGGGAGAGTGGTGTGAGATGAGGTGGGGGTGCAGAGAGGGACCAGTCCTGGGCTGGGGGGGAGGGTTTACTTTATATTCTATGGGAAGCCTTTGGTGGATTTTAAACCGATTTCTATTTACTCTGAAAGACTACGGGGAGCTCAGATTTTGAAGTGGCAAGAGTCAGAAGCTGGAATCTGCTCAGTCACCCAAGTGAGACTTGAAGATGCCTATTGGATCTACAGCACAGACGGAATGGACAGCTTCACAGCTATTTGGACACAAACAAAACAGAACTTTTTAAGATTTCTTTTGATGTGGACCATTTTTAAAGTCTTTATTGAATTTGTTACAATATTGTTCCTGTTTTATGCTTTGTTTGTGCGTATGTGTTTTTTTGTTTGTTTGTTTGTTTGTTTGTTTGTTTGTTTTTGGCCAAGAGGCATGTGGGATCTTAGCTTTCCAACCATGGATTGAATCTACATCTCCCATATTGGAAGGTGAAGTTTTAACCACTGGACCACTAGGGAAGTCCCTAAATAGGAATTTTTGTCATCCAGGATAACATTCACACCTTGGTATAAAGAGTATATGAGCTCTAGGAAGAGATAATGTCAGGGATATAGGCTGGGGATTCATCAATAGTTACACGAGGTTTAAATCAATGGACTGGATAAGGTCAGCCAGAAGGACTGTTTGGAGGGACAAGAGAAGGGGCATTCTGCATTCACAGACAAGGAGAGATGAAGGACAGCAAAGGAGAGTAAAAGAGTCTCCAGTGGGGTTGGAGCAACTCAAGGAGATCATGACCCTTGGAAGCCAAATGGTAAACTATTTCAAGAAGTATTTATTTGGAAAAGAAAAATCCAAGAAGAATGTCCATGTTTACTAGTGACCACCATCAACCTGATGACAGAGTTTGAGCCAGACTGGTGTAGCATCAAGCAGCCTTAGCAGAACTGACTTTAGTGAATCCCCATGGCGCCATCTTGATGAACCTCGAAGAGCCTGTGATTCTACGTCTACCTAACACTTTCCTGGTTTTCTGCCTTGCACCACAGTACAAATAATTCTGCTTCAACATTTGCTTGTTTTCTCCTTTTCTCCACCCTTGTATCTCTGGAGGAGAGAGGAGATTTGACACAGTTACCATACAGCCAAAGCTTGATTGGCTGCATGATCTCAAGGTTTAGATCTCAAGCACTGGGTTTAGTTAGGCATCCCATGCGTGCACTTGTTGGAGAAAATTTCCTGGGTCAGCCAATAGTCATTCCTGTGTCCTTCTCCATATTTGCTCTTCTAAAAACATTCTCTTATGCAGCCCAGAAACAGAAATATAGGAAGTCATAGGAGAGTATTTTTTGGAAAGTAATTCTAGTTCAGACTTGTAGCATCATTCCAAAACCCTGACATTGTTTTCCTCCTACATTTGCATTTCACTTCTCTAGAGTTAAATCCTTCCAGAATTTTCTCAGAATCTGCTTGGCTTAAAAGATAAATGCCAGGGAAGAACAGATTTTTTTCCCTACCACTTTTTGTTTTTAAGACATGCCCGAGGCAGCCATTAATGAGATCATCAAATTCGTCAGAGTCTCTAGGTTAGAACCTATTCAATTTCCCCGTCCTTTATTATCTTTCGAGGAGAAATATGTTTTCTTTCAGCATCCAGAGTTGATCGTTTGCTTTATTGATGATCCATTAGCTGGTGACACAAGCCCTGTGATGTCATCTCAGAGGAATGCGAACCTCTAGCATAACACTGAGTTTCTCCATCTATATTTGAGCAACTTGGAAACAATTTTGCCAATATGATTCAACTACCAAAAAATTAACAACAAAACATTCCCAGAGTGGCCTCTGCCCTGTGCTTGGCTTTGCCTTGCTTCAGGAATGTAGGAGTCACTGGGCTCCTCTGGAAAGCCAGAAACCATCACATCACCTTGAGCCAGAGAAAGAGGCTGGGGAGAAGGACCCTCCTCTCTCACATGCTTACTCTTCCTCTCCCCTTGCAGACAGCGCCAAGGGCTGAGCTTGGCTCCTCTTCATTCTGTTTCCAAAATGGAGTGCTACTTGCTGTCAGTGGCCATGGATCCAAGGGCAGATTGGAGGACAAGGCTTCTTTGCCCTGCCCTAACTGTTTAACAAAGATCATTGCAGCCTCTGCCTCGTGACACCCAGGGGCCCTTCTCAGTTTTCACCTTCACAGTTCCCTGCAGCACTGGGTATTCTTCCCCAAGGCCTCTGGCCCCTCTCACTCTCCTGCCAGGACCCCTCCTCTGCCAGTCTGTCCAAGGTCAGTCCCCAAGTTCGTGCCCAAGGGGCCATGTCTTCTTGCACACAAACCCTCAAGGGGATGTTTCCACCCTGGGGCTCCCCCATCTGCCCTGAAGTACTGGTCTCTCTCCACGTTCAAATTCTATGCAAATATCAGCTGAATTCACCAATTATTTAGTCCTTCACTTGCTCTTACATTTCATTAACAGATGAGGATACCCAAAGGCTGGGGCAGCGGGACATCTTGGACGTGGGTGGAGAAGTCAGCCAATGGCTCATCTCAGCTGCTAAGTTGTTATTATTATGACAGGCAGACTCAGCTCAAAAATGATCATGGCTGAACTCGACATCTCTGGCTTTGAACTGCCTGCTTCCCCTGAAGGATCCCCAGGACTCCAGGCCTGAATCCCACGAACCATCGAAAGTCCTGGTGATTCTATTGTCTCTGGGATCAGCCACTTTTCTCCACCCTTGTTTCTGCTGGGTTAGGTTACTCCCAGGTCTTGCCTGAAGTTGGTGACCATGTCCTGTTTTGTTCCTCACTGCGACTTTCGATCTCTTCCACCTGGACTGTGGCTCCCAGAATCTGTCGCTGCCGCCTCCCAGCCCCCACCCTCATGCGCCCCATCAGATCTCAAGGTGGCCACACTGCCTGGCTCCACTGGCACCTTAACACACATGGACCCCTCCCCTGGTGAGCTCTGTCCCACTCCATCCTTGCCCGGTCCTTAGTCCCTTGCTGACTCCTGCCTGTCCCTCAGGGCCTGAGTTCATACCACTGTCTCTACAAAGTCTCCAATTCCCAAAGGCTGAGCGGAGGGCATCCTTCAGTTTATCTCACCCCAAACTTGCCTAATGTTGCATGGAGTGATGCTGCGGCCTGCCACCCGACCATGTGGGACAATGTCTTAATCCCTATTGTCACATGTGCCAGAAACATAGGATATGCTCAGTAAACATTTTCTGAGTTAATTAGTGAGGCGATTTTTTTAAGAGAATACCTTGCTGGATATGAAGTCTCAGAGGAGGGTGTGGATTGGAAAGTGAGGGGAGAATTTGGAGGAATAAAAATGTCCCCAGTGACCTCTGAGAAGTGAGTTAGATGACCAAGACTTTTTCATCTATACCCCATCCAGTAAGGATCAGATCATCCTTAGGGTCATTCCTGAATATTAAGTACAATGATCTTAAATAGGGACTTCCCTGATAGCTCAGTTGATAAAGAATCTACCTGCAATGCAAGAGACCTGGGTTTGATCGCTGGGTTGGTAAGATCTCCTGCAGAAGGGAAAGGCTACCCACTCCAGTATTCTGGCCTGGAGGATTCCATGGACTGTATAATCCTTGGGGTTGCAAAGAGTCACTCAGTCAGCCGACTCTTTGCATTTTTCATTTTCAGAGTGGTCAGAGAAAGCTGTAGACACCTGTCCTGTTAATTAACTGACATTCACAAAGTGGGCATCTAAACATTATTTGCTAGTAATCAATTGAGCTCTTAAAATATACCTGCTGGTAGAAACACTCAGCTTTTCTAGGAATTTGGTGTCAGAGTAGATCGAACTGCGGAGAAGGCAATGGCAACCAACTCCAGTATTCTTGCCTGAAAAATCCCACAAACGGAGGAGCCTGGTGGGCTGCAGTCCATGGAGTTGCAAAGAGTTGGACACGACTGAGCAACTTCACTTTCACTTTTCGCTTTCATGCATTGGAGAAGGAAATGGCAACCCACTCCAGTGTTCTTGCCTAGAGAATCCCAGGGACAGAGGATCCTGGTGGGCTGCCCTCTATGGGGTTGCACAGAGTTGGACATGACTGAAGTGACTCAGCAGCAGCAGCAGCAGCAGATTGAAGTGAAATTAGCTGCCCTGAACTGGAAAAATACCTGGAACAATCTTCATCTACAATAATGAGAATTTAGGAAGAATTAGTGTATTATAAATAAACATATGTTATAAAGTAGTTATAATGTGCCTTTAAAATATGTACAACTATTTTTTAGCTATTTTTTTAGTGGTTTTATTTTTTAACTTTTTATTTTGTATAGGAGTATAGTCAATTAACAATGTTCAACTAGTTAACATAGTTTCAGGTAGACAGCAAAGGGACTCGGCAATACATGTGCACGTATCCATTCTTCCCCAAACTCCGCTCCCACCTAGGCTGCCCCATAACATTGGCAGAATTCCCTGTGCTATACAGTAGGTCCTTGCGGTTATCCATTTTAAGTAAAGCTGTGCATACATGTTGATCCCAAGCTCCCAATCTATCCCCGCCCAACCTTAGCCCTTGGTAACCATAAGTTCATCTCCAGGTCTGTGAGTCTGTTTCTGTTTTATAAATAAGTGACAAGAGCCCTTTTAACCTCTCCTTCATTCAGCTATCAGACATTCCCTTGACCTCACCCCATTCCGGTTCTCAAAGTTTGATGGTTGCCTTTGATAGGGTGTTGATCCTAGGTCTTTGTGAAAACGTTCCCAGGATGTTGGGTAAGTCTTCGCTCTTCCAAGGATCTGTGTTCCCAGCCAAACACAAACGGCCTGAAACTCTCTCCCTGTAGGGATGTGGGCTTTCACACACAGTTATGGGATGAATCCTGGGATTTTGGTGACAGGGACGTCAGGGAGCTGACAGCCCTTTGGGAACCCTTAGGTGGTTATTGTGGGGTGTGCGAGCCGGGATGCTTTGATCTCAAGCCTTCATTGTGTCATTAGAGAAACAGGGACTCAGAGAAGATGACTGACGCTCCAGGTCCTCAGTGAGTTGGAGCAGAACCAGAGGCAGGGCTCAGGAGACCACTCTGCCCACTCAGGACTCTCACCCCCACGACTTGACCTGATAACCTGCCTTTCTATTCTGTGCTGATGAAGATATCTTCACCTCAACAATCTGTTAGATTAGCACCTCTCAGTTATTGGTGGAATATTTTTAACTTTTCTCTGCTGGATCACTCCCGCCATTGTGTAAACATCCGGTCATTTCTCCCATCTGAGAACCTCTGTCCTAACCCATATTCCCCTCCAGGCACCCCCTGATTTCCTTAGTTTCCTCATTTCCTCCTCCCATTTTCTCCTGAGAAAGCTCGAAGCAGGGATCGTGAGTCAAGCTCAGATGCACCTGCCGCTCCATCATTCAGCATCTCTCGATTTTACACACTGTCAGGTATGGGTCACAATGCAGCATCCACACCTCTGAATCCTGGCCAGGGCTGTCCTCCCCTGTGGACCCATCAGCATCCCCTCATCATCCCTAGCCTTAAACACTCCCCACACTTGGCTGCCGGCCTCTTGATTCCCTGTCTCAGTTTGGGTTACCAGTCCCCCTTTCTGTCCATAATCAGCTTTTCTTTGCTCACCTTACTCACTTTCCAGGTGATCTCGTCCAATCTGATGACTTGGGAAACCACCCGCACGCTGGCGACTCCCCCAGTTATGATTCCAGCCTGTGTGTCTCCCCTGAGCTCCAGACTCTTGACCCTCTTGCATGTTACTGGGCACTTGAACTTAACTCCTCCAAAACAGAACCACTTGGCTCCCCTCCCCTCTTTATCTCCCTTTTCTTTGTGGTCCCCATCTCATGGCTGACCTTGAAGTCTCAGAGGCATCCTTCGTCTTCTTTCCTCACACCCCAGTAGTAAAAGTTGTTGGCTCAATCTTCAAAATATACCAGCATCGAATTCCAGTTGCCACTGGCCAGTCCCCGGTCACCTCCTGCCTGTACCCCCTTCACCGCACACTCTATCCATACTGCACACAGTAGCTAGAGGTACCCCAGGAGGCTTCTGTGCTCTGATTCCCCTGAGGCAGCCATTTCACTCAGAACTGATGCTGGAGTGCCCTGTGAGACCAGGGTCCCATCCTCAGAGCTCACCTCCTGGCCACTGTGCTCCAGCCTCACCAGCCATGTTCCCCATCAAGGGCCCAAGCACCGTGGCCCCTCGATTGAGGCCACACTTGCCCAGATATCGCTAGAGGTCAAGTCCCTGCCCCTCAGGTCCTGGAGGAAACCTCATCTTCTTGGTGAGGCTTTTCCCAACAGCTTTATTTGAAATGATGGCTGCCACCTCCACCCCATCAGCCCTCCACATCACTCTGCTTTGCGTAAGGAAGCACAAATCAGAGAGTGGTCCTGATCCCTGCTCTGCTCTTAACTGAACCTACCAGCAATGCAGGCGGGATGCGGGTGGGGGTGTCACATGACCCCTCTGGTGTCTCAGCAGCCTTTGTCCTAAACGGAGAGGTTAGGACTAAATGACCAAGGAATCAAAGTACCCTTTTACCTCTGAGAGCCCACAAGTCTACCAGAAATTTCCGTTTTCAAAATTACTCCATTCTGTTTCTTACAAATTTATTCATACATCAACCCAGCAATTTCGCTGTTAGGCATTTACCCAAGAAAAATGAAAGCATATATCCACGAGAAGCTTTGTACAAGAATGTTAATAGCAACCTTGTTCATAATAGCCCCAAAGTACAAGCCACTCAAATGTCCGTCAACAGGATGTATTCATGGACTTCTACTTGACAGTGGAAAGAAACAAATTGCTGACCCACACACAACTGTGGATAAATTTGACAGGCACACTGAATTAAAGAATCCCAATTTGCATAGCATGTTTCCACTTGTATGATGCTGTAGGCCTGGCAGAGTTGATGCACTGAAGTCAGGTGGTGGTTATCTTTGCTTGGGTCAGGGGTGCTCAGCTGGGAAGGCGCATCGGCTTGTGTATGGATTGTGAGGGTCCTCGACCTTGTGCCGGGTCCTGAGGGTACACAGGTGCAAACAAACCGCAAAGCTTATCAAACCTACACCAAAGAACTGCGTGTGTTTTTGTATGTCAATTACACTCCCCCTGAGATGTTTTTTAGAACCTCACACCATTTTTAAGCAAAGAGCCTAAATTCAGGATCACAGAGTGTGTTAGACATATAGGGGCAAGCCTCCTTCCCCTGGAAGCACGTACATGGGGTTGTGGGTGCTCCAAGCCTGGACGCAGAGCTGGGTGGCCCCAGAGCCTTGGGCCAGGTTCTGGTTCCGGGCCCAGGCCTGGGTCTTTCGGCATGTTTGAGGTCAGCCTGCTTTCAGGGTCAGAACCATCTCAGTCTGCTGTGAACATGTCGGAGGGAGGTAAACATCATGGCAGGGCTGCAGAATGGACGGGCTGCTTCTCTGAGATGCTTTAGAAACCCAAGGTGAGCACTGTGGACTGTTTTCAGAGAAAAGACCAAATGCAGCTCCAGAATGGATGAAGCAGCTTAGTTGTTCCAAAGTCCAGTCTCAGCTATTGGCGCTCCCAAGTCCCAAAGCTGCCAATGCGCTTTATCTCAATTTTACAAGTGCTAAGTGCTGGGATTTAAAGCCAAGAACAATCTTTTTCGAGGACGAGAAACACATGTTTCCCAATATCAGGACCAAAGCTTATGACCTTCGGGGAGAAGTCTGCACAGCTGCATGATTATCTGGGTAATTCCCCGCTGGGACAGAGATGTAGAGACCAGAGGTATAAATCCTAAACAAATACATACCAATCTGGGTAATTCAAGTAGCACTGAAAAATCCATGGTTTGTCTGAATTCGTCTTCCTGGGAAGTGAGCAGTCTACCTGGAAACAAGCTGCTATGTTTCCACCGACTTTTGGTCAAGGAAATGATCGAGATGCCAGCACCTACAGAGGGAGGGGGTCCTCTACTCACTGGGCAGCATATAAAAGAATAGTTCTGGGGGTTCAGAACATGAGCTGGTTCTCCCACCCGGGCTGTCAGACCCAGTGCTGGTTCCAGTCTCATGTCAATAGAAGTCATTAGCACAGAGTCATAAAACTCACCTCACCAGCTTTATTATATGGCTTATGTTCATTTTAGGGTTTGTTATACGGCTTGTGTTTGTTTTATGGGTTTTTTTCCTAATTTTAAAACTGATTCATAATCAGTATATTAAAGTTGAAATGGCAACCCCCTCCAGAATTCTTGCTGGGACAATCCCAGGGACAGAGCAGCTTGGTGGGCTACAATCCATAGGATCACCAAGAGTCAATTGAGAAATACAACAACTCAGATTAAAATGAGAATCGCTCAAAATCCTATTGCTCAGAGATGACTTATGTTAACATATCAATGTATGTCTCTGATATACATGTAAATGTATGACACTGCAAAAATGTCTCCACATTGTTCTACTATTCTGTGGTTTATTTTTTCTCTGTGAATATATCATGAGCATTTTCATGCCAATAAATGTTCTCCTAAAAGTAATTTTTCTATAGGTCGCACAGTAGTCCTTAACAATGAATCACAAGTTACCTAATTAAACACCTACTATTAAACCATAGTCCCAGGATGAATGGGAATGGCTACCCATTACAGGATTCTTGCCTGGAGAATTCCACAGACAGAGGAACCTGGTGGGCTACAGTCCATGGAGTCGCAAAGAGTTGGACACTACGGAGCAACACTTTCACTTTCCAGGATGAATCAATACAAAAAAGGAGATCTGTTATTATGAAATGAGTTTTTAAAAATCATGGGCTTAAAAACGAGGTTAAAGTGAAAATTCTAACATTTGACCAACTATAATCAAGAACATCTGGGTAAAGATGGAGGTTAAGACCGGATGTCAAAAACCTTTCCATCTCTAAAACATGACATTATCATCATCATCATCAAATGGGTGAGAACCGTCACTTAGCACTCACCCCTTCCACCATGTGAAGATGCACTCAAATGATGGCCATCTCTGAACCAGGAAGCTGGCTCCCACTAGCCACCAAACCTACCACCGCTTGATCTTGAATTTCCCAGCCCTCTGTGAAGAATAAATTTCCAGGGGGCTTCCTTGATGGCTCAAAAAAAAAAAAAAAAAAAATCCTCCTGACGATGCAGAAGGCATGGGTTTGATCCCTTATCGAGGTGAAGCCCATGTGCTGAGGAGCAATTAAGCCCGTGCACCGCAGCTACTGAGCCTGTGCTCCAGAGGCCAGGAGCCGCGACTACTGAGACTTTGTGCCACAACTACTGAAGCCCAAGCCCTGTAGAGCCCGTGCTCTGCAACAAGGGAAGAAACCTGGGAAGCAATGAGAAGCCTGCCCACTGCAACTAAGGAGTAGCCCCAGCTTGTCACAACTAGAGAAAAGCTCGAGCACCAACAAAGACTCGGCACAACCCAAAATAAATACACAAAATAATTTTTTTAAAAACAATGAATTTCTATTGTCTGTAAGCCCCACCCCTAGTCTGTGGTGTTTTTGTTACAGAAGCTCTAATGACTGAGATACGTGAGAACAGCTAGTGGACGAAATTCATGCATCAGTTTGCAGAATGGTGAGAGTAACATGGAAACTTACAATGCCATATGTAAAATAAATAGCCAATGGGAGTTGGCTGTATGACTCAGGAAACTCAAACAGGGGCTCTGTGACAATCTAGAGGGATGGGATGGGGAGGGAGATGGGAGGGAGGTTCGGGATGGAGGGGACATGGGTTCACCTTTGGCTGATTCTTGTTGATGTTTGACAGAAAACAACAAAATTCTGTAAAGCAATTATCCTTCAATTAAGAAATAAATAAATCAGAAAAAAGAAAGTGCAGGCAACAGTGCCGCCTCTATGACAGATTTTTCGATGGCTCTTGTCCTGGGTATTCCTCATTCTCAACTTGAAGACTTCATCAAATCTGCCTCTAGTAGGAGGTGTAAGTCCTCTGAGCCTCGCTGGTTTGTTTATGAACCTGGGATGAAATCTCAGCTACAATGAAAGGTTGTGAAAGCACCTAATACACACCCGGTAGGGATTTTTTGGCTCATTGTACTCATGCCGCTGTTGTTGTTTGGTCACTAAGTCCTGTCTGACTCTTTGTGACACCATGGACTGCAGTACGCCAGACTTCCCTGTCCTTCACTATCAACCAGAGTTTGCTCAAACTCATATCCATCAAGTCGATGACGCCATCCAACCATCTCATCCTCTGCTGCCTCCTTCTCCTCCTGCCTTCAATCTTTCCCAGCATCAGGGTCTTTTCCAATGAGTCAGCTCTTCACATCAGGTGGCCAGAGTTCTGGAGCTTCAGCTTTAGCATTAATCCTTCCAATGAATATTCAGGACTGATTTCCTTTAGGGTGGACTGGTTGGATCTCCTTGCTTTCCAAAGGACTGTCAAGAGTCTTCTCCAGCACCACAGTTCAAAAGCATCACTTCTGTGGTGCTCAGCCTTCCCTCTTCAGACCCCGGGCTGCCAGGCCTGGGCGCCGAGCCCCCTCTGGATTTTGTTCTTCTCTCCTCAACACCCACCTTTGTTCAGTCATCAACAAAGCTGAAGTTTCTAACAAGCAGACCCTCCAGCAGGGGCAGTGTGAAGTGGGGCACTGCCTCCCCCATCACCAGCCTCCTCCCTAAGCTGCTCCCAACAAATTCACCATTCACACAGCATCTGCCTTGCTCACTGGCAACTTCAAGACTCATGTTGTCAGGCTGCATTTTAACTTTCTGTACAGGAATGACTTGTTTTCCCTGGAGATTGTGAGCTACTTGGAGCCTAGAAAGAGTGTATAATCCTTCTGTTTATATTACACAGGATTCTTGTGGTTTCTCCATAAACACTTATTAATAACTGCAGATTTAATGAACAAGGCACTCTGATTTTCTGTATGTGTCTGAGTAGAGAGATTTCCCTGCTCTATGGGATGAGAGCATCCTCTGGTGTCTGGAGGTTTTCATTAGTCAAGGATCTTTCAAGTGACAGGGACCCAAATCAAAGGCCACTCCACTCCCCAGAGCCATGGACTCTGATACCACCAGAAACATCTAATCCTTGGCATGGTAGATTGTTCTAACTAGGCTCCCCTATGCATCAATGGCTACTGCCATTCACCCTCACCCTGACTCTGCACTTGGCCATGTATCTTGCTTCAGACAATTGTACATCAGCAAATATGATGCAAGCAGTTTGTTAAGCTCTGCACTTGGGTCCTGAGCACTTGGGATGTAGCCAGCCATCAGCTGGTCCCACCCAACCCCCATCTGCTTGCAGCCTGGTAAGGGAGCCAAAGGAAGACCAGCAGGAGACCACCTGGCCATCAGAGGGCTGAAGAATGAAGAGAGTGCAGGCATTTCAAGCCAGTCAACCCTGGGGTGACCTGTTTCATAGCAGATGCTAACTATGATCCTTGTTTTATTTCTCACTGGAGGCAGGGGACAGGGGTTAGCTGGAGGGGGGAAGCCGTGAGCCTGGACCCATGGTGGCTGACCCATGGATGGTCATCTTATGGCTCCAGGGATTCGTCATTCTTTATTCCTAACCTCCTAGTAGAAAGGTCCTGGTGGAGGCCTGGAGTCCCTCTGGCTTGGGCATCAAGCTCATCGTGGTCTATGTTTTAGGGGCCAGGGATGCAGGATTCTGTGTTTGATATTTGAGTGACCTGGTAACATTTCCACCCCATGAGGTCAGATGATAAAGCTTTCCAGATAAAGATTAAAATGTGAGTTAAGAGGAACTTGACAGAAAAAGCAAACACCCACCCCAGGGTTCCCATGCCCCTGATTCACCAGTGAACTGCTTCCTCGAATTCCTGAATTGCCATTCCGCTCTGTAGCAGGATGGCAGGGTTTGGACTCTGCTTTATCAGCTATTCAGGAATGAGCCACTCCTCTTGGAGAAGCTCACAACCATGCTTGCCCTCCAGGGCTTCTAACCACTTATCACTTCCCTTTCCTCCCATGGTCTTCATGGCCAGTGTTCCTAGGATGTCCACAAGGAAAACCTTGCTCTGGAGTCTTGCGTTTCTCTTGATGCTGTACACTCACCTCTGACTCAGTCCCGAGCACTCCTGATAAATACACTCGCCACCTTCCAGAACCTGGAAACATGTCCTCAGCTTTCCTTTTAGAAACTTCATCCACTCCTTCCTCACCCACCCCTATTATCCTGTGTTGAACTGAACACACACACAGGCAAAAGCACAGACATGCATGCATGCACACTCACAGTAGCGCCCAGACACCAGCCCACACCAAAATAAACATGCACCGTGTTGGCTAGAAGGAGGGGGGCTTTGGAATACCCGGCTGGTTCCTTACAGCAGCCAAGCTCCACAGTTGGCCTCCCTGTCTTTGGGAGCCAGCGTTTCCACCTGCTGATTGACAAGTATGCCTCCCTTTTCCAGTAGGCATTACATCTTATACCTTCACACTGCTTTATCCCTGCTGACAGGTTGATGTCCATCAGCTTATCAAGCTCAGAAGCTCCTGTGAAGGAGGTGTAAGTACAGTCACTTCTGTATTCAAGGGTCTCTCATTCGTGTGTTCAACTAACCTTGGATCGAAATTTCCATCCATGGTCATGATCTTGGCTGGCCACAACCTGCAGCATCTTGAAGCAGGGCTTCAGTTTCTGGCCAGAGATGGAGGTCGGGTCATGGTGTTAAGGGCACTGAATCTTAACCACTGTACCGGTGGTCAGTGACAAGACCCTGGCCCTTTGGTTTTGCAGGAAAAGAATTCCCACAAAGATGAAAAGTAGTGAAACAAACAAAGCATTTATTAGAAGAGAAAAAGAGTACAGTATGTGTGGCGCTTCTGAACTTGACAAGCTGATCAGCACCAACCTGTCAGCAGGGATAAAGCAGTGTGAAGCTGTAAGATGCAATACCTACTGGAAAAGGGAGACATACTTGTCAATCAGCAGGTAGAAATGTTGATTCCCAAAGATGCAGGGGCAGAGTTAGAGTTGCCGAGTCACAATCTTGTGGTAGTTTGAATTACTTTTCTTCCAAGTTTCCTTTGGCCAATCATTTTTATTGGCCTGGTTTACAGTCCATATCTGGTATATCTCAGGTTCCCCCCTGTGTGTGCTCATTCATCTATTAGCTAAGCTGGATTCGACCGCAGAGGCCTAGGGGTAGCCTGGCCTCACTTTGCATCACTCCCCTTTTGACCTTCAAGGAGCCCTTCTGCGCATGTGTGGTCGGGGAGGCCTCTTGACTTTAAGAATGAAAATACATGGTCTCCTATCTTCTATCTGAGCAGGGCTTAGTCTCCTCTCTCATTTGCCCTGATAGCCTCATTTTGGAGTGTGGGTTTGCAGGGGATGGATCTCCAGTTGCTTTACCTGGGGGTTGGGGGTGCAGCGCATCTACCTCCTGCCTCGGTTGGTGGACTTGTCAGAGACAAAACTTGAAGATGTGGAGGCCAACTATATTGCACTATCTTAATAAAGGGCATGAGCCTCTGTGGATTTGGGGGTCCAGGGGTTCTTGGAACCCATATGCCAGGGGTAGTAAGGAGGGCCAATAATACCTACCTCCATTTTTGTGTGCAGAAAACTAGTTTTAGGGCAGCAAAGTTGAGCGTCAGGATGTGGCCAACTGCCCTGCTTCTAGGCTTTTCCAAGTCGGTAGCCAGGGACCCACCTTCAGCTCAGAGCGCACCCCCTCTCCACACTGTCCCTCCATCCTGGGACAGCCCAAGCTCACTCCTGCTGCTGAAGCCGCTTCTTTGTGGCCTCCCCACAAGCACACCCTCCTCCAGCATCCTACACACCTAAACCATCTCTCAGATAAAGCGTATATGAATGATCTTTCAAGATGCCGCCTACAAGCCAAATGTACAGTGTTTCCACCCTCCCCAGAGGGCTGGAGTTTCCTTATTTCCCCTCAGAGCCTCGGCAGCTGCTGTGAAAACATCCTATATTATATCATTTTTCCTCTTCACTCTTCTCCTTCAGATTTCTCCATTTTTAGTAAAACATTACTGAAATAGTCGCCAGGAAATCCTGTTTCAAGTGCAGCAGCCTCCTGGCTTCAGAGAAAGGCGGTCAAGTTCATTCTTCATCTTCCCAAGTCTTCCTGCAACCTCCCTTTGGCAAAAGACATCAAACTGTTTCATCTGCACAGGACTTGGTTTGTTCCAATAAGAAAACAGAGCTTGGAACAATTCTGCAAATATTTATCAAACACTGACTTTGTTTCCTCTTAGAGAAGAGATCCCGTCTTTCTTGGGGCACAAATTTGCATCTCTGAGGAAGATTCTAGCCTCAAGAGGGGTTATAAGGAGAAAAAAAATCCTTCTCCATGTTAACTGTGTAAGCTTATTTCAAGTTGAATATTATTAAAGTAGAGTTTAACTTTTATGTTAGAAAATCTAATGTTATTATAATGCCTTGCAGCTTTCCTTCTGGTTTGTCATGCAACATGACACCTTTGGTTTCTGGAATGATGGATGGAATGATCATGAAAGGAAGAGATTGGGAGTCACAAGTGTGAGCCTTATTTGAGCTTGTGATCTGGTAAGTTTTCGACCTTAAGTATAACACAGTCAAAGCATTTAAACAAGGAGACCATTGGATATGGTGGGCTCTAATGCCAAGGCAATCCACAGCATTAACCAAAATCTAAGCCAGAGATAACACACCTGAATGTGAAAGATGAAAATCAAGAATAATCAGTTACAAACAGCCACTAGACTTTCTCAGAAAAAGGCAATTGTTTAAGCCTGAAAGAGTCAAATAACTTCCTTGCTTGGTTCCCTCATCTTCTTCCAAAAAACAGCACCCTGGCTCATGTAGGTATAGCGTTCCTGACCACATTTGGTTTGGAGATGCCTGATTCAAGTTAATATTTGCTCAAATAAACTTTTAAAAATGTTTACATACCTCTGTTAGCCTTTTAACAAGTCATAACCAACAAGACCTACTGCAGAAAACAGGAAACTCTGCTCAATATTATATAATGACCTAAATAGGAAAAGAATTTGAAAAAGATCAGATACATGTATATATATATAAATGAATCACTTTGCTGTACACCTGGAAATAATGCAACATTTTTAATCAACTATGAAAAGTGAAGATGTCACTCACTCAGTTGTGTCTAATCTTTGCAGCTCCATGGACTATAGCCCATCAAGCTTCTCTGTCCACGGAATTCTCCAGGCAAGAATACTGGCATGGGTTCCTTCCCTTCTTCAGGGGATCCTTCTGATCCAGGGATCGAAACTGGGTCTCCTGCATTGCAGGCAGATATTTTACCATCTTGGTACTCCAATATATATAAAAAAATTAAAAAACAAATAAACAAATCAGGGACTTCCTTGGTTCTCCACTGGATAAGATACAGTTCTCCAGTGCAGGGGATGTGGTTCCAATCCCTGGTCAGGGAACTAAGGTCTATATGCTTTGTGGCCAAAAAACCAAAACATAAAAAAACAGAAGCAACATTGTAACAAATTCAATAAGGACTTTAAAAAATGGTTCAAATCAAAAAACCCTTTAAAAAATAATCTAAAAAATAATTCATATGTTCTCTAAGCCTGTTTCCTAATCAGTAAGATGCAGCCTAATACATACTGTGATAAAGGTTTATGAGCAGATTCAACAGTGTGTGAGAAAGCATAGCACAGGATGGCAATGGTCATGTTGTAGGGATTGCCAAACTACGCAGGTAAGTCCCTTTCACCAACAAAGAAACGGTTTCTGTACTTTTCATATAGTGAGAGTGAAAGTCACTCAGTTGTGTCTGACTCTTTGCGACCCCACGGATTATACAGTCCATGGAATTCTCCAGGCTAGTATACTGGAGTGGGTAGCCTTTCCCTTCTCTAGGAGATCTTCCCAATCCAGGGACTGAACCCAGGTCTCCTGTATCACAGGCAGATTCTTTTACCTGCTGAGCCACAAGGGAAGCCTGTTTACTAAATATTAGTGAATTTCATATTCTTTCTCATAATGGCAAACATATATATTCTTCGTCTCCATCAATAGTCTGAAAGGAGTTGCATTCTGGAATCCTTTAGGGACACTTTCAACCAAAAAATGAGACCTCTCGGGGCTGTCAGATCTTTTCAGCCTCTCTTTGTTGCTGGTATTCCACCAACTCTTGTTGAAAGTAAACAAGAAAGTAAGAACTCTTCTTATTTCCTTATAGCCCCAAGACAGTGCTATAGAAGATTCTTTTCCAAGAACCTTCCATTTTCCCATTCTTGAGACATTCCTTTGGAATGAGCAGGAGTCATTTGCCCTTCCCAGCTGTTTTCTCTGTTGGTTTTGCTTGATTTCTCCTACCTCCAATTTGGTGGTTGTTATTTTCTTGCTCCTTCTTCAGAACACGTGCATACGTGCTAAGTCACTTCAGTCATGTCCAACTCTTTGCCATTCATGGACTATAGCCCATCAGACTCCTCTGTCCATGGTTTTCTCCAAGCAAGAATATTGGAGTGGGTAGGTGTTTTCTTTTCCAGGGATCTTCCTGACTCAGAGATCAAACCCAGGTCTCCTGCATTGCAGGAAGATTCTTTACCACTGAGTTAACAGGGCAGCCCAAAAGTTCCAGCCAAATACAAGTTCATGTTTTTATTTCTTGATTTTTATGCTTCTTAACATCAGATCAGATCAGTCGATCAGTCTTGTCTGACTCTTTGCCACCCCATGAATCGCAGCACACCAGGCCTCCCTGTCCATCACCAACTCCCGGAGTTCACTCAGACTCACGTCCATCGAGTCCGTGATGCCATCCAGCCATCTCACCCTCTGTCGTACCCTTCTCCTCCTGCCCCCAATCCCTCCCAGCATCAGAGTCTTTTCCAATGAGTCAACTCTTCGCATGAGGTGGCCAAAGTACTGGAGTTTCAGCTTTAGCATCATTCCTTCCAAAGAAATCCCAGGGCTGATCTCCTTCAGAATGGACTGGTTGGATCTCCTTGCAGTCCAAGGGACTCTCAAGAGTCTTCTCCAACACCACAGTTCAAAAGCATCAATTCTTCGGCACTCAGCCTTCTTCACAGTCCAACTCTCACATCCATACATGACCATAGGAAAAACCATAGCCTTAACTAGATGAACCTTTGTTGGCAAAGTAATGTCTCTGCTTTTGAATATGCTATCTAGGTTGGTCATAACTTTCCTTCCAAGGAGTAAGCGTCTTTTAATTTCATGGCTGCAGTCACCATCTGTAGTGATTTTGGAGCCCAGAAAAATAAAGTCTGACACTGTTTCCCCTGTTTCCCCATACAGAGGGATTTTTACAACCTTAAAGTACTAGTTCAAATATCGTCAATTTCTGGCTTTTCTTCAAGACACAGAATCATCATTTTTCTCTTCTCCTTTATTTGGTTGCTTATCTTCAGATGTCACAGTTCTTTATCTTTGATCTCATCAAATCAACAAAAACAAACAAGCAAATATTCAACTGGCTGAAAAGCAAGGACCAAGTCCGGCTGCTGACTCAACGTTAAGCTTAGCCCCAGTTGCATTGCATTTGCTTTATTCCCTTCTATAGAAAATAGTCCTCCTGCATCCCTGGAGTTTTGTCTGTTTCCAAAATCTGCCTGGACAGTTTCTGAGCTCATCTCCACTCCTGGATCTGGCCACCCTTCTTTGTTCCGCTGAGACAAGCTTCCACCACCAATTACAAGTTTGCTCCCCATACTCTACTTGGAAGTCTACTCATATGAAGGTGAGTTTGTACATGAGGCCACATTGCCAGGAGACATCTTTGGTCCTTCTGAGAAGAACAGGTATGTCCGGGCCCTTCTGCTGCTTCTGCATCACACCTGCATGCAGCTCACCTGACCCAGGTGTTCACACAGGCACCCTGTAGTTGTTCATGGCTATGCAGTCAGTTACCCTCATACTCAGCCACTTGTTCACAACCTGCAGGTTTGGGTTCTGGATGGATTCAGGTAGGAAGTCCTCACTTGGAATCCCTCAAGTGGGTACTATCAGACACCTATTGGAGCTTCTAGCTCTACCCAGACTACATGTTCCAAGTGACTGGCTTGGCTGACAGGTGATGCCGACTGTTGGTAGGGAGCTCAGCTGAAGCTGTGGATCAGGGCGTCCACATGTGCCTGTTCACATGGCCAGCTTGTCACAGCGTGGGGGCCAGCTTCACCTGGGGACATCCCCAAAGGACATCCCCAAAAGAACTCCCAAAGGCGGGAGTTCTGTGAGACCAAAGCCAAGAGGCAAGATTTCCTCTTCTCTGTCCTTGGAGTCCATATAGCATCACGTACTGCATCAGTGATTTTCTGAGCAGAGGGGACGGGGACCCACCTCTCACTGGAGGTACATCTGAGAATTTGCACCATCTTCAACCCACCAGCATGCCTGAGCCTTTCTTCAAACTATGAGGACTGAGGAAGTCAACCTGAGTTGACTGATCAGGAGGGGTCCCTGTTATCGGAGAGCAAGTGGCTTGAGACCTAGTCTCTGACCTCCAGTTTCCTCACCTGTAAAAGTGGGGACAATGCCCACTGGGTGCTGGGATTAGATGAGGAAATGCGTGCAGATCCCGCGTCCACGAGTGCACTGACAAGTCAACCACAAGGAGCTCCGCAGAGCAATGCCTTGGGGAAGACCTCAGTTCTGGCGCTTCCGACCTCCTCTCCTCACAGGCTCTGGAGCTGGGGCCTCGTGACCAGGGAGTTAGAAGGAAAGCATCTCTCTCTTTCTCTCTCTTTTATTTTCTTCTCTCAAATACACTGACTCCTCCGGTTTCAAGGTGGCCAGCTCAGAAACCCATCTATCACCCTGGGACACTCCAGGACATCCTTCTCTTGGTCTTTTCTTGTACCTTCCAAACTAGATTCCCACTTCGGCTGGTCCAAAGGGAACTAAGTCTTGCTTGGGCTCTCCCTGGCTTCCTGGTCCTCCCGCCCCTGGTACACAGGTGGCAGGGGGTAGAGGGGCATGCTATGAGCACTGGATCTCAGTCAGGGCATGTTTTGGGGGAGGATGATAGACGTTGTCCACGCAGTGGAGGGAAGAGGCATCAGGAATGGTGAGTGGCACAGAGTGACCCTGGAGAAGGACCTGGGCTCGCACCATCCAAGTCTGCAAACAGGTGCAGTGACCATGAACCTGAGGCCAAAACAATCACCTTGGGTGCAGCAGGAAGGTGGGCCCTCACTTGGGAACTTCTGCTCTACAGAGCCCAGGCTTAGAGGTGACAGGCAGGCCACCACCATCCAGCTGGGAGGACTAGGATCTTTGATCCCCCAAGAGGATAGACCCTTTTTTCTGTTGTTACTCAGGGAATCAAAGGCTTGGGGAGGCCCTGGGGGATGGTGAGCCCTTGAACAACTGTCAAGAAGCTGTCATGGTCACAGCTCCACCCCGAATTCTGGCCACATCCCCAAAGGCACAGGGGGGCTGCTCCAGCCACAGTGACCTCTCTCCTCTGAACAATTGTCTTGCTTTTATTGAGCTGTTTTCCCTCAACACAGCCCTTAAAATAGCAGCATGGCTGTTCTGAAAGGCACTTAGGTTGGCCGGCCTGGAATTTCCTGAAACCGCCCAGCATGGGCACTCAGCACACAGGGCCCTTCCAGCCACCCACCCACCCGGGCACTGCCCAGCCCTGGCCTTTCCTGCTTCCCGCCAGCCCCACACTCTGCCCTGGGCAGAGGGTTTGGTGGTGAGTGTACCCAGGAGCGTCAGCACCACTCCTTGCCCTGACCCCAGGGTGGGACACAACAGGAAGGTCCTTTGGGGGCTCCCTCGCAGGCGGGTGGGGGCACATGGGTGGGGGCCAGAGCTGAGCCTGGGCATCTGAGGTCACAGGGTCAGCAACACTTTCTCCATTTGTGGGATTTTTTTTTCTTTCGTTGCACTTTCTTACTTTTAGGATATGAGTCAGAAATAGTCTCAAAGTACTGCTTTTCCAGAGATCACTGGTCTTGGACTAAAGGTGTGGCGATAGCTCCCAGTGTTTCTCAGGGCCCCAACCAACTATGCTGGGAAGCTCACCCTTCCAGGGCTTCATCTCGTCCACACCTGGAGAAACCAGGTCAGCTGAAGCAGAACAACCAGCGCAGTAGAAATCAGATGGACAGGAAGATAGATGTAAAGTCTACAGAGGGACAAGCTTTTGTGCCAAGGGGTCCTTAACCTATGACTAGAAACCTGGTACTCGAAGAGCCTGACCACAGCACCTGTTCCCTGCCTTGAACACATGCAGGGATGGTCCAGGAATACCAGCGGTCCTGTGGGCCCGATGCGTGTTGACATTAGACTCAGGTAAGGGCTTCCCTGTTGGCTCAGATGGTAAAGAGTCTGCCTGCAAAGACGGAGACCTGAGTTCAATCCCTGGGTCAGGAAAATCCCCTGGAGAAGAAAATGGCAACCCACTCCAGTATTCTTGCCTGGAGAATCCCACAGACAGAGGAGCCTGATGGGCTACCATCCATGAGGTCGCAAAGAGTCAGACACAACTCAGTGACTTTCACTTTCAAGGTGAATCCAGGCCCAGCTTAGAGACAATCCTGCTCCCTGCCCTGAGTGGGTGTTATTCTTGCCCCTCGACTATCTCTGCTCATGGGCACGACCTACAGGAAATCTGACCTTGGCCTTCTGGAAGGTTCTTGAGCCTCTTTCTTTCCTTCCTTTCCCCTGGTGGGAGCTATGAAGGGGCTGGGCTGACCTCGTCAGAGCATTGTCACAGCGGTCATTGCCACCGGCTCTGGCCTGCTGGAGACTCGTCCCCAGCTGAAGGGCCCCCACCAGGCCTGGGAGCTCAGCACGGCCCGAGTATCCTGTGGAGCAGTTATCACCTGAGGAGTCTTGAGTCTCCCACTTCTGGGGTGGGAAAGGACACCTTGATGGGTGGGGAAGGCAGGGGGGCTGCTGAAGCTGGAAGGGCTGGATCTTCTACTCTCTTGGCTCCTCTTTCAGCAGGCTTTTCCTTCTGGGGTCCTGATCCCATGACAAAGGGCCACAGTCAAGACTCTGGGACCTGAGGAAGGGGCTGCCTGAGAAGGAAACCCACTGGGGACCTCACTGTCGCAGCAGGAGGTAGCTGCCACGCCATGGGGCAAGCAGGACCTGGGGTACAGGGTAGGAATCCGAGTGGGTGGTGAAGGCAGATCCACTCTGTGATTGCAGCCACCGGTCCTGATGGATGCTTAGTGTCCATCCCCCAGACTTGCCCCCAAGAGTTATGTGGGAGGAATCAGTATCACTGAGTTGCCCTGGTAGTTCAGCTGGTAAAGAATCTGCCTGCAATGCACAAGACTCCAGTTCAACTCCTGGGTTGGGAAGATCTGCTAGAGAAGGGATAGGCTACCCACTCCAATATTTTTGGGCTCTCCTGGTGCCTCAGATGGTAAAGAATCTACCTGCAATGTGGGATATCTGGGTTCAGTCCCTGAGTTTGGAAGATTCCTTGGAGAAAGGAACGGCTACCTACTCCAGTATTCTGGCCTGGAGTATTCCATGAACAGAGGAGCCTGGCAGGCTACAGTCCAGGGGTTACAAAGAGTTGGATATGACTGAGCGACTTTCACTGAGTTTAACAAGATACCATCTCCTTTCACCCCTACATCAAGACACCATAGTATAGCTGAGTTGGGGGGACTGCATCCTCTTATCCCACCCCCCATCTTTTTGGATGGATCTAGTGAAGGTGGTTTTCACTGCAGAAATAGTTTGGGATCCCTCTGACTAACCTAGGTGTATGACTGACACCCTGTCCTCACAGTGTGGGGGACACTGGCTGGCTGTCCCCACATTTGGACTCTAATGAGTCTCCCTCAGGACCTTACCATAGGAGGAAAGGACCCCGGGTGGAGGAAGGGGTGCTCGGGGCTCTGTACCTCAGCCTGTGGACCGGTCCTTACTAGCTGTGTGACCTTGGGAAAGTCACTTACCCTCGCCAACATTAACTGGCCTCACTTGCAGAACAGTCGTTAAGAACCACAGTTGAAACCATGACCCTTCAGAAACAAAAGCATGCTGTGGAAATGTCAGTTGTCGTTATGCATGGTCGAGTTTTTATGAGCTGCTAAAGGGAGATTTGGCTGAACACCCCTTCCTCCTTCTCAGCCAACTCAAGGAGGCAGGTCAAGTGTCTGCTCTAGGAGGAACCACCCCGTCAGTCAACTGGGCTAGAATTTTTCAAACACTTCTGGCTCATTTAGTTGAGTGCTTAACTTAGCAGATCAGACTGAGCCCGGAAGAGGAGACGTTCCTGCACACCCTCAGAAATTGTGTGTTACAGCCACACGACGGGGTGGGAGCAGGGGCAAGTGGGAGCCTGGCTTCTGAGACCACAGCAATGATTATGTCCACACTCACAGGATTGGAGGACATGAAAGGAATCTGTTATTTTCCCCTCTGTGGATCACAACCCAGTCTCCTGGGCAGCACCAGGGCCCGTCCAAACCATGAATCTGGCTGCGTCCAGATTCAGCAGCTGTCAGCAGCACAGACCCAACCCCGAGACTATTCCACTCAGGGGGCTTTGGAGGAGCAGGATGGTTGGGTCCTTCAGCAGAGTCCAGGAGAGAAAGCTGGAAAACAACCTCAGGACCTCAGAGGTGTTTGCTGGAGGTGGTGCAGGTTAGTGTGTGTGAGGTAAGCCAGCTCCACATGGCCATGCAGGGGGACCGGACGGCCACCTCTGTCCATTCTGACCCAGGAGGAAGGACCCTCCAGCCTCTCTGCCCCTAGCGGTCAGCCCACAGCCACGCCTGCCTGGCACTGGCGCCTGCCGTGGTCCAGCCCCTGAGGGTCTCTCCTGAGAGGTGCAGGAGCCTCCCATCATTCTCTCTCTCTCCCAGGGCATCCTGTCTCCCTGTGCACCCAGGACTGGGGCAGGTTTTGTTTCGTTTTGTTTTTCAGGGCTTTACAGAGACTTGGAAAGCGTTTCTGCAGAGTTTTTCAAACTGGGAATTGGAATTCAATTTTTATTCTTTCTTAGAGAATTTCTGGAAGCCTCTGTGAGGCCCGCATCCTAAATGAGTGAGCTGTTGTTATCTGGGGGCTCTGGGTCCTCCTTTGGCTGCAGACGGTCCTTGAGAATCAGGCAATTCCCCAGGTGCCACAACAGTGAAAACCAGGTCACAGGACCCTGCCTCAGGCCGCTTCTTCCCTCTGGAATCCCCAATTGTTCAGTGTCTGCTTCTTTATATGTGTAGAATGTCTAAGTTGTTCTTTTCTCTCACTGTCGGGAGGAAAATGTAGGAAGAAGAAATAAGGATTAGCTATTTGGTGGCTTGAAAGTAGATTTTAATAGTCACTGAAGCTAGTCATGTGGACCATTCCTGCTGAGTTGGAAGAAGCAGTTGTCAGGAATAGGGCTGAAGAGGAGAAACCTCAGTTCTTCATCTAATAAACATGAAGTTTATCCTCAGGGACAGTGACGGAAAAGGAGGGATGATCCCAAGCAGGAAAAATGTCTGGATTTGCACTTCCGAAAGTGGGATTTGCACTTTTGTGACTGTTGGTAACAATGGTGAGGAGGCTGCTGCAGCATGAGGGTCACTGTGAGGCAAGGAGACAGGGGACCTCCAAGGTGTTCCATGTTGGGACACAGCCTCGTTTGGCAGTGGCTGGACCACAGGAGCAGAGGAGAGGAGCAAGTATGTCCCCGGCCTCTGGATTAGGATGCTTTACAGGGTATGTGTGGTTCAGCCAAGGGGCACCAGAGTCTTTATCATGGGCTGTGCTTGCTTAGGAATCTGGGCCAAGCTTCCAACTCAACTTCATGGAGGGTGTGATCTCAGGGCAGTGGGAGTGAACGTGGAGGGAGGCAGAGGAGGAAGGCAGAGACCACGAGGGGTGAGCAGAGACGATCCTGGCTCCTGGATGTAGACCACCGTGGTGACTTCTCGTCCAGCCAGCAGGGCCACCTGGTCTCATGGCCTTTAAAGGCAAGAAGGGGGAAACTGGTTTTGTGGCCTTTTCTATATCCTTCTCTTGCTGAGCCGTTAGCTTCTCCACCACTCCGGGCTATGTTACCTGATACCTCCAGGCATGTCCAAGTCCAGAGATGGAGTCTGGACTGGGGCCACAGGGAGTCTGAGTGGGCTGAGCTCACATGGGACTTGCAATCCTTCTGTGGTGGGTGCAGCAGGGGCCTTGCAGGAGCCCAGCCCAGGGGAGGCCAAGAGAAGCTCCAGTTTGGGGAGATAACACAGCAGGAGATACGGCTGGACTGGGGGGGGTGTTGAGTTCTCCTCTGAGCAAGGAGTCAAGGATGAGGATAGAGGAGGCAAGTGAGAGCCTCCAGCCCCCAAATCCACCTCAAACGAGCAGCTTGATGACCAGGACAGCTAGCTGTGCTCTGAGTGACCCAGTGCTCCGGGAGCCCACCCTCAGACCTGGAGCTCCGGGTCCTGGGCTGCTAGGAGAGGTGTGTGCATGCAGGACTCAGAACGCAGGGCTAGGGGGATGGGCTATAACTCAGTGAAGAGGGAAGGAGCAATGCATGGACAAGTTCAAGGTCCATGAAGTCGGCAGGCACTGACCTTCAAGGTGGGTGGGGCTCGGTTGGCAGAATGGAAAAAGATGATCAGCGATGAACCCTCCTCAAAAGAACAAGAACAATATCATGTCCTTTATACATGGAATTCCTAAAAAAGGGTGTACAAATGAACTTGTTTACAAAACAGAAGTAGAGTCACAGATGTAGAAAATGAACTTATGGTTACCAGAGGAGAACACAAGGGGAGGAGGAGGAGGGATAAGTTGGGAGATTGGGATTGACATATACACATCACTAGTCATATTTCTAAAATAAATAACTAATGAAGACCTACTGTGTAGCACAGGGAACTCAGAACTCTGCAATGGTCTATATGGGAAAAGAATCTTTAAAAAAGGAGTGGATATGTGCATGTGTATAACTTACTTACTTTGCTGTACACCTGAAATTACACAACATTGTATGTCAACTATACTTCAATGAATTTTTTTAAATAAAGAATGAGAGTGGAAGACTGTGGGGCTCAGGGCTGAGGGCAGGTAGTCCACAGGCAAAGACTTCTGAAAGGTCGAGGAGGTACACGAGATGGAGAGAGTCTCTTGGGGCCTGGCACGTCGAAGAAGTTCTGTGACCTTTATCAGCATAATCAATTATAGGAATAAATTTGGTATATTCAAGCTAAGGCTTTCCATCCGCAACCAAAAATATGAAACAAAGGCTGCAAGTGAAGCTGCAGCTTCAAGCCACATTTTAAGGAATCTCGCTTCCCTGCCTCCATTTCAGGTTTTTTTCTAGTTTAATAAAGAAGGAGGAATGATCTTGAGACAGAAAAATCTCTCAGCCTTGCAGTAAAGCAAAGAACGCAGCGCAATCCTTTGAACTTAGTGTCTCGGACAGGGTACGGGGATTTTAAGAAAGGCTTTGTTTTTCAGAAATGGAACCAAGAAAAGCAAAGGAAGACAAGCCCCGTAAATATTCTCTGAAACCCATCCACTCTTTGGAGTCTTCTCCACAAATAAGTTTATCTGTTTCTGGAAATGTATTTTGTCATCCTCATAGGCATCCAAAAAAAGGAAGCCTTGCTAGGGCTGAGACAAAATTCTTCACGCTTTTACACATTTAGACCTAGGAAAAAATCATGATAATTTTTCTAAATTTCTCAGCAGAACCTGTTGGCATTTTGTATTGGTTTTGGTCAGTTGGTAAAAGAATTATCATTTTATTTTCCCATTTCTTATCACTCCCTATTAAGTGTGCAAGTGTCTTTCTCTCTAATTGGACCTCTAGGCGATCTGATTTTCTCACCAGGAATCCATTCAAGATTCCATTCCTATACTTAGTTGCTGCCAACTGCTTTCTGATTTTTTTCCCCTAACTGCTAGCTGTTGTCTGACGGGTCTTTACTTCCCCAAAACATCTACTTTGGGAAAGAAGACTCTCCCAGAGGGGCATCTGCATCGTGGGAAGAGTCTGGCAGCTATCCAGGAGGAAGACAATGAATAATGAGTCCATGACTTTGCCAACATTCTGTTAGAGGTCCAGAGGAATGATAAAAATTCCTTTGGAGAAAGAGGCGGCACATGCTGTTAAGTGATGGATCCCACATGAAGGGTGAGAAAAGCATGGTCTAAAATCAGCCTTAGAAGGTTTTCCTAGACCTAATCAAACTTACAAGCTTTTGCACAGCAAAGGAAACCTATAGAATGGAAGAAAACATTTGCAAATGATACAACAAACAAGGGCTTAATATTCAAAATATACAAACAGTTCATACAATTTGATGCCAGAACCCAAACAACTCAATTTAAAAAAGGGGCAAAAGACTTAAAAAGACATTTCTCCAAAACGACATACAGGTGACAAATAGGCACATGAAAAGAAGCTCAGCACTGCTAATTATTAGCAAAATGCCAATCAAAACTACAATGAAGTACCACCTCATGCTGGGCAGCATGGCCATCATTTAAAAGTCTATAAATAACAAATGCCGGGGAGGGTATAGAGAAAAGGAAATCTTCCTGCACTGTCGGTGGGAATGTAAATTGGTGTAGCTACTGCAGAAAACAGCAAGGGGGATCCTCTGAAAACTAAAAATAGAATTGCCATATGCTCTAGCAATCCCACTCCTGGGCACATACCCAAAGAAAACCATAATTCAAAAAGACACAGCCTCCCCTATGTTCATAGCAACACTATTCACAATAGCCAAGACATGGGAACAAATTAAGTGTCCATCAACAGATGAATGGATAAGGAAGGTATGGCACATATGTACAATGGAATACTACTCAGTCATTAAAAATAAAATAATGTCATTTACAGCAACATGGACGGACCTAGAGATCACCATACTAAGTGAAGTAAGGCAGAGAAAGCCAAGGACCATATGATATCACCTACATGTGGCATCTAAAATGTGACACAATTGAATCTATGAAACAGATCAGGGACGTAGAATAGACTGGTGGTCGCCAAGGGGAGGAGCGAAACAGGTTGGAGAGGGAGTATGGGATGAGCACCTGGAAACAGTTGTATGTATAAGATGGACACACAGGGAACTGTATTTAATATCCTGTGGTAAACCACAGTGGTAACAAATATGAAAAGGAACGTATTTGTATATACCTGAGTCACTTTGCTGTGTAGTAGTAATTAACACAACATTGTAATTCAAATACACTTCCAATAAAAAATAAGTTTAAAAATTAAAATTGAAAAAAAGAGGTTGGTCCTAGAGGTGCCGAGTCTCATTCAAGGATTGGAGCTTGACGGAAGCAATCTGTATCTCAAATACTGCTTCCCAGTACCCTCCACTCCCCCACCTTATCCACTCCTGTCCTTTCTTCACCTGCACATCCTGCCTTTTAGGGTTCGGGGTCTGGGCAGACTGAGAATAAAGCAAAGTGAATCAGAAGGAAAGTAAACAAATTAAGCCTTTATCTGAAATGGCATTTCTTAATATCTTGCTCTTCATTTTCTGTGATTTATTTAACTAACGAGACTAGACTGAGTTATCAAGATATGTCTATCTGGTGTGATTAAAACCCTAGAAGGAAAAACGTTAAAGCTTAACTGAGCAGCTCCAGCTTGTAGTCCTGGGACACAGGAGGTGACTGACTGAACATGGTTCTTGGCACAATTCTCTCCTCTTCTTCTTGATACCAATACTGCCATGGAAATGACAGAAGCCTACGTGGATAAGCCCTCCCTGGGGCGTTTTCATTTCAAAAAGGAACCACAACTGTAAAGCTAAGGAAAAAGCATTTTAATTGAGGAATCAAGTCAGCCAGTGATTTAGTAAAAATACAGGGATGGTCCCGGGGACCTTGACCCTGAGGGATTTTCCCATACAAACTGGTCAGATCTGTACATGAGTAGAGACTGTGAGATGTGGGAAGTTGTCCTGGTCCCTCTGATGCATGTTCAACTGTCACATCCGTGAAGGAAAACACGGCCACCTGGAAATCGGACCATCTGAATACTAGTTTTGCTCTGGCCCCTTACTGTGCTGTTAAGGGTATAAATCCCATTCTCACTCTTATTTTCTTTGTTGGTAAAATAGAAGTAATATATGGCTGCAGCTTGAAAATCAAAGAGCATGGTGACATTATCATTCTCGCTAGTATCACTGAAGTCTCAAACTTCAGGAAATTGCAGCAAAAAAAAAAGGGAAATTATTCTTAACTTCGTTGCCCCAGAGCCACCAAATTTTCCTCAAATTTACCCTATCTGAAAAAAAAAAAAAGAAAATTGATTGAATAAGTGTCAGATACTATTTTAGCCCTTTAGAGTTGCTGAGTTTTGCTTAATAATCTCCAGAAAGGCTGATGTATGTGGATATTTAGAGACATGGGGGAACATTTGGAGAACATTTTCTTCCCTTTTTTTTTCGATTCCCACTATTGTTCAGTGAGATAAAACAATGACAAGTCCATTAGCTAATCATCACCTGATAAGAGGCATCGCACAGTTTATGAAAGGAAAAAAACACCGGCAAACACATCCAAGGTAACAGAGGCTGATCACAGTATCTACAGAAGGTTTCCGTTTACAATTTCCATTGCAGATGGTTAGCAATGCCATGAAAACCGATCAAGCAGGCTGCTTGGCACCTAGAAGGCACGACTGGGGCTTTCAACGTTCATGTTCTATAAACACTTTCATGAAAGTTTCATTTGTGTTCCAGGAGGCACAGGGTAATGCACAGAGTGAGTAACTTATGGTGTCCAGCCAGGGAATGAATTCCTCCCTTCAACAGAGGAAAAGCAAGGAGCTTGCCATGCTTATCACATGTCTGTCTGTCCAGCACCTCATCTGCTCTTTAGGGAGAAGCAGGTAATAACCTGCAGCTGAGACCTGGGTTCAAGCCTTAGATTGGGAAGATCCCCTGAAGGAGGACATGACAACCCACCCCAAGATTCTTGCCTGGGAGAATTCCATGGTCAAAGGAGCCTGACGGGCGACAATCTATAAGACTGCAGAGTCGGACACAATTGAAGAGATTTCGCACAGGCACGGGCACAGCACACCCACACAAGAGGTGTTTAGAGTAAGTGTGGCAGCTCCTCTTCCCACCTTCATCTGACCTGAGGATTGTCAGCATCTCTGCAAGCTGCCTACTTGGCAATGTTGAGAAGTGAGTTACTGAGGAAAGTGACAAGCTCCCATTTGTTCTGTTTACATGTGCATAGAAGTACTGTTAGAGCATGAAAGCTTTTTTCTATGGATTAACCAGTATTTTTGCCTGGGAAATCCCAAGGACAGATGAGCCTGGCGGGCTACAATCCATGGGGTCGCAAGTGTCAGACCCGACTTAGCAGCTAAGCCACCATCAGCACTGGGAACCAGACATCACCAAAGACAGAGAAATGAATAAAAAAACTCACAAGGCCATAGTTAGTTACATAAATTTTTTGTCAAGAATTATAATTGGATCTGGAAGGATATAAGAAGGCTTATTAATCAAATATCAGTTGGGTCCAAAATGGTTGCACAGTTACAAGGGGTGACCTTGAGACCATCAGGTTGCAGCTGGCGGATGTTGTTTCCAATATGGCTGGTGGCAGCCTTGGTTTTGATGCAGTGCAGAGAAGTTCAAGTTCCCTGGGGTGCAGGCACTCTGAGACTGGGTCCTTATCAGCCCCTCTGACTCTGTTTTCAGACTCCTGAGCTGTGATCACTCTAATTTCAACTTGTCAGCAGGCCAACAGTTCCTTTGAGAGGAGACCCCTAAGGATCTTCTGTGGGGATGTGGGGAAGGGATGCAGGAAAAGCCAGGCAGCAAGATGCATCATTGAGCTTGAAAGGGTACCACTGTGAGCATTGTTCCTACGAGAAAGGCAGGCAGAGCATGTGGAACAAGCATCAAGGTAACTCTCTTCCCAGTGGTAAGGATTCTGGGTCTTTCTCAGTGCCCATTGATCAAGGCTGCCTCCCAGGGTATTGAGTTTTCAGCACTTCTGATTGGCCTTGGACCCAGGCCCCACATCTCCTGAAGCCAAAAAAATTTTTAAAAAGCCCTCAGGCAGAGGTGTTCTGGTCGTGCTGGGAATGGAAGGTATATGGGCCAGGGGCTGATTGTCTCCTACACTGGCCCCTCGGAGCCTTCGTATCCTCATGGCTCCCTCTGTATGTGTATTGAGGGGAGTGGGGATCAGTTTTATGGGTGTGTTATGTGAATTAAATTGGAGGGGGGCGTGTGTCCATCAGGATGTTTAGCCGCAGACATGAAATCGCTCCAGCCAGTGTCCACAGGCAGAACTCAGGGAAGGTCCAGGCAGGGACCGAGGATGCCTTGAAGGCACAGAGACAGAAATGAATGTCCTGCCCCAGGAATGTCCCTGGCGGAGGCCCCTCCTACCCCAGATGGTCTCTCCTTCCCCAGGTGGTCCCATCTGTGTTCCCCCAGTGAGGACTACAGCCCCATAGGGAGTCCATCTCCCAGCATGAGTCCCCTTGGGACAAATCCAGGAGAGGCAGTCCTGGACCCGGCCCCCCAGTTCTGATGGCCCCAGGCCTGGTGCTGGTAACTGCACTGTGGCTTATGGGTGCTAGCAGTTTCCTTTCTCATCCTAAGCCCTTTCTCCCTCCTTAGCTCACTTCTCTCCCCAACATCCTCCAAACTGCTCCCAGCACCCACCCAGGCAACGGGGGGCCTGGAGTCTCTGTGCCTGGCAGGGCCTCCCTTCAGGCTCCTTGGCCCAGTCCCCCTGCAGCCTTGAGCCAGGCCTGCTCAGCTGGCCCGACACAGCCACAGGAGAATTGAGGTGAGCCTGGCACTGCCCTGGGCTGGCTCAGTGACAATGCCCAGTGGACCATCCCATCAAAAGCCTCCAGGGGCCTCCCTGCTGGGTGCCCACAAGGATGTCTTGGGAGTAGGCAACTACAACAGCTCTGAGTGCTCCTGCCTCCACTTGGGCCATCCTCCTTCTCCTCCTGGAAAGGCCAGGCACCAGGGCAAGAAGTTCTCACCTGGCAAGATCAGCCCTCAGCCCTGCTGTCCCACAAAGCAGGTCGGGGATGTTGGGAGCCGAAGTTCAAGAACTGATCACTTGCGATTTACGCACAAGACTCTCATTATAGTTTCCTTCTTTTCTTTTTCTTCTTTTGCCTCGACTCTCAGCTTGCAGACTCATAGTTCCCTGACCAGGGATTGAACTTGGACCCTCGGCAGTGAAAGAGCTGAGTTCTAACCACTGGATCACTAGGGAATTCCCTAGAATAGGTATTTTTCAAGGAATTTGTTATTTTTGTTAAGTCACTAAGTCATGTCTCTCTCTCCTGAGACTCCATGAACTCAATAGTTGGAGAGGAAACCCCTAAGGAGCTTCAATGGGGGTGTGGGGATGGGATGTAGGTTTCTCTGTCAGTGGGATTTCCTAGAATCCTGGAGTGGGTTGCCATTTCCTTCTGGAGGGGATCTTCCCAGCCCAGGGATCGAACCTGCATCTCCAGGATTGCAGGCAGATTCTTTATCACTGAGCCACTTGGGAAGCCCTTTTCAAGGAACAGTTTTACATAAAAGCAATGACAAGAATTGGGAGATTGGGACAGACATATATATACTATTGAGACTGTGTGTAAAATAGATAACTAATAAGAACCGACTGTATAGCACAGGGAACTCTCTACTCAGTGCTCTGTGGTGACTTAAATGGGAAGGGAATCCAAACATGAGGGAATATATGTACATGTATAGCTGATTCACTTTGCTGAGCAGAAGAAACTAACAGCAGTGTAAAGCAACAATATGGCAATAAAAATTTAAAGAAAAGGGCCATGACATTCCTCTCCAAATTGTGTAACTCTTTTATTTTTTATATGTATATTTTATTTTATTTTTTAATTGAAGGATAATTGGTTTACAATATTTTGTGGTTTTCTGTCAAACATCAACAAGAATCAGCCATAGGTACACCCATGTCCCCTCCCTCCTGAACCTCCTTCCCACCTCCCTCCCCATCCCACCCCTCTAGATTGTCACAGAGCCCTTGTTTGAGTTCCCTGAGTCATACAGCAGATTCCCATTGGCTATGTATTTCACATACGGTAATGTAAGTTTCCATGTTACTCTCTCAATACATCTCACCCTCTCCCTCCCGCTATGTCCATAGGTCTGTTCCCTATGTCTGTTTCTCCACTACTGCCCTGAAAATAAATTCATCAGGACCATCTTTTTAGATTCCATTCATATGCGTCAAAAGGAACGCATTTGAGTCAGTTCTAAAGAAGTGGACGGACCTAAAGCCTATTATACAGAGTGAAGTAAGACAGAAAGAGAAAGATAAATATTGTATACTGATGCATATATATGTGTAACTCTTTTTATTTTCTCTCCATTATTCTCTGTTAGTATAATATCCTTCTAGGTATCATCCATTTTTTCACCATTTATATAAGTCCTTCAGTCATTGTTGTATTTTTATGCTCATCTTGTTCCCAAGGAACAGAGTCCCTTTGGGAAGCAAGAGACCCATGGTTCAATCCCACCCCTTCTAAGTCCACTAAGGGAACCAAAATCTTAACCTTTTCACTGTTTCATCTCTTTTCTTTTCCCCAAACTGTCTGCTCATAACCAGCTCCATTCTAGTCCACTGGGATGATTCGTGCTACATTTCTGAGGGAAAAACTTACTAAAAAACCAATTTTTTTTAAATGGACAAAATTATCTAAAATTACCTAAATGCCTAAATTACCTAAAAAGATATCCAAATAGCTAATAATGATACTCAACATCATTAGTCATCAGGAAAATGTGCATCACAGCCACAATGAGATACAGCTACACGTCAAAGTGGCTTAAAAATAAATACCCAGTGCATGTCAGGATATGCAACTGTAATCCGTACATGCTGGAAGCTTGTTTGGGAGTCTTTCCAAAAGCTGAACTATGTCTACTCTACTACCCAGACATTCTTTAGAGAAGTGCTTATGTTACCAAAAACATGGACAAGGATAATGCTGACAAGAGCATTATTAATTATATTCAAATCATTATAGATGACAAAATATATTATAGCATTTGCCAACGGAGCAGTACAAGCACACAACACAACACAAGATAAACAAAACTAAATGATTGGGTGAATCTCACAGCCATGACCGTGAGCAGAAGTGCACACGCTGTGATCCTGTCTGTGTGAAGTTCAAGGGCAGACCAGAGGTTCCTCCTGGGCTGACTGGAGGGGCAGGAGAACCTGGGGCTGCTGATGCCCTGCCTTTCCATCTGGACAGTGGTTGTGTGGCTCCGGACACGCACATGACACACGCAAATAAAGTCAGTGTGCTTGGCCGTGTGTATTTTAAGCCTCTGTTAAAAAGACAGAGGGCTTCCCAGGTGGCTCAATATTAAAGAATCCTCCTACTGATGCAGGAGATGCAGGAGACCCGGGTTCGATCCCTTGATAGGGAAGATCCTCTGGAAGAGGAAACGGCAACCCACTCCAGTATTCTTGACTGGAAAAATCCATGGACAGAGGAGCCTGGAGGGCTGCAGTCCATGGGGTCACAACAGAGCACACATGCAAAAAAGAGAGACACTTGAAGGTGTTGTGCAGAACTTGCATGGATCCCGTTTTGCATAAAATAGCTGAAAAAAGGCATTTGTGACACAGGCCGGACATGGTGCTCCTGACAGTCCCACCTGATGCTGGGTAATGATGGTGTACGTATGCTGATGGCACCACAAGATGTGTGCTCATGTCCTTCTTTGCTGGAATTCATGCTGCGGCTGAAATGATGGGATATTTGGACTTTGCTTCACCATAGGCTTTCTTGGTGGCTCAGACAGTAAAGAATCTGCCTGCAATGCAGGAGACCCAAGTTCCTTCCCTGGGTGGGGAAGATCCCCTGGAGAAAGAAAAGGCAACTCACTCCAGAATTCTGGGCTGGAGAAGCCCATGGACAGAGGAGCCTGGTGAGCTACAGTCCATGGTATTGCGAAGAGTCAGACATGACTGAGCAATGAACACTTTCACTTTTCACCATAATGCAGTGGGGTCTGGAAATATGGAGCCCTATACCAAGGTGTAAAACTTTGTACCAAAGTCATAGATGTCGAGACCTGTACCAAGGTCATTTCCAAAATTGACTAAGCTCTATAGCAACTGTTACCATGAGCCCCCCTCATCCAAACCGACCAGCTCCCTGACCCCATATTAGGTAAAAATACTCACCCTACAGCACTCTAGCCAGTCACCTAATGCCACCCTTCCAGCAGGAATTTTCTTAGTCTTGAGGCTACTAACCCATGAAAGGGATCAGCTCTCCCTTGAGCACACCTGCTGATCTAACAGGGTCTCCTAAACTCTATTCTCCTCTCATTCTGCAGTCTGGGAATTCTTTTCCAACCCACACACAGACCACGACAAGAAGGAGGGCTGGGGGTCATGCAGATGGTACAACTTGGGGCCACATTAATAATGGGTATGGGATTCATTGTGCTATATCCTCTTTACTTCTGTGTTTGGAAGGAAAACTCCACAGATCATTTTTTTAAAAATATGGCTTTGGGGAGGGCCCAAGGGGGAAAATACTAATGTTAAAATACAACTTGAGTTTGAAACAAAAGGCTGGTGCTGCCTCACAGTGTGAGCTGTGAGCTGGGGATGTGAAATCTCTTAACTGCGCCCCACATCTGGCTGCCTGGCTGGTCCTCCCAGCATATGTCTGATCACCGACAGGGCCAGACATAGGCAGAGCTGGGCCCCAGCCACAACGAGCTCCCCAAGGCTGGTGGGAGCATCCCATCCCAGGGCCCCAGGTCTCTGTCTTCCTCCAGAGGCCACCCCAGGATGTTGTGTTTTCACCTCGACTCATCTCCAGTTCCACCCGGCTTCTCTCGTCCTTGAATGAGAGGCCATAGGATATCATTAGTTCCCCAGCCTTGTACCACCCCCTCCCTGGGTATCTTCTTTGCTATGATTTTCCCAGATGAAGGCGTCTGCATGACTGCTGCTCTGAGCCAGGAAGCTACAGCCCTCGTGGGGTTGTGGCCATAGAACACACTTCCTGACTGGAGGAAAGATGTTCAGGAAATAACAAGTTGAAGGTGCCCTGTGAACGTCAACAGACGGAGGCTTCGAGGAGCCTTAGAGTAAAATGTAGGAGAACAGATCTACTCAGCTTTGCCCCTGAGCACAGTTGAGCCCAGAGTAGTTAATGAAAGGGCATCTTGGAACACCCCTCAAATCCTCCTCAGGACACACCCCCCCACACACACACACTCAGGGAACACTGCCCAGAAGCTTTCCCCTGGAGCAGATGTTCGGAACCAGGATCCACTCATAGGTGGATTGGAGAGCAACCTGCAGCCATGCTCTGCATGCCCACTGTGTCCCCTTATGGAGCAAGGACCCCTGGCTTCATCAGCTCACAGAGGGTCCCAAGTCCCCTCAAAGGATGAGAACCAGGGCACTCAGAGAAGGTGCCAAGTGACGGTGGGTTTGGTGTGTTCTTGGTAAGTGTGAGATTTGAAGGTACCATATCACGTCTGGACACAAGTCTCTTTCAGGGTTAGCTATCACTTCGAAGTTTCTGTCCTACAAATTGTGAGATGGATCGGGCTCCCATTTTAAAACCAGGAGCAAAAGATTCTTAAAAAGTGAAAAGTCAAATCCAGAACCCTGATGAGGGGCTCAGGAGGCAAGGGCTGTCCATCCTCCACATGCCTACCACTGACCTGGAAAAGCTTGAGTTCTTGGGAGAATCGTCTTAGTTAGACTTTCAGCTTGGCCCTTTTATCTACTCAAGATTCTCTTGAAAGCTAAACAAACTATCTCTGTGCCTCTGTGTCTCTCTGCTGAAGGTCTGCTAACAATTCTAAATTGTACCATACAACACAAGGGAACATGTGTTCAGGGCCGAGCAGACTTAAGTCTTAAAAATCGCAGCTTGTGCTTGACAATGTAGATGGGGTCCTCCTCTACGCCAAAGGCAGGAGCTGGTGCCGATAAAAAGAAACTTGGGCTTTCATATTTTGCTCTTGGTGGGTTTTCAACCTGGTGTTAAATGTTTATATAATTTGTTATTATTGACAACACATTTTATTGGAATTTTTCTTTGCTGTTTAGTCTACTTTCTATGTCACCACACTGCAGCATGTAATTTGTATTTTATTATGAAATAGTTAATAATACACACCATTGTGAAAAATTGGAAACGAAGAATCACCCAGTTCTAAATATCTGAGAGAAAACTATGACTTGTGGAAATCAGAGCTTTGAAAATGGAGCTCTTCCCCCCTTCCTGGAGGCCTCCTAAGTCGTGTGTCTCTTCCTTCCCATATTGCAGGGGAATGTATACTCTATATATAGTTCAACGTTCCTGAGATTTCTGTGAGTTTAATGTACAGCTGGAGAGCACAAGGGGTCAGTTCCTTCTGCCTCAGCAAAATGTACTGGGGAATGGCTCCTAACAATGCGTTACCAGGAAGTGTTCCGTAACAACTGCGGAAGGGAGTGGCCAGAGCTATTCTGCCTTCTGCTCTGCACCCGCCCAGCGGCTGAGTCACGGACCTCCCTCCTTATCACCTTCCACAGACCCTGCCTCTGACCTTGCCCGCACCCTCACCTCCTCATCTTACTCGGGCCTCACCAGGTTCTGTCAATTCATCAGCCACTGACCTCCTCGCATTTCAGGACCAGCAGAAAGGACAGAGATGATCGGACTTAAACACAGATTTTTAAATGGGTATCCAAAATTTACGGGACTTCCCTGGTGGTCCAGTGGTTAAGACTTCACCTTCCAAAGCAGGAGGTGCAGGTTCTAACCCTGGTTGGGAAGGTAAGCTCCCACATGCCTCATGGCCAAAAAGTAAAGAGTAAAACAGAAGCAATATTGTAACAAATTTAATAAAGACTTTGAAAATGGTCCACATTTTTTTAAAAAAGTATCTTTTAAAAAATGTCTATTTTGAATCCAAGCTACAGATTTCCCCCTACTATGTATATGGGACGTCACCAGTCTTGTCGCTCAGTGTTTGATTATGTGGGTTAAACTGTACAAATGTTAGATTTTACTCTTTTGTAATATGATATTGGGCTTCCCTGGTGGCTCAGATGGTAAAGAATCCTCCTGCAGTGCAGGAGAGCTAGGATCTCCTTTTGATCCATGGGTCGGGAAAATCTCCTGAAGGAGGAAATGGCAACCCACTCCAGTATTCTTGCCTGGAGAATCCCCATGGACAGAGAGGCTGGGTGGGCTACAGTGCATGGGGCTGCAAAGAGTCAGACACGACTGAGTGGATGTGAAGTGGAAGTGATAATATGATATTACAAAGAAATTGTTTTTCCTCTGTTACTGTTCAGTTCATTCATTTTAGTATATGGTTAATCCTTACTAGCCATATGTGTTATTTCATTTTCTTCTGCTTTTTTTTTTCTCCTTTTCATTTCCCTTGGAATATGAATGTCTTTGTTACTGGTTTCTAAGAACTCATTTATGATTAAGGATGTCAATCATTTGTCATGCAATACAAGTGAAATACCATGTTTTAATCACCATCAGCTTATTATGGTATCTTATATTTAGGTTGTATATTAAAATATAATCATGTCATGTGTTTTTAAATGTATGGAATAAATTCTTATCTGAATGGATTCATCAAAAAGGAGGCAACTCTAGTTTCCAGTATCAGGCATGGAAGAGGAGGCAAGCCTATAAAAGAATCGTCTAGTAATAAGATGGTCAACAGTATGCCCATAAATTTCACAACTTAGAGGATATGGACACATTCCTTGAAACATATAACTCAAGATATGTATAAAAAAGGAAAAATTATTTAGGATATGACTCATTCCAGCCAAGGTTATGGAGCTTAGAAATAAGTCCAACAGCTTCAAGGGAAAATATGAAGAGACCAAAAGTGACCCTAGATAGAAAAGAAACAGCTCATGTCTTAAAACTGTATTTGGTGTAGTTTCCAGAATCAACAGAGTATGGGCTATGGGCTGTGTGACATATTTTAGATTTGGGGAGATTTGTCTTTGATTAGATTGAATTGGGGAATGTTGCATCTGACCTTCATGCTTCGAACACTAAAAATGGTCTATTTGGGTATGTGAGTGTCAGTGGGAAGGGAGAGTGTGGGATGAGGCAGGAAGAAGAGAGCCTGGTCCTGAGACAGAGGAGAGCAGAGAATGCGGGCATCCCTAGCCTGTCTGAAGAGCTGCGATGCCCGATGGCTTTAAGCCCAACAGATTCTGGTGGTCACCATCTTCCCACCACCCACCTTCCCCAAAATGACAAAATATATTTGCATTTCATATGCTCTTTTATGTTTTTATTTTATTTGACTGTGCCAGGCCTTAGTTGCGTTGAGGCACGCGGGCTGCAGCACGTGGGATCTTCTGTCTTCGTTGCAGCATGCAAGGTCTTTTTCATTGTGGCATGCGGGATATTTAGCTGCAGCAAGCGGGTTTCCTTCCCTTGTGGCTCAGCTGGTAAAGAATCCGCCTGCAGTGCAGGAGACCTGGGATCAATCCCTGAGTTGGGAAGATGCCCTGGAGAAGGGAAAGGCTACCCACTCCAGTATTCTGGCCTGGAGAATTCCATGGACTGTATAGTCTATGGGGTCAAAAAGAGTCGGACACAACTGACTTTCACACTTCTACTGTAGGATCTAGTTCCCTGACTAAATCGAACCTGGGTCCTCTGCACTGTGAGCTCAGTCTTAGCTGCTGGCCCACCAGGAAAGTCCAATGTTCTTGATAATTACTTTTCCAAAGCAGTCACATTTATATCTTGTGCATAGTAGTTCCAAAAATCAACTTTTATTTATCCTTTTCTATTTCTCTCATTTTTCAGTCTAGTTCCACGTTTCTCGGTTTCAGAATATCTGTTGTTCTAAAGGATCTTTATCTCAATGTCCCGCATTTTGTAAATTCCCTTCCCTGTTGCTTGACTCAAGGCCCCTTGGATTCCCCATGACTGAGGGCATCTACTTTTGCTCCCATTATCGTGACAGACCACAGCAGTAAAAGGTTTTGGCACTGACAGTTTGCAGATAGTTTGGTAGTATGCACAGATGCTTTTTTGTTCCATTTTATAGACTGAATATGGAAATACAATGACAGCAATTTAATGTGTAAAGGATCAGGAGTTCTACTTCTAGACTGAAATGAGATTTTAGGAATTTGCTGGGCAATGTCATCTTTATCACCGTCTCCTTGATATGCTTTCAGTTTCCAAACCTGGGATTTGATTTTTTTTACTCTCTTAATTCCTTTGCGTAGGAGACTTCGACTAGATGTGACCTCCCTAAGCTCTGTCTGAGGGCTGTGTCCTCTGTGTTGCTTTGGAGAAAATTTTTCTCCTGAGGAAGAGACTTGACACTGATGATGAATCAGTGTTTGGGGCAGTAACAAGTTTGGGGAATAAGCTTTTAGAGGGACTCATCTGTAAGCGATGTAATCATATAATTTCCCATTCTCATTGGAGCATTTAAAACCTTACATTTTAAAGAAATTTGAAACTTATAGAAAAATTATAAGTATGGTACAAAGAATTCTTTTTTGCTCCCTGAAACCATTTAAGAGTGGGCTGCTAACATGATGTCCCAGCATTCCTAAATACGGTAATGAGTCTTTCCTACAAGCAGGGACACGTTTTCCTACCCAACCACAATAGAACCATGGAAATCAGGAAACCAACACTGACACTTTACCCCATCAGTTCTTAGCCTCACTTCAGGCTTCACCAACGATCTCAATAGTGTCTTTTATAGAAACAGGATCTAGAGGAGAATCACATGTTGAGTTTAGTCATCATGTATTTTTAGCTGCCTGCAACCTAGACGAGTTCCTTGGCCTCTTGTAGGCTTTCATGGCTCTGACATACTGAAGAGTACAGGCAATAGGATGTCTCCTAGTTTGTGCTCATCTGATGTTTTCTCATGATTAAACGCAGGGTGCATCTTCAGCAGGAACCTCACCTAAGTGACACTGTGTTCTGATCGCATCCCATCAAGTGGCACAACTTGTCCTGTTATTCACCAAACTGTGTTGCTCTCTGCCAGACTTCTCCACTGAAAGTTTCCCTTTTCCCTCTTTGTAAAAAATACGTACACTGAGAGATAAGTACTTTTGACTCCATAGTATCCTGGATCTCGTCAAATTCCTGTCAGACTTGTTGGGCTCCAACTGATGGCTTTTGGATTGAATTCTACAAACACTAGAGGAAAAGGCAGGAAAGAGAGGAAAAGTAGGAGTCAAATCAGGACAAATATGCAAAGACATAGATGGGGCTATCTTGGGCCAATAGACACATAGCCCTTGTGACTGGAAACCTCCAAAGTGGCTCTTATGTCATCCCTGTGCCATAACCTCCCCTCAAAGATGGCCTGAACATGGTCATTTACTTCTAATAAACAGAATATGGAAAAAGTGGTAGTGGAGGAGGGCATCACTTCCCAGACTGTAACCTCCACTCTGGGGGCCATCTCTCCCTCTCTCTTGGACTCTCCCCATGGGAGGCCTGTGATGTGAGGAGCCAAGCCTGCCAGCACCCCACAGGTGACCTTCACCCTCACCCACCCCACCCTACCCTCAGATGAGACCACAACCCCAGCTCTCATTTCAACAGCCGCTTCATGAGAGACATGGAGTCAGAAGCACCCGGTAAAGACACACGTGGATTCCTGATCCACAGAGATGACAGACTTCTGTTGTTTTAATCAGCTGAGCTTTAGAGTCATCTCTTATGCAGCAATCGATCCCTGAAAGACTTACCATGTACCAAAGGTATTTCGAGGTATCCTCACTGCTGTGATCAGGGTTACTAACCGCATTTCCATTGACCTTACTCTGAACACCATGCACAAGACCTTGGGGGTCAGGAATCTAAAGAAGCTCTGTGGTCACCTTTTTTGATCTTTAACCATTCTCTTACCTTTAAATGGGGGGAAATGACCTCTAGCCCACTCACCCCTGGGGAAGGTTAATGGAAAGAATGCTGGAAGGTACCCAGCACCATCTTTGTTATGTGATGGACACTAGAAAATGTCACCTCTTGAACCACATCACTGGATGACCAACCAAAGAGAAAACTAGCTTCCAACCTACGACTGAAGTCAGTTAAGTGAAGTCACATCCACGTTGCAAAGGTCAGTCACTCTACCCTGGGGCAGCGCTGCGGAACAGCTAGAGGGAAGGTACACTGGCCACTTGTGCCCGAAAGTTCAAAACCTGCTTCCTAGATGCATCCCCGCTGCTCCCAGGCAGCCTTGGGAAGCTGCCCTGCCCTCTCCAGGCTACTTCCTCCACTTCGTGGGGGGCAGGGCTGCCCTCTGGTTTTCAGTACAGCCTGGAAACTGTGACTTTGTCTTGGCAACAAGTGAAAAGCTGAACAAACTGAAAAACCAACAGCTCTTCCTGGATCCTTCAGGGAGGTGAGGTCCCGGGGGAAGATTCTGCCCCCCGAATTGGAGAGACTTGATGGGCAGATACACAGAATCACTCCTTACTGGAGGAGAAACCCATGAGCAGAAACCCCTGTGGGAACCAGCGTCAGGACAGGAAGTCTAAACTGGGACTGAGGGTTACTGGAGGCTCGGTGTGCACAGGCTTGAGTTTAAAACTGGGGAGTGGCGGAGGCAGGTAGGATGGACATGGTAGGGGTAGGGAGGAGCATACTTTTGTGAGTTTCACCTCCCAGAGCTCTACCATCCTCACACTGAGTATCTTAGAAAAATCCCCTAGTGCTCTTAGCGTTTAAAATATACCACAGCGCCCTGTTTTTCTTAATAAGGCTTTCTCTCCAGCCTAATCTATTGGAGTCTAATCAGAGCCCAGCTGACCTGCCCCATCTAAGAAACAGAAAATACCCAAGCCCAGCCCCCTCTAGCCACCCTGCCCCATCTAAGAAAAGTGAAAATGAAAGCGTTAGTCGCTCATTGGAGTCCAACTCTTTGTGACCCGTGGACTGTAGCCCTCCAGGCTCCTCTGTCCATGGAATTCTCCAGGCAAGAATACTGGAATGGGTTGCCATTTCCTTCTCCAGGGGATCTTCTAGACCCAGGGATCAAACCCGGGTATCCTGCATTGCAGGCAGATTCTTTACTGTCTGAGACACCAAGGAAGCCCTTCCCATCTAAGATGGGGGAGGAAAGAAAGAGAAACATTTGCGAAGTTCACAGCTGAGAGGCACAGATTCACCGAAGGACAGGAACTAACTGTAGGAGCTTAACATTCCCTCCAAACATCCCCTCCACCTCCCATCATCTCCTTACTAACTGTGGTCTGTTTGTCTTTTACCCCATAGAACACACCCACCTTTCAACAAAAAGTTAAAGGGCAGAAACACAGGTGAAGAAATTGTACAAGCATCAAACCCAGAGTCAGATCCGACAGGAATGTGAGAATTATGAGACCTAGAATATAAAAAACTATGACTCATAGGCTAGGGCTCCCATGGATAAAGTTGATGGCATGCAAGAACAGATGGGTGATGTCAGTGGAGAGAAATTCTAAGAAGGGGTCTACAAGAAATGCTGGGGATTAAAAACCCTGTAACAGGGATGAAGGATGCCTTTGATGGGCTCAGCAGTAGATTGGACTTCATTGAGGAAAGACTCTGAGATTAGGGTACAGAGACTCCCCAAACTGAATATCAAAGAGAAAAAAGATTTAAAACAAAGCAATAGCAAAATATCCCAAACTGTGAACAACAACAAAAGGTGTAACATCCACATAAAAGACATTAAAAAAATCCACATTATGTATATATGATGAAATATTTTTCAGCCACAATAAAAAAAGGAAATTCTGCCATTTGCAACAACAAGAATGAAACTTGAGGATATTAGACTGAGTTAAGTCAGACTGAGGAAGAAAAATACTGTATCATATGATCTCACTTACATGTGGAATGTGAAAAATCTGAACTCATAGGAACAGAAAGAAGAATGCTGGGTACCAGGGGTTAGGGATGGGAGATACAGAGAGAGATTGGAGATTTGGTCAAAGGGTACAAACTTCCAACTGTAGATTCACAGTTTCTGAGGATCTCATTGTGGGTTCTGGGATGCTAAAATAGTGTTTTATATACTTGAATGGGCTTCTTTTCTGGTGGCTCAGACAGTAAGGAATCTGCCTGCAATGTGGGAGACCCGGGTTCAATCCCTCAGTTAGGAAGATCCCCTGGAAAAAGGAATGGCTATCCACTCCAGTATTCTTGCTAGGAGAACTCCACGGACAGAGAAGCCAGGTGGGCTACAATCCATGGGGTCACAAAGAGTCAGACATGACTAAGCTACTTCAAGAGAGAGAGAGAGAAAGATACTTGAATGCTGATAACAGAGTAGATCTTAAATGTTATCACCCCAAAAAAGAAATAATAATTATATGGTGTGATGGAAACGTTAGGTCAGCTATGGTGGGAATCATTTTGTACTATGTAAATACATCATAAATGTATCAAATGAACACATTGTACATCTTGGACTTACACAATGTCATGTATGTACATGTGCTTAGTCACTCAGTCATGTCCAACTCTTTGCGGCCCCAAGGACTATAGACTGCCAGGCTCCTCTATCCATGGGGATTTTCCAGGCAAGAATACTGGAGTGGGTTGATATGCCCTCCTCTGGGGGAGCCTCTCAACCCAGGGATCGAACCTGGGTCTCCCGCATTGTAGGCAGATTTTTTACCATCTGAGCCACCAGAGAAGCCCATAATGTCATTTGTCAAGTATATTTCAATAAAGTTGGAAAAGGGACTTTGCTGGTGGTCCGGTGGTTAAGACTCTGCACTTCCAATGCAAGGGGCACAGGTTCCATCTCTGGTCTGGGAACCGAGATCCTACATGCTGTGCTTTGAGGCCAAAAGCAACAAAAGCTGGAGGAAGATAAAATCTGAGAGGCCAAGCTGTGGAAAGGATCATGCATGAGAGCATTAAAACTATCAGGAATTGAAGCCGAAGTTATTTTGGAGAGTTAAGATCTTTTATTACCTATGACGGTGCTATTCATTACAATAGTCATTAGCCATGACTGGCTATTTCCATTTTAATTTTTAAACTGAAATTATTATAAAATTACATTTAAAATCCACTTCCTTAATCACAGTAATTACATTTCAAGTGTTCAACAGTCACCAAACAGCACAATGCAGACGTGGAGTAATTCCTCCATGAAAGAAAGTTCTGTTAAACAACAGCCTTGGCCTAAGATGAAGGAAAACGACCCTGAGGAGGACTATAAGGCAAACTCAGAGGGATGGACTTGCTTTGGGAACAACGTGGGTGAAGGAACTGGGCTTGAAAGCACAGACACCCCACCCACCCCCGTCTGATCTTTGCAGCAGCTGAGAGATGAAGCTGGAGGTCAGATGTGATCAATCTGGAAATAGCTCACTTCTGGAAGATGCTGATGGGATTATCCGAGCCTGAACTTTTCACTTATCTTGAGCTTGAACCACTTTAGAATGTGCCATATTTAATGGAGTATTTATTTCTTGGGCTTCGTGTCCTTAAGCCTCTCAGTTGCTCTATATTTCTGGCACACTTTTGAACCAGCTTGATGTCCCCCCAGTTTAGGTAGGAATGGGCACCTGACAGTCCAGGACTTATCGGAGCAGCTGAGACAACCCTCCAGCAGCACTGTGGGCAGGATGATGACTTGGCACCTGCAGGGCAACGTCTCAGGGGAGCTTCTGTCTGAGAGCCTTGTGAAGACAGCCCTGGCATTAGGGGACTAAAGATGCAAATTAAAGTGAGCAATTTAATTTGAGTTAATCTGCTTGCATGACCGAAGATAGGGCGGCCTAGAGATGAATTCAGAACATTGTGTTGTTGCCAGAGAGAGGCTCTCAGCCTGGAGTTGAGGCTGGTGGAGTGACTGGGCTGGAATCCCATCCCTTAGGGCTCCGTGGGCTCTGAGGGCATCCTTCTCCCTGAATCTGTGACCCACCCTCAGATCTGTCCTCGGCTGAATTGACCCAAGGAATGCTTTGAGGGCTTTGAGAGCCCAGGGAAGCAGAAATTCAAACAAGAAAAGAAATTTCCCCTCATCCTCACCCTGGCATCCACTTTTGTCCTGTGAGTGAGACCTCTTGGAAAGTAGAAATGCATCCTGGGTCCTGGCAGCAGCAGACATGACCACGGCAGAAAGAACCAGTGAGAGATGGTATCCAGGTGGTGATGGTGTGATGAGCGAGCTGGAATACAGGACAGGACATCCAACCCCTGGAAATGGGTGGACAGGCCTCTTCCCCGGGCACTGAGTCCAGTGTCATGATGAGTTACTCTGAGTCATGAGCCTCTGATGTCCCTTCTCACAGCCTGGATCAGGGTGGCCTCAGTGCCCGGAGACGGGTAGGGCTGGGAAGAACAGGAAAACAGCAGGATAGCAGCTCAGCCACCGCAAGAGGGTCATGGAGGTGGGGACCAGACACCTCTTTCCAGGCAGGGAGGAAGGCTGGCCAAATGGCAGGAAGGGTGACAGCGTAATGAAAGCATGAAACCTGGGGTGAAGAGGAAAGCAGCTTTGTTAGTTGTGACTTTTGTAAGGGACCAAGGTTCCACTGCTCCCTGTGTGTCTCCAAGGTTATCAGGAATGTGAAAACCCAGAACTGAGGGCAGCAGCATCTCCAGAAACAAAAAAACAATGAATCTGTTGCTCACAACAGCCAAGATATGGAAACAAAATAAACGTCTGTCAACAGATAGACAATGTGAAATACACACCTATATGGTGGAATACTATTTAGCCACGAAAAGGAAAGAAATCCTGCTTTTTGTGACAACATGGATGAACCTAGAGGAAGTACTAGTGAAATAATAAAGCAGAGAAGACAAATACTGTACGATCTCATTCATTGTGGAATCTGTTTTTTAAAAGGGGCTTTCGTGGTAGCTCAGATGGTAAAGAATCCACCTATAATGCAGGAGACCTGGGTTCAATCCCTGAGTTGGGACGATCCCCTGGAGAAGGGAATACAACCCACTCCAGTAATCTTGCCTGGAGAATCCCATGGGCAGAGAAGCCTGGCGGATTGCAGGCCACAGGATTGCAAAGAGTTGGACACAACTGAGCGACTAACACTTTCACTAAAGCCCATCTCATAGAAATAGAGAGCAGAGTGCTGTTTGCCATGGACAAGGGAGTGCGCGAATTGGAGGGATGTTGGTTAAAAGGTACAAACGTTCAGTTTTAAGATGAATAAGATCTAGGTGTAAACTTACAGCAGAGAGGGTGTAGTTAACAGGATGTCTCCCCTGGAGGAGGGCATGGCAACCCACTCCAGTGTCCTTGCCTAAGAAATCCCATGGACAGAGGAGCCTGGCAGGCTACAGTCCATAGGGTTGCAAAGAGCTGGACACGACTGAAGCAGCTGAGCGTGCATGCATGCATTGCATACTGGAACGTTGCTAAGTGAGTAGAAATTTGCTCAGAGAGTAAATATTTTGTGCTCCTACTTCAAAAAAAATAAAAAGGTAACTGATGTGATGAATACATTAATTAACTTGATTGTAATCATCCTTTCACAATGCATGCGTATGTCAGATCACCACACTGGACACTTCAGACACAATGAAGGCTTTTCAAAATGTGACCCACTTCACCTTGAGTTGCCATGCACCCTCCTCTTTCCAAGAGCTTACACCTTCCTCCTCTCCACATCAGTATTCCTACAGTCCTGTCATCAGCATCCTAAAGGGATGTGGGACAAGGAGGGTCAGCCTGATCCTACCCTGACCCTGCTGCCCAAGGGCACATGTCTGAGGACCCAAACTTTTAGGTGACTGTCCTCATCTTTATAAAACAAGCATCTTCCTGAGGCCTCAAGGCCCTGTTGCCAGTTACCGGAGGGTCAGGGAAGCCTGTCCACCGTGATAACCCATCTGGAGTCAGCAGACAGCTGCCTCGCTCCTGGACAGGCCGCTGGGAAAGCGAACACCTTTAACTTATCTCTTCTTCAGTTAGAGGCTGTTCCCACAGACAGCTTCTCCATTACCCGCCTGAGGCCAGAGACTTTAATTCTGTGTCCCATAAACATGTCTGAGGGATGGGGCTGGCACCTGGGCAGGACTGGCTTCGGGGAGCAAGGCCTGCCTTCCTGTAGGGTCCGTGGGGAGCCTGAGCCAGCACAAGACTCAGCCACGAAACAGCATCCTCTGCTGCCCTCTGCTGCCTGTGCTGCCTCATTGCAGCTGGTTCAGCCCCTTCCTTGGATCTGGAGTTCAGTGGGATTTACCTTCTACCGACTTCCAGGTAGCTGGGGGCTCGCGACAAATGAGGAGGCGTGGCAGGCTGACCTTTGACCTGAGACACGACCACCTGCCTGGTCAGTGTTAGGTGGAGGTGTCACAGTGGAGTTATCAGGGTTACAGTGGTGGTGTTGGGGTCGCAGTGTGAGGGGAAGTGCCCATTCCAGGGAACCCGGAAGTGAGAGTGGGGAAGGAGATGGATAGCGGGATGTTAGTGAACACGTAAGCCCTGTGGACACGTGGGGCTGATCCTGAGGAAGATGGAGACACTGTGGGTCACGCCTGAGAGTCGTCCTCAGGAAAGCTGGAGCCTGGGCACTTTGTCTCAACCCCTCCCTGCACCCCACCTCATATGTCCACCCAAGTCTCTTGACCAAGGGTCTTACACACGTTCCTCCACCAGGGCAGGCTGGCCTGCAATGATGCCTCTGGCTGTGGTGAGGGAGCCACCCAGATAGGAAGGGAGGCATATTGGCAGGGACTGTCCTGCCAGATTGAAGGTGAGCTCAGGCAGGAGAAGGCAATGGCACCCCACTCCAGTACCCTTGCCTGGAAAATCCCATGGATGGAGGAGCCTGGTAGCCTGCAGTCCATGGGGTCGCGAAGAGTCGGACACGACTGAGCGACTTCCCTTTCACTTTTCATTTTCATGCATTGGAGAAGGAAATGGCACCCCACTCCAGTGTTCTTGCCTGGAGAATCCCAGGGATGGGGGAGCCTGGTGGGCTGCCATCTATGGGGTCACACAGAGTCGGACATGACTGAAGCGACTTAGCAGCAGCAGCAGTCCCGCCAGATTGAAGGTGAGCTCAGGCAGGCTTAGGAACACAACCAGGGCACCAGCGACCCCTGTTACAGGTTTGATTTACCTGCCAAGTGGCAATGTCTCTGGTTTGCATTGAGCTGCTCCTAACCCGTGAAGCATCAGGAGGAGGGCTCCAGACAATGACCCTGGTCTAGAGCACACCATGTGCTAAAGGGCAGGGAGACACCACCTCCCCAACCCAACCCCAGTCTAAACACAGGCCTGACCCAGTTCAGGAGGAAAAATGCCAGCAAGGACAATTTCCATGCCCCACAGAAGAATTCACAGACTCTTAACACCTGCGTCCCCTTCCCCAGACTTATCTCCAAAAGCAGTATAGAAATGCACCAAATTTGAAACTTCTTTCATTTTGACATTGTCATGGGTTCAAAGTTTTTAAAACACTCATTCATTCATTGATTTGACCATCTTTATTCCATTTTCCAGGCACAGGGCTTCAGTTGGGAGCACAGAGCTTAGACTCCAGTAGAGATGGTGGCTGATAAATAATTATTAATAAGTAACTATTCAGACACATAAAATCACCACGGATCATGACATACAATTTGAAAGAAATAAATAGTGAGAGAGAAAGTTGCGTTTGTTGTGATGGGAGCTGCTTTAGAAAGGTAGTTGGCCAAGGTCTCTGCCAAGATAACATCTCAGCTGCAATTTAAGGGGATGTGCTGTCAGCCAGCAGGAGAAGTGGGGCCAGAGCACATGTTGCAGGGGGAAGGCAGGTGCAAAGGCCCTGGGGTGAGAAAGAAGCAGGTATCTAGGAACAAAAAGGATGCTGGGGAGTCTGAAGCCCTGAGAGAGGAAGCAGAAGGGATGTGAAATGCATTTGGTTAGAGTAGGCAGGAGCCCCCCAAAGCAGAAGACATGCTGGGCGCTTACAGCATACAGAAGTTAACAGGGGGTTAACAGGGGAGATTTGTTATACAGGGATGGGGAGCTGAGAGCCCAACCAAGAAACAGTGATGAACTCAGGTGTTAGCAATGCCAGGAAGCTGACCCCCCTCACCCAGTCCCCTATCACTGGAGGGTCAGGGGGCTCAGGCTTATAAGAGTCCTCGAGCCAAGCACATCAAGGAGCTCAGGGAGGACTACCTCTGGCAGGAACCTAAGTCTTGTAGGAGACGGCCCAGCTGGAGATGCCTGGGTCCCTCTCCTCCCTCCCAAGCTGCTCTTCTGCCAGTGCCTCCCACTAGTCGGATCTCCCTTCAGGACAAGGAAGGTGAGTGGGGAAGGATAGCATTCACCCTGGATCCATGTCATTCCTGCTCCATTCAGTACACTCAACCATCCTGGTGCTTAATAAGTGCTTCCTGGTAACTCAGCTACATTGGGTGCTTAATAAGTGCTTTTTAGATTGCTGACTTTTCTCAAAAACGAGAAAAAAAATCTGAGCAAATGATGTTGAGGACATTAGTCCTCGCATCTGAAATCAGCATCGGTTTCTGCACCCCCAGCCAGCCTGCCCTCTCCTTCACCTGTCTGCCTGATTAATCAGAAATGTCTTGCATCCTGAAGGTGGGGAACTGTGAGCCCTTCCACAGTTTCCCTGCCACTCATGAGTGCATAGTGTTCACAGTTAGCCCCTGTGGCTGAAAACTGGAAGAAGTCCTGATGGCAACTGGGTAAGGGTAAGCCTAGGTCTTCTAGAATCCAGTTCATTAAGCCAGAGCTAACTTCAGGATGACAGAATCTGCCCGCAGTGAAATGGCAGGCTGGTGCGTCCCATTGCTAACTAGTGATCGCCTCGAATGTGAAATCAGTCAGTACTGAATGTTTTTATATTCTGTTTTCCGGTCTGTGATCCAGGCATCTCTCTCTATCTCTCGGACAGGCTATGGCTTCATTTTCCTACTGTGATCCCCTTTGTGATTTCAAAAAGGTTAATTCATTACTTGGTAGAAAATGTGAAATTCAACAAAAAGATTGCTTTCCTTACTAAGCAAACTGAGCCCAGTGTAGCTGGGGAAGTGATATAACAATTCTCATGGTGGTCAGCTGTAGAACCTCCAGATTTCCATAGCCCTGACCACGTGGCTCAGAGAATGAGGAGCTGGAATTGTCTCCATGGTCTGGTCGCAGCTTCTAAATCCTCCAGGCCAGGCTGAGCCAGTCACTCGTTCTGGTCTTTGGAGCTTCGGTCAAGAGAAGTGAGCCACCAGTGTCCAAGGACCCAGGAAGACAGAACACAGCTTGGATGACCTTCGTCTTGCGGACACGTGAGGACAAGTTGAGGCCATGTCCACATCTGTTGCTCCCTGTCAGTGCACCAGGCAGAGGGGGGACAGCCCCCCACCCATGAGGGACCGATACCCTTGCTTCCCCGTCCTGGGAAGAGAGAAGTCCAAGGCTCACCTGACCCGAGTGGTCCAGGTGGGAGAAACAGCACGTGCAGAGGATCTGAGCCTCCATCCATCCTCCCTTCTGCCACAAGCTATCCCATTAGAAGGAGGGCATGGTCAGTCTTCTTGTTCAGTAGAGGGCAACCGTACCGGCATGTGATGTGGGATGTTCTTTGTCCTGGGGCCATCCTGTGCCCTGTAAGGTGTTAGCTGCATCCTTGGCCTCTCCTACTGGATGGCAGCAGCACCTCCTAATTGTGACAGCCAGAGACCTCCCTCGACGTGCTCCAATGTCCCCTTGGGGTTGCCTCTGGCCAAGCTGAGGTGCAGGGGCTCTGCAGCAGGGGAAAGAGACTGTCCCAGGAGGGAGAGTTGGCTGCTGCAAATGTCTCCCTTCCATAGAACATTCGTGGCCATGTCCACTTCAAGGGAACCTCAGGCCAGCATCTAACCAATGTGCCGGTCCCTTGACGCGTTGGGATGGGGGTCAGCGAGACCAAGTGGAGCTGTGCGAACCAGAAGGCTCTGGTTCAGTGGCTCTCCCTACTTAATGGTTGGGATTCCCCTCTTTGACCACTAGATGGACCCCTCGTGATGCTGGACCCAGAAGGCCAGGGCCCACCAGGAAAGCCCTTTCCAGCATTCCAGTGAGGCTGAAGGCAGTGTTCACACCACCCCTTCCCCCAGATTTCCTCTACCGGGGACCCCAAATTACTCCACCCTCCCCTGTGACCCAGGAGTGGGGCCCAGGGGAGGGTGTGGATGGGAGAGTCACCCTGACCTCCAGAACCTGAGGCCGCCTCACCTCTGTTTCCTCATCTGCAAAATGGGATGAGCAAGGTTCTGCTGTCACAGGGCACCTGTGAGCCCTGAGTGTAGAGCCTGAACCCAAAGCCCAGTGTACAGCAAACACAAAAAACAGCAGTGGATCCGAGACCCGAACTTTGCTCTGACACAGAGGGTGTGATGTCGGGAGCGCAACCCTCCTCCTGTGATGGGTAGCAGACCCTCCCAAGTCCTCTCCGACTCAGAGATTTACAGGTCGATTAGCGGGTGCCAGGCGGGGTCCTCAGCACTTTCCCCCTCATTTTCATCTTCATTAAAGCCCCAAGAGCTGCATTTCTCTTATGCTCCACCTGCATGGGACAGCAGGACGCAGAGGCCAGGGAGCGACCAATAGCCAGGTTCCCTCGCCAATAACCAGGTGGGAGGCATTCAGGCCGCAGCCCGCAGAGCTGGCCCCCACATAACCGCATGGAAAAGGGGTCTCTCGGCATCTCTCACTCCTGCAAAAGGACGGCTGCTTGGCTCATGGAGGCTGGGGTGTTTTAGCAAGGAGAGCGCACAGCTCTTTGACTGCTCACAGGCACCAGGGCCGGGGGTGGGGAGCAAAGAGCAGGTGTGGAACCAGGGGGGCTACTGATGGTGGTGCTCCCAGGGTCTCCTGGAAAGGGGCTGTTTTCCTTTCCTTCCTGTAATGCAGGGGCCATGAACCTTCTCTGGAGAGGACCAGAGAGTAAGTGGCTGAGGCTTCCCAGCCCGTCGGTCTCTGTCACAACTCCTCACCTTGGTCACGGCAGCACAAAGTAGCTGCTGATCAAGTGAAGACAAGCGGACGTGGCTGGGCACCAGTGAAACTCTTGTGCAAGCAGTGGTGAGCTGGACTGGGCCCTTGGGCGCCGGTTGCCACCCTAATCTAATGCCTACCTCTCACCAGAACCTGTACCTGAGGTTTCGGTCTGATCCACCATAAAAATCTCCATCTGTATTTCCCTGAACAAAGGCTGCACCCCCAGTCCTGTCTGCATCTAAATGTGGACTCCCCGCGCGGCCACATACAAAGAGCGCTGGGTTTCCTAACAAGGGATTTCTAAGCAGAGAAAGCCAGGACGGGGCTGCGGACAAGGGGCCCTTGGGGAAATGAGGACAGAGGCATGCCAAACGTTGCTGGCCTCTGTCCTTCGGGTCTATCCCAGACAGATGGCAGGTGTCCCATCCAGGGGACAATGCATCTCTGCCCAGCTCCAGGTGCTGGAAACCCAGAAACATGCTTCTTCCATCCCCAGAACCCAAGTGTGGGCAGGGCTGCTGGGTGGCTGGTGCACCTGTGCAACCCACTTGACCTTGAGACCAGGAGGTCGGCTGGCTCTGCCCCGTGGGGGCCTCCCTGTGTCCATTCTGCTGGGGAGGGACCCCGCCCTGTCCTCTCCTGGGACACGTCATTCTGATTGTCCCTGACCCAGCACTGCCTCAATGTGGGGACTCGGCAGTGGGGAACCGTGTGAGCTCTGGGCAGTCACTCTACAACGTGCTCCCCAGGCCTGAGAAAAGCAGCCACCCTCCGGAAAGAAAAAGTGTCATGCAACTATGGTTATATCACATACACTTGTACAGAAATAAAACATGAAGCCTAGCTTCTGAACAACAGACGAGAGCCAAATGTATGCATCTGTTATAAACAAGACTTAAAGCCAAGAAAGTCAGATGATCAACATGAATGTACCTTGATAGACAGTATTTTCGGCGAACCCAAATTGTCCATGTTGAATTTAGTAGTAGAAAGATGTACTTGCTTGCCTTCCTGTCTCATTTGCTGTTAGAAATGATGGACTGGCTTTTGTGACAGTGTCATTATTATTTTTAACATTTTGTTTAGATTTTTTAAAAATTACTCTATTTTAAAAATTAGTATTCAGTTAAACTAAAAATGTATTTTTTCCTTTAGTAATGAACTCATTAAACTATTACTTTAATCCAAACATTTTATTAGCCAACCAGAGGATACAGGACTCTAAAACAAAAAAATACCACATAATGCCAAAGTTTTCCTTCATATTCTGCATGTTACCTATCACTCAGGAGCTGCTGCAGACGGACACAGGTGAAGTCACAGCCTGAGAAAGCTGGTTCAAAAAAGAATGTGTCTGCTGTTAGCAGCTCTTTAGGGATTGGTGGGGTGTGACTGGAGAGCTCGCCATTTCTCTCTCTCAGTGACTCAGTATAAACTGTTGTCCACACGGCCTGGCTCCTGGCCACACTTAGGGACAGAGACGTGAACGACAGCCAGGTTTAGCAGTCATGGAGCATCAGCGACAGTGTCCTCCAGGTTACCAGTCAAACAGAGATGGAGATTTTTTTAATTCTCATTTGGATTTGAAGACCCCAGAGACACACCACAAACTTCAGTTTGTGGGATGTATTCTTGGGAAGGTAACTCTTCTATGCTGCAATAATCCTTTTTCCTAAGATACGATGTTGCCAGTTCTAAAATTTTACTTTGTGTTCAGAGTTGGACAAACAATGACACATTCACATTCCGATTTTCTCTCAGCCTTCTCTCATGTCACTTTCTTTCTTAAATGTGATTTTATAACATTTAGAGAGCAAGTAGTTTCTGAAGGAACAGCTCTGATTTGGTTGTAATTTTACCGTGTGAGAAGAAAATAGCATTCCATAGAGAAGTCGGATTTAGGGACTGTTCCCAATGGCATATTTTATCAGAAGTCACCGATGATTACAGCTCTTTAGTTTTTTGTTTTTTTTTTTTTTCTTCTTTGGATCATGAAAGCCAATAACTTTTAAATTTAAACCACGTGGAATAATTGTTTCTGTAGACCAAAAGCAGTCAAGTAGTGGCAAACATATAGGATTCAGCTCAATACAAAACATTTCAGGTCATCAGCATTATCCATGTGACACATAGCCACTCTTACTGGAAAAATTTTGCCCAAACCTGACTCCAAATTGAAACCCTCCCTCAAGTGACTTCTTATCTAGCAAATAAACTGCAAATCTGGCAATACATGAGGAGTAGAGAGAGACAAAACTGAGCCAGATGACCCCACGCTGTGACCCCTTCCCCACTGGCCAATGGATGATGTCATCATTTGTAATCCACGTTCTTAACAAGTTAGAAGGTGTAGCCCATAAGTTGCCGGAGTGCTTGTCTCACTTTCCAGCTTTAAGGGTTCCTATCAGCTGGAGCCACAGTGAGAAAAAGTGAAGGGGATTCTGGGGTAAAGTGATTTAAAAACCTCACCAACTTCCCTGTTTCCCTCAAGGGCAGACCTCTGAGCAGCCTGATGGTCTGTTATGGAAGATGGTGGCACACAGAGCTGGATGGTAAAGAGAAAATGACCTCCCAGGAAAAGAACGAAAAGAATGTCATCCTTGTTTGCTCTGGCTCCAGCCACCTTGACATTTCTCAAAGAATTTCTCAAGAGCGTAAGTTCAAGAAGTATGCAACTTGTCCAGATAAAATGTCCGGGATCACCAGGTGGGCCCGGTACACTTTGGCTGTGCTAGTTATCCCTCAAGAGTTAGACCTCATTTAAACAAAAGGCAGAAATACTCGTGCTTGTGAGCAAGTATTTTGCATTCCAGCGGGCAGGAGTCCAGGAGAGCCACCCTCTGCTGATAGTCAGTTCTGTTATGGTGCTTCTAGTCAGAAACTCAGTGACCTTGGAAAAGCACTTTCCTGCGTGGCAATTCCATGTTCTTACCTTCAACGCTGGGACAATGAAAAGAGTTGACACGTTCTAACCTCCCGAGAAGGACTTCATCTGACAAATAACACCAGATGTGAAAAACAATCGAATCCTCTCGGACCTTCAGTACCGCGTTTGTGTAGTTAGTTTATTCCCAATTTGCCTGCTGTGAAATTCTGTTACACTGAGCTCCATCAAAAGTAGTAGAACACAGCACAATTTGGAATGAAGTCTCTGTGCCTGATGCCACTGCATCTAGAGTTCAGACACGTTATGATTGAGGCTGGTTGAAGAAGTGGCTTGTGGAGGAGTCAATATAGCCAAGAGGTTTTTGAAGGAGAGGTATGATATTGACATAGATTGGCCTTTGGAATCAAACCCAGGTTCCAAATCTTGGGCTCAGATCCAGACTCTGTCATTTAATGACTGTGATTCTTCAGGAAGCATGAGGCATCCCATTTCTGCACTACAGAACCAGGAAACAGGAATTCCTCTCCTGTAGTATAGGACAGCAGGGAGGATTAAATAACATTCATAAAGCAGTAATTCCAGGGGCTGATATGTGTTTAAAAGCATTTGTCCCCATCTCCAATCCTATGCTTTTCTTGCTGCTGTCAACAGCTCACCACTGTGGTTGATTGTATTATTTGCCCTAAATCTTCACCCTCCTGTACCCAGGAGGTTCCTGCCTTTCGGTGGATTTATCCTTGCGTAGGTGCTTAGTTGTTCAGTCGAGTCTGACTGTTTGGGACCCCATGGACTGTAGCCCACCAGCCTCCTCTGTCCATGGGATTCTCTAGGCAAGAATACTGGAGTGGATTGCCATGTCCTCCTCCAGGGGATCTTCCCCTTCCAGGGATTGAACCTAGGGATGGAGCCCAGGTCTCCTGCATTGCAGGCAGATTCTTTACCGTCTGAGCCACCAGGGAAGCCCAGATTCATCCTGTGCCCAAATCTGTAAGAAGATCACTAATTTCAAGGGCTTATCGAAGTCCCTGGCCTGGCACTTATTTCATCTTGGCTTAAACCTGGCGTAAAATCCTTCAGGAAAGGCTGACCAAGCAGTCACCGAGCACTCACCAGGCAGCACGTCCAGGCTTCCTAATGAATTCTTACCCACGATTCACAAATAGACAACGGGGGTGGGGGAGGTGCCGACCGCAGAGTCAGCAAGGAGAGAAGCTTTCATTACTTAAGGTGTATAATGATATTCCTTGATTTTGTTTTGTCTTTTACTTCTCATGTAACATTGTCAAAAATAAGCAAATAAAATGCAAACTTGTTCTCTAAGACGCATCCTGGCCCACAGCCTCTGGGCATGACCACCTCTGAGAATATGGTCGCCTTCTTATATCCAGGCACCAGGCCTCATCCACTCTGTCCTGCTGGTTTAATCACCATGGGGGTGGGCAAGCTCTTGGGACTTTATTGGGTGGGATTTTCCCTCCTCTAAGTCACCTTCCAAGGGAAAGTGCCCTAAAAGGCACGGACTGAACTTGGGGCAGAAGGTATGAGCGTGTATGTCCCCTGCACAAGAGTTTATGAAGGTGCCTTCCTGCAGGAAAGACCACATGTACAAGCATTGCAAAAGGGGTTGGGGGAGGAGAGAGAGAGGGGCCCTATAGATTAAAGGAGAGTTTGAAAATCTATTAACCCATGGCCACATATAGAAATGATTTGATCCCTAATTCAAAGAAACCACAAAACAGTAACATTTTTGAGGCAATTGGAAATTTGAACACTAATTGCATATTTAATGATATTGAACACTTACTGTTGATTATTTTTACATATGGTATTGTGGTATTAGGACTATGGTTATGGTTCAGGAATCCTTTTAGCAGTACTCAGTGAATCATTGGCAGGATGGGATACCCTGATGGTCAGAGTACAGAGGCAGGAAAGCACTATGAGTTGGTACTTTTTAAACAATGACCCTGATTTTTCCCTGGTGAACCCCACCCCAGCAAGATGGGAGAACTCGTCTCAAAGAGAAGAATTTTTCAAACTCTTGTCAACAGTGGGTGGGGAGCAGGACTCACGGGGGCAACTGTGCTCTGGGAGATGAGGGGTTGAGAGAGGGGCTGGTGTCTGGCCTCCTTCCCCATGACATGCTGGTGTCACTCAGCCCCCTGTCTGCCCTGCCTTCTGAACCTCCTGGGTGTCCAATGAGAGATTCTCTGGCTTCAGTTTCTGCCTGCCCCGTGCAAGGGCCACCCCGGCTGGATGGGGGGAGACGCCAAGCGGCTCCTCATTGCCCCTTCTGCCTCTTGGGTCCACTGGGGCAGGAGGACTACCCCACACCCTTTCCTGCCAGATTCAGGGTGCAGCTGCACAGCTCTGCTTTTTAATACACTGTCTAGCTTTGACAGACCTTTTCTCCCAAGGAGCAAGCATCTTTGAATTTCATGGCTGCAGTCACTGTCCTCAGTGATTTGGGAGCCCAAAGAAAATAAAATCTGCCACTATTTCCATTGTTTCCCCATCTATTTGCCATGAAGTGACAAGACCAGATGCCATGATCTTCATTTTTTGAATGCTGAGTTTTAAGCCAGCTCTTGCATTCTCTTTCACCTTCATCAAGAGGCTCTTTAGTTCCTCTTTGCTTTCTGCCTTTAGAGTGATATCATCTGCATATCTGAGGTGGTTGATATTTCTCCCAGCAATCAGATAGAGAAGAACAAATATTATATGTCACTTATATGTAGAGCCTAAAGAAGTAATACAAATGAAGCTATAAACAAAAAAGAAACAGCCTCATTGACATAAAAAAGCAAACTTATGGTTACCAGAGGGAGAGGGAAGGGGGATAAATTAGAAGTATGGGATCAATAGATGCAAACTACTACACATAAACTAGGATAACACAAGGAACTAAATTCAGTATCTTGTAATAAACTATAATGGAAAATAATCTGAATAAATAAGTAGAAATACATATCTATCTATCTATATACATACATAGCCAAATCACTTTGCTGTATAACTGAAATTAATACAATACTGTTAAACAACTATACTTCAATTTAAAAACTATTAGTTTATAATGTATACATTTTTGAAATGATATTAAGAGATAATGGTCACAAGAGAAAAACCATGATTTCTCCCCACTGGGAGCTCATTTACAAATTGAATAGACTTACCATATGGTGAACAATCCAGCTTCTAGTTGCTTGTGTGTTGTGCTGTGCCTTACACACGTGCATGTTTATACATTTTTCTAATGCTCAGCAATGGCACCCCATTCCAGTACTCTTGCCTGGAAAATCCCATGGGCGGAGGAACCTGGTGGGCTGCAGTCCATGGGGTCACGAAGAGTCAGACACGACTGAGCAACTTCACTTTCACTTTTCACTTTCATTCATTGGAGAAGGAAATGGCAACCCACTCCAGTGTTCCTGCCTGGAGAATCCCAGGGACGGGGGAGCCTGGTAGGCTGCCATCTATGGGGTCGCACAGAGTCGGAAACGACTGAAGTGACTTAGCAGCAGCAATGCTCAGCACTAGGATACAAGACTGCAAACTTGTTTGGTACAAAAGATTGAGAAATAAAACAGATGTTCAGATGCTAATTTATGGAACATGATAAACAGTGGAAAGGTGTAGGAAGATGAAAAGAAAAAAATCAGAGGCTCCAGTTATTACACAAGTCTGTAAGACAAATAGGGCTTTGAAGAATGCCTCAGATGCGGCTCTTTGGGAGCAGAAATCAGGAGTCGGGGGCATCAGTGTCAACAAGGAAGATGCAGGTGGGAGTCTTAAAACCTTGTGTAAGGGGTAGAATTCAAATCTATGCTCTGTGACAACCTGGAGGGATAGGTTGGGAGGGAGGTAGGAGGGAGGTTGAAGATGGACGGAACACATGTATACCAATGGCTGATTCATACTGATGTATGGCAAAAACCATCACAATATTGTAATCATCCTCCAATTAATACAAATAAATAAATAAAATATTTTTTTTAAAAGTGCACTGTGTCCAGCGTCCAGCTGGACATCAGGGCCAGCAGGCATGCCTGGCCTGGTCCCGCTCTCAAGGAGAAGGGAGGGACCTTGTGTGGGGCCAGACTGAAGCAGTGATGTTTGGGTGAACCTGTTGCTCTCAGAAAATAGGGATCAGGATCTTGCCAATCATAGTGGTATGATGTTCAAGAGGTTTACTGTTGTGTGTTTTTTTTTTTTTTTTGGCTGCATTGGGTCTTCATTGTGGGCCATGGGCTTAGTCGCCCCTAGGCATGTGGGATCTGAGTTCCCCATCCAGGGCTGGAACCCACATCCTCTGCACTGAAAAGTGGATTCCAGTATTTAACTGGACCACCAGGGAAGTCCCCAAGAGGTTTTGTTTTGTTTGTAACAAGTGTCTGTAGTGAAGGGGAGGAGGGACAGAGGCCGAAATCTTTAAGCAGGCATTGGTCACTAAGAAAATCATAGGTGCCCTTGAATGTCAGGGGGAGCGGTCCCTGGGGGAGATGTGGGTGCAAAAGCCCCAGACCCCTCCCCGCAAAAGATGCTTTCCTTGAAAAGACTCAGAGCCAGGATTCAACCAGCATCCCTGAAACGTCAGTGCAATCCCTCCTTCTGGAAGGAGTGGTCCCAGGTGTGACGCCCTGAGAAGCCTGCAACCAGGTTTCTAGCTTTGACACCGGAAAACGGAGGAGAAATCTACATCGCTAAGCCACAGGGAGCCTGCACCTCCCTGGGAGGAGGGTGGGAATACACATCCAGCACCCGCCCCCCCACACCGGCTCTCCCTTCTGAACTACTGTTTGCCCACCTGAGCCCAGCTGGGCCCACCGTCCAGCTGCTTTGCCGAGGAACCTCTGACAGCTGCGCTCAAAGTGGGGCCAGGAAGCTCCTCGCGAGCCCCCCAGGGGGCTTTGCATCACAAGGAACGCATTATTTCCTTGGCTGGGAAGGCAGTGTTTGTTTGAGACCCCAGGGAGCTGATGAGGTGATGACCTGGGGACCAGAGGCCTCTGGGCCCCCTCTGAGCCTGGCCTGGCTGCAAGCAGTGCTGGCCAGTGCTGGCCAAGGCCAAGGCCAGCCAGCCCGGTCTGGCTCCAGAAAGGGGACCGCTGTAGTCCCAGGCTTCACTCATGTGTCCTGCTGGTTCCTCCAAACAGTACAAAGTCAGAGCAGCCAACAGGCTAATGACTATTTCAACGGAAAACAAAGGCTATCCCTGCCAAGGAGCCTGGAGAGACGTGTGTTGGGCGTCCTGGCCTGTCTGCCTCTGCAGGTCCCTTGCACGGGGTTTGATTCCTCCGTAACGGCAAGGTGACAGAACAGGAGAGCTTGGCCTTTTCAGAATCGGTCTGGAAATGATCAACCACAGGGAAAGAACTAGGATGTCTGGGCCAGATTATGTCAAACAAAGCAAAATCACAAGCACCAAAGGCGAGGCTGTATTTTATGCATTAAAATGAGAAAAAGATAGAAGCCAGACAGGACATGAAGATGCTACCCTGGTACCTATGGATGTTGTACATGGCGTGTTCCATCCAGGGGCAGAAGGAAGCAGGCAGGCTGTGGGAAGGGTCTGGACGGGAAGCCCCACCCCCCCAGCCCTGCCCCACTCTGTATAGACCTGCCCACCTCTACTTGAGCAAGCTGGGCAGTGGAGGAGCGAGGGTGCTGTGCCCCCTCCCAGTCTGCTCAGGGGATCCTCGAGCCATAATTCTGGGGAACTGCCTGGTGCAAAGCCACCTGCCTCACACTGCAAAGTGAGTCATCCAGGTCACAATGTGTTCCTGGCCGGGTCGGCGTCCCTGACACCCCAGCCACACTTGTGGAAAGCAGGGATAAGGTTCATTTTCATTTTTAACACCAACGTACAAACCAGAAGCCCCCAAATCCTTTAGTAAGACACAAAGGAATTAATGGTATTTTTTTAATTGCTGTATAATTGCTTTACAATGTTGTTAGTTTCTGCTGTACAACAAAGTGAATCAGCTATACATATACATATAACCCCTCCCTCTTGGGTGTCCCTCCCTCCCCTGTCCTCATCCCACCCCTCCAGGTCATCAGAGAGCATCCAGCTGAGCTCCCTGTGCTATGTAGCAGCTTCCCACTAGCTAGCTGTTTTACACATGTTAGTGCATTTATGTCAAACCTAATCTCCCAACTCACTAGGAGCTAAATTTCAGCTCCTACAATCAGAGAAAAAGGACACATGCTAGCATCCTCTAGGAGCAAGCTCTTGTTGATTCTTGGGTTATGGCTCCTGGGATTTCAGTCTTTGTCACCCCTTAATCCCTTAGGTCATGGGCCCTTTGCCCTATGCTCTAAAGGGTCTGGGGAGTTGCTTCTGACTCCCGTTAAGAGTATTTGGAGCTAGCTGTCAGCACCAGATAACTAGTCCTGTCTGTATTTGTAGCAGGAACTCCACAAATTCCAGGCAAGGGACATAACATTTGGCCTTAGTTTTAAGTGGTCCACTTCCCCTAAAGACTGAGGAACAGCCCTCTGAGAGCCGGCCCTGGACAGACAGCCACCAGCTCTGCTGGGCCTGATGACTTCCAGCCAAAAAGACCCCAAGGTATGTTTGTGTCTGGTTTCAATAATGCTTTGCCTTCAAGAACTTCAGTTCAAAGAAACCATTCATTGTTTTATCACTTGTCTTGCTGGCAATTTTCCCCTAATTTGGGTAAAATCATCTTTCTGGCAAATAGGAAAAGTTGAATCTCACTGGATGTCAAGAAGCTTGAGTGTATTTCTAATTATCCTGGGGTCTTAGATGTGAGTCTAATAGGGTCCATTAAAACCTCTAGAGAAACGGTCCACAGAAACAGCCATTTAGAACTGATAAGAAATGCAGAGATAGAATGATTTGTTCCTTTGGCATCCAGATCACTGAGTTGTTAACAGAAAGGGAGTCCTCTCCAAGCCTTGCCTCCTGTCCTTCCCAGCCCAGAGCAGACACCAGGAGACAAATCTGGTCACATGAACTACACAGATGACCTCTAGGTTCTGAGACTCTGATCTTCAGAAGAAGTGAGGAAGGTATTCTGAAGGTGATGATGCCTCCTGGGTTCACACCCTGAGAGGGTGTCCAGCTAAGGGAGAAGGGGGCCCCTCTGAGGGCAGTGGCCTGAGTGTAGAAGTGACACAGGCAGACGAGGGGCCACTGCTGCCTTTGAGGAACCAGAAGGCAGACTCAGGAGGCAGCATCTTCAGCATCACTAAGTCTCTGATGCCAGGACAGCCACAGAATCCCATCAAATCCACCAAGGCTGCTATGATCAAATGATGACATCATTGTTGACATGTCTTCTTGCAACTACTAAATGCTTTGATCTTCCAATGTCAATCGGTTTTTCAGTATTTGAGATTCAGTCCTTCAGGCCTCAGAAACCAAGTTGTAAAAACACAAGTCATGGTCATTCAGAATTTCACACAGCTTCTCGAAAGTGCCTGTGTGATTCCAAGACTTCTGGGTAGGCTTCATGTCCAGACCGTGTGCAACGTCCTCTCTGAATGTCCATGGCCACATGAATAGTCCCAAGGCAGAAGTCTCCCAGGTGGATTTTCTGGTCAGACTTATGAGATTTAAATGTGATTATGGATAGGAGGATGTGCTTTGGAAGAATCTGAGGGAGCCACGAGTTTAAGGAAATACTTTGACAGCAAACACCCTGCCTTCTTCACTCCCCAGGGGTAATGATTCTTTGTCTATTTTATGGCCTTCTGTGATTTTGGCAGAAACTACAGTATATTCACTTTAGAGTGTAACACGATCAGAGTGTGGTAGCCACACTTCGGGATAGACCTGTTCCCTTACTGATTGTTTCTAATCAGCAGCTCTTCTGGGACCCACTGCTCAATCTTCATCTGCTCCCTGAGAGATAATGATTTTCACAGGAACCCCCCAGGGAGTTTCCACATTATTGAGAAGGAAGGTCTCTTTTAAGATCAAAATCGCCCTTAATAGCTGTGTTTCTTACAGCCATTGAAAAATGGAAAATGGTACTGTGAGTTCAGTTCACATTTTAAAGTAAACTTGAATGTTACTAAGTCTGGCTTAAGGAGATGGCTACTTTAATTAAAAAAATAGTCCATATACTATTTTAGCAAATTCAAAAAATGCTTTCTGTTTTAGGCTTCGGTATTTATAGTAATGTCGTATTCTTGACCATTGATGAAATCTTGGCCGATAATCTGATGTCAGTGTTTATTTTCTAGTGCACGTAAACACTGATGGGTTTACAACCCGTGGCATCCAAAGTTCAGTGAAATACACCTCGGTTAGGAAGCATAGTGTCACTCAGCCCACAGGCCACGCTCTCGGGGGGTAACTCTGCTTCTCTCCAGAGATCTTCTGCCCCACAGGCTGGAAAATTACCACTTTGGTATATCCTATCACCTGTATTAATCAAGCTGTTCCCACGTATGAAAGACAGCGAGGTGAATGGCCCTGCTCCCAGGCCAGGGTGTGGTCTGGCGGGTTTTCACCCCTGGTGTGGAAGATGCTACAGGTCCAGGTGGCCTGCGTTAGCAATAAGCATCTGAGCCTTCCCCGGAGTGCTCAGACCCAGCACTGCTGCAGTCACCTGGAGTTTCTCTTGTTCTAAACAGAGTCCAAAAATAACTGTTTCGATGAGTCAGTGTCCAGAATGGTCTTACTACCCCACTGTGTACCTAGCACAATGTCCAAGAAAGCAAAAAACCCCTGAGAAGCTGACTTCAAGAATGTACAATTCAGGAGGAAGAAGATGGCAGCCACCTCAGTAGCTGCTCCGGGAGTTGGGCCGGCACCAGCCTGGGGGCCTGAAGCCATCGCCCCCAACTGGGAGAACCAGGAAGTTTCCACAGGGACCACTCACGGTTGTGTAAGTTGATGGGGGTGTGGTTCTAGGAGCAGGCTCCAGGACAACCACTGAGTCCTACATTGCCAAGGTGATCCCTATTCACGACTGCATTTTCTGCTGCCCTTCAGGCTCAGCAGCTGATACCCAGGCAGGAGCCTACATACTCACTTATCAGCTTGGTTTCCGCAGCATTGAACTGAATGAGCCTCCACTGGTACACACCGTGGCCAGCCTTCTTAAGGAGATTTGTCCCTGATACCAAGAAGGCCTGATGGCAGGAATCATCACTGCTGGCTGGGACCCCCAAGAAGGGGGTGCCCATGGTGGTTATGATGACAGGCCTTTGCCATCACAGGCTCTGGGAGCTCCTGTATCAATGACTATGTCGATGCTACCTGCTGGGAAGGCGTGACCAAGGAAGAATGCTTGCAGTTCACTGCCAATGCTCTCTCGTTGGCCATGGAGAAGGACAGCTCCAGTGGAGGGGCGACCGCCTGGCAACCATTGCAGAATCAAGGGTATAGCAGCAGGTACTCGTGGGAGACCAAATTCTCCAATTCACCATGTCCATATTGCCACTGCTCTGAATCCTGAGACTCTAAGATCTAAAAGAGACACCCCACACTGCTACAAAATTCAGTAAACAGTTTGTCAGTGAGGAAAAAAAAGAATGTGCAGTTCATTTTGTTGCCAAATTGAAGGATTTGCAGGAAAGGGAAATGCTACACAGCGAGAGAAAGGAACCAGGAATTTCAGTTCAGGGGATTGGGGAGGGGAGGCAAAGGAGGAACATTTAAACTCCGACAAGAAAAAGAGCTTGACTGGATGTGGAAGGATGCTGTCCAAGTCAACACATAAAAATTCTGGCCCCAACCCATGCCTTAGATGTGACTCAGTTTTCAAAATGCTGATTTATTGGATACCAAGCGTCTTCTGGTCCTTTGCTTTTCTCTCTCGCATTTGTTAAACCATAGCCCCACTGCAGAGGTAATGAATGACTGGGGTCTGGCTGACTCCGGAATCCGTGACTGTCATGACCCCACATGGCCCCCTGGAAGGACAGGTAGGGACTCAATAAGTAACAAGAAGGGAGGACTTGAGAAGGAAGCCCAGGAGAGAAAGGCCAGGGTTAAGAATGTGTACCTGCTTAGGCTATTTTCCTGGAGAATTATTGTGCTGGGCTTGAAGGTGATACACCCAGAGCTTTACCCCATAGATACAGAGAAGAGTATTGAATAGCAGGCTGTTTTGGTAACACTGCACCCTACACTGCAAAATGGATTCTGACCCAGGTACAGCTGGTAAGAGTTGACAGGAGGGTGGCAGTGAGGATGCCCAGTAGGGAAATATTTTGATGAAGAAATGATAGTTAATATTGGAGGTCATACAGTCTCCAATAAAACAACTTGGGTTGGAATCCATTGCTAGCATTTAGTGACTGTGTGACTCTGGGCAAAGGAGCCAGCCTCTCGGAGCCTCCGTTTCCTCATCTGTAAAGTGGAGACAATAACATTGCTTGTCTTGATATATTCATTGAAATCTTAAATCAGATAATGAAGATGAAGCACAGTCCCTCGCAATGGCAGGCATTAGCAAACAGAGGCATCTATTACTCTTGTCTTACTCGCTCTGATTAGTCCTGGGGTGGCCTTCCGGAAAGCTAGCTGGAAATTTCTGGACGGGATCACCCTATTTCTTTTTGCAGGGCATCCCTTTATCTTGACAAATCCCTTCTATTCTTTGCTGTTGTTTTCAGATGTGGCTCTAAGTCGGTGAGCACTGAGAAGGTCTAAGAATGAACGTCCCTCCAGCTCTGCCGTTCCTCATCTAAGTTACTTTTCACTCGTTGGGTAACTGTCTCTGGCTGCCACTGCCCCTGTCCTGGTAGGGTAGGCGACCTTCAGAGTGACGTAGGGGAAGAAAGGAACTTTGTAGCTAGAGCCCTGAATCCCCTCCTTTCTCATCCCCGCAGATCAGGATAAACCTGAGAACTGGCACTCACACGTGGAGATGAGCCACAGCTCTGTTGGAAGAGAACCGGGGGGGCCTCACCCACAAGAAGGCAGAGCTGAAAAATCCCTCCCCTCCCCTGGGCTGACGGCATGTGGGATGCCAGGAATAGTGAGGCGGGGCAGGCGGGGAGCCAAGCTTCAGCCAGGGTGAGGGCAGGGGCTAATGCAGATACCGGAGGTGGCGAGGTGGGAGGTTCATGGCTGTCACAGAGTCATTTCTTTTTCCTTTCTTTTGGCTTCGCTGTGCCACATGCAGCAAGTGGGACCTTAGTTGCCTATATGCATGTGCTGCTAACTGACTTCTGTTGTATCCGACTCTATGTGACCCTAGGACTGCAGGCTGCCAGGCTGCTCTGTGCATGCAATTCTCCAGGCAAGAGTACTGGAGTGGGTTGCCATGCCTTCCTCCAGGGGATCTTTCCGACCCAGGGATCCAACCTGCATCTCTTATGTCTCCTGTATTGGCAGACACGTTCTTTACCATTAGTGCCTCCTGACCAGGGGTCAAAGCCCCACCTCCTGCTTTGGGAGTGCAGAGTTTTAACCACTGGACCACCAGGGAAGGGCCATGTTACTCATTTCTTAAGGAAAAAAAAATGAGAGAATTTAAGATTATTTGTTGATCACCTGAATAGACAGGTTTTGCTTCCACAGGAAATATGTTTGTTTTCCTTCCTGAGATCTTATCCACCGGGGGCCAGGTCAATCTGGCTCTGAGTCTTCATGCCCCTGGGAACTGGAAGAGAGCTGAATTTAGAGATCGTGGTCAAGGACCCTCCAGCCTAGGAACCCTCCCCAGTGAGAGCTCTGGGTTTCCCCTCATCTCCTAAATGGGTCTTAGTACCAGATGCATATTAAAATCACTGGCGGTGGTGGCGGCAGGGGGAGCACTTCTTCAAAACTTCTGTGTCCATCTCCCCTCGAAAACTTAGAATTGCTGAGAAGGGGGCCAGAAATACATAACTATGATAATCCTCTGATGGGAGGATTTCCAGGGCAGAGATGAAAGGCACCCTTCTCAGAAGATCTGCTATTTACCAACCCACCTGGATGGTTCTGTCTTGGCTGACTTGTGGTGAAGGGGGCTTGGTGCCCAGGGATGGGGAAGCAGCACTAGCCAGGCATCCTACCTCCCCTTCTCTAGGACAGCGCCCAGTACCCGCTCTCCTTCTCTCTCCTCCAAGGGTTTTTTTTTTTTAATTTATCCACTCTTTTTTAAAAATTTTATTTATTTTACTTTACAATATTGTATTGGTTTTGCCATACATTGACTTGAATCCAAGGGTCTTTTAAGATAGATTTTAGATAGGAGTGGTAGCCCGACAGGAAGGATGCACAAGAGGGTTGTGGGGTTTTGTTCTCTGCTTCTTCCCAAGATTAGTTTCCTTTATGTTGGCCTTTTCAGAAGAAGAATAAAACAGGCATTCATTTTGGCAGGTATGTTTACATTTTCTAAATGCATTTTTTCCCTAGTTTAATGCTTTAAGAAATAAAAAAAAAAATGCTTCTTCTTCCAAATGCAATATCTGCATGAGAAGTTAGAACCATCCACATACAAAAAAAAAAGAGAGAGAGAGAGAGAGAAACATTCCTGGTTATGACAGAGCTGACCTCAGAAGCTCTTCATTCATTCAGTAACCCCCATGGCCAGGCAGTCCCCATGCCAGACTCTGGGCCTCCTGCAGCTCTGAGGCTGCACTGTCTTTAGACTAGATGTCCCCCTGGTCACTATAAGGAAAAACTGGTCTCTCCGGTGTGTGTGTCTGTGAGTGTGTGTGTGTGCATATCTGCTGAGCAACTTCAGCTGGAGAAATTCTACCTTCACCAAAATCACACCAACAGGTGCCTGATGGCCCACTGAGAACACGCCCCCAGAATCTGCCTCTTTCTGGGAACGTGCCTGGCAAACCTACTGAAGGTCTAAGGCTGCCCACCTGAGCATGGCTGAGGGCTAAGTTCAGTTCAGTTCAGTCACTCAGTTGTGTCCGACTCTTTGTGATCCCATGGACTACTGTACTCCAGGCTTCCCTGTCCATTGCCAACTCCCAGAGCTTGCTCAAACTCATGTCCATCGAGTCAGTGATGCTATCCAACCATCTCATCCTCTGTCATCCCCTTCTCCTCCCGCCTTCAGTCCTTCCCAGCATCAGGGTCCTTTCCTGATGAGTCAGTTCTTCACATTAGGTGGCCAAAGTATTGGCATTTCAGCTTCTGCATCAGTCCTCCAAGGAATATTCAGGATTGATTTCCTTTAGGATTGACTGGTTGAATTTCCTTGCTGTCCAAAGTACTCTCAAGAGTCTTCTCCAACACCACAGTTCAAAAGCATCAGTTCTTTGGGGCTCAACTTTCTTTATGGTCCAACTCTCACATCCATACATGACTACTGGAAAAACCATAGCTTTGACTAGGTGGACCTTTGTTGGCCAAGTAATGTCTCTATTTTTTAATATGCTGTCTAGGTTGGTCGTAACTTTTCATCCAAGGAGAAAGCATCTTTTAATTTCATGGCTGCAGTCACCATCTGCAGTGATTTTGGAGCCCCCAGAAATAAAGCCTCTCACTGTTTCCATTGTTTCCCCATCTATTGCCCATAAAGTGATGGGACCTGCTGCTATGATCATAGTTTTTTTGAATGTTGAGTTTTAAGCCAGGTTTTTCACTCTCCTCTTTCACTTTCATCAAGAGGCTGTTTAGTTCCTCTTCGCTTTCTGCCATAAGGGTGCTGTCATCTGCATATCTAAGGTTATTTATATTTCTCCCAGCAGTCTTGATTCCAGGTTGCACTTCATCCAGGCTGGCATTTTGCATGATGTACTCTGTATATAAGTTAAATAAGCAAGGTGACAACATACAACCTTGAAGTACTCCTTTCCCAGTTTGGAACCAGTCTGTAGTTCCATGTCCAGTTCTAACTGTTGCTTCTTGACCTGCATACAGATTTCTCAGGAATCAGTTTGGGTGGCCTGGTATTCCTATCTCTTGAAGAGTTTTCCACAGTTTGTTGTGATCCACACAGTCAAAGGCTTTGGCATAGTCAATAAAGCAGAAGTAGAAGCAGATGGAACTCCCTTGGTTTTTCGATGATCCAATGGATGTTGGCAATTTGACTCTGGTTCCTCTGCCTTTTCTAAATCCAGCTTAAACATCTGGAAGTTGAAGGTTCATGTACTATTGAAGGCTGGTTTGGAGAATTTTGAGCATTACTTTGCTAGCGTGTGACATGAGTGCAACTGTGTGGTAGTTTGAAGATTCTTTGGCATTGCCCTTCTTTGGGATTGGAATGAAAACTGACCTTTTCCAGTCCTGTGACCACTGCTGAGTTTTTTCAAGTTTGCTGGCATATTGAGTGCAGCACTTTCATAGCATCATCTTTTAGGATTTGAAATACCTCAACTGGAATTCCATCACCTCCACTAGCTTTGTTGGTAGTGATGTTTCCTAAGGCTGATTTGACTTCCCATTCCAGGATGTGTGGCTCTAGGTGAGTGATCACCTCATCATGGTTATCTGGGTCATGAAGATTTTTTTGGATAGTTCTTCTGTGTATTCTTGCCACCTCTTCTTAATATCATCTGCTTCTGTTATGTCCATACAATTTCTGTCCTTTACTGTGCCCACTTTTGCATGAAATGTTCCCTGGTATCTCTAATTTTCTTGAAGAGATCTCTAGTCTTTCCCATTCTATTGTTTTCCTCTATTTCTTTGCACTGATCACTGAGGAAGTCTTTCTTATTTCTTCTTGCTATTCTTTGAAACTGTGCATTCAAATGGGTATATCTTTCCTTTTCTCCTTTGCCTTTCACTTCTCTTCTTTTATCAGCTATTTGTAAGGCTTCCTCAGACCACCATTTTGCCTCTTTGCATTTCTTTTTCTTTAGGATGGTCTTGATCACTGCCTCCTATACAGTGTTGCAAACCTCCATCCAAAGTTCTTCAGAGACTCTATCTGCTCTAATCCCTTGAATCTATTTGTCACTTCTACTGTATAATTGTAAGGAATTTGATTTAGGTCATACCTGAATGATATAGTGGTTTTCCCTACTTTCTTCCATTTAAGTCTGAATTTTGCTATAAGGAGATCATAATCTGAGCCTGAAAACCATCCCATGTGCCTCTGGGTCCTGCTGGGGCCTCTCTGAACTGCTCTTCTGAGCCTCAGGTAGAACTTGGTGTCATTTCTGGCTTATGGCCGTCCCCACTTCACTTACTGTGTGGCCTTTGTCAAGTCTTTTTACAGATAAGGAAACCAAGACTCTAAACTTCCAAGTGAGGGTCAATTCAACAAGAAATCTGTAGTTACTAGGTCTTTTAATAAGACTACGAATAAGACTTTTGTCAGCTGAAGGTGAAGAAACTCTAATGCATGTTAATATACCTTAAAGGCATTGAAAGTGAAAGTGAAAATCGCTCAGTTGTGTCCAACTCCTTGCGACCCCATGGACTATACAGTCCATGGAATTCTCCACGCCAGAATACTGGAGTGGGTAGCCTTTCCCTTCTCCAGGGGATCTTCCCAACCCAAGGATTGAGCCCAGGTCTCCCACATTGCAGGTGGATTCTTTACCAGCTGAGCCACAAGGGAAGGCATAAAGACATTATGCCAAGTGAAATAGGCTGGTCACAGGGAACAAACATGCACAACCTCATTTACATAAGTATCTAGAATAGTCCAATTCACAGTGACAGAAAGTAAAATCATGGTTGCCAGGAGCTGGGAGAGGGACAAATAAGGAGTCAGTGGTTGATGGGAACAGAGTTTCGTTTTGCAACAGGTAAGACTTCTGGAATTGGATGCTGGTGGTGGTTGTACAATAATGTGAATACACTTAGTGCCATTCAGCTGTACACTTAAAAATGACTATGATTATAAGGCACTGGAAGGACTGATGCTGAAGCTGAAGCTCCAGTATTTTGGTCACCTGATGGGAACAGTCAATTCATTGGGAAAGTCCCTAGTGCTGGGAAAGATTGAGGGCAGAAGGAAAAGAGGGCATCAGAGGATCAGATGGTGGGATGGTATCACCAGCGCAATAGACATGAACTTGGGCAAGCTTCAGAAGATGGCTAGGGACAGGGAGGCCTGGTGTGATACATCCATGAGGTCACAAAGCATCAGACACGACTGGGAGACTGAACAACAACAATAAGGCATATGTTTTATCACACATGCAAAAAGAGACTGACTCTTGTGTGGTCCTTCTTCCTAATTTCTTTGTTTTACTATCTTCTCCAATAATATCTGTATCTACCTAGAAGGTATCAACATCTACCTAGAAGGATGACTGATTATCCTGGAGAATAAAGATTAGGCCCCAGGGATTCAGAGAACTTGAGGGCGAATTGTTTACAAAACTCCAGAAACTTTATTGTATGAATATGTCCTGCAAGGAATCATGTGAACATGAAAATGATTTGATTGGTTGAAAAAGAAGTATTAATAACCTTTAATTTTAACAAAAATTTTTGTAGTAGTCTGTGCAGTACCAATAATTTAAATGCCCAAAACTAGATTTGTTTTCCAGATAATATAGGAAGAGGGTCCTGACTCACCTTCTGTATCCAAAGCTCCCTGGAACATCTCACGTGCATTTGCTTGTCTTGCTTTTTTCAAGACAACCAGAGGTTAGAGACGAGCAGGTGACTTCATTCCCCACAGCTGCAGGAGAACACCTGGGAAGGAGGAAAGGATGCTGAGAGGGGGAGCGGTTTGCATAGAACAAACTTCAGCTGACAAAATACAGGTAATCAAACAGGAAGAGGCAAATTGCTCGTGAACTTCTGGAGTCCATGAACCTGGTCATGATGGTTCAACTGGCCAAGGAGAACTCACCACAGCCCCCAGCCAGCTTCAGAGACACCACAGAAGCCCGTTGTCCTCCAGGCAGAGGATGGAGGAGAGAAAGAGTACAAATCCACTTCCACACAAACCCCACTTGGCGTCTGGGGTCACAAGGACCACAAGCCCCCTGGGTTCCGGGAGGCACCCACGGTCGAAGATGCCAAGCCTTCTGAGAAGGCTCAGAGACCTGGAGACCCTGCCCTCATGTGTTTGAGTGTGAGGGGTACTGTGTGAGTGTGTGAGTTTGTGTGTGTGTGCTGTGTGTGAAGATGTGTGTGTATGGGTGTCTATGTGGGTGCGCAGGTATGTAGGAATGAGTGTGAGTATATGTTTATGAGTGTGTGAGCTGAGAGGGAGCATGTGTGTGTGTTAGTGAGTTGTCTGTGGAAGTACATGTGTATTTGTACATGTCAGTGCATGTGCGTTCACATTTGTGTGCACATATGTGAGTGTGGGTGTGCGATGGACGTGACTGCATGCCTGTCTGTGTCTGTGTATATGAATGTGAGCACACACTCATGTGTGCATGTGTATGCACAGGTGCCATGGGCATGAGTATGCCCCAAGCAGCCCCACAAGGCTCTCCCGGCACCACCCCCAGGCCTGTGTGCGCCCCTCCCTGCAGGCACATGGGAGACCCTTTGTCCCTTCTCCTTTTCTGTCTGAAGGTGGCCCCTCAAGTGTCACAGGGCTTGTTTGGAGAGTGTCCCCTCCCTAGATGAGTCTGTGTTTCCCTGTGAAAGGCAGACTGCGGACAAGATGTCCAGCCCCTGGCTTTAAAATAGCTGCACACATTTTCCTCTACCCTCGAGACAGAGTCGGGCCCTGTGGCCTCGAAATCCATCCTCAGGTAAACAGCCTGTGACAGGCGGCAGGCCGGGGCCAACCGGCGTGGCCGCAGCTGTGCCCGCCCGCGGCGCCCGGCACCAGGCCCATGGCCATGGCGATGGGGGCAGGGCACTGTTGGCCGTGCCCCCAGGTTGTGGGCAGCCAATATTTTCCAGAGCTCACCAGGGGGAAGGTTTCAGAGGGAGTTCCATGCAGATCAGTTCCGTCGGAATCTGTGGCTGCCTTGTTCTAGAATTTACGGGTCTCGTGTAAGAATTCCCTTGAAAACGTTAGATTGAATTCTTCTAATCTAAAACTGTAAATTTCTGAAATCTCCTAAAACTCTTTCAATCTTAAAATAGTAGCAGTTCGTCACAGGGACAGGGGAGGCCTTCAGCTGAAGTAGGTTAAGGGGCATCCAGATTTTCCACAGCTGTTGCCAGGCTGGGAGCCACACACACTGAAGGGGTGGTCTTTCCTTGTGTCCTGGGGACACTGAGACATCTTGGCAGGACAAGTCGTTGTAGCTCCAGAGAAGTGAATTTATTACCTGAGCAAAACATGAAAATGAAGCCAAGTTCCCTCACGTTTGGCTGAATGGTTAGGACATGCAAAGCACGCAGAGGAGAGCAGGAGTTGGCCACACAGGACAGGAGGGCTCCTCGCAGCACTGAGGGGCGTGGAGGGGGTGACCCAGCCCCCCTGCTGTCTCTAGACCACTCGGAAGAGATCAGAGAGCCAGGGTTTGAAATAAAGATCCATGGGGCTGGCTCTTTACTGCTGAGCCACCTGGGAAGCTCCAGTGATGTTAGTGTTGTTATGAAAAGAACGAAAGGGACTTCCCTGGCAGTCAAGTGTTTAAGACCTTGCTTCCAGTGTGCTGGGTGTGGGTTTAATCTCTGGTCTGGGAGCTAAGATCCCACATGCCTCTCAGCCAAAAAGCCAAAACCATACAATAAAAGCAAAATTGTAACAAACTGAATACAGACTTAAAATGGTCCACATCAAAAAAGGAAAAAAATCTTAAAAGAAAAAAAAAAGGGAAAAAATCCCCAGAGAAGAGACAGGGAAACGGCAAGGAAAGAGAGGGAAATGATGAAACTGGGGAAATCCTAGGTGTCGAGGAGATGGGGTGCCCCCCACATCCATGCAGCACCCCTTTGTCCAGGGCACCTCACAGCCTCTTCTGCAGTGCCTGCACCTCAATGCCTGAGGTGTGCACCTTCCTCCCCCATTGAGGTCCCCAGCACCTAGATGCTTAGCCAGCCTGTCAGTCACAGTGGTCTGTGGTTCTTCCCTTTCCTGTCTCCCCTCCTGACTCCCCAGCAGCTTCCTAGCATCACCCCCCAACCACCATTTGCAAGTGAAACCTTATTTCTTGGTCTGTTTCTCAAGACCCAGACACTATTTTCCTAGCTTTTCTGCACAATTTCTTTTTATTTCATTGAAGTATAGTTGCTTCACAATGTTCTATTTGTTTCTGCTGTACAACAAAGTCAATCAGCTCTTAATATACAAATATCCTCCCTTCCTAGGATTTCCCTTCCATTTAGATCACCACAGAGCATTGAAAAGAGCTCCCTGTGCTGTATAGTAGGTTAGCATTAGTTTTCTGTTTTATATATGGTAGTGTATACATGTCAATCCCAATCTCCCAAATTACACCACTCCTCTTCCCCACTGGTATTCATGTGTTTGCTCTCTACATCTGTGCTCTGCACAGTTCCTCAGAGAGAGATATACTAAAGCCATGGAGACACTCCAAGGTGAACCCTGAGAAATCAGCACTGCAGAAACTTATTCAACCAGGAAAACCATTTTCTACTGAACATCTCACACTACTGCTGTTCTTTGACACCAGCCTGGAGAAATGTTGCCTTAAAGGTATATGCTAAATGAGATTTCACCTGCCAGATAATCTATATAAGATGAATTAGTTACTCAGCTACAACCTCCCAACTATATTATGATCTTGGTGACAGGTGAAATTTTCAAAACAGACTTGAAATTATGCCTCCTCTCCTGAGCACCAGGAGACCAGATCTCTCTGTATAAGTGTGGGAGCTCCTGGCCTTGTACCAGCTTCAGTTTCATCACCTGTGCTGACATGAAGCCTTGTTTTAAAGAATGGTTGTTTTTTCTCTGAAAAGGTGGAGACTGTGTCTCTGAAACATACACATTGTTCCAACTAAAATGGGAGAATTTTGACCCACTAAAAGCATCCAGGCTTTTGCTTCTCGAACTTGAGCATGTACTGGCCCTCTGGGGTCATACAGTGAAAGCATGCAGAAAAAAAAAAAAAAAAACCAGAAAAAATGGGTCTGTACTCAATCACCCATAGAAAGACTGATGCTGAAGCTGAAGCTCCAATACTTTGGCTACCTGATGCAAAGAGCCAGCTCATTGGAAAAGATGCTGGGAAAGACTGAAGGCAGGAGGAGAAGGGGATGACAAAGGAGATGATTAGATGGCATCATGGACTCAATGGACATGAGTTTGAGTAAGCTCCGGGAGATGATGGACAGAGAAGCCTGATGTGCTGCAATCCATGGGGTCGCAAAGAGTCAGACAACTGAGCGACTGAGCGACTGAACAAGAACAACTCAACCACCTCACTAGGGAAACTGCAGAAACTTTGCAGAAAACCTGTGAAGAGCTGCTTCAGATTTCCATCTTTTCCACAAACTCTCTTATGAAAGGGAAAGGTTTGGGAAACATGAATCTAAATCTCTAGTATCCAAAGAAAAGATAAAGAAAGGATAGAGAACCAGTAAAGGTCTCATGGTTTAACCAGGCACATGGCTAAATGAATCATGTCTTCCTGACTCGGCTCGTACATCTGAGACACCTCTGCTCTGTGCCACCTCTACTCCAGAGAAGCGGGAGAATGGAGAAAGCTTTATCCGAGTTGTGACTTTTGTTCCTAGTTCTTCTCTTAAAACATCTCTTCCCTGCCTGCTCACCACAGTCCAGCAAAGACAGACACATTAGATGACTACATTTGAGAAGATACCAGAAAGTTGAGGATTCCTAAGCTGTTCAAGAAAATTATAGTAAATTCCACACAATAAAATGTTATTGGAGAATGTGAAGTCTACCACAAAATGTCAACATGAAAATATGTTAACTGTTCAATTTAAAAAAAACAATATTCGATTCACTTACATAAATGATCTCATTTTTAATCTGAAAAGATTGCCAGTGAACAGTTATTTTTAAAAGATAGGGTTAGATAAAAATCTCAAGCTAATAACCTTCCACCTTAAAAATACAAAAAAGAAAGAGCAAATTAAACCCAAAGCAAGAAGAAGGAAGGGAATACCAAAGCAGAAATAAGTAAATCAGAGAATAGAAAGTCAATTAAACTAAAACTTGGTTACCTAGGAAGATCAACAAAAAATAAACTAGCTTTTGGCTAAACTGGCTAATAAAAAAATTACTAAAGTCAGAAATCAAATAGGGGCCACTACTACCAACTTAAAAAGGATTATAAGGAAATACCATGAATAATTGCAAGTCATTATTTAGGTAACCCAGTGAAATTCTTAAAAAGATACAAACTATTAAAAATGCCCAAGTGAGAAGTGGAAACCTGAACAGATCTATAAAAATAAAGAGATTGAAATAGTAGTAATAATAATAACTACTTATGAGGAAAAGCCCAGAACAAGATTTCTTTGCTGGTGAATTCTACCAAATCAATAAAGAAAAGTTAACATCAGGTCTGTCTAGTCAAGGCTATGGTTTTTCCTGTGGTCATGTATGGATGTGAGAGTTGGACTGTGAAGAAAGCTGAGCGCCGAAGAATTGATACTTTTGAACTGTGGTGTTGGAGAAGACTCTTGAGAGTCCCTTGGACTGCAAGGAGATCCAACCCGTCCATTCTAAAGGAGATCAGCCCTGAGTGTTCTTTGGAAGGAATGATGCTAAAGCTGAAACCCCAGTACTTTGGCCACCTCATGTGAAGAGTTGACTCATTGAAAAAGACTCTGATGATGGGAGGGATTGTGGGCAGGAGAAGAAGGGGACGACAGAGGATGAGATGGCTGGATGGCATCACGGACTCGATGGACGTGAGTTTGAGTGAACTCCGGGAGTTGGTGATGGACAGGGAGGCCTGGTGTGCTGCGATTCATGGGGTTGCAAAGAGTCAGACAGGACTGAGCAACTGAGCTGAACTGAAAGAGAGTGAAAGTGAAGTCGCTCAGTCATGTCTGACTCTTTTCGACCCAGTGGACTGTAGTCTACCAGGGTCCTTCGTCCATGGGATTCTCCAGGCAAGAATACCGGAGTGGGTTGCCATTTCCTTCTCCGGGGGATCTTCCCGACCCAGGGATCAAACCCAAGTCTCCCACATTGCCAGCAGATGCTTTAACCTCTGAGCCACCAGGGAAGTCCAAACTGAACTGATCTGAACATCAATTCTTCAAAAACTCTTCTCAGAGGAGAGAATAACGCCCCTTATTCTTGGGGTCATCATTACCCTGATTGCAAAGTCTTAGAAAAATATCACAAGAAAAATAAAACTACAAGTCAATTTACCTAATGACCAAATGAAAAAAAAAGCTTCAACAAAATAGTAGTAAACCAAATTTAGCAAAAATATAAAAAGAATCATGGATCATGACCAATTGAGATTTATCCCAAGAATGCAAAGATGGTTCAACAGAAAAAAATCAACGTAATACACTTTAGTAATTGAATAAAGGATAAAAACTATATAACCATCTCACCAGATACAGGAAAAGCCTTTTAAAAAAGCCTGAACAATCTTTCAGATTAAAACAAACAAATCTTAAGAAACCTTAATAAACTAGGAATTGAATGGTACTTTCTCTACATGATAAAAGGCATCTACAAAAATACTACAAAAAAACAGGGCTTCCCTGGGGGCTCAGATGGTAAAGAATCTGCTTGCAATGCAGGAAATTTCAATCCTTGGATCGGGAAGATCCCCTGGAAAAGGAAATGGCAACCCACTCCCTTGCTGGAGAATCCCATGGACAGAGGAGACTGGCAGACTGGAGTTGAAAACTGACTGCTGGTCCATGGGGTCCCAACTGAGTGGCTAACACTTCCACTTCACAAAAAACAAACTGTCTCATATTTAATATGAATGACAGAAAGCTTTTTTTCCCCCCCTAAGATCAAGAACAAGACAAGGATGCCTGATCTCACCACTTCTATTTAATAATGTACTAGAAGTTTTGACCAGGGAAATAAGGCAAGAGAAAGAAATAACAGATAAGCAATTTGGAAAAGAAGAAATAAAACTAACTATGTGAAGAGGACATGATCTTGTATACAAAACTTTCAAAGAAATATACAATAATTTGACCAGAGCAAATAAGTTAGCAATGTTATAGAATATAAGATCAATGTACAAAAATCAATTGTATTTCCACATACATCAATGAACGATCTGAAAATGAAATTAATAGTTTCTTTTATAAGACCTCAAAGAATAAAATACATGAAAATAAATTTTATTCAAAACTCTGAATTTTAAAAGATAAACCTAATAATATGTGAATTATATCTCAATAAAAATGATCATATTACAAAAATGCATCATAGTCCCACTCTTGACCCTCAGTTGCAATCTTATATTAAAAGGTGGGAACTTTGTGGCCTGTTTTATCTTTTCCTTCCTCTTCAGTTCTACCCTAGTGCACGCTTGAAGGGGTTTCAATAACTCTTTCTTCCAGCAGGGAGGAATTCCTCTTACACTGTTGAAAGATCAATAATGCATTTCTTCTATACTCTTTGCTAGACTGTGCATTCTGTACATGGCAACCCAAAATGCTCTCTGCCTTGGCTTATCTCTGCTACTCCAGAACCTTAAAATCAATAGAGCCTCCATTTATGCTCAGATGTAAAGGCAGGAAGGATGGCCTCCTGTGATGGCCTTGTGGCTCCAGCAGAGTCCCTGGGATGCCGAGCCCCTCAGCTAGCTTCCTCAAGATCCTACCCTCTTAAAAACCATCCCCCTCCTTCTATGACAGTATTGTGGATCTTCTGGGGCAACGCGCAGGGCCCACAAACTGTTCTTCAGGATTAAAAGCAGCCTGTTCACATCTGACAGGTGAGGAAATGAGGCATGAAACGCAGGGCCATCATTTTGGAATCACAGAATTCTTTTATTTTATAGACAATGGCACTGGCACTTGGAGAAGTCAAGGGCCCCTCAAGCGACCTGAGCCCTTCAGTGACTGGAGTGGGGCTCCTTCCCCACCAAGACCCAGCTCGCCCTGCTGTCTCTGTGCCCTGGACACTGTTCTGTCCCATCCCCCTGGGCTCTTCTCTGCCTCCTTCTCTCCCAGCCCCACTGGTCTCCTTGCTGATCTTCGGACATACCAAGCAGGTGCTCACCTCAGGGCATTTGCATATGTTGCCTCTTTGGTCTGGAATGCTCTCTGCCCAGATATTCACATCATCTGGTCCCTGCTTATCTGTCACCTCCTCAAAGAGATCCTAACCTCAATGTTCTCCATCCCTTTCAGCTGCTTTGCTCTTTGGCTTAGACCTGCCCTGAGACCACACCTGTGCCTACTCCTTTCCTTCCTGAGGCAGCATCACTTCTTCATGACCTCCCCTCCTCCATGAATCCTGGGCATCCCAGCATCTCTCTCTGTCCCTGCTCCTGGGACCCACTTAAGGTGCTGTGCATGAGGGAGGCAGAGTGTGCACTGAGCAGCCTTTCCTGGAAATGCACTGGGGATGTAAACCAGCCCATTGAGATTAAACGTGTGGGAAATACCCAATGAACCCATTTACAGACAACAAGGAAAGCTTAGAAATGAAATCAGAGCCTTTGGTGCTCAAGTTAGGAATGATGTGATCTTTGGGTTTTGATGCCAGAGGTCCTCTTCCGGAGACATCTTTGGCCCCCATGTATCTCGTATTTACCTAACTAAATGTGTGAGGCTGTGGTACCCACGCTGAGGAGGTCACGTGAGCTACAGCAAACAGTCAACAGATGCATGCTATTTATTTTGTTTTTCAGTTTTTCCATATTTTTTCATAAACCACACAGTCATTTTGCTTACAGGTTATTCCAAATCCATCTTCACTGAGGCATGTTTCCTATGTCAGGGCAAGTTGAGGTACACTCAACACAGGCGAGCATCTTTACTAGGTCACAGCCTCCTGCAATCCCCTGTATCTTCATGCTGCTTTCTCTAGTTCTCCCTGAAATCCCGTTATGCTACCCCCACTTCTTTTTTTAAAAATCTTTTTATTTTCTATCAGGGCATAGCCAATTAACAAACAATGTTGAGATAGTTTCAGGTGAACAGCGAAGAGACTCAGCCATACATATACATGTAACCATTCTCCCCCAGACTCCTCTCCCACCCAGCCTGCCACATTACATTGTGCAGAGTTCCTTGTGTGATACAGTAGGTCCTTGGTGGTTATCCATTTTAAATGTAGCAGTATGTTCATGTCCATCCCAAACACCCTAACTATCCCTTCCCCCATCTTTCCCCCTTGGCAACCATAAGTTCGTTCTCTATCAAACTCTTCTGAAATCTCTTTGGTGAGTTACAGTTATAGTTTAAATGCCTTCTGCTTTGTTTCCCTCTCTGTTCAAGCCCGAAGAGTAACATCTGCTATGGAGACCTCCCTCGAGGTTAAGAATATGACTTGCAATGCAAGGGCTGCAGGTTCAATCCCTGATCAGCAAACTAAGATCCCACATGCAGGGTGGAGCAATTAAGCCTGCATGCCACAACGAAGACCTGACAGAGTCAAATAAATAATTTTTTTAAGAAAAATATCTGCTTAATAATACAGTGCACGCAAAGACTTGAAGACAAGTGATTAAATAAAAATTTCCAAAGAGAAGTGTCTTTAGTGAGAGAGCCAGTTTTCATCTAAGTTGAAGCTTCCTTCACATTCCGAATCCCAGATGCATGGGTGGATCCTCCATCTGAGAGTCCTGACCTACAAAGTGCAGGCTTCTGACTGACACTGCTACAGCCTACCAATAGTTCTGAGGAAATTTAGTTTTGAATGTGAAGAAGACCATGAAAGAGTAAAAATGTGAAAATAAAAGTAAAGTAGAAGTTATGTCTATGGAGATAAAATTGCATTGTGGTTTAGTGAAAGAGAAAGTGTTAGTCCCTTCGTAGTGTCCAACTCTTGTAACCCCATGGACTGGAGTCCGCCTTGCTCCTCTGTCCATGAGATTTCTTAGGCAAGAATACTGGAGTGGGTAGTCATTTCCTGCTCCAGTGGGTCTTCCCGACCCAGGGATCAGACCCAGGTCTCTTGCATTGCAGGCAGATTCTTTACCAAAGGAGCCACAATACGTACAAATTCATTTTCCCCAAAGCATGTTCTCTGAAGTGGTACCACATAACCTGGGGGCAGGGGTGGTCACATTATTTGGCATGTGCGTGGGGGATGCTGTGGCCCCTTCTGGGCAGTCACAGACACACTTACACATCCTGGTCCCCAGCAATTCCAGGGCAGCAAGGAAACTCTTTAATCTTGGTTGATATTCAACCATAGAATCCTTCTTTAAGTAACAGGTAATTTACAACTCAGGAATGAATGTTGTAAAAATCATACTTTGGGATCCACGGTCATAGAAAGCTTCAGGATTTCTCCTCAATCCATTTACACAGAAATGAAACTTGTTGGAAGCAGCTGTGAATGGACAGTTGTCACATCCATTTTCAGAGCAGGGCACATTTTCACTTCTGTTTCCTTCCAGGAATAAATGATTATGTTAAGTAAAAACAGAATGTTAAAAAAATTCAGTTGAAACTAAATCACTTCAGTCGTGTCCGACTCTGCGTGACCCCATAGACGGCAGCCCACCAGGCTCCCCTGTCCCTGGGATTCTCCAGGCAAGAACACTGGAGTGGGTTGCCATTTCCTTCTTCAATGAGTGAAAAGTGAAAGTGAAGTCGCTCAGTCGTGTCCAACCCTCAGCAACCCCATGGACTGCAGCCTTCCAGGCTCCTCTGTCCATGGGATTTTCCAGGCAAGAGTACTGGAGTGGGGTGCCATTGCCTTCTCCGTGAAACTGTGTACCTTCAAGCAAAACTGGATTTATTTCACACCCTTTGCAGTACAGATGGTTCAATTCATCATTTGGCCTTTTTCACCTTAAATAAAGGGGGCTTCCCAGGTGGCTCAGTGGTAAAGAATCCACCTGCCGTCCAGGAGATGCAAGAGACTCAGATTTGATCCCTGGGTTGGGAAGATCCCTGGAGAAGGAAATGGCAACCCACTCCAGTATTCTTGCCTGGAAAATTTCATGGACAGAGCAGCCTGGTGGGCTACAGTCCATGGGTCACAAAGAGTTGGACACAACTGAGCATGCACACATGCACACACACACCTTTAATAAAACTCCTGGAAAATAAGGGAAAGTGTTTTGTTTAAGAATTTCTCAGTGACTAAAGAGAAAGAGCAATAGAAGATACAACTATATTTCACATTTTAAGCTTTAAGTGTCAAGAATGGTGGTAATGCTTTCTAAACTTATGCTGAAAGAGCATATTATTGTGCCAGTTAAAAACACTTTGTATAAAAAAGAAAGAATTGTATAGGTGTCGTCTTGTATCTAATCCTTGAGAAAGGGACCTGGGCTTCTGATTACACGTGTTCTCCAACTAGAAGGTGGGAAATATCAGTGGAGACGTGAGCCTCCTCACATTTCTCATATTTGAGTTCTCAACTCAGCAGTGAACACGAATCAAGTCAGATAAGCCTCAAACTTCCATGGCTCCAGCACTCAAACCTCATTTCCTGGCTCACAGTTCTTTGCTTTATTTCCTTTACTAGCTGCACCATGCAGCATGTGGGCTCTTATTTCCCTGACCAGGGATCAAACTCTCACCCCCTGCATTAGAAGCACAGAATCGTAACCACTGGGCCACCAGGGAAGTCTCCCTGCTGGACCGTAGTTTTCATCCTCCCTGATAAAGGTCTTTCTAGATAAACTAAAGAAAATAAAGGTTCCAGAGCAGGAATTTCAGTATGACTAAAAATCAAGGAAGCTTTACAAGAAGAGGGCAAGATTTCAGAAACCTCACACTCAGAACTTTCTGTCTTTCCATTGACTGAAGTGAAGATTCCTTTGTAGGACTGAGTGAAACCTACTCCCAGCCTTTAGTTGAATGTTCTACTTTAAGATTAATAATCTACTCTAAAAATCACAGTGTTTATGGAGAGTTGAAAATGAATATTTGAGAAAGAGAAAATATTCAAGTGTAAAAGGTCACCAAAGAAGCAAAATAACCAGGCAAATTGCTAAAACCTTCATGATGTCAGAACATTTTGCCAGGCTTCGTTTTTCTCTGCAGCAGCATCTAGTCACCCTCAAAGTTGAGGGTGCCCCAAGCAAACAACGCCACCAGGAGGGACAGGTGGCAGTGCCCAGCTGGCCTCTGTGCAGCATGTGTACTCACATCCCAGACCCTGCCAAACACGCCAGCACTTTGTTTGATGGTCCCCTGCCAGCCCCGATTCCAGCCTGCAGAGCTGTAGGACAACAAGTAATTATGATGAGGATTTGTGGCAAGAAGAGGTTGGCACACAGCCTGTCTTCCCGAGGATGCTTCCTTAGAGAGGACCAGAATTAATGCAGAAGACCTAACTCCAAACGATAATTTTATTTTTCTTCTCCATCCTCACACTCAGATAGTAAAGAGTCTGCCTACAATGTTGGAGACCCAGGTTCGAGTCAAGAAGATCCCCCAGAGAAAGAAATGACAACCCACTCCAGTATTCATGCCTGGAAAATCCTATGGATGGGGGAGCCTGGTGGGCTACAGTCCATGGGGCCACAGAGAGTAGGACATGACTGAGCGACTTCACTTTCCCATCTTCATATATTTGTATATAAATGCATAGGAGGAAAGGACATCTCCTGGATCAGTGAGCAAGAAAATCCCAGAGTGGCTCCTGCCACCTCCAGGCCACAGCCGAGTGCTAGTCAGCATCGCCTCAGATCACCAAACGATGCTGTTTCCTTATGCTCTTTCACCTGATAATAAGATTGAAATAAATGGTTAGCTTATCAATTTAATCATTCAGACAGCAAGTTTAATCAACAAGTGTGATTCATTAAACTGCATGACAGAGGATGAAAGAAATCATTTTTCATGCCCACAAAAAAAAAAAAACAAAAACAAACAACTGAGTTGACCACATTTAGCCCAGTTGACTCCTAAATTACGACCTACTGACTATAGGCTCATCAATCTTAGAAATCTTAGAAATCTAAAGATAGATAGATGTTTGATATCAAAGGTATACACACATACACACACACACACACACACGACACACAAGGGACTTCACTTGTGGCTCAGATGGTAAAGAATCTGCCTGCAATGCAGGAGGCCTGGGTTCTAATCCCTGGGTCTGGAAGATCCCCCAGAAAAAGGCATGGCAATCCTCTCCAGTATTCCTGCTTGGAGCATTCTATGGACAGAGCAGCCTGGCCAGCTACAGTCCAAGGGTTCACAAAGGAGCAGACACATAAACAAGCAAACACACACACTCACACACACACACACACACACGTTACCTAAAATAAACATATAGATGTAGGGGTGTGTGTGTGTATCTCATTGGTAGCTTTTTATCTTGGAGGGAGCTCTAAACAGTCTGTGAAGGAGAAGGAAATATTTCCTGTCTAGCACCATTAACAACTGCATTAGCATAAAAATGCCTGGGGGTGACACATTTTATAGATGCATGAGAATTGGGAAGAGGATGGTGTTTAGAAGGTCAAGAGGCAGAAAAACATTATTGCTTCTGCAGTGAATTATAGGGAGCTCATGCAGGACACTCTTAGATGCCTCAGGAAACGAAACCATCTGGAGGGACCACACCACCCTGGCCAGGACAACCACACACGGATCACTCCTTCCTGCCACCCTCTGGACAAAGGGACAGACAGCCCTGTTCCTTTCTGTGACTAACAATGGCAACTCAGTCACGTACTCATTCCAACATTCCATGCTCTGACAAACGGACGTCTTATCCCCATCCAAAGCTCTTTTGTTCTAATTAAACCCCATTTCTCTGGGCTCATTTTCCTTTGGAAACATGCTCGAAGTCTGTCTCCTCTGAAGAGCATCCAAATGCCATCAAATGAAGCACAGCCCAGATGGACCAGTTCCTCCTTGGCTCTCTCTGTCCACCCCCTGGAGAGACAGGGACACACAAGATACAATTGCTGACCCCAGAGAGGTCACTGTCCACAGAGAGGTGGCAAATTTCACCCTTGTCTGAAATTCCCTGGTTTCTTTCTTTTTCCCTATAAAAACAACTAGAGGCAGGATTCCAAACATTCAAGGGAAAACCTGCCTTAATAATGAAATAAAAAGATCACTTGTAAGAATTCATCTCTTCTCTCTTCCTTCCCCTCCCTTTGTTTTTCTCCAGCAAATCCAATTAAAGGAAAGTTATTTGGGCTGATACAACTCCATTAAACCATAAAATAGCACAGAGACAGTTTCTTTTTTTTCCAAATTACTTATTTCAAGTGGAGTCCCTAGTACTTGATAGGATAGAAGTATAGAAGTTGAGGGCACAGTTCTGATTTTGGGAGGCCAAATGGGTTGGGGTGACACAAATGTCCCAGACCCATCCCCCTCAATTTTTAAGAAGCCATTTAAATGTGTGAGCCACATATTGCACTTCTGCTTTATCCAGATCATTAAATCCTCTGAAAATATTTTTCATGAATTAAGAATCTAATTAGCAAAGATTCAGCTATAGCGTTCTTCAAATAGCTGAGTAAATATGACCTTGTGTCATTGTGGTAATTCCCTATTATGCCTTCTCATACATGGTGAGTGCTGTGGAGTTACTTCACAGACTGGAGGACGTTTGGTTCAAAACAAAGAGCATCTTTTCTTTAAATACCATTCCTAGGCTGTTGGGAGGTGTATCCACCTCTTCCCACACAAAGCTCCACGGGAACTGTCCCTACTATTACATACATTTGTTGAAAATCTAAGGTTCTCCTAAGTCATTATGCATTTTTTTGAAGGTTTATATCCTTCCAAAAATGATTGCCAGTCATATGTCTATTGCTTTCCTACATCCCAGTAAGTCCACTTTTTGTAAAGTGCCTTGGAGAAATTCGTATCAGAATGTTTCCAAGTGGCATTAATAATAATAGGGAAAGAATATGAAATCCAAATGTCCACAAAATAGAGAATGGATAACAAATTGAGGTAAATTCATACAATATAATAGTATATAATAATGAAAAGAAACTATAGAGAGATGTATCAGTGTGGGTGAACTTGAGAAGCACCCCTTTGTGTTAAGGAATCACTTATAAAAGAATATATATGAGTCCATCTTTTGTTGTTCAGTTGCTTGCTGCTGCTGCTGCTAAGTCACTTCAGTCGTGTCTGACTCTGTGCAATCCCATAGATGGGAGCCCACCAGGCTTCCCCATCCCTGGGATTCTCCAGGCAAGAACACTGGAGTGGGTTGCCATAGTCCGACTCTTAGCGACCACATGGACTGCAGGATACCAGGCTTCTCTGCCCATGGGATTTTCCAGGCAAGAGTACTGGAGTGGGTTGCCATTGCCTTCTCTGTTCAGTTGCTTAGTCATGTCCAATTTCCTGCAACTCTATGAACTGCAGCACACCAGGCTTCCTAGTCCTTCACGATCTCCTGGAATTTGCTCAAACTCATGTCCATGGAATCAGTGATGCCATCTAACCATCTCATCCTCTGTCATCCCCTTCTCCTCCTGCTCTCAATCTTTGCCAGCATCAGGGTCTTTTCCAGTGAGTCTGCTCTTCGCATTAGGTGGCCAAAGTATTGGAGCTTCAGCTTCAGCATCAGTCCTTCTGTTGCAGGTAGGCGGACCCCTTCCAGGGCCCAAAACTGGGCTCTTGTCTAACACTCGGAAATGAATTGTCCAAGGAGACACATGTGCTGACCACGTAAGAGATTTTCTTGGGAAAGGGGGCACCCAGGTGGAGAGCAGTAGGGTAAGGGAACCCAGAAGAACTGCTCTGCCGGGTGGCTCGCAGTCTCGGGTTTTATGGTGATGGGATTAGTTTCTGGGTGGTCTTTGGCCAGTCATTCTAATTCAGAGTCTTTCCTGGTGGTGCACACATCGCTCAGCCAAGATGGATGCTAGCGAGAGGGATTCTGGGAAGTGGACGGACACGCGGTGTCTCCTTTCGACCTTTCCCGAACTCTTCCGGTTGGTGGTGGCTTATTAGTTCCCTATTCCTTATCAAGATCTCCTGTCATAAAACAACTCATGCAAATGGTTACTATGGTGGCTGGCCAGGGTAGGTGGCTTCAATCAGTGTGCTTCCCCTAACACTTCCAATGAATATTCAGGGTTGGTTTCTTGTAGGATTGACTGGTTTGATCTCCTTGCTGTCCAAAGGACTCTAAAAGAGTTTTCTCCAGCGTGACAGTTTGAAAGCATCAATTCTTTGGCACTCAGCCTTCTTTATGGTCTAACTCTCACATCCACACCTGAATACTGGAAAAATCACAGCTTTGACTACATGGACCTTTGTTGGCAAAGTGATGTCTCTGCTTTTTAATATGCTGTCTAGGTTGGTCATAGCTTTTCTTCTAAGGAGTAAGTGTCTTTTAATTTTGTGACAGCAATCACCATACACAGTGATTCTGGAGCCCAAGAAAACTAAGTCTGTTGCTGTTTCCATTGTTTCCCCACCTATTTGCCATGAAGTGATGGGACTGGCTGCCATGATCATAGTTTTTTGAATGTTTAGCTTTAAGCCAGCTTTTTCACTCTCCTCTTTCACTTTTATCAAGAGGGTCTTTAGTTCCTCTTCACTTTCTACCATAAGGGTGGTGTCATCTGCATATCTGAGGTTATTGATATTTCTCCTGGCAAGTTTGATTCCAGCTTGTGCTTCATCCCGCCTAGCATTTTGCATGATGTACTCTGCATATAAGTTAAATAAGCAAAGTGACAATATACAGCCTTGACATACTCCTTTTTTAATTTGGAACCAGTCCATTTTTCCATGTCCAGTTCTAACTATTGCTTCTTGACTTGCATACAGGTTTCTCAGGAGGCGGGTAAAGTGGTCTGGTATTCCCATCTCTTGAAGAATTTTCCACAGTTTGTTGTGATCCACACAGTCACAGATTTTAGCCTAGTCAATGTAGTCAGTGAGTCCATCTACATAAAGTCAAAACAGCACATAAGTAGGCAACAGATTAGTTGTGTCTCTTGTGTGCTCTGAGTCGGGGATGGGATGGGAGAATGGTTGCAGAGAGGGGTGTCTAAAGTGGGAATGATGTTCTGTCTCCTTTCCTGTGTGCTGGAAGGATAAGACTCGGTTTTATTAGTACACTTTCAATTATACACATGCATCACATTCATTCTTTTCTATATATGGCATCTCTGATTGCAAACAAACCAGGATAAAAGGAAAGCCCTTCTATGTTCCTGCTGGATTAGATCTGAAGAGGAGGTTGGCTGATAGCATCTTACTGTCATAGCCAGGCTGGGAGAGGGCAGACGTGGAGGAGAGACAGAGGGGTTGAGGGCAGGGATAGAGGGGGAGGCAGGGAGAGTGAGAGGGACTGTGTTTGGATGACTTTATTTCTGTTTCTGAATCAAGGCTTATCTAGAGCCAGATCCACCTTCACGGCCATTTCACCTGAGCCGTTAACCAAATATGAGGAGAAAATTGCTTATATTCACACATGCACACACACACATACACACACACACACACACACTCACACACACACACACCTAATTGATCCAGAATTTAGCTTCTGCTAAACTAGCTGCCATTAATCTTGATGGTACCAAAAATTATTTGGAAAGCTTTAAAAACCCCAGTGTTCCAGTTAGGACCCAGACCAACAAACTCTGGGGTGGAACCAAGCAAGAGCAAGTTCAAAGCTAAGCAGTTAGTACCAGGACAAGCAGGGTCCAGGCACGGCTGTACCACTGTGATCTGCAGGAAGCATACCATCTGTGAGATGAAAATCCCCACAGGATCCAGTCACAGCAACTCTGGAGGCTGCTCTGACCCCTGTCACCAAGATTGCTGCTGTCAGCAGTGCCATTTGCCTTTCTTCCACAGTGATGGAGCTGTGACTAGACTCAAGGACTCCTGCTGAATTATGTTTCCAGGATACTTTGCAGCTATGTGTGTCCAGAGCAGAAGGGATGAGCATGGTGCTGGGTCTTGGCCTCGGGCTGCACACTCTGCGCTCTGCCTTTCCACTGTTGAAACCTGACCATAGCAGCAGTGGAACTTTGACCATACTGCTCTTGACAATGACCTTGGAATGACACAGGAACAAGACAGAAAGAACCTGGTCCTACCACATAGGCTAATCCCCTGAGGACAGTTATAGGAGAGAGAAATACACTTCTGGTCAGCTCACTAAGCTGGTTCACTTGAATGGCTCACTAAGCTACCCTAATAAATACACCCAGGGGACCCTGCAGGGAGCTGCCCAGTCCAAGGTCATAGTCATTCCCAGGGAGACCCAGTAACTGCTGCTCATGGGAGTACAAAGCCATTCAGAGACCAATCTGAATGGCCACTCTAGCCATTTGATCCCTCTGGGGTTGGCTGAGCCTGCATTGACCTCAGCTCCTCCTTCTGCCTACCCCATTTCCTTCCTGCCATGGGGGATCAGTCCTGAGCCTGCTCCCTAATGAGCATTATTCATGATAAACTCTGTCTCAGATCTGTCTCCCAAGAAGCAAAAACTCTCACAATATCATAAAGTAATTATCCTTCAATTAAAATAAATGAATTAATTTAAATAAAATAGAAATATATATATATATATATATATATATATATAAAGAAGGAAAGCAATCTATTACCCACAGCAGGTGTTCAATAAACATCTGTCCAGTGAAAAAACACATTGATAAGTAAAGTAGGCAGGCCTGGGATTTACACTGTGTCACAGAGAAAGCTTACTATACAGTGAAAATGCTAATTACTCCTTTCTTCCCTTTTTTATAACTTTTGGCCACACCCTGCAGCATACGGGACCTTAGCTGTCCTACCAGGGATCACATCTGCACACCCTGCATTGGAAGACTGAGTCTTAACCCCTGGATGGCGAGGGTAGTCCTGATTACTTATTTCTAACAACAGGGACTATCTGAAGTAAATTTTAGGGCTTTGGATCTCTTTAAATGTTGGTGTATAACAAATAAAATTCCAAGTTAGTTCTCCAAATTTAGTATTAAGTATCCCAAACTGGGAAAGCTACATTACTGCTAATAAACAACAAGGACTATTTGTATGTTCCTTTTCTTTTGACAAAACTATTTCCAAGAATGGTTTTTTTCTTGCCATTTTCAGGGGTCAAAGTGAAAGGAGAGCTCATCACTGCCCAAGTTCTCATGCATCCAACTTGGTCCTCGCATCCCCAGCCTGGAGCTCCTGGCACCCTCTCCACTCCCTGGGGGGCTCTCACATCCCAAGTATTAAAATAATGAGACACAGAGCTGGAGCACCCCCACCCTTGACAGTTCTGTTAATGGAAGATAGAAAAATAAACACAGACTGATTAGAATGAGGTCTTGGAATTTTCTAATGATTTTGATCAATAGTGGTTTTTAAATCTGATTTTTTCTGGCAGGGACCAGCCTGTCCCTTCTTCTTGCTGATTCCTGCTGTCTGGAATGACAAAGGGTCATAAGGACAGGGAAACTTTGTCCTGGAAGACTTTCCAGCATTCCCACTCCAGCCCAGAACTGTCTGGATTCAGATGGTGTTTTACCTGAGAATCTCAAAACCCGACATTGAGGCCACTCTTGGCCACTCACAGTTCATGGCAATGACTAATCTCAGAACTCCAGAAAAACAATATTCTTTACGTGAAAAGGAATGACAACTTACTTAGAAAAGTAACACACACACACACACACACACAAAAACAAAAGTAATGCATGCCTCTCATGAAATGAAATCAATTTCTATTTGGCATTTTGTGATTTGTCATAAAACTGAATGCTTTTTCAACATGGCACTTGAATATTGCTTGGTTAACACCAATGTTTCTTGGAGCACAGCTTTAGAAATGTAACAGGCATCCTATCCACATTATATGTGGAAAAATACAGAAGTTCAAAGGGCCATCCAAAATTTGACCATTTACTTCATGTTATGACATGTACATAAAATAATTTGTTTTGAACAACACAATTTTAGTTACACCAAAAAATGCACACTATTGATATTATACATAACAGGTAACAAATGAGAACCTATGTATTGCTCAGGGTACTCTACTCAGTGCTATGCAGTGACCTAAATGGGAAGGAAATCCAAAAAGGAGGAAATATATGTATATGTACAGCTGATTCACTTTGCTGTAGAGTAGAAGCTAACACAGAATTGTAAAGCAACTATCTCCAATAAAAAATAATTAAAAACATAGGAAACACACATGGAGGAAGAATGGATGGAGTAGAAGTTCGTAAAAATGGAAACAGATGTCCTTTGACTATGTATGACTGGTGACAATTTTTTTTTTTTTTTTTTGCCCAGCTCAATTGTCTCATTTTGGGGCAATTGTATTTCCTGTGTCATTTGAAAAGTCTCACAACCTGCATTCCTTCCCCCACAGACCGGCCCTTTCCTGTTATCCCATGAAAGAAGCAGTGAAAGATAGAGCATGTGGGCCAAAGTCCACCGTCCACTCACGGGTGGACAGACGGGCTCTCAGAAAGCAGCCTTCTCCTTTTCTTGGCTTAAAACAGCAAGTTAACTTCTTTGCCAGTTTGCTCTTTTTCATTTCTGGGCATTCTGTGCTTCCTGCTTTTAACTACGTGGGCAGCTTAGGCAGCTAGAGAGGATATTTGTGGCTTGTCAGACACAGAGAGAATGTGCAGGGGAGAAATCTCCAAGTGTGTATGTAGAGAGGTCTGTACAAACGCTAAGTAAACGTGAGTCAATAAAAGCCGATAAGTGAGAATGAGACGGGGTGAAGCCTGGGGGGCAGGCGGCCATGTGGGCTCAGGCCGGCAGCCCCCGAGGTACATTTGGTGTGTGGTGAGGATGGGGCTGGTGGGGGCTTGACAGTGATTTAATACACAGCTCTAAACACCAAGAGACTTCAATCACTTTTGTTGACTGACTGCCCAACTGGCTTTGACCTCGCCTGAAAGGGTGCTGGGCGCTAAATAAACTCAAGGTATTATCATAATAATACCTGCTGACCAAGAATGCTGTCAAGATGATGGAGAGCCTTTGGAAGGGCAGACGGGCTTCTCTGAAGAGTGACATCGGGTGGATGCTCAACCCAAGCCTCCGTCAAGAGGACTTTCTGTCACTTCAACTCTGCCCTGGTTACAACATCAGCTGGAGGCCTCCTAGAAAGATAAACACTGTCCACAATGTCACCTATCCAGGCACCAGAGGTTTGCTCTGCTTTGTGGGGTTGGGACCCTAGGAGGGAGTGGATGGAATGCTTTGTCGTGCCCTCAAGGCCAAGACTGCACCAATCATCTAGGGGCATCTCTCTACCCCTCCCCTGACCCCGAATGTGGCCCCAGGAAGAGAAATTCCCCAACTCTCCTGGGTAACCATCTCAGGAGTGTTTGCAGCACAGCCACCATCAGGGTGATCCTTTGTCATGAACCCTAATCCTTTGAGAAATGACTTGTCAATTCCTTGTTGTTTTGTCTTTGGTGGAAATGAAGAAAATCTGATATTCTGCTTCTGTTGAGATCCAAGCAAACTTACACACACACACACACACACACACACACACACACACACACACTCCTTTAAAATTTGATTTTATCCTTTATTCAGGATCAGCTCCAGCTACTCTGTGTGCCTTTGTCTTTTTCTCATCTCCCTTGTATCCCTGCTACCTACTTGCACATGTTCAACTCAACCAGAACTTGACATTTATTGCAAAAAACTAACACATAAAAAAATTACACCAACACCAAGAACTAATGTCTTTGACGCAGCACTTGGGTCCCTTTTTCCATTTCTGTTTGGGAGGCGGGGCAGCTCTGGGAGTGGTGGACGTGAAGGTTACTCTCTTGCCCTGTGATAGGGTTATTTGCCCAGTGAGTAATGGCTCCATGGGTCACCTTTGCTGCAAAGCCTTCGACTTTGTGGCTCAACCCCAGGAAAACAACTGAAAAGTGAAATTTATGTTTGTCAGTTACTTGAGAGAACTGGGGAGCCTAATATTTGTCACCGAAAAAAAATTTGTTTTGTATCAGAATCATTCAACATGAATGGAATGAACCTCCACTTGAACACCAGTGATTTTCTGTTGGTTTTTACGGGACTAAACCTACCCAACCTGTCCTGTGTGTCACTGGTATGTTATATACGTGACAGTCGACCAGCTGACGTTACCTCTTGTAGGGTCTTAAAATCTAAGCTGGAAAGAATAATGGACCATCAGGCTGACAGACAAAGACTCTGATGATTTAAAGAGATTTAGACAAAATGGAGTTTTCCCCCTATATTTTGGAGAAGGGACTGGATTCCTGGAAGAAGTTTGCCTTGAGGTATGTGAACAAGATGGCACTACATCCCTGGAAGATGATTCCACAGGTATAATGGATACACTTGGGATTATGTCAGGGAAAGAGAAGCTTTTAGAACATCCCGATTTATAGCTCCCAAACATTGACATGTGGGGGTGATAGACAAGAGGGCCTTTTCTGCTCTCAGTTCATGTGCCACTGAGCAGAGGCTCCCTGGGAAATTTTAATGACTAGGTTACAGCAGTAAAAACAAAAACATGTGAACAGCTCAATGGCTTCCCTTACTTGCAAGAGACTCCACAGAGAATCCAAAGTAGTCATTTATGTGATATTTTCTAAGCTGTGCTCTTAAGCCTTTCTGGAACTTTTCTATTAGTGTTCCCTACTTTCTGTGCTTTTAATAGTCTTTACAGAGGAAGCAGTTGATATGTTTCTTTTACAGTCTGGCTGGGACATTCAGGTTCTTCATTGAAACACATATTCTCAAATATGGATTGAGATGCCTGCCATCTTAAATCCTACAGCATCTCTCAGGGAACCAGGAATTCAGATCATTTGTGCCTTCCCAAATGCACTCTGAACTGCAAAAAAAAAAAACACAAAGGGATAAAATAAGCTGATACATTTACTACATCCTCTGAAAATAATAAGCATGACTTTGTTTTTATCATATATAATCTATCTCTAGAAAATTGTAATAAAGACAGAGTAATTCATAACAGTTACTTAAAACATCCTCAGGTATTTTTTTTTTTCACTTAGAAAAGGTACAGAGATGTTAAGTAATTTAGACTTAATTAGAAATATACTGATATAGTTGCATCTTGGAAGAAAGGTGGAGATGAAAATTGAGGTTTTATACTATTTTATTTAATCCATACATACAAATGAAGACCTGGATAGTGAGCACATGCTTTCGTTTAACTGATTTCTGTACTTTTTCAATAAGCTTGATAAATTGCAGTTATGAAACATTTTTCAAATAAAGATGATAAAATAACAAAACCACCAAATTTATTTTAAAAAGAAAAAAAGGAGGAAGAAGAGAAGACCTACACAAACAATGAAAATGTGAGTTATTGCTATACAATGGTAATGTGTGTATTCTGGAGACAGTGCAGCAACCCTGGTCATGAGTGAAGTCTCAGAGAGGAGAGACTCAGTTCAGTTCCTCACTCAGTCGTGTCCGACTCTTTGCGACCCAATGGACTGAGGCATGCCAGGCTTCCCTGTCCATCACCAACTCGCAGAACTTGCTCAAACTCATGTCCATTAAGTCAGTGATGCCATCCAACCATTTCATCCTCTGTCATCCCCTTCTCCTCCTGCCTTCTGTCTTTCCCAACATCAGGGTCTTTTCTAATGAGTCAGCTCTTCACATCAGGTGGCCAAAGTATTAGAGTTATTCAGGACTGATTTCCTTTAGGATTGACTGGTTGGATCTCCTTGCAGTCCAAGGGACCCTCAAGAGTCTTCTCTAACACCACAGCTCAAAAGCATCAATTCTTCATCACTCAGCTTTCTTTATAGTCCAACTCTCACATCCATACCTGACTACTGGAAAAACCATAGCTTTGACTAGACAGACCTTTGTTGGCAAAGTAGTGTCTCTGCTTTTTAATATGCTGTCTAGGTTAGTCATAGCTTTTCTTCCAAGGAGCAAGTGTCTTTCAATTTCACCATCTGCAGTGATTTTGGGCCCCCCCCCAAAATAAAGTCTGTCACTGCTTCCACTGTTTCCCCATCTATTTTCCATGAAGTGATGGGACCGAATGCCATGATCTTTGTTTTTTGAATGTTGAGTTTTAAGCCAGCTTTTTCACTCTCCTCTTTCACTTTCATCAAGAGGCTCTTCCCTCCTCACTTTCTGCCATAAGGGTGATGTCATCTGCATGTGTGAGGTTATTGATATTTCTCTTGGCCATCTTGATTCCAGCTTGTGCTTCACCAGCCCAGCATTTTGCATGATGTACTTTGCATATACGTTAAATAAGCGGTGACACTATACAGCCTTGAAGTACTCCTTTCCTAATTTGGAACCAGTCTGTTGTTCCATGTGCAGTTCTAACTGTTGCTTCTTGACCTGCATACAGATTTCTCAGAAGAAAAGCAGAGACACTATTTTGCCAACAAAGGTCCATCTAGTCAAAGCTATGGTTTTTCCAGTAGTCATGTATGGATGTGAGAATTGGACTATAAAGAAAGCTGAGCATGGAAGAATTGATGCTTTTGAACTGTGGTGTTGGAGAAGACTCTTGAGAGTCCCTTGAACTTCAAAAAGATCCAACCAGTCAATCCTAAAGGAAATCAGTCCTGAATATTTATATTGGAAGGACCGATGCTGAAGCTAAAACTCCAATACTTTGGCCACCTGATGTGAAGAACTGACTCATTTGAAAAGACCCTGATGCTGGGAAAGATAGAAGGCAGGAGGAGAAGGGGACAACAGAGGATGAGATGGTTAGATGGCATCACTGATTCAATGGACATGAGTTTGAGTAAGCTCCAGGAGTTGGTGATGGACAGGGAAGACTGGAATGCTGCAGTCAATGGGGTCCCAAAGAGTCAGACACAACTGAGTGACTGAACTGAACCAAACTGTTGTTACTTTTTTTTTTTAATTTTTTTAAGATTTTTTTTTATGCAGGCCATTTAAAAAGTCTTTATTGAATTTGTTCCAAAATTGCTTCTACTTTATGTTTTGATTTTTTTGGCCGCAAGGTATGTGGGATCTTAGCTCTCAGACCAGAGATGGAATCACCACTCCCTGCATTTGAAAGCAAAGTCTTAACCACCCGGCTGCCAGGGAAGTCCCTGTATTATTGTTACTTTTGCAGGCATTATTATATATATAGCATTTAATCAAAAGTTTTCAGTGAAATAATCTGAAAAATAAAAATATATATATATAGCTAAATCACTTTCCAAATTCTTGAAGCTAACGCAATATTGCCAATCAACTCTACCTCAATAAACAAAAAGTTTCCAAGGCCCACGTGTATTTTATGACCACTAATACACTTTGTTTTATTTCAAGATTATACTGAAAATAATTGTATCAGAAGGTGGATTGTTTAAAAAAAATGAAAAAAAATGACCTGCTCGTGGCCCCAAATCCACCAGGCATTCCACTGTCTGGAACAGAATAAGCTCTCAGTAAATGCTGGTTATTCTTGTGATTAATCTTGCTGGTGCATTGCACTGCATGACAATATCCAGGAAAGACTGTGTTCATAAGGGCCTGTGGTGGGTATCAGAAAACCTGTCGCCATCCTCCTCCTTATCAATGCCTCACCTCTGGTTCCAACCAGATACCATTCAGCACTCCATGTTTGTCAAGCACTTTATCATCAGCTATGAGCTCCACCAAGAAGCAGCCCTGGAAGAAAGGCCAACTCCTTGGTGCTCGTTGTAGAGATAAGGAGCTAAGACTGTAGGAAAGAGGGTCAGCGGTCCCGCCAGCATCAGCCTGGAGCCGACTGCAGCTTCCTGGTACGAAATGTTTGTGCTCTCTTGGCACCTGATATCTACAAGACCAGGTCATTCCCAAGTTCATTCCTGGGGAAACAGAGGCACAGGAGGATTCGTGAATTTAACCTAAAGCAAAAGGAACAGAAGGGCTTCCCAGGTGGCACTAGTGGTAAAGAACTTGCCTGCCAATGCAGGAGCCTCAGGAGACTTGAGTTCGGTCCCTGGGTCAGAAAGTTCACTGGAAGAGGAAATCGCAGCCCACTCCAGTATTCTTGCCTGGAAAATCCCATGGACAGAGGAGCCTGGTGGACTACAGTTGATGGGGTCGCCAAGAGTCGGACACAACTGAGCATGCGCAAACGCAAGAAGTATAGTGCAACAATGAAGAGCTAGCCAACAACAGTAACTACTGGGCTACAGTCTTCCGTAACCTGCCGTTACTTAGTGCAGACTTGGAGTAATTGCCTTTCAGCTGCCGTCTTGTTTTTGTCCTCACAATAGGCCTACAAGGTGAGTCCCAAGAGGGCTGGCCCCATAGTACACGGAAACGACAGCTCAATAGGAAGCGAGGAAACTGAGGTTTAAGCTCTGGTTTGCCCAGCTGCAGTTTCTGCTCCTAAGGACCACTTGCTAAAAACAGAGACAATGTGAAGTCTCACTTGCAGAGCATGGATTCCTGTGTTGTTGATGGACCAACACACTGTGCCTCCAAGCAAGGCTTTTCCACAAGACCTGGAGGAAATACACCAACCTTGGATGCCCACCTGCTGTGCCTGAGACTGTGCACACCCTTTCAGCCCTGAGGGTGTGTGTCTGTGGACTTTCTTTTGTCTCATCCATCCTCCAGGTGAAAGCACATGAGGAAATTTTGTCACCAGATTCCCATAAACTCCAAATGTTTATACTTATTGGTGTTTCAGTTCAAACTCATTTTGCATCTTCTGTTCTCCTTGGTGACATTCCCAGCTTTCTAATCACCTATCAAATGCAGGATGATCAATTATGAAGCTTAGAATATGCCCAAAGCATGGTGATGAGCATGGGAATTACAAAGAACGTGGCCCTGGCCCTAACAGTGTGAAAATGGGAAGATGGGTCATCAACACAGGTTCCACTACAATCATATAAGATAGTTAATAACATGAAATGTCACAGCCGTTGAGAGAGAGACACAGAGAGAGAGAGAGATCCTTGTTTGAATTGGGTCTAAAAAGAAGAGAAGCTAAACAGAGAAAAGAATGAGGCAGAACAATAAGAAAGGCAATAAGAAGGCATTCCAGGCGGTAGGCAGTGGGAACAATCACTGCTTCAAATCCTAATGCTTTATTCTTGTTGGAACATGCAACACACAGAAATATTATTTATCACATCTCCAACCATGTAACTTGTTTTTTTTTTTAATCATCTAGTCTTTTAAATGTTTTTAGGAACAAAACACACACTCACTTCAAAAACTGTGAATTTTAAAAATTCAGAGTGGCACAAAAAGGTAATAGAAATCCACCAAACTCAAACAAGCAGGGTTCCAAGAAGTCAGTAAACACTACTCAAAGCATCCATCTTTGCATATACACAGACAGAAAGATTGACAGCAAGATCGATAGACAGACAAATAGGCAGATAGATAAATAGATAGGTAGACAGAAAAAAGATAGATAGCCAGACAAAGAGAAACAGAGGCCTTTAGAAAAATTGCCTCATAGTATTTATGACATTTTAATTGGATTAAAGTATTTTGATCATTTATTTTAATTCTTTAATCAAAGAAAAAGAGAATGAAGTAAAATATGAAGAAATGCTCAACTTCATATAATATGATCTGATAGAGCAGATCATTTCTAAACAATTTTTCTAAAGTTAAAATGAATATAAAAGCCTTACTGGATGCTTGGGGCTGGTGCACTGGGACGACCCAGAGGGATGGTATGGGGAGGGAGGAGGGAGGAGGGTTCAGGATGGGGAACACATGTATACCTGTGGCAGATTCATTTTGATATACGGCAAAACCAATAAAATATTGTAAAGATAAATAAAATAAAATTTAAAAAAAAAAAAAAAAAGCCTTTGTTATGGATATTATTTTTATGATCAATATTTATGTACAATATCTGACTCCTGCTTTGAAAGAGGAGGAAATTAGCAAAGTTTCTATATGTGAGTTTTTGCTCTCTATATCTAAAATATTTGCAATAATTTTCTAATTATGGTTCATTGTGATTATAGAGAACTTTTTTTCTATTATCACTCATAAAATTTTTAGCCCTATCCATCCCATTCTTTGTCATTCCTATTTTGTTTATTAAGCTACAAATAGGAGTATTTTATCAATTTATGTTCTTAGCTAAAGCAAGGAAACATTCCACCATCTCATATTACTCTTTTCATTTTCTTGGTTCTGAACAATTTTTTTATTTTTCAATTTTCATTTTGAAATAATTTTAGACTCACTAAAAAGTTACAGAAATAGTATAAGGAATTTCCACAGACCCTGCTTACCCAAATGTTAATGTCTTACATAATCACAGTACAATGATCATAATCAGGAAAGTAATACTAACACAGTATTATTAATTAAGCTTCCAATCTCATCATTTTTTTTTTTCCTCACTAATACCCTTTATCTAGCTTAGGAGCTCTTTCGGGCTTCCGCACTGCATTGAGTTACTGCCTGTTTCTCTTTGTCCTGATTCATGTTCTTAATGAGTCCTTCCATAACAGGAAGGACTGTTATGGACATAACATGTTATATTAGGACATAACGAAGCATTCGTTCCCTTGTAAGGAATTTTGTTCTTTGGGGATTCTGCCTTCTTCCAAACTGGATTCTCCGTCTCCCTTTCTGGCATGTTGTGCAGACATGGTGACTGCCCACCCGTTTGGGCAATACCCTCCTTTTTCTTGGCTCTGTTACAAAACCTCAACCTCATTCATGTCTTGAGCAGAGATTCTTAATCTCAGACATGATGTGCCAGACAAGAAGGCCCGAGTGGTTTTATGACAGTCTTGGCTAAAGAGACTCAAGGTAAAGTCTGGACCGGCTGGGGAAATTCTGGGAAGGAGTGATTCTCTGTAATAGGACGATGGTCAGTGAGGAAAACAGCCTGTCCTTCATTGCCCTCTGTCCCCTGCCTCTGACTGTACCGGGTGGTCATGAAGCTTGAGCTCCTGTCGTTGTTTCGCTGTTACGAGGGAGAGGCTGCAAGAACTGCAGAGCTGTGGACCTGGAGCCCTGAAGTCAATGAGCCCTAAACCAAGCCAAGCAGCCACCTACCTCTCAGCCTGGGATGTTACGGGGGAATTCCCTACTTATCTAAGGCATCCCTAGCCAAATCTCATGAGAGTTGCAGCTAGATCTGCTCTAACAGACAGAGCGTGCTGCATCTCCTTATTTTTTCTTCTCTGTTCAAGTTCACTGCCTTGTTACTTTGCCACTATTCATCATCTGGGGTTGAAAAGAGTCAGACATGACTCAACAATGATCCTGTTCGTGCTTCAGATGAGCAGTTCTGTCCAGACATTGTACATCCTCTGACGGCACATGACTAAATTGTTCTTGAAGTCTTTCCCACTTTTATTTAAATCCGGACTGTCCTCCCCTTAGAGTTACAATTTAGGAACTGAGGCCTGCGGTCTGTCTACGTTTCTGCAGAGAATTTTACTCTAAGGTCAATGGGGAGTTATTGGCTTCGCGGTGGAAGGCAGATGATCAGATTGACACATTTAAAGCGTTGCCCTGTTTGCTGTGGGTTGGGGGCAAGCACAGAATGAGAAAACCCACTGAGCAGGACCTAAAAGGGTCCTGAGAATTAACACAACAAGGAAATCATGGTGATTTGGGTGGTGAGGGCAACAGTGGAGGTGGAGACAGGGGCTTGAAGGTTGGGCTGACAGGTCTTACTTATGCAGAAGATGTGGGGAGTGTGGGGAAGTGGGAAGGGAAAGCCGAGAGGATGAGCATCAGCATGAATGGAGGGACATTTAACAAAAACAAAACTTGAGAAAGAAGGTCATTTGTATACATAAAATAGACAGCCAAAAAGGACCTGCACAGGGAGCTCTACTCAGTACTCCATAATGACCTACATGCGAAAAGAACCTAAAAGATCTACGTATATGTATAACTGGTCCACTTTGCTGTACAGCAGGAAAAACCACAGCATTGTAAATCAACTATATTCCAATAAAAGTCTTTTTAAAAGGGAAATAGGACACGGGGTGAATGGATCGGAAAGCAAGAGTTCTCTTATACACAAATGAAAAGAAGTATGATATGAAGGACTCATTTCAGGGAATTCTCTTTCCTTCTTTGGGTGAGGCTTTCTCCCAAGATGATTCTTCATCTCTCATTCGCTGGCGTGTTGAGGAGATAATTGGGGTTGCTCCCTTTCCGCACCACCAGAACCTCACCTTTATTTGAGTCATGAGAAGGGGCACTGGTCTATGTTGGAAACTGGTGGCAGGTCATGAGGACAGGACAAGAAAGACCACGACTTTATTGCTTATTTTGTGCCAAGGAATTGTATTGTATATGAGTATCCATAATCCAATACTAAGCCTCCAAAGACACATGAAGATACCATCTCAGTTTACTTTTGATTCAGAGACAAGGAAATTGGAGGTGCAAAAAAGCTGAGAAGCCTTTGTTATGTGGTCCAGAAGGACTAACCTGAGTGTCTCATCTCATTCCAGAGTCCTGGCGCATGGCTCACTGCCTCTAAGACCCTGCAAAGCCCTTGAAAATGCCGCAATTAAGTCATCTGAGCCAGAGTCTAATTACCCATCTACAGAATATAGGAAATGTCCCAGTCCAGTGGAAAAAGTTTCCCAGCTGTTTACTCACTGTGCCTGTCCCCACGTACTTTAGGTCAAGTCTCCCTGGGAATGGCATTGAGCAGGGACATTCTCCCCTTCATTAGAAGGGCTTCTAAGCCTGTTTTTCAGAGATAGACTCTGGAGAGGAGGCCAATAAAAAATATAATAGAAAAGCAAGCCTTTAAAATGGATGTAAAATGACCATTCCTATCCCTGGGAAAGAAGGTGTCCTTCACCAAGAACAGAAAGCCCTGACCAGCTCAAAGAAAGCCTCTAGGTGTGGACTTTCATTAGTCAGCCCTGAGCTCTGAAATGCCTTTGTTTGAATGTGTCTTCCTGTTACAGTAATGAGAAAGGTGTAGCCTTAATGACTCATATAGTGCAAATTTTAATGGTAAAATTAAATTTTGAATAAACATTATGAAAAATCAAATATTAGAAATCCATTTCTTAAAAGCTTACAGTAGTGACTTGTCAATGTACTAGCTGAGCTTAAGTAAGATCAGTTCAGATTATGTATACAGTGCTGAACTATTTCAATCTAATTATGGCAAAATTGTGTTTCCATTAAGGCTTCTTCCTAATGCAAGAATGCCATTAAAATTATTTTCATTGACATTTGCCTAATAAGATGGCTTAGAGACTACATTTCCACTGGATCGGGTAGTTGTTTCTAGAGGTGTGAATGGCCCAGCGAGTAGGAATCTCATCTCCCTTTACTTTGTTTTGTTTTTGGCCTTGTCACAGTTAGAGTTGCAGGTTCAATGCCTGGGTCAGGAAGATCCCCTGGAGAAGGGAATGGCTGCCCACTCCAGTATTCTTATCTGGAGAATCCCATGATTAGAGGAGCCTGGCGGGTTACAGTCCATAGAATCACAAAGAGTCAGACGCGACTAAAGTGACTTAGCATGTGTCACGTGGCATGTGGGATATCAGTGCCCAGTGGCATGTGGGATATCAGTGCCCACCCAGGGATTGAACGTGCGCTCCTGCAGTGGGAGCACTTGATGCACAGAGTCTTAAGCACTGGACCACCAGGGAATCCCCCCATCTCCCATTCTTGATGAGACTGCTGTGGGTGTTGAAGGAGACACTACTACAGATAGAGTGCACAGCTGACAGCCTGACACATCAAGCACTTTCAAAATAATAATAACTTTATTTTTAAAAAATTTTATCAATGTATAGTTGATATTCAATGTCATGTTAATTTCTTATGCATAGCAAAGTGATTTAGTTACACAGATATATTCTTTTTTTTTATGTTCTCTTCCATTATGGTTTATCTCAAGATATTGAATACAGTTCCCTGTGCTATAGAGTAAGACCTTGTTTAACCCAATCTATATACAGTAGTTGGCCTCTGCTAATCCCAAATGCTCTTTCCTACCGCCCCCTTCCCCTCATTCCTTTGTCAACTACAAATCTATTCTCTATATCTGTGAGTCTGTTTTTGTTTCATAGATAATTTTGATTTGTACTGTATTTTAGATTCCACATATAAGTGATATCCTATGATATTTGTCTTTCTCTTTTTAAACAAAAATATCTATTTAATTGGAGGATAATTACTTCACAATATTGTGATGGCCTCTGTCATACTTCAACATGAATCAACCATAGGCATACATGTGTCCCCTCCCTCCCAAACCCGCTTCCCATCTCCCTTTGCCTCCAGGTTGTCACAGAGCGCCAGCTTTGGGGTGCCCTTCATCATACATCAAACTCCCACTGGCTATCTGTTTTATATATGGTAATGTATGTGTTTCAGGGCTATTCTCTCGAGTCATCCCACACTCTCCCTCTGTGTCCCAAAGTCTGTTCTCTATGTCTGTGTCTCCTCTACTGCCCTGCACATAGGATCATCAGTACTGTGTCTAGATTCCATATATATGCTTTAATTTACAACATTGGTCTTTCTTTTTCTGACTTACTTCACTTAGTATAATAATCTCTAGGTCCATCCATATTGCTGCAAGTGGCATCATTTCATTCTTTTCATGGTTGAGTAATATTTGATTGTAATAATTTGTATTATTATTACTGCTATCAATCCCCATCTATAATTAGGTCATCTATGCCAACAAATATTCAGGTAAAGAGGAACAGTTGTTAGGCTCCAAATGTTGCACTATTTTGTAGTTATAGCCTGTTTGGGGGAAGCCAATGGCCAACATGGAGACTGAAACATCTTCTAGATGCTGTGGGTCACTGGAGCAGGTTGCAATGTGGGGAGAGAGTGAAGAGTGGGAAATGCTTAGGTATCACCAAGGCCAAAGTCAGTAACACTAGGATTGGAAGGTTTAGGTTCGTAGTCATCAGGCACCTCTGAAATCACTGTGAGAAATGACTGCCAAGGCCAGGGCAGCAATAGTGCTAATTTCCACATAAAAGATTCACAGAGCACATTGATTAGGCACTGACTATCCCATGGATTGGAGAAGGCAATGGCATCCCACTCCAGTACTCTTGCCTGGAAAATCCCATGGATGGAGGAGCCTGGTAGGCTGCGGACCATGGGGTCTCGAAGAGTCAGACACGACTGAGTGACTTCACTTTCACTTTTCCCTTTCATGCATTGGAGAAGGACATGGCAACCCACTCCAGTGTTCTTGCCTGGAGAATCCCAGGGACGGGGGAGCTTGGTGGGCCGCCGTCTATGGGGTCGCACAGAGTCAGACACGACTGAAGCGACTTAGCAGCAGCAGCAGCATCCCATGGATGGAGTGGCCTGGTAGGCTGCAGTCCATGGGGTCGCTAAGAGTCGGACATGACTGAGCGACTTCACTTTCACTTTTCACTTTCATGCATTGGAGAAGAGAATGGCAACCCACTCCAGTGTTCTTACCTGGAGAATCCCAGGGATGGGGTAGCCTGGTGGGCTGTCGTCTATGGGGTCGCACAGAGTCAGACACGACTGAAGCAACTTAGCAGCAGCAGCAGCAAATCAATTATTAATTCTACATATACCTGTTAAATGTTTAGCATGTGCTAGATTCCGGAGATACTGCATGAACAAGACAAAACAAGATTCCCTGCTTCTCACTAAGTAGGAGGGAAGCAGATCCTAGACAAGGAAAGAGATAACCAACCAGAGAGCATCAAGCAGTGATTGTTCATGAAGAAAATCAACAAGAAAGTGACATGGAGTGAGTGATAGAGCAGGGGTGCAGCAGGGGTTCTCGCACCATGACTAGATGGCCGAGAAGCAGAGCCCAGAGGAACCAGAATCACTTAGTTACTACATATCCAAGCCCTCGTTGATCCCAAGTCACTTTCCTCCAATGCTCAGGACTACAGGGGTGGACACAAATGAAGAAAGAGGGGAATTAATCTTTCAATACAGGCTGACATCACTGGCTAAAGCCAGGCATAAAGGACATATAGGAATGAACACAGGAGACATGGAAAGTGGTCTAGAAAGACCCTGGGAAGTTGTGAATCACTGGAAAGGTAAGGAGCCCATAAGGAAAAACCATCTGAGGCATTAAGATGCTTCTGATGGAGTTGTATCTGGCTGTCTGAACATCACTCATACCAGCTCATGATGGGAAGGGACTATTCTACAGTGGTCCCCAAGGGCCCCACCTCCTAGTATCTGCACCCTTGCCCAACCAATCCCTTCCCCCGACTGTGAGCAGAACCTGTGACTGGCTTCTGGCCAAAAGATGAGCAATGATTCATCACAGCCATGATTTCCTAACAAGAACGGCAGGTCCATCAAGTCTCCCTCACTGGCTTGAGTGAAGCAAGGGATCCAAGACAGCCTCTAGCCAACCACCAGCCAGAAACCGAGGCCGTCTCCCCCCAGCCCAATAAGTCGCAAAGAATTGACTCCTGCCAACAACCTCGGAGCTTAGAAGGAGAGCCTTCCTCGGCTGAGTGTTCAGATAAGATCACAGACACAGCCAACACCCTGAACTCAGCCTTGAGGGAACTCAGCCAAGGTACAGGGTCAGCTGAGTTGTGCTGGACTGCTGACCACAGATATGGTGAGATAATAAGTGTGTGTCATGTTGGGCTCCTGTCTTTGTGAAAATTTATTATGAAAACAAATACCATGGCATTCGTGGAGGTTATTAGGACCTGGGTTGAGAAAAATCAGATCATCACTTGGGAATAAAGACATCAGGGGCACAACCAGCCCCTTGGCATTTTCTGAAGGGTTTACTGCATTCCTGTATTCAGACCATGAAGAGCTGAGCATGGATGTGGCCACAAAGAGGCTGGCAAAGGAACTGGGTTAAGAGTGGGAGGATCGGTGTTAAACAGAAGGCAGTCTGGATTGACGCAGGTGATGTAGATTCACAACCACAGCTGGACTTATGTGCTTATTTTTAAAATTAACAAGCTAATCACAATAAAACAATATAGACATTATGATTTTTAGATATTTATTTATTGGCTGTTTCAGGTCTTAATTGTGGCACTCAGGCTTCTCTCTAGCTGAGGCACATGGGCTTCTTTGCCCCACAGCATGTGGGATCTTAGTTCCCCAATCAGGGGTCAAATCTGCATCCCCTGCATTGGAAGGTTGAGTCCTTACCACTGGACCACCAGGAATGTCTCCATCAGAATTTTTTAAAGTAACACCAAAGTATATAACACAAAAGGTAAATTCTCCCTTTTGTCCTCTCAGGTCCCCAGTTCCATAACAAAGAGAATATCAATCATTACAATTGATGTCTGTCCCTTCAGAAATTTTCTGCAGATGTATAATACACACATACATCTTCTTTTTAACACAAATGGGGTTAAGCTATAATGTTCTGCCCCTTGCTTTTTTTCAAGCACCATGTCTTAGAAATGGTCTTAATGATACCACAGTTCAATCAGCTTTTTCTTTTACACAGTTGCATAATATTCCTTTGTGTGTCTATATGCATTGGAGCCCCTGTTGATTAGCATAGAAGTTGTTTTGCTATCAACACAAATGCAATCTATAAACCTCTGCTCACTTTTAGTGCTGGAGGATAAACAACTAAAAGACAAATCGTAGGGTAGATAGTGCTACCAATCCATCCTTAGAGGTTGCAGCCATTTTACTCTCACAGCCAACCTAAGAATTAGCATTTTTAGCTACACTTTGGCCAGTGCTGCACACTAACAAGTGTAAAACTTTGTCCAATTTAATAAATAAAAATTTTATCTGGGCTTTTTACACTGCAGAGATCTAAATCTTTACAAACTCTTCCCAGGTTGAATCTACTTAAAGAATCCAGAATCCTGAGTCCAGAATAAAGGTCAGACATTAGGAATGAAACCCTTAGGGATGGAGGGAAAGAAGAGAGAAGTGTGGCCATTTAAGATTTACTAAAGGGCAGTGTGTCCAACACCCACAAGGAGTCATGATCTTGGCAATTGCCCCATTAAGGTTTAAAAAGGTCCCTCTTCCCCTCTAAATTGCCCCATACTTTGCTTAGTAAGACCGGAATTGTGATCAGAGAAACACTATGCATCAGGCACAATGAAAACGCATTTTGAGACCTTGATGAGCGTAAGAAAGGACTTGTGACGACGGCCCTTCAGAAGTCTCAGGAAAGAGACTGGCATTTCTTGGGCAATCTCTGTCCTCAGTGTGGTCATGTTTGAAGGTTAAAAGAGCCCAAACACTTTCTCTCTACTTTCTAGTTCTTTAAAGCTAAAGAAAATCACTTAACAGGACCCTCCCTGTAAACCTGGAGACGTTATTAAGAGAATAAACCGCATAGACTCAGTTCACATGTATTAATATTCTGTTTCAACTGCGTTCAACAGCTTTGAAGCAACCCATGAGCTCACAGAAATGTGGGCTCAGGGCAGCTGGAACACCCAACACACAGGGGCTGTCAGGTCTCCCCGTCTTGGAAGAGACCTGACCAAAGACTGGATTATTTTGTAAATCTATTTTTGCAGTGAAAGGAAGCCACAGACATCTGAATACTGGCTCCCCTGCCCGACACCTAGTTTCTGCCAGGGCATGAAGACAACCTTCTGGAAAGGCACCTTGGGAATCTGGGTGGGTTCAAGCTGAGATCGGAGCATGTGGGTGGCTTTTGTGTTTGTTTCCTACTCAGCTCCCCTTCATCCTGGGATTTCTATCCTCCCAAGGACACTGTGTCCTCACCACACTTACTCCTGATCATCCCCAAACACAGATCCAGATTCATTTCTGAAAGACTGATGACTGAGGACTTGTCCTGTATTTTTGTTTTCCCCCAGCTATCGTCTACCTGTGCCAACAAAAATGAGTGTATTCATTTACTTAAAAAAAAAAAAGCCTCCTACAAATTTTCAGTGACTCTTTGAGTATAAAATATTCATACCCTGACTCCAAATTACAGTTGGGAGCATAACCACTCAACAAGTACTTTTAGTTCAGATTCATTTTAGATTCATACAAGCAGGGATGCAGACATGGAAAACACAAGCATCCTTTGAAGGAAAGAAATCCTGAATGAAGAAATGAGTGGGAAAATACTGCCATTTCAAACCAGCCCAGATCCAATGCCACAGGTTCAGAGTTATTTAGGGTGGAGGGGCCAGGTTTGCCAACTACAGAAGGTGGCCGCAGGACAGAACAACCGAATTGAGGAGTTTCTGGGGCAAAAAAAAAAAAAAAGATGGATTTAAAGAATTAAGTTAATTCAATAGGACTGCTTCCCAGCTACATCTACTTTTAAAAAAAATAATTTTATGTATGTATGTATTTTTGGCTGTGCTGGGTCTTCATGGCCATGCAGGCTTTTCTCTAGTTTTGGAGAGCAGGGGCTACTCCCCAGTTGTGGTGTGCAGGATTCCCATTGCAATGGCTTCTCTTGTTGTGGAGCACAGGTTCTAAAGCACAAGGGCTTCAGACACTGTGGCTCATGGGCTCCGCAGCTGAGGCTCCTGGCTCTCAAGCACAGGCTCGATAGTTATGGCACGTGGCCTTAGTTTCTCCTCAGCATGTGGGATCTTCCTGGATCAGGGATCAAACCTGTGTCTCCTGCAGTGGCAAGTGGGTTCTTTACCACCAAGCCACCAGGGAAGCCCCCAGCTCTGCCTACTTTTATCACAATTACTCAGCACCTGATGGAGCGCTAACCTGATTATCTAGCCCCACTGAGTCTAGACAGCTAGAAAGTTGATTTTACTATGGATTTGGATGTTGAGAAGAAAATTACCTAGATATTCAAAACCTAACTTCTTGATTTCCATGAAGTGCTACCTGACAGGTCTGGTTGCAAATCATTTTGCAAATGCAAAACCCAGTCCCCAAAGTTTCAGGAATTTTTCTTTTTAATAGTAATCTTGATAATTTTTGGAATCCTGGTGTAGATATATTTAAGAGAAAAATGCTACTTTGGTGTAAGCCTCCAAGGCTTTTAGAGATATTTTGCAAATTGGAAATGATGGTTTTTATTTAATAATAGTTTGAGGGAAATTTACCAGCATTGGCGAGGTCCACTGGGCAGTGAGGTCTTTGAATGGTACAAACACAGCAAAGGGCCATTTTTTCTGCCAATAAGGTTCTACTTTGCTAGAAGTTTAGGAGACCTAACTAAACCTTGACTGGAAAAAGCCATCCCCAAGCAGAAGCCCTCTGGCTCATACCAGAATGGACTGCAGAGATCACATCCCTTGAGGTCCAGAGAGAGACAAGCTTCCGGTTTGTGTGGTTCATGGGTACAACAAGAACAGCAAGACCCTGGGTTCATCCTGCTTTCCTTATCTTACGCTGAGTGGGCAGCTTCATGCAGGGCTGCCAACAGCTCCTGGAGACTCTCACGATGATCATTCTTCCCTCGCATCCTGGAGGGAAGGCGGGGATCGCGTCTCAGAAGAGCAAAGCAGCTCTTTTTCCAGTTGCTCCCAGCACGTGTCTCCCGAGGGTCCCATGGATTCAGAGCTCACCCCTGAACTGATACCTGTGTCCGGGCATAAAGTGGAATTAATTAGCCCAGGCCTGAGCCTCAAGACCCTCAACAGAGCCTAAGGCAGGTACGAACATCCCCAAATGTATGACCACTGGAAAGGGTATGGATACATATGCTATAGAGCTACCAAGAATTGACCAGGAAATGGATGTGGTGGGGCCCACTTGCCTAGAAAAAAACAGACCTGAGGAGCCACCTCAGGTGGGTCAGGTCTTCTAACACACCGCTGGTCTTCCCAAACCCAGGCAGGCCCCAGCCTGGCCAGTTGACTTCTGGGGTGGCCGGGAAGGTGACAGCCACTTCAGAAAGAGGCCTCCCTGAAGTCTCCCACTCACCCCACCCACTCTGGTCCAACATCCCCCCCACCCCCCAGCTTAGTCCAAACCTGTACCAGGAACCACAAGCCCTTGGCACATGGTCCTCTTCATCGGTAGGCTCACTTTGGCAGCTTACTTCCCCAAACCAGCAAGGGACAGCCTCTGTCCCCAGTACTGAGAGCTCCCCTGATAAAGTCAGGCTCAGCTGGGATCCTCTCCTTTTAATTAAGGCCAGGTCAGCTGACTGGGGACCTTAATCCCATCTACAAAGTCCCTTCCCTTTTGCCATAGTCTTTTGGCTAGAAGCAAGTCTGGGCTATGCACCAGAGGAGCGGACCCCCAGGGGCTGTGAATACCAGGGGTTGGGAGTCATGGGAGATCTTAAACTCTGTCTCCTTCTGGCTGCATTTTCCCTCTTTGTCCACCTCCCCTCCCCCCTCCCTTCCCCATCCAGCCCAGACGCACGGTGCCTGCTGAATTTTCCACATCACTCCCAGCATCCCAGACCAAGTCAGGGATGTGATGCCCTGTATCCATGAACCATGGGCTCTGGAGGGAAACTTTAGAGACTCCTCCCACTCTGCCACCTACACCTAGACCTTTTCAGCATCTGTTCCCTGTGTGGCCCTCACAGGGTGCTGGCGTCCTCATGTAACGACAGCAGAGCCAACTGCAGATTTTTGGCCATGTTCCTCTTAAAACACACACCCAGACCAGTGAAAACAGTGGGGCTTGCAAAGCTGCCCAATGACAGCCGCTGCTTTGTATGCAACTGCTCAGCAGGAGTCACTCGTGTAAACTTGGATCAGGCAGCACTTAAACAGGAGTCAAATCTGGCCAAGTAGGTAACTTTGAGCAGCTCACGGTGAATTCACTATATGGCACTAAAGACTGGGGTGTTACGAAGGATTACTGGGAAAAATAGAGTATACAAAGGTTTTCAAATATGTGTACCTTAAACACAGTATTCCCAACAATCAGCATAACCTGTGGGTTTAGATTCTCTAACCTACAGCTGAAAAATAATCCTGAGTGTTCCAGTGAGTTTTGATGGCATAAACATCAAAGTAGAAACAGATTAAGTGGGGACTTGCCTGGCTGTCCAGTGGCTAAGACTCCACACTCCCAATGGAGTGGACTCGGGTTCGATCCCTGATCAGGGAACTAAAAATCCAGCATGCTACAGTGAAAGACGGAAGATCTCGGGTGCCACAACTAAGACCTGGCACAGCCACACAAATAAATACTTTTTTTAAAAAATAAGTAGACTAAGTAAGGAGAGCCCTATGTCCCCTGCTGTGTTCCCACTCAGGTTCTGAACTGTTGGCCTGGGTAAGCCCATGGGAGCCCATGGTGGGCAAGATTGAGAGCAGGAGGAAAAGCGGGAAGACAGAAGATGAGATGGTTGGATAGCATCACCAACTCAATGGATACAAGTTTGAGGAATGAAATGGTTTTGTGTTGGGGGAGTGAGATTTAGTTTATTGCTCCTGACACTGTAACAGGAAATGACACACAGCTATTCCCACATGCCAAGAGAAAAGGGTTTCTTTATTTCCCGTGCTTGGACTCAATTTTGAAGTCCTTCCCACCTGCATTCCTTCTAAAGACCGGGGTGAGAGGGGGTGTCGCAGGGTGCTGAGCAAGGTTACTAATTAAACATCACACAGTCTCCTCCTCCAGTTAAGCAGCCCCTGTCAGCTCATTATCCTATCTGTTGGAAAAGCACCTTCCCACCAGAGCTGTAGACCGCTGTCCTCCTCAAGATGTGCCCAGTTTCAGGAAGTGCTCTCACATCCTCAGGTGGTGGGGAAGCCCCTGGTCCCAGGCAGGACCTCTTCTCGGTCTGACTGACCCCAGGTGAAGGCTACTCCACTTCTTTGGTGCCACTGCCCAGGGCTGGCTTCACGTGGTTCTTAGGGGGAGCTGTGCCAGGGCGGGGGTTGCACAGCAGGCACCTGGATCAGGGCTGGGGTCCACACACGCCTGACTCTCACCTGTGGGGCTGCAGAGTCTGAGTCCTGGCCACACTCACCTTCAACGCTAGCTTCAGTTCCCCATCACTCTGCCGTTACCTGGCAGCCCAAGGGCCTGATGGATTGGTTCGTCGGTGACTCTGGGCACTCTCCCCCCACTAGCCTACAGGAGTGCCTGGCTCCCCTCCCCCAACAGAGGCAGGTGAGGAAGACTCAAAACACCAGCTCCAGACCCTCCACCCCAAACTCACTTCCTCCCTTGCTTCCCTCCTAGGTTGAAAAAGAGAACCTGAGCCCCGATGTCTTGAGTCTCAGGCAAACCCCTCCCAACTATTCCCATACCCTTCCCTAATTCCCCAGACTCATGTAGAGCTTTAGGGTCTGAATCTGACCATCCTCACTCCTGACATATGAAGGAAGATTCTAAAGCTTCAAACATCTTTTTCTCTTTCTCCCAAAATTAGCTTTTAAAATTATTTCCTTGCTACAGACTCAGGAAAGAGAACTTTGCACCTCTGAGCAGGTCAATGACTATTTCATTCTCATATGGGTTCTGGGGTGGCGGATTGTCCTTGCCTGGGAGCCTGTCAGAAATGGAGATCTTCAAGCCCCCAGGGACCTTCAGAGGGAGAATCTCCCTTTGAATAGAAAACAGCACTCCCCAAAACCCCATGACTCAGGTGCACAGTCAAGTTTAACTAGCGAGAGTCTAGAAAACACTCCATGGGTTCACTTCTTCTCTCATGGGTTCACTTTCATAGTGGATGGAAAAAAAGACAGTGTGATTGGCAAGGGACCAAAGAAGGCATTGGTTCAGTATTTGCAACGTCGAGGGTTTATCCTAGTCATCATGAGTAGTTGTGAACACTTGTAAAAAAAAAAAAAAAAAAAAGCTCTTAGGAGGAGCCAAACCCACTCCATGTCCCCCCAGACAAGTAACTGGTTCATAAGAGGAGTTCTCAGACCCTTTCAGCTCTGTGTCCCTGGACACCAGGTCATAGGACTGAGCGCCCTCCGACCAACCACCATGATCTTTGGTCACCTTCATAGTCTCTGCTTGTGTGCATGTCCTTGCTCGGTTTAAAGGTTAAGCTCCCAGGCTTAACCAGCTTACTCAGGGTAACCCAGCTTCCGAGACAAAACTCTGGGCAAAGCTGGGTCATTTGAGTCTCTGCCCACCATCTTTCCCATGCATTTGGGGAGGACAGTGCCAGTAAAATGTTTATTTCTCTGCTTTTAGAAATAACTATGATAAAAAGCTAGAAATGCTTGCCTTGGGTCAGAACAGTTCTGTCTTCTACATCTCTTTCTGTGGGAGAATAGGATGCTCTCCAAGGTGTTAGTCTCAAGCACCAGGATTTTCTCCTATAACGATGAGGAGAAGGAGCAAGCTGTCATAACAAGTGGTCAGAACTTCAATCTGACCGGAGGAAGCATTAAGTGTCCTCAAAAGAAATATGCCCCCCTTTCCCTCACCTGGATGAACAGGTGGGCAGGGTGGGGGATGAAAGACAGGGCCCTAGCCACCCTGGATAACATCTCCTCCCAGAGCCCCCCAAAGGAGATTCATAGTGTTGGAAGTAAGGCCATTTCCAAATTCAGTGAAAATCCATTTGGCTCTTCCCATAGCAAGCTGTAGCCATGATGGGGATAAACTGTACTGTATTTTCAGAGGCCATGAATAATCCCTCTCTGGGAGCCACCATTGGGTGCCTGACAGGCATGGTCCCCACCATCCTGAGAGGAAGAAACAATCATTACCTTCCTTGAAAGATGAAGAAATTGTGACTTAAAAGGCTCTGGATTCTCATCAAGGTTACCCAGCTCGGAAGTGACAGAATCAGACTCAAGTCAAAGTCTTGATTCTAAAAGTCATGCTGTAAGTACGATCATCCATTTATCTCATGCCATGAAAACTTTTGGGCTAGACCACCTGTTCAACTGGATGATAAGCTCCAGGGAAGCAGCAGCCCCTGACAGAGTCAGTGGGTGATGAGGACAGAGAGGAGGGATTCCCAGACATCAAAGTTGCTGACTGACAGGAGGGCATGCCCCCGTGTTGACACAGTGGAGAGAAAAGGTGATGAGTAAGCCTGAGCTAAAGGAAAACTGAGGTTTTTTTCCCCGGCCCCCATTCCGGCTCCTTCTCACACAACCCTTTCAGAAACAGTGGTTTCAATGTGCCCTAGTGGTGTGCCTTCACCTTTTCTTGTAAAATTTTAAATAACCTCAACCATAGCTAGCTATTTCCAGGTCCTGAGGATCCGCGGCAGTTTTAGCACAGCCTGTGGAACACTTGAATGTCGAAGTTCTGACCAATCTGAGAGCTAAAGACTATTTAGCTCATTCTCAGACCATTTTCCAGCACATTCTCCCACCAGAAAAAACAGGTGACCCATGAAGACTTTTGAGAGCCCCTTGGACTGCAAGGAGATCCAACCAGTCCATTCTAAAGGAGATCAGTCCTGGGTGTTCTTTGGAAGGACTGATGCTAAAGCTGAAACTCCAATACTTTGGCCACCTCATGCGAAGAGTTGACTCATTGGAAAAGACTCTGATGCTGGGAGGGATTGGGGGCAGGAGGAGAAGGGGACAACAGAGGATGAGATGGCTGGATGACATCACCAACTCGATGGACGTGAGTTTGAGTGAACCCGGGAGTTGGTGATGGACAGGGAGGTCTGGCGTGCTGCAATTCATGGGGTAGCAAAGAGTCGGACACGACTGAGCGACTGAACTGAACTGAACTGATGCAACTGCCCACAGAAACTGGAGAAAGGGTGCCTCTGGCTCTTCAAACCCCCAAGAAAGAGGTGCTTCCTATCAAGAGATTGTCTGGGGAAAGGAATCAACCCCACCACCCACTCCTCGACTCTTGCCGCACACACACCCTGCAAATCAATTTGCGGACCCTGGAGCCACTCAACTCATCTCTCCTCCCAAGTCCAAGTCCAGCTGAGATGGAGTCCTCCCTCCGACGCCATATGATTGGTCGCTGCTGGGCACTGGCGCCCAATCAGCGCACGCAGAGCACACAGACCCTGCAGCAGACACGAGCGCCAAGGATGAATACCAATTCCTCCGCCAAGACCCCGCAGAATTCATTACGTGGGCTGCTTTTCTGCGCACTCTTTTAAACATGCAAATCTCTCCAGCACTGGTGTAACCGTGATTGAATAGAATATGAATCAAAGGCTCAACCCTTTCTTTTTTATGTTCAGATCATAAAGTCTGAAACATCTCAAGTTTATGTGCATGTGTGAATTTTTTTTTTTTAATCTTGAATTGAAAGCTTATTATTCAGGACTGCCTAAAACAAGATTAGGAAATGGGAACTTGTCCTTCAGATGTTATCCAGATTTAAAAATTACAATGATTAATGTCTAGAACGTAAAACTCAATTATAGGAAGGACCATTGGAACAGTGATAAAAATAAAGAGCGGGTGCAATTTCCAGATAAATTTTGAAGGGTTTGTGACTGATTTAAGGTCTCATTAACCTCATGGGGATCTAATCAAAGGCTTTCTGTTAAAAGTAATCTGGGACTCAGGGAGTGAGAGTTCTTACAAGGATGGGAGAAATTCCATCAGTACTTTGTAGAAAGAGCCCTGAAATTGGGATATCCCTTCTCACACATGGTGGGAATTACAACAGTCTTGGATTTTTTTGCACAAAAGTGTTTAGGGTCGATTTATAAGAGCTTTCCTCTGTGATCTCTGCTCTGTTTGAGCCCAGTGTATTGTACTCTCTGGCCTCTGGGGCTTAAGGAGCAGTTAGAGATCCGGCCTTCACGGAGAGGATTTTCCATGATAATATAATGTTATCGTGAGTCCCCATTCACTGCAAGTGAATCATCTCACCAGGAAACTGGGAGCAAGGCAACAGTTTACCTTCTATTTAATAAGGAACAAAGTTCACCTTTACTCAATACTTCAGCTGACTCTTTCACCTGAGTGTTGAAAATACACACTTTTAGAAGGTTTCTCTTCAAACTGGGCATTTCTATCTGCTTTCCTTGTGGTGCAGTAAGCACTGCCATGGAGACAGGAGGACCTTCAACCCTGTTCAGCCCCCAGGTGGACACTGACCTCACTGTCCTCAGATGTTAGCCCTAAAAAGTATGGAAAGAACATGGTGCCTGGATTCTGCAACACTCTTCTGAGTGGCCCCTTTGACAGTGCTAGAGGGAGCTGGCAGAGCATAACTTTCAGTGAATGCAGGGGACCAACTGCACGTGACTCTGAAAATTCATATTTGGAAGGTGGATTCCATCCTGGAGATCTTGGAGGGGACTCGTGGCCTCTCCACACTTAGGAAGGGCAGTGCTGGGCCAGGGTGTGTGATGACAAAGATTAATACTATGACATGGCCATCTCCCCACCATGTCACTCATCCTTAACCATATTATTTGAGAACTAAAGCAAAATCACATTTAAAGTTCTCACCCTTGAGAAGCCCTCATAAGCATTATCCTTGTTTGATGATTCAGGGTCTGAGGCTCAGGTGGGCTGAGCTATTAAGAAACGGAGACCCTGGAACATACAGAGATGTTGGCAGGGCCCTGAATATTCCCCCCCCCAAAAAAAAGCCTCCTTGCATTTGCCGGATTCCATAGGCAGCTTTCTAGCAAAAGGGTTTTACCCTCCCTGCTCAGGACTGGAAGTGTCTGGAGGTTTAAGACCCCCAACAGTAGCTGTCAATCAGCAGTGCAGGATTGGGGAACAGACACCCCCCACGCCCTCCTACTCCCAGGGATACGTCCACAGTGCAGTTTCTTCTCTGTAGGTGAAGCTCCAGATGCCCACAGTAGGAACTGACTTCACCACCAGCCCCTTATCAGCTGCCTTCCCTTCCTGCTTTCAGATCCCCAGTGCTTTCCCAGTGTTTGCTGAGTCAAGTGCCAGTTTGCCATTAATTCCTTGGCTTGTACTTCATGGGGAAACGGGAACTAAGAGAATTTTGACCCCTGGTTCTGTATTTTTATGTCACGCAATACTTTCCTGTCTGTGTCAGCTTGGAGTTTTCTGGAGACACTCTCAGAGGCCAGAGGTAGAACTAGGATGTCTCCATCACTGGGGAGTCTCTCCACCCGGATTGATGCTGCAGCTCCAAAGTGGTTGTTCATCTGGACTCCCCAAGACAGCTTCTCGGTGAGGTTTAGCCTGTGCCAAGTTCATGGGGGACCGATGGGCTCAACATCTAGCAGAGCAGGAGGGTGGGGGTGGAGATAGCTGTGGGCAAATGGGCAAGCTAAGCTTCCATGTGGCCCCAAAGCAGCCTTGCAGAACCTGATGGGGTACCTCGGAGCTAGTGCAGCCCATAGAGATGTCTGGAGTGGGCCTGAGATCTCCTTCATCAGGATGGAATATGGGCCATCCCAGGAAGGGCCATGACCTCTGCAGCCCAGGAACCCCATTGTTGTTGTCACTCCCAGCAGTCAGCCTGCTGGACCAGAGCCAGATGAAAGGTGGTCCTGGGTCCAGCCTCACTTCCCTCCACACTGTCAGGGGAACAGCCACTCCAAACCCTAGGTGACACCCATCCTCTGTCCTCCTGCAGCTCACGTTCTCTTCCAGGCTGTGGCTTCCCCAGCTGGGTCTGGGGCACTCCCTTGCGCTGCCGCTTTCCTCCACTAGGGGAGCTCTGGGTCCCTTTCATCCTGGGGAACTCATCTCCTTCCTCCAGGTAGGACTTCCTCCCATCTCAGGAAGATCTGATTGCTGCCCCCTGGGATGAACTAACACACCGTATTGTGCTGATTTCTGGTCCACTCCCGACCCTGGAAACTCCTTGAAGATATCCATGATGCCCTGTGAGCCCTGAACCCAAGGGGCATGGCTGGGGATTTGCATACGTTTATCAGATGCACATTGGCTGGCCTGCTCCAAGAATATGGACAAAAGTGTCTTTAAATGAGAGTTAAGGCCAAGGTTGGTTTATACATCCTGTCACAAGTGTGGCAGGAACTGAAAAGAAGGAAGCTTCAGAACAGAATTTCTAATCCTTGAGGACCCATGCAAGGGAGGATCAGTCCCATCACTGTGACCACTGGCTGCAACCCAGAGGAAAGAGGCGCAGAGCAAGGAGGTGCTTGACTAACCTCTTGATGAGAACTGCTAGTGTTGGAATTTGTTGATGCTCTTGGAATCATTTCAGCATAACTTAAATACAAAAATAACAGGTGGACGCATCCTCTTTGCAAAGAAATTAAAACATGACAGATAAAGACAAAGTCTCCTTTATTATGCCCTCACCCCAGCGCACCCCCTTTCATCTGCAGAAATGACCTCTACAGGGTAATGCGTGGATCTCTCCAGAACCTCCAGGCACTAGAGGAATATGGGCACGTGCATACAAATTCACAGAAGATTCACTGCAGTACTCATTGTAAGAGCAAAGTTTGCAAAGTCACCAGGTCCCATGGAAAAGGGTAGAGTTTTCCATCACTAAGAGCAAAGTTTTCATTTTCTTACAAAACAGGTGGCTATGTTGGTCCTCTCAAGAGAGTGAAAACATTGAAGTTACCTGAAATAAGTCAAAGTGGAAATTGGTTTTTTTTTTTTTTTCAATCTAATAGTTGAAAGTTAGCAAACATTCCTCCCCAGCATAGGTGCCAAGGTTGATCTGAAGCAGCCAGCAGGAAAAAGGCAGCAGGTTGGCTGTGGCAGCTGAGGGACCTTCTAGAAAGATGAATAGGGCTTCTACCAGCTTTGGGTCACCAGGAGAACATGACTGGGTGGAAGATGGCTTGGTGGATGGGGAAGAAGGGGAATGTGAAGAATGTTAGGAGAATAGAATGGGAATCAGAAAGAGAAGTGGTAAGCTGGGAAGGGTGAAGAGGGGAGTTACAAAAACATTGGGATGCAGGGGTTTTCTGGATGAAATGACTTCAGGAAGAGGATGGGTTTGGGGGGAGGAAGACGAATGGTTTAGCAAATGGTAGAGCGTTTAGAAAGCATTGGAAATAGGGACAGGACTTATTGCTGGACTTACTGTCAGCGCTGAATTTAACCTTCCAAGGAAGAGAAAGCCATGGAATTGAAACCAAGGTCTAGCTCTTGCTAAGAGTTGCAAGTGGGTAGAACACTTTTGATCATTCTGGAGTGGTCCTTGACCCAGGGCTCAGCACAGCTCTGACCTCATCCAGAGAAATGAAAATGATCTTATCAAATATGTGGCATCATTTTGAGCAGGTTTAACTATCTTTTAAGAAGGCTGATTTGGTTAGATTTGAGGGGACAAACTGTAAGATGCGGCATGACACGTCTCTCTGGGCAGGGTTGGAACTCCCCCTGGTGCACAATGCTGGGAGAGGGGGGTGGTGGGGGAGTGGGGAGTAAGAGTGATCAGATGTTCTCAAAATACCAGGTACCCATCAAATCCTCAATTCATTTCATCCTCACCCATTCTGTGGCTTTTGCTGTTATCTCTACTCCAGATGGGAAATCTGAAGCTCTTTTGCTAAGAAGCCCTGAGCTCCCAGTGGACCTGGTCTTTCAGGTTTTTTGAAGTGGTGGCTCAGAAGGTAAAGAGTCAGTCTGCAGTGAGGGAGACCCAGGTTTGATTTTTGGGTCAAGATCCTCTGGAGAAGGGAATGGCAACCCACTCCAGTGTTCTTGCCTGGGGAATTCCAAGGACAGGGGAGCCTGGCAGGCTACACCCCATAGGGTAGCAAAGCATTGGACATGACTAACACTTAACCCAGTAGAGAATGAATTTTCCATCCTGCTACAGATACACACACGTTTATAACAAAAATAAGTTTTTCAGGACTACACATGCCTTTTCTATGTGCGACGCACAGAGAGATTCTATTCTACTCCCTTCCTTTAATGATCATTTCAGTGAAGTAGATTACCGCCCCAACACACTGATGAGCCATCAATTGAAGTTTGAAAAGCATTTGCCCACAACTTGTCCTAATCTGATTTTATCCCTCCAATGCCAGTCCTCATGGGTAAACTATGAGTTTTTCCATTAGAGTTGCATAACAACTGTCTTCTGTTCTTCCATCCACCCCTCCTTCCATCCATTCATCCAACTATCCTTCCATCCATCCATCCAATAAATGTTTGTTAGTGTGCAGAAGCAGATCTAAGGTCAGGATTCCCCATGATAGGGAAACTGTGCTATCTCATCAGCTCTCCACCCCCAAGATAGAAAAGCTCAACTCATCAAACCATGGAAAGAATCAGTAAGTGGCAGGTACATGCCCCAGAAACACTTAGTGGGGCCATTAGAGATGGTGCCAGAACTAACATCCTAGGACATAATCCTTCCCATCAGCATGCCCCATGAAAGAAAATCTTCCTGCAGATAATCAGTCACAAAGACAAAAACATACAGAAAACAGAAGTGAACCAGGCAGTAGTGTTCAGAGATGTCAGTACTGAAGTATGCTGCAGTACCAAAAAAAAAAAAAGAAAGGTTGCCTGGGAGGCGGGGGAGGGGAAGAAGCTTGAACTCAGGAACCATTCCTCAGCACTCTCTTCCTGCTTCTGAATTTATTGTGAGTCCTGCTACCAGCACCAGACTGTTTAAAATTACACCATTTGCCTTATTTAATTTTCTTCTGAAGCCATAAATATTAATTAAGCTGAACCGCAGAGAACTCCATTTCAATCCTTTCCTTTCCTGAGAACCATCAGCGATTAAGACCCACAGCAGTTTAAGCACTGCCCAGTTCTTTAAGATCTGCCCTGGGACATTCGCTTTTTATTTTTTAAGTTAGAACAGATTTCTTCAGTCTTATCAGCTTATTTTTCTTACCTAACACTCCTGGGCCATGGGTGTTCCCAGTTTGATCCTTTTCTTGCAAAAATGTCTTCAGCAGACTCACTCATTTTCTCCAAACCAAGAGGCAGAAAAATATATGTTTGATCATAGGAGCAAGAAATACCCTGTGCAGCCTGTCATCTACCCAGTGGCAAAGACTGCACTTTTCAATGTTTGTTTACTTAACATTATTTAATGGCAAAAAGAGAAGAAATAATTGTTTTAAAATAGAGGAAAATATAAACTAAAAATGGCAAGTCTTCTCACAAGCCTTCCAAGTCCTAACTTCTGGGGGTGTAATTGTTAACAGCCTTGTGTGCAACTTTCAAACCTTTTCTGTGCATAGAGTCAGAATTATCTTTACAAAAATTAAATAAAATTACCCCAGTCGAATGAGTATTTAACCTTTCATCATAAAGTAGATATACTTTTTATATAATTTTAGAGAGATTTATATCATTCTTTTAACAGTTTCTTAATGTTCCACAATTAAGATGGGTAAGAATCTGCCTGCAATGCAGGATAAGCAGGTTTGATCCCTGGGTCAGGAAGATTTTTGGAGAAGGAAATGGCAACCCACTCCAGTATTCTTGCCTGGAGAATCCAGTGGACAGAGGAGCCTGGCAGGTTACAGTCCATGGGGTTGCAAAAGAGTTGGACATGTCTTAGGGACTAAACAACAACAATAAATGGTTTATTTAGCCTTATTCTTTGAGAGTTACAATCTTGGACATATTGTAGACCAATCACACACACACACACTGAGTACCAATAACTGAAAATTCTACCCGTGAGTGTTTTCTCTTTCCCGTGCTTCTGATGACTTCTCCCTCAGAAAATATGGAGATACGGAAACAATTCAAGGTTTGGATCAAATGTCCCAGGTTGGGACAGAAGGGCTGGGTGGTCTGAGGCAAGCCCTCAACATCTCACTCCAGTTCCCCAAGGACAAAGGGAACTCCCACCTTCTAGACGGAACCTTGGAGTTTAAGGAACCCTGGAGTCTGGGGAACTGATGCAAATATTACCCCTCCCACCATGAAGATCCTGGTCACTTGGGGGCCAGTAAACCTGAGGAATAAACATAAAGAAAAAAATTTTACCTGTAGTTCTAAATTAAGCATAAAAAGGAGAAAATAATAAAAAGAAACAGGGAAGAAGAAAAAAAGGCTTCTTCCAATTTCTATGTGACCACAAAGCCTGGGGAGGTGAGAGCAACACAGAACTCCCACCAGGACCAGATGGTCCTCATCGTTAGCATCCACTTAGCACTTTATTTTGAAGACTTAGAGGGATGACCTTGCCAGGTTTCCTCTTAAAGGGGAGAGCTAAACTCTCAGGATTTGGGGAGGTACAGATCTATTCATGTAGAGTTTTCTGGAGAATATTAAACAGCATTGATCATTTGTTAAATGATGTGAAACAATACTCGCGAAAACAGCATCTCGAATCTCTATCCCTTTAGTATGACAGAGGCAACTTATGGGGTGATGTAGCCAGCAAGGGTGAAAGAAACTGCAATAAGTTTGCTTTATATCCAGCTCCATCCAGGGATCTCAAAGCAGCTGAATACAATGTCCTCCGCAGCTTTTGCACCCCCAGCCCTTTACTGCTTTAAAATCAAACATATTAAGGACTTGGTCTAAAATTCTTATTAGGTTTACATTGATCTTTCCATGTGCTTTTATAAGTATAGTAGAAACAAGAAGAATCTGCCCATAGAAGTAAAGAAGTACATTTACTCCTTTTTAGCAGTTCTTACCTGGAAAGAAGGAGTCCTTTTCAGAAGGAATGACTTATTTAAATTCCCACAAGGGGAAGATGATCTGAGTGCTAATTATGGGTGCACACTGCAAATAGAATAAGCATTAAAGGAACAGCTTGAGTTTTTACATTCTTCTCACCTTAGAGACTCACACTTTAGTTTCTAAACGTTTCCTATTATACATGTTGGAAAATATTTGGGTGGGAGCAAGGGAAACCGTGTATTTCCTGGCGGGGCGGGGCGCGGGGGGGCGGTTAATTCTGGCGTGTCTGCGGGTTCAGACTGCATTACTCCTGCTCTTGTTCTTTTTCTGGAGCATCGGCCAGGCGGTGCTAGTTCAGCATCGGGTCAGCGTCTGTGGAAGAAAATTCCCAGTCCCGGTCGCTTCCACAGGAGACCCAGGTCTTCCCCAAGAGGAGGACGTGAAAACTCCATTTCAAACTCGATAAACAGGAATCTCCTTGTCACTTTCCTTGAATCTATTTTGCTACTTAAAAATACACACTGGGATCAGTGATGAGGTCGGGGGATGTTTAGGAAAAGGTCAGCGAGTCCAGCGCCAGATTCGCCGGGAGGCAGGACCAGAGAGTGCTCTGGGCTCTCGCTTTCCGAGAAGAGCGAAGGGGGAATCTTTGTGATGCAGCGCGATCGCAGGTGACACTTTGTTTAGACCACTTTTCTGTGCTCGGAAAATGACAGCTTCCAAATCACAAACTGATCATTGCTGTAGGTTCCCACTTCTGCCTAGTCGACCAGGGAGGTCCCAGGAGAGGCGCTTCGGGAGGTGCAGGCCGCAGACAATGCCGGGTGGGGACGGGGAGGGGCGCCGGGGAGAGCACGTTCTCCACGCCCCAAGCTGCGAACACGTTCCGAACCCTGGGATGGTGCATCCTGGCTTCGGAGATGGTCCGTGCGGCCGGAGCGAGTGGGAGGGGAGAACCCACTGAAGGTGACGATGGACTTAACACTTCACGTTTCATCAAGGCCCAAACCACCACCCTGCTCAGGACCGCCGGCAAGATGACTTGGGGAAGCGGGGCTCTTCCAGCCCTGGTCTTAGGACCAGCCTCCACCGCACCACCTGGAAGTCTGTTAGAATGCAAACTCTCAAGCCCCACCCCTGACCAGCTGAATCAGAATCTGCATTTTAACAAGATCCCCAGGGGAAGGTTATGCACATAAAAATTTGAGGGGTGGTCCCAGCCCTGGTTAATTATCGGGGACCTAGTGGGTCACAGTAGCTGCAATATGCTAACCCTCCCTGTCAAACGAAGCTCTCACTTTTCAGGAAGCTCCGCAATCCTTCCTCGGAAAGGACTCTTGGAAATAAAGTAGATGAGAAGTGAATACAGACTCGTGTATTACACACTTGCATGTTCTCTCTCTCTCTCTCTCACATACACACACGAACACAAACACAGGGCACCGCTCAAGACAGCAGGTGCTCCTTCTGCCTTCTTCCCAGAGCCAGAACCCCCGTAGTACCTGTAGGATGGAAAGCTGGTACTCGAGAGAGATTACAAATGGTAGCGGCAGTGAAGGGGCCTGCCATATGCCCCTGACTGGCTACTTTCTGCTGGCATCATGCCATCAGGATGGCTTCAAAGGACCCAACCCTTGGTTCCCCCATCAATTCTGAGTCGACACAGGCAGGGTACTTCACCCGAGGTTTGCACGCATCCCTGCCAACAGGTCAGTTAATTCTGAATGGTGACAGGTAGACTCCCCTTTGGAATGGGGCTCTGGCCCTCGGGAAAAATCCCTGGGTCATTGCTGAAAGGAAACTTGAAAACATAAGCAGAGTAAGTTCTGCTGGAACCCATGTCAGAAGAGGAGAAGAAGACGAGCAAGTAGAAGAAAATGACCTCTATAAGCACATGGCTTTGTCTACAATGGTCAGGGCTGCAGTCTCGCCGTATGTAGTATAGGAATTACTCATTAAAGTAGTTGCTGAATGGACCAGAAATCTATAAACTCCTCTTCATCATGAGAGGAGTTCATCTGCTTAATATGAGAGCAAGTTGGTTCTAATGTTTTTTCTGTTAATCCAAAGCCCCCATATCACTCTGATATGGAAGGCAGAAGCGGCCTAAGGCCACCAAATCCAGGCCTTGCTAACCTCCTTCTGATCTCCACTTTCCTAAGAAGGAATGTCCAGGTCTGATTCTTCAGGTTCATGATGGATTCTCCGTGACCCCCATCCTCTATTGCTGGCCTTTTGGGCAGGAATAACAGATTACCTCCAAGAATAACATCTAAATGTATGAAAGAGCTCACAGGGCCACCAATACAGATACATCTAATTTAGGCATCCCTTAAGAGGAACTTATTCTGATTCACATTGACATGTTGTTACTGCTACTCAAAATTGTAATTGCTGTATTTTTATCTCTTCCAATTAGATTAATTACCTGCTTAAGAGTCCCACATACAGAAATGTTCTAAAGCCTCAACAATGGTAGACAGGATGCCAAGAAGATACTAGAAATATTCATCAGACCCTGGAACCGAATGGGCAGATCATTGATCTTCTCCACAGGCCTACAAAGATGGCAATGGGGTCGACAACTGCTCAACCTGACCACCAAGGAAGCTCACAAAAATGCACAATGCATAACCCAACCATCCAAACAGCCATCAAATTCTACAAGCATCAGAGAAAGAGATGTGAGTACCTAATTCATCCAATGGGACCTGTGGACAGAGCCTCACCCCTCCCTGGTATCAGGCTAGGAAGTCATCGCCTGGGGTTGGCATGCAAATAGCTTCTCTTCCTCCCTTAACTCAGGAAGGGCACCAACACAGGTCAGAGAACATAATACTGGTTTGTTTTCTGAACTCAAATCCTTGTTCCCTTGGAACGGTGACTTCTTGCACAGGTGAGAACTGAGTGAATATAGTGTAAGTTATTTTGGTAAAGTTTCCATGATGTCAAATCTAATATTCTTATTATATATTTCACTTAAAATAATAAAAATAATGTCATCATAAAATAATAGTTTATTATATAAAATGATACAACTATACTGCAGGAAAAATATAGATTGAAGAGACAATCCTACCACCAAATACAACCAGGGTTGCTGGCAACATATTTATCTTATTTTATCATTATTTATTAGGACTTATTTCCCATATTTTCCTGTGAATCTTGACCAAGAGAGGTAGATTGTGTGCATGTGTATAAACTTACTGTGTATAAACCTACAGTGTCATATCTTGCTTTTCTCTCACTTAAAATCACTTTCTTCTGTGTGTGTGTTTTCACATAAATCTCCTTTGAAAGATATTCTTCACTAATTATCTTTTCAATTGCCCTCTCTGTAAACAACTGGGATTTTGGCCATCAAAGAACTATGAAAGCCAGCAAAAAAAGTATCTGAATGTTCAACGCCAAGTAGACTAATTTTGATAGTCTGATTTTTCTAAACGAAATTTCAGAAATAACAACCCACGGAAAATGAAATGTTAATTACAACCTTTGACACAACTATATGCCTCTTCTTTATTAAGACTTGGGACTCACCCTGAAAATGCCACCGTGAATGAATAACGGAGGGGTGGGTGTCTGATTTCCCCCAAACCAAGGGTTATTTGGAGGTAAAACGTGTATTTTCACAAGATTTTGCTAAGTCACCTTTCTCTGTCTCTTCTGTTTTAACCTCACCGGCAGACCTGTCTGGTAATGCGGTAAATAAAGCAAGGGTCCTCATCCTCTGAGATCTAATACCTGGTGATCTGAGGTGGGAGTTGATGTAATAATAATAATAGAAATAAAATGCACAGTAAATGTAATTTGGAAACCATCTCCCCCGACCCTGGTCCCTGGAAAAATTGTCCTTCATGAAACCAGGTCCTTGGTGCCAAAAGTTTGGGAACAGCTTCCCTAAAGCAAAGCCTGTCCCAGTATGTATTCTCCAAAAGGCTTCCTTTTGAATCTTGATCAGCCAGAAGCGCCCGCCCCACCACCACCACCCTTTGGCATTTTATGGGTCATCGCTTTGGGAAGTTGAGTTCTATTTGTTGATATTCCTTCCCCACTGGCTAGTTTCACATGATGAAGAGCCACGCGGATGAAGGAGTGTTACTGGAAATTGCAGGGAGCCCCGAGGAGGCCCAGATTTGAGTCTGAGTCTATGCGCTGGGACAGCACCCGGAATAAAATCAGTGCGCGCTAACCCCTAGCATAGCCGTCGATTATAAGGCGACTTTTACGCAAACCCGGCAGCGCCGGACAAGACTGGGTAACAGGGGACAAGGGCAAAGGAAAGTTGTGCAGATTTCAGTCCTCCTTCAGATAAGGGGGTGGAGGGAGATTTGGAGAAACATCTGTTTTCAGCCCGTTACCCGAGAACTTTTTTCCTGGAGAGAAGCTCCCGGAGCAATTTACAGCATTCCAGCCAGAGGCTCTCGTGCCAGACGCTCTGAATCAACCTTTAGAAACTCGAGCTGCCGGGAAGGGAAGAAGCCAGAGTCGCAGGGGTGGGAGCGCCCCCTCGGGCCTCGGCGTGGAGACCAGCGGCGGGCCCGCGGCGTGAGCGCTCGCTACCCGCATCAGCCGGCCGCGCTCGCCTTTCCTGGGGAGGGTCCTCGCGGCCGCGTCGCCCGAGCTCCGCGGCGTCGCCACAGGCGACGGAAGCCGATCTGGATTTGTGCAGAACTTCGGGGACCCGGAAGAAGCGCCAGCACCCCCCTGCCCACCGGAAGCCTTTTCCGGGAGACTGGGAGACGCCGTCGGACGGCGCGAGCGTCCGGGTCGCGCGGGCTTAGGGCCGCGGGAGTCCGTAGGGCTGTGGTCTATCCCGGGGCCGCGTGACCGACAGGGGGAGCCCTATCACTGCGGAAGCCGGGGACCCGGGGCCGGGCCACCCAGGGGCGCGCCCTCCTCAACCGGGCCTTGCTCTCTTCTGCGGGCGGAGAGGTTTCCAGAACCAAGAGCGAAAAGAGAGGAGTGGACACACATAGACGCACATACTAGGTTAACCAGGACGCTCGAGCTTTCCATCTCCTGCACCCCGGAAAGTTGTCTGTCGTTTCTCCGGTTTTACTGTCTGATCTACTGGCTCAAACGGTAAAGAATTAGCCTGCAATGCAGGAGACGTGGGTTCGATCCCTAGTTCGGGAAGATCCCCCGGAGAAGGAAATGGCAACCCACTTCAGTATTCTTGCCTGGGAAATCCCATGGACAGAGGAGCCTGGCGGGCTACAGTCCATGGGGTCTCAAAGAGTCGGAGACGACTGAGTGACTAAGCACACACACTACTGAGTGTAAGAAGGGCCCCGCAGGGAGGAGGAAGGGCGCGTGCGTGCGCGTTTGTGTCTGTGTGTTTCTGCCCTGGGCCTGCACAGAACGCTTTGAAAAACAGGCCAGTGCGCACCGTCTCTCCCAGCCCTCTGGAGAGTGGTCAGGTCGTTTCCACCCACGATGGGGGACGGGTGAGAGATGCCCAGGGTCTGGTCCCTTCGGCTCCCCCGCACACACCGACACTATTTGTGCCTACACCCAGGGCACTCCCAGGCTGCACCCAGGACCTCCCTGTTCCTCTTGGGGGTTCTCGCTTTTGGGCAGACGAAGACCTTTGGCTATGGGGAACCCTTCCCCGGCCCTCGCTCAACGGATACATTAACGCCCTCTTTATTAGTTAGTCAGATCAGCAGTGCCTGCACCTTTAGCTCAAAGCGTTGCAGGCTCTAGCGCCCTGGAGTAGAGGAAAGGGGTGGGAGTTGCCCCAGCCCACTGCTCCGCCCCTGTCCTCTGGCCTGACCCTTACCCGGCCTTCCGCTCTAGATGCTCAGTTCCGTGCCTGCCACCTCGCTTCTGTCTTTGGCCACCACTCCCCACAACTCTGGACAGGTGGGGCAGATATCCACTGTTTCCTCTCCCTGTGGGGTTGAGGGCTCAAGGCTGCATCCTCACGGCCCAGCTGGGTTTTTAGAATCAAGAAAGTGTGTCCACCTCCAAACACCTGTAGTAGTATTCCCTACCACCCCCACCCCAAATCTGGCTCACTGAGGTCTCCGTATCTAACCCAGAACAGATGATCATTTGAATTGGAAGTTGGATCGAAAATAAAAGGACGAATATGGTGCTAGGGTTGCAAATTCTCATAAAACAGTTCCTCGGGAAAGCGGAGACCACAGAGCCCCTCGGGCGGACTCTTTTTGCCCCAGTATTGATTCCTTAATTCCCCTCTCTCCTCTTGCCTCACCCCTCACCTCAGGCCTTGTTTGTTTTAGTTATGAAACGCTGTGGGTACTTCGGTTGTGGCTGAAAAGTAACCTTGAAACACTCTGTTCTGTCAGAGACAAATAGTCTCCCAACCGTCGCAGCTGCTGGCGGGGCCGCTTGCGCCCTGCACCCGGCGCCGGGACAGTGGGACGGGGCTTGTCCCCGCCAGCCGCCCGGTCGGGCCCTGGAAGCCGGGCTCGGAGGAGGCAAAAAGCCGGGGCGGCGGGACCGCAGGCCTTCCGTAGCCGCTCTGGGTCTTAACTGTAACGGGAGTGGCCTCCCAGCAGCAGCGGCCGGGGAGTTCAAGGTGTGTACACAGTTTTGCTACATAGGACAGCGCTTTGCAAACTGGCTCTGTCACCAGCTGGCTGTTTTGACAGGGAATGAACCCTGCGAGCGCAGAAACCGGGATAAATAAATGTGGCTTTGATAAGGCTCTGCGGAGCCTGAGCGGAGGCCGGACGCGCCCTCGGACCGACGTACCAGGCGCCCGGCACAGTGAGACTCGGCGGGCGGGGGGAGGGTTGGTGGTAGGGGTCAGAGGCCGGGGCCGCTCCACCGGGTGGCCTCCTCAGGGGTCCCTCCTCCCGCGGGGACGCCCCGCAGACGAAAGTGGGGGCTGGACCCCCCAGAGGCCCGCGTCCACCCTCTTGGCTCTCCCGTCGAGGCTCCGCGCGCGGGGGTGCAGGGCGGCTGAGTGGGTGGGGGGGGCGGGCAGGTGCGGGGCGCAGGCCGGGGCTCCCTCTCGCCCAGGTGTGAGCTGATTATTCAAATGGGCTGCCCCGGGTCTGGGGATTGGAGGCCCGCGCCGGCGCGCCGCGCTATATCACCAGCCGCCCACGTCACTGCGGCACTTGTCCGCTGCGCGGTCCACACCTCCTCCCCCTCCCTCCTCCACCCCTTCCTCCTCCTCCTCCTCCTCCTCTCCGCCCCCCCACCCGCCCCCGCGCCGCGCGCTTCCCGCCGCCTCCGGGCAGCTCGGCACTGCCAGCCTCGGCCTCCACCGGGCAGCCCGCGAGCGCGGCGGCGGCTGGCGCTCCGGCGGCGGGGCTCAGCTCCGGGCCTCCTCCTACCCCCGGCCCCCTCCTCCCACGACCCAGACCTCCCGCCCACTTCCCACCACCGCCTCCGGCCGGCCGAGGGACGGGGCCGAGAGACAGGGAGAGCGAGAGGGAGGGAGGGGACCGTGCCTCGGCCGACTTTTTTTTTTTTTTTTTAAGGAGGGTGGGGGTGGGGGGGGGTGATTGCCGATCGTTTGTTGTGGCTGTTAAATTTTAAACTGCCATGCACTCGGCTTCCAGTATGCTGGGAGCGGTGAAGATGGAAGGGCACGAGCCGTCCGACTGGAGCAGCTACTACACCGAGCCCGAGGTAGGCATTCGGCTTTGCCGGGGAAAGCTGGGTGGCGGCGTCTGCCCTCGGTCCCAACCTCGGGACCGCTTCACTGGCCGGCTCCCGGCCCCCCACCCCACCCCAACACCACCCCCAACACCACCCCAGCCTCTCGGGGCAGCCGCCTTTCCCACCCTCCTTCGACTCAAATGGGTCTCTCTTTTTTTTTATACGACACACTGTTAGCCTTGAGATAATATTAACTTTGTGATCAAATATTGACTTGCGGCGCCTCCAAATCCTCTCCGTGGCCGAGCCACGCACTATCCTAACAGAGTTGTGTTTGGCAGCGCGCGGCTGGGGAGGGGTGGGAGGTCGGCCGGCGAGGGGGTGGGGAGCTGGAGAGGAGAAGGTGGGCAGGAGTCGGGGGCTGGGGTAGAGAAAAAAAGGGTCGAGGACGAGACGACAAAGAGGAAGAAAGTTTGTGGCTGCAGAGCCCAGCCGCGAGCAGTTCAGTTCGCGGTCCCCTTCCCCTCCCGCCACTCAATGTCTCAGGGTGGCCAAAGGCTCCGCGCGGGAACCGCGTCTAGGTTCCCCCGGGGACCAGGATGGGGTCCGGGAGGAAGGCTGAACGGAGAGGACCCTGGGATCGTCTCCGCGGGAGACCGCCCGGCGCCGTGTCCCACAGGTCGCTGGCCAGGGTTAGAGGTGGCTTCCGAGGCAGCGGCGCCTGCTCGGTGTACTGGCTTGAGAGTCGGGGAGATTCTGCAGAGGGGAGATGCATTTGGGGGTGCCTGGCTCAGCGCGCTCCTGGAGACCACTGCTGTAGAATCTGAACCGGGCGCAGGAGGGCTGAGGGGTGACCACGAGCGCAGAGCCGCAGCCCCTGCGCCCCCTCTCCGAGGGCGATCGCGGCGCGCTCCGGGTGACACGGACGCTGGGTCGGGGCCCCGGCCGGGGCCGCGCGAAGGCAGGACTCCCTGGAGGCCTCCCTGGAGGCGGGGGCCTGGGCTGGCCCGATGGCCGGGTGTGGGGCGTGGGATGTGGGGTGTGGGGCGGGGGTCCGGCCAGACGGCCGGGAGCTCTCCAGCTGCGGTGCTAATGCTGTGCGCCTCCCTTCGGGCTCTGTTCTCAGGGCTACTCCTCGGTGAGCAACATGAACGCCGGCCTGGGGATGAACGGCATGAACACGTACATGAGCATGTCGGCGGCCGCCATGGGCAGCGGCTCGGGCAACATGAGCGCCGGCTCCATGAACATGTCGTCGTACGTGGGCGCGGGCATGAGCCCGTCCCTGGCCGGCATGTCCCCCGGGGCGGGCGCCATGGCCGGCATGAGCGGCTCGGCCGGGGCGGCCGGCGTGGGGGGCATGGGGCCGCACCTGAGCCCGAGCCTGAGCCCGCTAGGGGGGCAGGCGGCCGGGGCCATGGGCGGCCTGGCGCCCTACGCGAACATGAACTCCATGAGCCCCATGTACGGGCAGGCGGGCCTGAGCCGCGCGCGCGACCCCAAGACGTACCGGCGCAGCTACACGCACGCCAAGCCGCCCTACTCATACATCTCGCTCATCACCATGGCCATCCAGCAGAGCCCCAACAAGATGCTGACGCTGAGCGAGATCTACCAGTGGATCATGGACCTCTTCCCCTTCTACCGGCAGAACCAGCAGCGCTGGCAGAACTCCATCCGCCACTCGCTGTCTTTCAACGACTGCTTCCTCAAGGTGCCCCGCTCGCCCGACAAGCCCGGCAAGGGCTCCTTCTGGACCCTGCACCCCGACTCCGGCAACATGTTCGAGAACGGCTGCTACCTGCGCCGCCAAAAGCGCTTCAAGTGCGAGAAGCAGCTGGCTTTGAAGGAGGCCGCGGGCGCCGCGGGCGGCGGCAAGAAGGCGGCCGCCTCCGCCGGGGCCCAGGCCTCGCAGGGTCCGCTCGGAGAGGCGGCCGCCGGGCCGGCTCCCGAGACTCCGGCGGGCACCGAGTCACCCCACTCAAGCGCCTCCCCGTGCCAGGAGCACAAGCGAGGGGGCCTTGGGGAGCTGAAGGGGACGCCGGCCTCGGCGCTGAGCCCCCCGGAGCCGGCGCCCTCGCCCGGGCAGCAGCAGCAGCAGCAGGCCGCGGCCCACCTGCTGGGCCCTCCGCATCACCCGGGCCTGCCGCCCGAGGCCCACCTGAAGCCGGAGCACCACTACGCCTTCAACCACCCCTTCTCCATCAACAACCTCATGTCGTCAGAGCAGCAGCACCATCACAGCCATCACCACCACCAGCCCCACAAAATGGACCTCAAGGCCTACGAACAGGTGATGCACTACCCCGGCTACGGGTCCCCCATGCCGGGAAGCCTGGCCATGGGCCCGGTCACGAACAAAGCGGGCCTGGATGCCTCGCCCCTGGCCGCAGACACCTCCTACTACCAGGGGGTGTACTCCCGGCCCATTATGAACTCCTCGTAAGAAGACAGCGGCGACCCGGCTAGCCCGGGACCCAGATGGGAGAGACAGGAAGTGGGGTGGAGACTCTGAGGAAGGGCTGCTGGAAAGGTGCAAGGGAGAAGGACCCTTCACACCCTGCCCTGCCCCCCCACAGAGGTCTCCCCTCACCCTCTGCAGTCCTTCCCTCCCTCACGTGGCCCACACTGATGTCTACCATCCTATATAAGGAGGGAAAAAGAAAAAGCTAAACAGTTTTTAAAAAAGAAGAAAAGCCTCAGTTTCCACTACTGTGTAGACGCCTGCTTCTCTAAGAACCTGCCAATTCTTGACTTTTTGTTGTTGTGGTTCCTCTTCATTGCTGTCGTTGCAGGGAAGTCTTACTTTATTAAAAAAAAGAAAAAGAAAAAAACACAAACTTTTGTGAGTGACTCAGTGTAAAACTATGTAGTTTTAACAGAAAACAAGAGTTGTACTATTGTTTTAAAAAGAGAAAAAAAAAAATAATGTAAGGGACTGTTGTAAATGCCCAAGAAAAGAAAAGAAAAAAGCATTCGCATTCTTGATACGGTGAAATCCAGGTCTCAAGTCTGACTAATTTATGGTTTCTGCGTGCTTTATTTATGGCTTATAAATGTGTGTTCTGACTGCAAGGACCAGAGTTCCACAAATCTATATTAAAGTGTTATTGCCAGTTTTTTGCTTTGAATCTTCAAGATTTTTTTTCCTTTGCCTGATTTAAAAAAATAAACATATCCGGGATATATTTTAAAATTGAGGGAGGGAGACCCTGACTGGTTGCAGGTTTCATTTTATTTGGAGGGCGATGGTTGCTGCTTTATCAACATTTTATTGTCAACATTTCAGACAAACTTAGAGTTGAATGAATTTTACAGTAAACAGACACACACCCATTGTTCAGATCCTATAGTTCTCAGCTCAGTATACTTGTTATACTGGATGTCTGACCCATCTATCCACACCTCCATCAGTCTACTCATGTTCCTAGATGCATTTCAGAGTAAATTTCAGACTTCAGTACACTTCACCCTAAATACTCCAGCAAGAACATCATTAATGGAACTCAACATTGTTCAAGGTGACTTTTTGAATTTTGAGTTTAACTTTACACAAAATGAAACTCAAAGATCCCAGGTGAACCATTCTGGGGGTTATGGGGTTGATGCAGGTTCATCTCCAAAGCCTGGCAAAAACCACACTCCATATCCATATTTTCCAGCTGGGCCATGTGAAGGTGAAATGTTGTTGACATCTCTTGCACACTGGGCCTGGTTTCTCTTGGAGGAAAAAAAAAAATCCTGGATTTCATGTGTGTGTGTGTGTGTGTGTGTGTGTGTGTGTTTGCTGTATTCCCAATCCTGGGCCTACCTTCACAGTGAGTCCAGATTGGACTTGCAAATTCCTGGTGCAGCCCTTTTCCTTTTTGTCATTGCCTCTCTCTTCACCTTTTCCTGGAATTGGGACTCTACCTGCATTTGACAACAACAGGCTTCTGTTTACGATCCACCACCACCCCATCCCACCCTCTACCTTCACTTAGATGTTCTGCACAACCTTGGTAGAACTCGCTGCAGCCCAGAGGTAGTGAGGCTTCTGGAATCATGCATTTGAGCATTTGGTCTGGAGAAACAAAGGACTTTCTCCTGGAAGTGATTTTAAAAGGGATCTTGGAGTTCTGATGGAAATCTTTAAAATAGGTATATTGGGGAATGAGGCAGAGGTAAGACGGTGTCCGGCATGTCTGGCCAGGTGCCCCCTGCCAAGGGTTGGATTCCAGGGGTCTGCAGGTTTGCGCCCTACCCTCCAAACTCCTGGGACCTTGCCAAGTGACCTGTTAGGCCAGGTTAGCAAGCCAGGATTACAGGGCCAAGGAGATGAGTGGGTATGCTGTGATCCTTAAAGGAAAACCCCAAAGCATAAAGGAAGACCCAGAATAAATTCTTACAAATCACACTGCCTCCTTTCAAAAATAGCCTAGCAGGAGTAAAATCAGGGCCAATAAGAGCGGAAACCTCAGAGGCCGAATGGGGGTTGTGTGGGCAGAGTGGGCTCTGCTTTGGTTTTGCCAGAGGCATCTGCTGGCCTGCCAGCTGGCCAGGCTAGGGCAGGAGCCAGTGGGCTCTAGGGGCCCCCAGAGACTTGGGATCATCCAGGGCAGAGCTAGCTTGCATAGGGTGAAAATTTCTGGAGTGAGAGGCCAAAACTTTAGCCCTTGGGTTTCTAAGCCCAAGCTCCCCTGTCCAGACTAGATCTTTGGGCTTCTTGACCACCCAAACTTGAAGTGTCCCTGGCAGTTGCCTGAAGCCTGGACACCGCCTGTCAGATCGCCCTCTGCCACCTCGCGGGATCTCTCTGCCCCTCAAAGCCTGGCCTTCCCAGGCGCTTGAGGGGGGTTTGTACTCGCCTCCGCCTCCCGCCTCCAAATCCCTTTTTAACATGCCACATTGTCCCGAAGAACACAAGGAAGAGAAATTGGGGAGGGGGAGGGGGAGGAGAGGGGATGGTGGAGGGGTAGGCGATCCGGAGGCCGCAGCCAGCAATCAGGGCCGTCTCTCCCCCTGGCAGGGACACACACGTCGTGAGCCCAGCCTGAAATGTGTTTCATTATCACATAAAAGGCTCCTGCGGCGAAGGAGCCGAGAGGCAGGGCCGGGGGCAGAGTGCGGGACAATGAGGGCTGAAAGCGCTGCCCTAACCTGCTATGTTTCCTATCGCACGCCCATTGTGCGAGGGTCGTTTTAAACTACTTAGCGCGCCCCCCTCCACTGATCCCGGCCGATAAGATATAGTTCTGTAGGAATACTTAAAAAGGATGTCGGGGAGCAGGCCGCTCCGGAGGCTTTTCGGCGCATCCTGAGTCTTTCGGCCCTACCCTCTCGCCCCAGCCCCTACTCCCGCCAAGGCCCCCAGCTTAACTGGCGCTCACACTGCCCTCCGCCCGCGTCCCCCAACTCTGCGTTGTAGGGTGCAGCGTCTCTTTTTCCCTCCCTCTCCCTCTCTTTTTCTTCCTTTTCTGCGCGCGGGTTTAAGCAACCGTGATCTGTGAATAAACAGTCAGTAAACAACCGAAAAAAACATTCTAGATCCGAATTCCAGGAGGGTAAACTTTCCAGGCCACGTCACACTTCAGCAAATTTGCACAGATATTATATTGCCCCCCTCCTTTATTATTCTTTTTTTTTTTTTTTTTTTTGCAGGATCCCATTGTACTTAACTGAATTTTATAACGCTGATCGATATCTTGGTAAAATATTCATTTTTAAACTAGCGGGCAGTGAAATCTTTGCTTTGTGTGCTAAAGTCAACAGTCGCTCGGTTTGAGCTCAAATAAATGCGGGGATGCCTCGGCTCGGAGCAGTCGGCCGCCTCCCTCCGCGCTCTGGACGCTCTGCTGCCGCCGCCCGTCCGTCCACCCGCCCGCCCGCCACACCGCAGGTAGGGAGTGCGCCCCCCACTGCCGTCCGCGCGCCTCCCCGCCCCCAGCCAGACCCTAGCGCTACCCGGGGCTCCGAGGTCTGAGGGGCGGGGAAGGAGGGAGAAGCCAAGCCGGAGAGAATCCGGGGTTGGGGAGGTGGCCTTTTCGCGGGGAATTCTGAGGATGCTAGGTGTTGGGGGACCCAGAGTGAACCTGGGTCCTGCGCACAACTGGAAAGTTTGGAGGGGGCCCGAAGCGCCGGGAAGCCACCGCAGGCTCCCGCAGCCTCTCTGGGCTGGGGATTCGATCCGAGGGCCTCCTGTCGCCCTGGGACAGTCGGGGAGGCGGGGGTGGGAGCCGGCCTGGGCCTCAGAAGCTGGGGTGGGGGCGGCGGGAGATGGCGCGCTGGTCCTGGGAGGCTGCAGAGCGAGGCCCGAGCGTGGGTTCCAGGGACGCGGAGGCCCAGCGGCGATGGGGGCCCCGCCGTCCGGGAGCCGAGGAGGGGCAGCGCCTTTCCCAGCGGCTCGGGAAGCCCGGGTTCTCGCCGTGAGCGCGCAGAGCCGCAGAAAGGTCCGGGAGCCTCGGGGCCACTAGCCGGTTCCAGGAGGGAAATGCTGAACCCGGCCGCGGGGCGGTTCCTCGACCACTGCCCTCCCCTCCGCGCTGGCCCTGGACACCGGGTTTGGAGGGATCAGACAGACGGTGTCGCCCCATGTCCCTTCCCCGGGCCTCTGATGGCGCCGGGTCACCGCGCCCGGCATCTGTCCCGCCTACGGGAAAGCGCCCGCTCGGAAAACTAGCGGCTCCGAGGCTGCCAGTTGACACAGCTAGACCCTCGACTTTGGAGAACAGGGTAGAAAAGGTGTCTTTCCCCTGGGGTCTACCAGGTGCTCCTCCCCACTCCAAATCTGCATTCTGCCTGGGGGTTTGCTTTCTAGGGCTGGGTGTCTGGCTTGTTGGAGGCTCGCGCCGGCTCGATCAGTTTGGTATTTCGCCAGGACGTAGATCTCGCTAGGTCTCGGACCACCGAAATTACCCGCCACCATAGCTGGAAAGTTTCTTCCCTTCCCACCGCAGTCACACATATCTCAAACCCAAAAGGCCAGAAATCGGTCTTGAAAATTGGCAGGGTCAGTTCTGTGGACACCTCCCTGTGTAGGGAGCCTGGGCGCCCTCCACCTCCTTCCCCGGTTCCCGCGGGGCGGCGTGCGCCTTTGTCCACCGCGCCCAAGGCCGGCTGCGGTGCGCGCCTGCCCTGCCGTGATCCCAGCCCAGCTTCGGTTCGCGTGGCTGGTTATCTTCCCTGAACGAGACGGCTCGCCTGCGGGACACACGCGCGGCTAATCGTTTTTAAATAATTAATGCCTCCCCGTTCCGCTGGTAATGCGCGGCCTCGAATCCGTCAATTACTTGTCATTAGACGCTGTCGCCCCACGTCTTTCCCCCGGGCCTCTGATGGCGCCGGGTCACCGCGCCCGGCCCACTCCACGGCCGAAGAAAAAAGGTGCCTGGGCTCTGAGAGCCGGTGCGGAGTAGCCGCGGCCCTTAATTCAGTGTTTTGAAAGAAAGACCCTCGCTGAAGAGATGTAATCTTCCAAATGGCCAATTTAAACGCCTGATGTTTATCGCCTGCCTTCTCCCGGCTTTATACAGAGAAGCCCGTCGTCAGTGCTTTGGAGGCCTTTTAATGTGGGGAGGCGTGGGGCAGGGAGAGGCTAGAGAAAAAGCTCAGTGGTGGGGGAGGGGGGGAGGGGTGAGTAAGGAGAGGGTGTGTTTGCTCAACAAGGTACCTGGAGGTACCTCGGGGTAACTGGTTTTCTCTGGGACAGCACACCCTTCTGAGATCGGGGCTCTGCAGATCCTCTCCACTTGGAGCCGGGATCTTCTGAACTGTGTTGTCCAGAACTCTCCAGAGAACGTGGCAGGGCCTCTGGGGGTGGGAATGTCCCCTTTGTGCTAGGAGGGAGGAGGAAAAATCTGAGCAAGCAAACCACCCCCGCCATGGACCTAACCTAACTGTGGCCAGTGTCTGCAGACTTACAGGCACTGAATCCCACCCAATAGAAGAGACTCCCTCATACCAACCCCTCTGAGAGCCACCAACCCCACAGAAGAGCAAGATTTCAGACTCTAGAAGCCTCTGTCCGGCCAGAGACCCAGTGGACACCAGCCTAGGCTATAGCACCATGGCAACCCAGGCCGCCCAATGGTTGGTGGAGCGAAATTACACAAACAAAAACAAGAAAAAACTCTCCCAAAGTTTGCTACTCCGTTTAATTACTTATCAGTTGCTTCCTTTCCCCATCAAATGTTCTTTTTGTAGTAAACAGATATCTGAGGATCTCAGGCCCTTTTGGAGTGAAAACAATACAGTGAGTCCACAGCAACCCCTACCCCCTGGGGCCCACCACCCCTTGACTGGAAAGCCAGCTGGCTTTCCACTTTACAGAGGTCAGCCCACAGCTTTCTTACGGCCACTACTCCCAGGACTTGGTTTCCTCTGAGAAGAGGAGAAAAGAGAATGTGGGCTGGAGGGAAAGATCCTGAGGAGGGTGGGAGAAACTATTTTAACATGGATGGGGGAAAAGGCCAGTTGGCACGGGCCTGTGTGTCCGGCCACCCAACCCACCCATCTCCGTGGGTCCTTGGCTGCTCCTGAGACCATATCTTTTCTCTGGGCAGGCACAAGAATTGGGATTCTTTTTTTTTTTTTTTTTTTTGAGAAATTCCTTTTCAATGAGATGCACTGGATATGGGCAGTGTGTTACAGGCACCTCCGGAGACAAGCAAACAAAAACTGCTGGGAGTCAATGGTGCCCCCAGTGGTGCTCAGTGGGGTCCCCAGTTCAGTGGGGTCCCCAGCTCCTGGCGGGCTGCTCCTCCCTTACACAAAACTCCCAGGGAGCGTGCTGCCCCTGGCACTCCAGGGGCTGCCTTGGAAGCCTAAATCCTAGGGCATCTTCCGCATTCTGTTCACAGCCTTCCTGCTCTCTCTCTCATCCTTTCTCTCCTTTCTTCTTTAAAACAATCGTGTGTGTCCCCCCCTCGCCCCCTCCCGCCATTGTATTTGTTGATGACCTAACACGCTCACACCAAAAGCCACACACAGAAAACCAACAACGTGGGATGGGAGGGGAGACCAATTATGAGTGAGGCTAACAAGCGGGGAACACCCAAGTTGAGGCCGGCTGTCTCCTGGGAGACTGATGGAGGCTTATTTTACAAGCTGTCATTCCTCCCTGGTCCCTATTGCCAGACTGGAAGTGATTCCTATTCTCCCTTCCCCCAGCCCCTGCACCCTTGGGGTTTGTTCCAGAGTCTTTGTTCATCCTCTGCAGAAGGTGCTGAGGACACAGGATGGTGTCACAAGCACATCTGCACAGCAGTGTCCTCAGTTTTTTACCTTAGTGGCTGATCCTCAGAGCTCCGTGCTCACTGCTAACAAAACACTGGTCAGATGTCCCTGTTACACATGTCCCCCCATCCCCGCCAGGTTCCCATGAGAAGGCATCGACTCACTCTTTACACACACCTCTTTCTCAAAAAAAGGTGGGCAATGTCACTGCCAGATAACACAACTGATAGTCTTGGTGCTGGAAAAAAAGTGACACAAATTAAGCTGCATTCATTTATATAAAACTAGAGGTTCTCACATCTCATTAGGGCAAGTGCCTGTGTTGAAACACTCTTTAAGCTACTTGGAGGCTCTGATAGTCCCTGCTATGCCAGGACGCCGTGCCAGCAAGGCCATATTGACTGAACTTAAATATGTCAAACGAACTGAGAGGGAAAACTTGTGCATCATAAAGATAGGTGCGTGAGGGGGAAATACTGGGTATGATGTAGATGAAAACTTTGGAATCAGAACTGTTTGCTGGTTTTTAGTTCTACTTGCTTAAGTGGTTCCACTTCTGCTCACTTATATGGTTGAGGACTAGATTTTCTTCCCAGGCAAAACAGCATTTCCATGGTTTCACTTCTTGGGGAAAAAAGGTAAAACACAGGTTTCAAGAACAAGTAGGAACATTTTTGGACCGAGGTTGCTCATGACCCCAGCAAATCAAAATAAGGGGCATGTGGGTGAATTTCAACTTGCTGCTAAGTCGATTCAGTCGTGTCTGACTCTGTGCGACCCCATGGACTGCAGCCTACCAGGCTTCTCTGTCCATGGGATTCTCCAGGCAAGAACACCGGAATGGGTTGCCATTTCCTTCTCCAATGCATGAAAGTGGAAAGTGAAAGTGAAGTCGCTCAGTCGTGTCTGACTCTTAGCGACCCCATGGACTGCAGCCTACCAGGCTCTTCCGTCCATGGGATTTTCAACTTATTTCATTAGAAATATGGCCTCAATTCATCATCCCATTTGTTTTCACAAAGCAGATGTAGTTATATAATGGATTTTCTTGAAATGTTGGCTCACATAAAGAAAAGCATGCAACTCTTAATCTGAAGACTTGAGTGTTCAGAGTGCCTTCCTGGAAAATAGAAAACAACCTTGGGAAGTGTTTGACGGAGAGAACTTGGGAGGAGCTAAGGTGTGAAGTGGGAGCTAGGGGCTGGGGAGGGCAGATGACGAAGGAATGACATTTTCTGGGGAGGACCAGGGTAGATTGTTGGCCAGGACAGGACCTGGGTCACAGGCAGTTGTGTGTAGAAGCCAGAGGCTTCTTTAGCAGAGAGATCAAAATGCCAACCTGTGCACTTTGCTAGAAAGGAGATGACCCTCCACTTGAGCTTTCTGCTCACCTTACCTTCTAAAGCCCAGCCTAAGAAATTTAAAATAAAGGACACCAATTTCACTATGTATCTTCTATTCAGTCTGCAATTCTGAGCTACGTGAAACTGAGCTGTTTACACACAGAAAGAAGTTGCAACTTCAACAACTTGCTAGCAGAGAAAATTTACCGTCTACCCAAAAAAGATGAGTGCATTTTGGGGCAAAATCTTCTACCATCTTAGTGTTTCTCTCATTCCTGCCCCAGCCCCTCTCCCTCTTTCTTGATCATGACTATACTCCATCCACCATCTCTGAGTGGGGTCCCCTTCTGTACCATGCACCAAGCTAGGTGTCTTCAATGAACATGACCTCATTTAAGACCAGCAGCTGTCAGAATTTATGGGTGATGGGCCCAGGCAGAGAGAAATTAGAGAAAGAGCTCCAATTTCACAGTTCAGCATTGAATCCAAGCCTTTTACCTCTGTGTTCTTTCAACTTTTCATGGTTTCATGTGATCTGGGCGCAAAACTCTCTGATTCTAATGCAATAGGAGGTCTGCTTTCACTAGGACCCCCAGGTTTTCAAAGTGAGTTACTGATGGTAAGCAAGGAGGGGGTTGGGGAAGGAGCCCCCAGTGTTAGAAGAAGGCTGGAAAGACACAAGAAGATCTCAAGGAGAACAGGCTTGGGCACTTCTTGGAAGGATGGCAGAGACCCTCCCAGCGCTGTCCTAGAAAGGGTTTCCTTTTCTTTCTTGGAGTTAGAATTCCCATGCGCCATGGACCCAAAGCTGACCAGAGGATCAGTCAGGCCTGGACCATGACTCCTCCCCATTCAAGCTTTGGGGGCCACAGGCTAAGGCTGGAAGGGAGAGGAAGGGCAGAGAATCGGCAGCTAGATGACTCTTCCAGTGGGAGTAGGAGAGAAAAATGCCAGAGAAGAGGAAAATGTCAGGGGCAGAAACAATGGCTTGCATATAGACTTAAACCATCCACAGACAAGGCGTCACCTGTCAGTTCTACTCCTTACCAGGGATCTTGATCAGGGGCCTCTGACCTCCCTCTGACCTGCACCTGGTGGCCCAACAGCCCAGGTGACAGCACAGCTGGAATGTACACTCTGACCACAGCTGGGCCCTTGCACACCCTTACTCCAATGCAGCTGTGCAGGCAGCTGTGCCCTGCCCCCACAGCCGCCTCCCCCAACGGCATACAAATGCAGATCTGGTAAACACCTGCCACTAGGTTTGGCTCAGAATGGGATGCTGGAGGAGAGGGTGGAGGTGGGGTGGGTGGAAGGGGTACTGGCCTGCTTCGATCCCAGAAGGAGACCGGGACCCCACCTCAGTAAGCCTGCAGTCTGGGGGCAGAGTGCCACCCCAGTGGAGCTGCACACAAGCAAACGGGTGTGCAAGCCAAGGATGGCTGCTGCCTGCTTGCCCCAGGCCCTCCTGGCCTGGAGGTCTCCTTTTCTTTTCTACTTACTGGAAGATAAGTTCCCAGACTGTTTTAAGTGGGGTGGGACTTCCTGCAGATGGGGCCCCTCCCCATTGGGGATTTCAGGGGAGGTTCTGGACAACTGAGTCCTAAGACCCGCTCTGCACCCAATGATGTCTTGGATGTGGGGATGACCAGCCCTTGGAAATAATTAGAGTTCTGGATTAAACCAGTCTCCCCACTGCAAACTGATAATGGAGGCATTAGACTGAGATGGGGAGAAGGGCAGAGTCACCACGGTCAGACCAGGCGCAGGCCAGCCCAGGCACCTAGCCTTCTAGACAGGAGGAGGAGAATGGAAACTTGGAATCTGTGGGGGCGAGCTAGGGGCGGGGGTCTGATCTGCATTTTATCCTCCTCCACTTTAATCACCACTCCCCTCCAACCAGCCGAGTTTGCCAATTAAAGGCCAATCTCTCTTGATTTCTTTGCTTTAGAAGGACATTTCGATTCACCCAGGCAGACAATTAAATCCCCTTCTCGCCTTGCCCTTCCCAGAGCTCAGAACAAGATGCCTCCGTATCTCTTGCCAGCATCGAGCCACGGGAAGGAGTTGATCTCAGGTGCTAACCTGCAGTTATCAGGATGCCAGACTCATTTAGGGGGCTCAGCTCTGGAACCTGAGACGATCCCTTCATTGATCCTGGAAATCGCTCTTTAGATTTTGCCCTTGCTCAGTAAACAACTAAAAGTAACTGCAGGATTTCTCCCTTGCATTTAACAGAATCTCTCTCTCTCTCTCTTTCTCACACACACACACACACACACACACACACACACACAGTCCACCACCCCCACCCCGCCCCGCGTTAGGCTCCTGCTCTTATTAATCATGAAGGGACAGAGAGACCACAGTCTTTATCTGTGCATGCTCAGTTGCTTAGTCGTGTCCGACTCTTTGTGACCCCCATGGACTGTAGCTCGCCAGGCCCCTCTGTCCATGGGATTCTCCAGGCAAGAATACTGGAGTGGGTTGCCACTCCCTTCTCTAGGGGTCTTCCTGACTCAGGGATTGAACCTGCATCTCCCGAGTCTCCTGTGTCTCCTGCATTGGCAGGCAATTTCTTTACCACTGGAGCACCCTCAGCTATCCTCCCTAAAGCAGTTGGGTCTTTCAGGGGGTGCTACTCCTTCCTCTGAGAACTAACGGCTCCCCCAAAGGACACAGCTTCCCATGTTCCTACGTCTGTAGCGAAAGCTCCCTACTGAGACTTGGGCTCCCTCTCCTCCCAGCCTCCCCCGACCTGTCCCCCCCCACCTCCCCCCCCCCAAGATCTACTTCTCAGAACCTCCCTAGGCCTTCCTCCTTTCCCCCTCCCACCCCAGGACAGCCGAGCCTCCTCCATCTCTGGCTGCTCAGACACAGCTGAACATTTGGGGGTGAGGGGGCAATTGCTGTCCACTACGCCTGACAGCTGCTTCTAGATCGCCTGCCTGCCTTACTCTTTGGGGGTAAAAGCAAATGAAATTGGCAAACTTACTCTGATGATCAATTCTTTTAGGTTCTTAGCAAGATCCCCGTTTCCTCCTGCATTAGGACTAGAGAAAGAAAAAGAGGTTCCTATTGCCCGTAGTTTGCCATCCTCTGAGCGGACCGTGTGTTTTAGCTGAGTCCCCGTCATGAACTCTTTTCTAGGAGGAGGTTTGCATGGCTGTCATCTGTGGACATCGAACTCCACCATCTATTTGTGTAAGATAAACAGAAAGACATAATTGCCAGTCACCCACAATACGGAGGATTAGGATGAATCCTAAACAATGATCATTTAAAATTCAATAATTGTTGAAAAAAATTAAAAGTCAAATGATAAAGGTCAGTTTTCCTGAAGGATTTAGGTGCAGTAAGCCTTCTATGATGATGATGTTTTTAAAAAATTAAGGAACTTTCTTTTACAAAGTCAATACTATCTCAAAAGACATTCCTTTCTCGTTTGCTTAAACCCCTTTCGTACGATAAAAGGAGTATTTTGCCAAGGAGATCGGCACGATACTGTTTGCCAAAATCAGCCAGCCTCAAGCAAAGAAATTTCTGAACATCTCACCACTGTAATCAGTGAATCTATTCTTTCCAAGATGCCCAAACTCTAACATCTTATAATTGTTTAAAGTCACTAATATAGTCCATGAGCTCTTCAGTTAAAAAAAAAAATCTTACAAAATAAGACAGACATTCAAATCTGTAAAATTTTAGGATTTAAAATAGAAATAGTGATTCAGAGTAATGACCATTAACCAAATTATACACACACACACACACACACACACACACACACATATAATATATATTCCTTAAATGAGGAATTGTTCCTGAGAGTGCTATTTTGTTATATAAATACCCCTGGACCGACCAATTAAGTATGTCGTTTCTTTGCCACTTACCTCTTGTGCCACAGTTTCATGAAGGAATATAAAATGCACTGGACTTGTGATAGATTTACTATGTGCCAATCTAGCTGTATATTTGATGATGCTCAACTATCTTTTACAAGATGCACAGTGGACGATGTGTCCGAGGATTACTGTCCACCTGTGTTAGCCTTTGGTGTAGCTGTTTGCACACAGCTCCGAGCGTCTGGCCCCAAGGTTACTAACAGTGGCATTTTGTTAAATATCAGCTTTGATATAACTAAAGCTAATTAACCAATTTCATGACATATTTTTCTCTAAATTTTATGTTTGATAAAATAGCTCAAAGCTGTTAATTAAACTTCTTGCAAAGACTATCTCTTTGTATTTCTCAGTGTTCGTCTTTCTAGCGACAAAATTTACACTGAAAGTATTTCTGGGGGAAGTAAATATATTGATCATTTTTTGATTAGTTAAAACTACTAATAAAATATTTTTAAATGTTTCTAGGTAAAATTAGAGTAGATTCTATGTAGAATAAGAACCTGTTTGCTTTGCCTCCTTCCTTTGGGCCATGTTTGTGTTGCTCTCCCTACACCTGCAGAGCTCTTCAGCTATAGGTCACGCTTCTGGTGCCCAGAGGAAGCCGAGATATTTCGGAAAATAATTCAGGAAAAACCCGCAGATATTATTGGGACCGGGTGTCACCTCCCCTGGCATTCTGAGACAAGCAACATTGTGTTTGGTGCAGGGGGGCGAAAAAACACGACCTAACAGTGTTTACCTGTGTATTCAGCCATGAAATTGAATATTATCGAAGTTGAAAAAATGCAAATCAAATTAAAACCAGGGAAAATTGTCTTTGGAATTACAGCCGCCCGGAGCCCCCAAGTGTTTGCTTAAATTGAAGCGTTTAGAAAATGAAAAACCTCTAAATTGACCCCTCTGCTCCCCCCACCCCAGGAAGGAAATGTATTCCTTACTTCGACTTTTAATTCAACTACAAAGATACGGAGGCTCCGACACCCATTATTCCCCCGAAGCAGCAGTCACGCTGAAATCAAGAACTTTTTCTTTAAAATGAAGTGTCTTGCTTTACCTAAGCGTTACTAACGTCGGACCGCTTCAGAAACCCAGCGGCCCCGCGGTCCTCATTCCTCTGGGAACCGCAGTCTCTGAAACGGCCTCCTGCTCCCCGTTAGCAGCCTGGACCCTCTGCCAAGGCCAGGCAGCCGCCCCCTTCCAGGGTCCTCGCATCCTGGGGCGCGCATCCGAGCCGGGCCTCCCCGCGCGGCCAAGAGCCCGCGGCGGAGATGAGCGCAGAACTGCGAGGTGCAGGGCAGGAGGGTCCGCCTAGCCCCGCTCGGCGCTCACTTGGCCAGCACAGGACTTCGCAGCGTCTTGGTCTGGGAGCCCGAAAAAGGGAAGCGCCAGATAGATATTATTTCTTGGAAAAAAAAAAAAAAAAGCAACAGGCAGACGGGTGGTCCTTCTTGCCTTTACCAGGTCCTTTACCCCACGCACTGGAAGGGTCAACCTCACCCTCAGGCGCCCAGGCGCCCCGGCGCCCCCGGGGAGGGGTCCGCCCTCACCACGCTCTGCTACGGGAGAAGCGGGAAGCAGGGCAGGGGCCCCGCAGGTGCGCAGGGCGCAGCGATGGGCGGGAGACCGCAGGGCGCGCGGCGGGACGCGCGGGTGGAGCGGCCCAGAGCTCTGCGAGCCCCGGGGGTGCTTAAGGGTGCGAGCTGGTCCCCGGCGGCCACGCCCACCGGCCCGAACTGGGATCGTGGGGGTCGCAGGGAACGTTTTGTGGAGGGCATGTGCTGGCGCGGCTCGGGAACAGCTTTCCCCTCGGTCGGTGACCTCAGAGGACGCGCTGCCTCTGGTTCGACCCCATCCATTGGACTCCAGCCCGGGAGCCCGGTGCCAGGCCCCCAGAGGCCCGTGCGTGTTTTCTCTCCCTTGGGGAGAGAGGGAGGTTGGTGGCCCCGGCGTCGTTCGGTCCCCACTCCTGGCCTCTTCCTGACACCCTGCAGACTGAGGGGTAGCCCCGGTTCCAGAAACGCAGTGGCTGCCGTACAGATCCCCAGGCGCGGGCTGGGGAGCCGCGGACGCCGGTTTATTTGTGAAACCTTCCCCTGTATTTCCTTTCCAGGGACCCCTGGATCCAGACCAGCTCAACTACGGCTATGAAAACAGACCTGTGTCCCCCAGAATTTTTAACCCGTCCTTAAGGTGTGGTCGTGCCCTGGCCACTCGGGACCGTATATCCAAGGAGAGTTGTGGGGGACCAGTTTGTGTTTGTCATTTTCAAAACCAAGCGGAGGAAACGGCGGCCAATTAAAATGACATATTTTTATTTGCCTCGCACGTTGTCAGTGATTTGTCCCCGGGGATCCACAATTTTCCCAAGCCTGTTAACGGGTGACGATGAATGAGTGCCTCGTGTAATTTAATTTTCCTGTCACACTAAATAGAGCTACATTGTAAACCTTAGATCTACTCTTACTGATAGGATCGCCTTGTTTTGCCATTTGCACCATAAAGACCCCCAAAAGGGACACTGTATTGTGACCTCTACTCTTGAATTATTCAAGAACTTAATGACATTTTCCATTTTAAAAAGGGGAACTAATTGCCATTGATGTAAAGCATGTGACCTTCTCTGGGTGCCCAGTATGAGAATGTAGCCATCTGTATTCGAACCCCAGAGCTGGGAAACTGCAGGATGCTGGCAAAATAGGAGAAAGATGTGAACAGAAATGAGCTTCAGATGGACACTGGATTCAAACATATTGTTCAGTTTCACCCCAAACCATGACTTAGACTTCTGCAAAATCCTCTCATCTAACGTAAAATTTGTATTAAAAAAGCCTATCAACTCAGGCCTGGTTTTGGGGCACGACATGACTTTTTAGCTACAACAGGAACAGTAAAAATTGTAAAATCCACTAGTCCTTCATTAATGTTAAATTACTTTGTGTGATATCGAGCAAAATATATAATCATCTACTGCCCTGCTCCCTTTCTTTCTTTTCACAATGAAACTCGCAACTGTAAAGAAATTGAACCTTGGTATTTGCTATTTGAAAATCAGTCTTGAGTTTCTAGGAAAGCCAGCGCTGAAATTCTTCAGTATCAGAATTCTCACTTTTCAAATTACTTGAAAATGGAGGCTCAACTTTCCTCAAAGTAAAAAGAGTTCCGGTGTATTCCCTACTGGTCTTTCACTCTTTCCCCAGCCCCCAGGGGAAAGAAAAGTGAGAGAAAATGAGAGAAAACTTCTACCAATGTTGTCTGGCTTCCAAAATTCACAGATGAGTGTATGAAGATGATCTGATGGTTTTCCTGATTCATCTAAGTCCACTGCCAGCATTAACTGTGATAAAGTCTCAGTGGGTTGGGAAGTAAAATCCTTTCCCAGGTTGGGCTACAGATATTTCTTTGGAACTTTTTAAAGTGATGCCTGAGACAAGGAACTGTCATTTCTGCATCGAGTGGGCAGTTCTTTTTAAAATGACACTGAATAGACAGAACTCTGGTTTCACGGAGACTAAATATCCTTTGCCTAAGGCTGCAAATCCACATCTTTCTCTTGTAACATCACTGGAAAAGAATATGAGGTGCATTTGAACATTTAACTTGGTTCTAATGAAGCTCATGTTATGTCAACAAGCTGGACCTGGATGGAATCGCTGCTGGGGCCAGCCAGAAGTCAGGATAGAATGCCCAGCCCTTCATCTGTACAGGGGTGTGTGTGCTTAGGCTCTGAGTAGTGTCCGCCTCCTTGAGACACCATGGACTGTAGCCTGACAGGCTCCTCTGTCCGTGAGATTCTCCAGACAAGAACACTGGAGTGGGTTGTCGTGCCCTCCTCTGTACAGGAGTGGTAAGTGTTGTTTTAAAGGAGTTTGTTATAAGGCTGTTGTTGCCCAAATCATATAATAGAGCAACTGTTTTTGTATTTCTTTAAAAGAAACCTGATTCCTTCCTTTCCTTGGTATCATGCTTTCTTTGTGTACAACATGGCAGAAAAAAATTGAATAAGGATACATAGTTCTTATTGTCAGATAATAAGGACATACTTAAGAAATATGTTTGAAACCATCACAATATTATAATTATCTTCCAATTAAAAATAAAATTAAATTTAAGAAAAGAAAACATTTCAAGTCAAGAAAAGTTGGCACACATATAGAGTGTCAATCCATCTTCTTGAATATTTCCTATGATTAAGGCAACACTTTCTGGGTCAGATGTTAATTTAATTATAGAGATTTTTCATCTGGTTCTTCACATTTAAAAATGTTTCCAACAACTTGCTGTAGACTATGAGACACACAAGAAATTATACATGTCTCTTTAGCATTGTGTAGTGTCATAATCCAGTAATTTTTTTCACAATGACAGTAGGCACTAGAAAATTTCATTCATTTTTCAAACTGTCACCATGGATAACTTATAGTTATTTTTCTTCTCATTTCAAAAAGCAACCCTCTTGCTCTGGGACCACTTGAAGTGCATTTTAAGTGCTGTGGAAAAGTTTGCGGCATCTTTACAGCATGGCAGAGCCCTCTCTCCTGGCTTCATTTTTGGGTCTCACCACCTTCTGAATGGATTTCTGTGTTGACAATTCATAGAGCCTGGAGGAGGGGTTCTATCTTGATTGCACTCAAATGGAAGGTGCTACAGGGGTATGCAAGAGATTCTGATTCAGGGCCATGCTTCATCCAGTTCCCATCATCAGTTTTCCCCTGCCCTCCAAAACAGAAGGCAGGAAGAAGGAAGAAAGAAAACAAAACACAACATTGAAACATATTCCCATTTGGCCATTCTTGAAAAGGTAAGTACCTCATCCACAGGGCAGGATGCCATTGTAGTGTTTCATCTGGAAATGGGCTCTTTATTTCTCCATCAAGCCTGGTGGGAAGGGCTGCACCGGGCCTTTGCCTTTGTGTCTGTTGGTTTGGGTGGAGTTCAAGAGATAACCAAGAGATCACTTTGGTTCTTTGTCAAGATGCTGTTGGCTCACTGAAAGGAAAGAATGAGACAACTATTGAGGGGCAAAGTGATTTAACTTAGGATTCCTAGGCAGATAAATACAATCAGGCCAGCTTGCACTTTTTCACATATAATGTCTTCAGTTTCCTAGGTTCCAGAGGGGTTGAGCAGCAGCTGGGGGCTGGGGGCTCATCCTCCTCTGTTAACTGACCCCCAAGAAGACCAAGAGGGGCATGTGTTCACCCTCTGCCTAAATTTAGTTACATCCTTCATCTCCTTTACATATTTTAACTGCTTGATATATGGGTTTTTTCTTTTTTTAATGTCAGCACTAGAGACATTTGATGCTAACATCTGGCGTCAAACATTTGACATTGACATTTGACGCTGACATCTGGTTCTGTTTATCTGAATGTGTCCACCCAAATACATTTACTGGACTTCTGACTGTCCATTTTTCTTTCTTGGGGAATGACATCAAACCAGGATACCACTGACACGATGACTACAAATACCTTTGGAAAAACTCAGTTTCTTCTCTCTAGCCAATACTTGTTTCAAAAACAGCGGCTGCAGCTTGGATCTGGGTCAGGACCCTGCTTATGCTGGGAGACAGTTATGCAGGATGGGTAAATGTGCCTTTTGGTGTAGAAACATCCTGCTGTTTATGTCCTCTTTCTTCTGGGAGGTTGTTGGGGGTGGGGGCTACAAAACTCCTACAGGACTTTTCACCTGGTGGATGAAGCTCACATGTTACCAGTATAGCTTCTCCAGTATGCAGATTAAATGTGTGGATCATGGAATAATTAAACAGTGGACAAAACATGTCTTGAGTTCATGGAGGCTGAATACTCTGGACATAAAAGCCATCAACTTTGTAATGAAAATATAGGGACTTTTCAAAATAGGCCATCAGGATGCGGTTTACTTTTCAAACGAGATTCTAATGACAGCCTAACCCTCTTTGACTGTATTCTTCTGTTTTCTGTAGATTTGCTTATTCGCAGGTACTGGGACAAAAAGATGGGCTGGAGGGAGGATGCTTGTGCTCCTAAGAGGCCCACATGCCTGAAAGCACACAAGCTTCTCCTGGTGCTGAACTCCGACCTTCACAGGAGAGTTCCTAAAAGTGCATAACCCTGCCATCAGCCTGCTCCTGGGGACCTTACCCCACAGTTCCCCATGAGGGTCTGGGGAGTGAGGTGGGTTCTGGACGTGAATATGAGCTCTCGGCACAAGGGAAGCGATGCATGAAAATCACAATTTGCAGACTTGGGCCAAACTACCAGACCAACAACCGCCAGAACTAGTCAGCACCAAGATACGAAAACATAAAACATTAAAGTTGCCCAAATAGACGCTTAACCTCCCCAAAGTTACTAAAGCTTCTGATGAATGAAGAACGATGAGCAGCAAGTTGTCTAAGTCCTTGGCTGAAGGCATCATTACTTCTCAATGACCAGATAAAGTCCACGAGCTCAGAGTGATTGTTTGGGGGAAAAAGTGGTTCAGGACCCATGCCTCGTGGGTTTCCTCGCTGGCCAATAAAGCATGGGCAATTGGCCACTGCCTCACAGAAGGGACAAGAGTGGCCAGCCTGGAAACAAGCCCCGTGAACTTCCCCCAGGGGGGTGCTTGTGCCCCAAGGAGCCCAGAACCTGATGGGCACATGCCTGGATGCCTCTGCCATCTGCCCAGCACGGCACACACTTGCAGTGCTGATGAGGATGCATCCCCAGAGGGAGGGACTGGCCATGACCCAAGGGAGGCCAGTGTGGACAGGGCTGTATTGCCCTTAGCTCCATTTCTAGGTTTTAGGGTAAAGAAAGTCCCCCCCACAAAAAAAGGATGGAACTCAACTTCTTTTTTGAAGACTGAGGGTCCCTCACAAGCTTCAGGGGGGTTTTCTAACAGTGTTATTTTTTCAATGTGCTTTGTCTCTGTGGAGAGGCTTCAGAAGGCCCTTGAAGTCCTTAGCCTTAAATCCGTGTTAATAGGGGAAGTCTCTCCTCTCTCTCTCTCTTTTTTTTTTTTTTTTTTTGGTGGTGGGGCAGTTTGGCTGGGAGCAGCGCTGACCCAGCCGGCACTCGGGTAGACCCGCTATCATTGACAGGGCACTTATTAACCAGCACTCATTTGCAGGATCAATATTTCCAGCAAAAGAGTCCACACTGCAGATACACCACTATGTCTCAGTTTTTTTTCCTTGACAGACGATTTATTTTATAAATACATATGCTGGAGAAGAAAAGGCTGTCCGAAGGACTGTGTCTTTTATCTCTGGGATATGCAAAGCACATTTATTTTCAGCTTTTATCTCCGGAATTGTATGCTGATCCCATACATATAGATTGATTTTGTTCAGGTAGATAATGAAAAGTCAAGTGGAAAATTACACAATGGCACTCGCGATCCTGGTCTTATATCGGTATATAAATTGGTTTATTATTTCATTCTATTAAAGAGGCTTTTTTTTTTTTTATTTGGTACCAGGAAAACTTCAAAATACATCAAGTTGTCAGCCTCACTGAATTTTCTTTTGGGGGAGGAAGAGAAGAGGGGGCAGGGGGAGATAATTTCTCTGACTGCTTCTGTTAATTGTATGGGCTAAATGAGCTTGTACTGGGCCACTTCGAAGTCGCTCATGCAGTTTCTGTAACTCTGGCAGCTTCCTGGGGCCAGGACAAAGATAACCATCACACATATCCTGATACACAGGTGGATATTTTTTCACTCCAGGCATTTCTAAATTTTGTCACAATGACAGGAAAAGAGGCAAGCCACTCTACCACTGGCTGCGCCACCACCCCCAGCACCAAGAGGCCAGGGGGGAGAAGGTGGCAGCCGGATAAAGGCTACCACCAAGGGACAGCTTGGAGCCAGAATCCTGAAGGAAGCATTATTAATAAACATCTCTTGGACATTTGGTAGCCCGTGGAGCCTGCTCCAGCTTAAAGCAATTAATTCAGGACACTGACATAAACTCTCCAGGTCTTTGACAGCTTGGAGCCGAAATAAAAATGCTAGTTCTCCGGGGAAGAGAAGGGGATGGCTAGCTCTTTTCTGGACTGTTTGCTTATAGGCCCAGAGAGCAACCTTCCTTGCCGAATGAAATGCAAGGGCACAAACAATGTACCAGGGAGAGAATAGGAGATGGGAATGAACAGTTTGAACTATTTGCTCAGCAGAAGGGCACCACAATGCGGGGCTGGTGGCTTTCCCATGCAGCCACCATCCCTTCTTTGCAGTCTTTTGTTGTCTCTTGGCTCCTTTGGCCAGATAAGAGCACAGCTGCAGCCTTGCAGCTAAGTAAGGCTGCACTCATCCCCCTAAATCTCGGGGTGTCTTTACTGTAACGGGTGAGGCGTGGCTGTCTTTTCTTTCACAGAGGACAGTGAGGGAGGGAAGGGCAGAATGGAGCGGGGGACTGTGACATGCCCAGTGTCCGAATTCCTGAGTTTTTTCTTTCTTTCTGAAATCCAAGCTGTGATCAGGCAGGATCTTTGTGGAGTATTTCAATGGAAGGGTTCAGTGACTTGTATTGGTTGCCAAGCCAAAATGTTGCCTTTGGGGGAACGAAAGGGGAGGAGGTGAGTGTGTAAAACAGGGAAGGGGAGGGGGGTAAAATTTTTGATTTAAACACTCACATTCTTACAGCTGCTGAAAAGAAGGGGAAGTTTTGAATTAGCCATTTTGAAATTGTTCAATGATGATTTCGTCACTTCTGAAAATCATTTTGGACTCCTCCTTTCCACACTTAATCTTTTCAGAGTCCTAGTGAATAGAGGTTGCCATAAGCAGAGAGAGAACAGGATGAGCTGGTGATGGGACATAAAACATGTTTGTAATTTCTGTAAATTACTCCTTTAATCCAAGTAAATGTCTCCTAAGATATGATTGAAATGTTCTTTCCCATTTGCTCTTTTAAAGTCAGAGCCTATTTTAAATACCATAAGAGAAAGAAGACGTGATAATAATATAAAAATAAACATAAAGTATGACTTACATTAGGTTGGTTTTAAAGTTAAGATCTGCCCCATCAGTGTGTTCAAACTCAGTGGGTTTTGCCACAAACGCTGGTTTGGGAACTGGGCGACAAGGCTGCATTCTATTCTAATAAGGTTTATTTAGCTTGAAAGGCTTTGTAAGGTGAAAAGGCAAAAAGTGTAACCCCAAAGAAAATTAATAGTTTACTAAAATTGCACAAAATGCCAGACCAGAAAGCCACTTGCAGGAAATATGAAGTTTCAATCCTCTGTGTGTGTGTGTGTGTGTTTCACACTGACAAAACCGGTAGGAAAAAACCCTGCTGTGGATTTTTCCTGCTGGATTGTCAGAAGGGAAGGCCATGAAACCAAAGGCTGTCCATCGAGACGCAGCTCCCAAAGACCGACCTCACAGGTGGCCCCGCAGGAAACAGAGCACCTGTGTCTAGCCGGGGTCCCTCGCTTCAGCCCCACGGCCATGGCCAGGGCCACGCGGGATAGAGTGACCCTGCCCACCCACATACTCAGCGACTGCCCACTTTACTCAGGATTTGCTGTGGGAGGCCTTTGTCCAGTAGAGCTGCGAAGTAGTTTTAACACCAAGGAGATCAAATTTAGTGAAAAGGGTTTGTGTGTAGATGTGTGTGTGTGTGTGTGTGTGTGTTCCAGCCTGTGTGCAATGCAGGGAAAGGGGATGGACAACAGGCATGTGTTCTTTTAGGTATTTGCATGTTTGATGGCCCCAGCAATAGACGAAAAAAAATAATCTTGTAACATATGTCGTTTTTGGTATGACTTTGTATAGACATGTATGTGTGAATGACAGTCTTTTTTGTTTAAGAACTATAATAAAAATATCAAATCTGAGTTGTTTTTTATTTCCTTTGCAAGTACAAATTTTAAAATTTTGTATTTAGGACAGAAATCACACCCCATGTTTAAAGGAACAAATATATTGTTCTCTCCTGGTTAAGTGCTTAGACTAAACGTATACCATCTTTCTGAAAACTGAGGCCAGGGTGGAAACGGCAGTCTCCTGGGAGAATGTGTTTTGTTTCTCTAACTCTTGCTATAAAGAAAAACTAGTCCAGGGAATTTTTTTCCAGAATGGCATGTTAAGAGTGATCTGAAAATGACCTTCTTCCTTTTGAGATCATGGGTTTCCATGAGAGGAGAAGTGGTTTTTTATTGCCGATTTCTGCAAAGAATACTCGGGAACTGGTCTGCCTTGCAAAGCCGCCCTCGCTGGAGGACCTCTGAGGGTGGAGAATGCCACAGAGAGGGTGGGAGGATGCACAAGTCATGAATCAGGTTTAAAAGACTGTGGTCAGGAGCAAGAAGCAAGTGATACCGATCTTCTATGAGATGGGCTTGGACATCACACCAGCTGCCACAGGGTTTGATTAATGAGGCATTAAGGAGATCGAGTGACACTTACAGCTAGTTACTTATGGTGCTAATTTCAAAACACTTTGCAATAGACAAAGACAGTCTGCTCATAATGCAAAGTAATTTGTGGTGTGTTCCTGGTGAATGCATTTAGCGAAGCAAATATAGTTATGCAGAATTTAAATTAAGGTTGACACTAATGTAAACAGAGCCCAAGAACCACTGTCCAATAATTTGATGAGGACACAGGTTTTAATCAAGCCTCTTCCACTAAAATAGCAATTTAAATCCCCATCGTTTAAACTGGATAAAAATGCTTAAGCTGTGAATATTGGGGTGAAAAATAAAAATTTACTAGAAAAGAAACAAGAAACACAATATCTCTGGGGAAACTATGATTTGACACAACAGAGGGATATCCATGCTGATTTAAACATCAGGTTGGTTTCAAGGCCAGATTCTGGGAATCTGAAGGTATTTGTCTTGCATTCTTGTTGGGAAATGAAGGTTTACAGGTAGTATTGACCTCAGAATAAAAGCGACCTTGGAATGAGAAAAGAGAGCTTCTAAGCTGATTCAGAGGAAATTTTTGTTTTACTTATTAAAAGAAGAAATATTCCTCCCCCAACTCAACAGATTTCTATCTGAAGTGGAAACTTCAAAATTGACTGGAGGTGCTGGGAGAGGGTAGGCCAGTTAGGGAGCTGGGAGCGCCATCCCGAGGGCTGGTGTTCCCTTTGTAACAGATAAGACAATCACCCCAGCCTTGTGTTCGGGGGAGGCAGTGTTGCTGTTTTATTTCCCTTCCTGAAATCACTGCGGAAAGGGGTGGGGATGGGGGGGTCAGGCAGGCGGTCAGGTTAATTAAAATGCCAGCAGCCCAAGGTCCAAGGCTTGGAAAGCCTGTATATGAGAAACAGAACAAAATAAAACAACTCATTCTGTAATTGCTTTGGGAAGGAAAAACAGGGGAAGATCTGGCCACGTCCTTTAGGGTCTCCTGACTCGACTCTCCTCAAGGGAGCCAGAGGTGGGGGAACACTAAAATCTCTGAATTGTGATGTGACCGTTCCAGATCACGTCAATGACGTGTCTTCTGGGGAAAGAACTTTGTACAATGACGTGTTATCATACAGATCCCGAAGAAAGGGCCAACAGTTATTTGAAAAAGAAGTGTCCAAGGCAGTAAAGACGAGCCAGGCGGTGACGGTCTCACTCGCCACACCTGGGGAGCTGAGAAGGAAATTGGAGGCTTCTATACTTTTTGGGTCCTGGCTCCCACCTTCGTGGTCACAGGCCCGCAAACAAAGAAACGGAAACTCGGCGGCCCCATTACGTCCCCCATGCGCGGTGGACAGTGAGGGCAGGACCCGAATCCCTCTCCCTCTGCCTAGAGGAACGCCCTCTCCCCGCCCCACACCCTTCCTTTTTGGGGCTCAGGGGCCCTGGGCACTGATCTGGGGCAGGGCAGGTGGGGACTCTCCTTTGGGAGTATTTCTGGAGGGAAACTGAAGGCTCAAACTCCCTTCCAAGGAATCTGTCTGAGAGGGGAAGGGAGAAGCAATGACCCTTACCCCTCAGAGTCAGAGAGAACAACTTGAAAATGTGCCTGTGTGAGTCAATTCTGAAAACCCTGGGTCCGCACTACGCTCTGTATCTAAGAAGGATAGACTCTTGGGCTCCTCACATCGGGGCAGGCAGGCGGGGAGGTGCCACAGGCTTCCTGGGCAGAGGCTCTGCCCTGGACACGGCTTCCAGGCTCTCCTTCCTGGTGGACAAGGGCAGGGTAGCAGGAGACAGGGCCACAGGCCAACGTGGGCCGTCAGTGGCTTCCATGTCTAGTGAGAAAGGGGAATTTTTGTCAGGTCTGGGAGGCATGGGGCTTCTCTGGGGCCTGTTTCACAGTCTCTTTACCACCCCACTGACCCCTACTATGGCCGGGGAGGTCCGTCCACAAGGGTCACTCTACAGCTGCCATTGCTATAGCATTTCTGCCCTTGAGAAGCCCACCTGACCTAGCCCGGCCAGCGGCAAGTCAGAGGGTGGCCCCATCTCTACCCACGGCTGTTTCCCAGGCCCTGAGGGACAGGGACTCCTGCTGCTACTCTGGGCACAACCCTTTAGGCCCCCACTCTGCTCTAAGCAGGGTTCCAGCAGACAGAGCCCCTGCTGCCTGAGGCCATGACCAGCCCAGGGCCGTTCCTTCTCCCTGCCTCATCTTCCTGGTCCTCACTCTGCCCGCTTCTTGGGATCTCCACACACACACACACACACACACACACAGATACACACATACACATGCCTCCTGCTTCCAGCAGACAGCGTGATCCTCACGCCCCTCCCCGGGCTCGCTCGTGCCCTCCAGTTGGTTTGGGTTCAAGGGACAACACAGGAGACCATTCACCATTCCCTTCATTTCACCCTTCCATCACAAGCCCAGAGTCTTCCTGCCTTGGAAGTGTCCTGTCACGTGCTCTCCAAACAGCGATCTCAGCACTGCTGCGTGATGCAGGACTGACTCCAGCTGCTCCCAGATCCAGCCTCGCTGCCCTGAAAAGATTGGAAATGCCAACTCCTCTCTTTTGGCCTCGGCTTCTCTCTCTCTGTCAGAGAATAAAACAAAAACGATTTTACAGTCAGATGTTTAAACGACAAATTTCCTTGAAATGAGTGATGTTGATGTTTCAGGTCTCTTTCTTGTTCTAGAAACACAGGGCAGAGAGTCACTAGGCAGCCCTCCTGTCCTCTCGCCTGCTCTGGGAAAGACACTGAAGCTGTTTTTCCTGCCCTACCCCTCGTGCAAATCCCAACACCAACAAGGCTGTTTTTTGTTGCTGTTCAGTCACTCAGTCATGTCCGACTCTCTGGGACCCCATGGACTACAGCACGCCAGGCTTCCCTGGCCTTCACTGTCTCCTGGAGCTTGCTCAAACTCGTGTCCATCGAGTTGGTGATGCCATCCAACCATCTCATCCTCTATCTCCCCCTTCTCCTCTGCCCTCAGTCTCTCCCAGCATCAGGTTGCTATGGTTTTTATGATTATCTTAAGAATTTGTCTCAAGTGAGGTTCAAGGACCAGGAGGGGCAAGCGCTCAAGTCCCATTGGCCAACAAGTCTCCCAGGATCACCATCCCCCCCACACCCTACACAGTTGCTTTTCCCACAGTGACCATGATCTTCAGCCACCAGCTCTGGGCCCAGAGGCCTCCACTGCTTCCTCCTAAACAGAGAAGAGGTGTCTAGGTTTTCCTCATCACCTCTGCAGAATGTTCACAGGAACTACTGACTCCTTCTGGGCCAGAGCCCAGGAACCCTCTGGACTGAGCTCGGGCCTCTCAACAGTAGGCTGGCCCCTGAGAGGGCCAGGTCATCTGGGGCTGGCTCTTCTCAGGCATCAGCCTCCTGCCTGCACTGCTGTTGTGGTGGACATTTTCTTCCGTGTGCCCACAAGGGCCGTCCCTTGTCGATGCCAGCATCTGTGGTTAGGTCTCATCTTAGGGAGATGGCTGGGAGGGGTGAGACCCTTGCCCTGGATCAAGGGTCATTTTGCACCTTGATAGGTGAGAAATGGTTGGCTGATGGTTGTTTTGTGGTCTGGGAATGTCCACTGATAAATAGGTTTAATGACAGGCTTGGGGGGGGGTACTGTCACTAATCTGCTGACTTCTACATGCTTTATTTTGACGTGTTGCTTCTAATAAGTCCTGGGGCCAGATGCAGCGCTGAGTGGTTTCTCAGTGTGATGTTTTATTTCATTTCACTTTTTTGGCTGCACTGTGAGGCACGTGGGATTGTGGGATCTTATTAATAGCTTCCCATCCAGGGATCGATCCCACACCCCCTGCAGTGGAAGCACGGAGTCTTAGCCACTGGGCTGCCAGGGCAGTCCCTCACACTTTTATTTTCTACATTTCAACATCTCTTCTCTGTTATTTCTTCCTCATTTTGGGGACCCAAATGTGGGCTCCTGGGTGTGCCCTCCACACTGTCTGTCCTCAAGCTTCTGCCCTGCAGGCTCTGCCATTGCTAAACCACTGATAGCATTGATTACATAGAAGGACCTACAGTTTTTACTTACTCTACAGAACTCTTTATATGTGCAAGGGTGTCAGCAGCTCTTCCAACCCCCATATATTTCCTTAACCATTCATTATTCAGGATCTGAAGCATTTGGGTACTTTTCAGATAAATAGGTAAATACTTAACTCCCCTAAAATGCTGTCTGGCACATGGCCCAGTGCTTTAGAATATCCCCTAGCTGATGGAACTCCTTGTTACGTATTAGCAGTTTTCTAAGATGAATCCAGGGATGAAAAGGTGGATTCTGATAGCCCAGGGACATTTCTGGGGGCAATCTGAGGATCTGTTATCTGCAAAGTCAGAGTCTCACCAGCTGGGGACATCCATTGGCTTAAACCAGGGAGCAGTTTCCATGTCCTTGTGAAATTTCCAATTTACATTCTTTTGTTACTTAAGATTTCACTGATCAAGGTATGAGCAGTATCTCATCTCTCCCCCTTTTTAATTATTTACCAAATCCTGTTAGCTCTTCTTTCCTAAGGTCACATTTTTCATGACTTTTCCATTCTCTCCGCCAGCACCGTAGTCTAGGTCCTGTATGACAAGGAAAATCTTGATGGAGAAGAAAACCAGCTTCCGGCACCACCTATGTTGTTACCAGCAGTTGGTCTCTAGAATTTGTGTCAGTGCATAGTGGCGGGGGGCGTTTTGCACCAGATGCTTTCCGCCTCGTTACCATTGTACTTTTTCGTGTTTTTTTTGGTTGCATCCTGCAGAATACAGGACCTCAGTTTTCTGGCCAGGGATGGAACCTGCACCCCCTGGCTTGGAAGCACATAGTCTTAACACTAGACCCCCAGGGAAGTACCACATCATACTTTTCATGAAGCTTTTCACACCTAGTGCATACTTTTCACACCTAGTGCATCAATGTCTGTGACAGGCCACATTCTAAATATTGCTTTCATTTTGGAAAAATCGAATTTGTCATGAACACAATTTTTATACTTAGGAAATATTGATGTTTTATATGTGCTGATCTACTGTATCTGGAGTCTTTAATTTTTTCTGCTGATCAAAATAGAATTAGATGTTCTGTAGGAAAGAAAGAACTTGTATTTTTCTGCTAATGTGGCAAAAAGTACCAGGGGTTTACAATGGACAGATGGGGTGGACTGCCTTAATCCACACACCAATCAGAGCAGGATGGAGAGAGAGGTCACAGGACGTTGGATCCACATCAATGTGATGCGAGAGAAACAAGTCTAATGTGAGCCATATCGAGCCTCTGGGTCTAACTTCTAGCTGGCAGGAGACACAGCAGGGGTCAGAAAAGCCCCTAACATGGCACCATGCGGGTGCAGTCAGTGAAGCCCTGTGTCAGGAAAGAGGACATATTACCTGTTTCTGCAAAAAATAACCATCAAAAAGAGAAAAAAAGTAAAAGAGTGAACTTAAAAGAAACTGAAAACATACGTTAGCAAAATGCCATGGGTGGACATTGTTTGGATTTTCACTGGGATAAAGCACTTCTTCCTCCTCCAATGCTATGAGATAAGTGGGGAAATTCAAACATGTCTGGGCTGTTCAGGAATTACTGCTAACTGTTTAGATGTAGCAATGGTTTCCATAGGGTCGCAAAGAGTCAAACACAACTGAACAACAGCCTTTATCTTTTCAAGTGGCATTCAAAGAATTAATCAAGGAAGGGAGTGATTTAGAAGGAGTTAGATCTAGACCTAACTTCCAGATGAACCAATTGGGAAAGAAGGTGGATGAAGTAAGGGTAAATTGGGATTGGTTGTGGGTCAGTGATTGTAGGAACAGAGTGATGGAATATACTATTCTTTTTAAGGTGTTTGAACATTTCCAAAATATTAATAAAAAATGGAAAAATTGGGGCTCACATTCATTATGACATTTGCCCCAAATCTCCTGGAAATTTAATGTCAGAGGTAGACTGGTTCTAGGTTGGTCATCTTCCTGTCCATTTGGGCCCCACACTCTCCTGGATTCTCGTCCTCTTCCCTCCTTAGGGTGACTGCTGATCTTGCTCAAGTCCTCAGTAGGTGATGCAGCAACAGCCTTGCTTCTCATGCTTTTCCTCATTCCCTGCGGTTCTGTTTACTAACAGAGTACCCTCAGGGGGTGACCCCCGAACACCAGTCTGATGGTTATCCCCCTTGGGATGCTGTCTGTGACAGCAGTGAACACCATTCACTTTTTGACACTCTCTCTCCCTCTGGCTCCCATGGTGATGCAGCTACTGACTGTCTTCTGGTTTTGAAGCCACATCCATAACTATCCGCTCATTCTCCTCTTCATCCCAACCATCACCTCCCCATAGACGACCCTCCTCTCAGGATCCAGCTTGCCTCCCTCCTGACCTCTGTAGTCTCACCTCTTCAGCTACCAGACAGCCTCACTTGGAGGCTCCATCATCACCTCACGTGTACTGTTTCCATGTTTCCTGAGGCACAGTATTTCTTGCCTGCTCTTCTTTCATGAAGCTTCATCTCTCATTGATATGCTTCTCCATTCTCACCACACATACATCCAGGCTCTCCTGTCTCACCTCTGGGCTGGCATCCCCAGCATCTTTTGCTTTGTGGACTGGCATCCAGAAAGTATCACTGAGCCTCCCCACTCCTGAGCTCAGCCATCCTGCTTCTTACAGGACAAAATTCTGAACTATTTCTCCACCAGCCTCCATCTGATCTCAAATGACTCTTTCAGCCTCATTTCCCAGCATGAAGACTCTACACTAACCTTCTTATTGACATCATCCTTCCTTTGAGTTCTGTATCTTCCCGGTTCTTTCTCCTGGGGGATGAGGCTGGTTCTTCCTGTTGCAAGCCAGGACCCAGCTTACTTACAGCCACAGACGCAGACTGCTTCACCTGGCATCATCAACATGGTTTACCCACCCTTCACTGGGCACCTGGTGGAAACACGACTCTGAGTCCGCCAGGTGTGAGGGCTCACCTCTCCTGCTGTACCGGGCAGTTGGCATGTAACAACTACGAGTTAACTTCATTTACAGGAGTTTTCTCTCTTGCATGAGAACATGAGCATTTTAGAATTGGGGCTGTCTCCCTCACCTTATGCCTTGCAGCCCTCAGCCTAGAGTTGAGGACAGAAAGTGTCCAATAGCAATTGCAAAGTAAACGCCTGTGACCACCTCCCCTACCCAACCCTAAGTCCAGCCCATCCTGTCCTGTCATGTACGGGTAGAGATGCCCAAGTAGCTGTGTGCCCATTGGCAGATTCCTGGGAGATGCCCACTTTCAAATGCTCTGCCTTTCCCCCCCTCCCCAATAAATGCACTTGTATTTCTTGGTTTTAAAAATACCACTGACTAGAGCACATTTGTGGTTTACCTAGACTAGAACTCTGCCGATGGTGCCTCTTGCTGGCTTAAGTACCTTGGGATGGAGTGTGAGGGGTTGTAGAGAGGACTGGGTAGGTGGTATAGGAAGATGAGTGAGTTATCACATTACCCCTCCTTCCCCAACACAGCTCACTGAAGCTGCCTTTTCCCTTTGCAAATATGCTCTGAAAGATAATCCCAAACTCGCTTTTTATATGTCTTACACATTAAAACTTACTAGAGTTTTAACACAACTTCCAAGAGACCTTTCACAATCTATTGTAATTATAAAAGCTTTTCTGAAACCTTTGAAATCCTAGTTATCTGAGAAGGAAGATGTCAAAAGACTGAGAAAATTATAGTGGAAAGAATCAGAGACAAGTGTTTCAATTGTTGGGGAGTTCCAGGTGGTTTTGAAGGATGTATAGGAGTTTTCTAGGCAAAGGAGAAGAGATGAAGGCTATTCCAGGTAAAGGAGAGCACATATGCCATCTCTTAGTCCTGAATTTCCTGCTTGATCTGAGGGCATTATTTTTCTCTTACTGAATCCAGGGGAGAAGGGAGATGCCTAATGTATCTGGCTTCCTACTGTGTCCACAGAGTCAAGGGCAGTGCCTGGCACACAGCAGTCACTCAATTAAAAAGCATGATGTTGAACTATGGAGTCCCTTGTGCCTGATGTAGAAGAGCACTGTTCACCCTCTCCGTCTCAGCCTATCAGTGTGTGGCCGCACCCTTTCTTCTGTTTCTGCTCTTGTTCCCTTAGCAAGAGGCTTGCTTCTGAAGTGAGGGCAGCCCCGTGGGTCATCTCCCCACCTCATTTATGCACTCGCTCCACTTATCCTCCCACCACTGTAAACCGAATTCTCCAAAGGGCAGTTAGATTGCTTCTTTCTCTGCTCAAAAACCATCCCTGATTCCCCAGCACCTGATGTACTCAATGTAAGTGTTTCTTGGCTTTTGTGACTTATCCCAATATGATCACTTTTTTTCAATTTTGTAACTTAGGTCTTACCTCTGTAGATTCCATGATCCAGCAAAATGGAAGTATTTCCTCTTCCCAGAACATGATTTCTATTTCCTCACCTTTAAATCTTTCCTTCATGTGGCTGTCAGGACATGGAAGCTCTCTCTCTTCCTGATGAGATCTGCTTCACACCGAGGACCAGTCTCGGGCATTACCACCCCCATGAGTCTTTCTTAATCAAACCTTCCTAACACTTTGTGTCTTTCTTGTGATACTTGACATATTTGTCTTGGGATGTTACTCTCTGTGCCTGTGATACTGAAATCCTTCAGTAGACCGGATATGCTGGTATTTGCAGTATTGAATTAAACACCAGTTATGGACCAAACCCTCTGCTAGATGCAGGGGATCCCACAAGGGTGACCTTCTGGGAATGAACAAGAGAAAGTATGAGGAATTATTTTGTAAATCCGGAAGTAGTATGCACATTTGAGGTACTAATGCCAAAGAATGCTCAAACTACCGCACAATTGCACTCATCTCACACGCTAGTAAAGTAATGCTGAAAATTCTCCAAGCCAGGCTTCAGCAATACGTGAACCGTGAACTTCCTGATGTTCAAGCTGGTTTTAGAAAAGGCAGAGGAACCAGAGATCAAATTGCCAACATCCGCTGGATCATCGAAAAAGCAAGAGAGTTTCAGAAAAACATCTATTTCTGCTTTATTGACTATGCCAAAGCCTTTGACTGTGTGGATCACAATAAACTGTGGAAAATTGTGAAAGAGATGGGAATACCAGACCACCTGACCTGCCTCTTGAGAAATCTGTATGCAGGTCAGGAAGCAACAGTTAGAACTGGACATGGAAAAACAGACTGGTTCCAAATAGGAAAAGGAGTATGCCAAGGCTGTATATTATCACCCTGCTTATTTAACTTCTATGCAGAGTACATCATGAGAAACACTGGACTGGAAGAAACACAAGCTGGAATCCAGATTGCCGGGAGAAATATCAATAACCTCAGATACGCAGATGACATCACCCTTATGGCAGAAAATGAAGAGGAACTCAAAAGCCTCTTGATGAAGGTGAAAGTGGAGAGTGAAAAAGTTGGCTTAAAGCTCAACATTCAGAAAACGAAGATCATGGCATCCGGTCCCATCACTTCATGGGAAATAGATGGGGAAACAGTGGAAACAGTGTCAGACTTTATTTTTTGGGGCTCCAAAATCACTGCATATGGTGACTGCAGCCACGAAATTAAAAGATGCTTACTCCTTGGAAGGAAAGTTATGACCAACCTAGATAGCATATTCAAAAGCAGAGACATTGCCAACAAAGGTCCGTCTAGTCAAGGCTATGGTCTTTCCTGTGGTCATGTATGGATGTGAGAGTTGGACTGTGAAGAAGGCTGAGCGCCAAAGAATTGATGCTTTTGAACTGTGGTATTGGAGAAGACTCTTGAGAGTCCCTTGGACTGCAAGGAGATCCAACCAGTCCATTCTGAAGGAGATCAGCCCTGGGATTTCTTTGGAGGGAATGATGCTGAAGCTGAAACTCCAGTACTTTGGCCACCTCATGTGAAGAGTTGACTCACTGGAAAAGACTCTGATGCTGGGAGGGATTGGGGGCAGGAGGAGAAGGGGACGACAGAGGATGAGATGACTGGATGGCATCACTGACTCGATGGACGTGAGTCTCAGTGAACTCTGGGAGTTGGTGATGGACAGGGAGACCTGGCGTGCTGTGATTCATGGGGTCGCAAAGAGTCGGACATGACTGAGCGACTGAACTGAACTGAACTGAAAGATGATGATGAAGATGGTGGTGGTGATGATGGGGGTGATGGTGGTAATGGTAGTGATGCTGGGGGTGATAATGGTGGGGCTGATGGGAGGGAGACGGTGGGGCTGATGGTTCGTGTACATGACATTTGCATTCCCCCCTCCAGATCTACTCCCTAACCTTCTCATCCTGCTCCATCCCCTGGGAGGCTGACCCTATTGACTGTTCAGCCAGGTTGCTTGTTCTTTTTCTGTTGAGTTCATCCAATAGGAAATATCAATGAAAAATCAGAGCATGAGAGGAGAGAGAATTTGGGTGTTTGTTCCCCTAGCTCTCTCTGTCTTTGCTGGGCCTCCATTTGACGGTGGTTGCATTCTGAAAGTCTCAATCCCTCTCAGCTGATCTGTTCTCTATACTTAGAGGTTATATCAGATTCCACTAACCAGTCCCCACATTGTCCCTTCAGGACTAGGATGGTAATACCACCTCCATTCTGTGGTTGCCAGTCGCAGGGTGTGTCACCAGTAAGTTCTCTCAATCTTGCCTGAATGGCCTTGGCAAAATTTTCCACAATTTCCTCTTTCCGGTCGGACATCTACACTTCTTACTAAGGCCCTATGGACACAATAGTGATGGTGGTGGAGGTTACCATGGTTGCAGTAATTTTTCCCTTGGCTGGTAGTCATGGAGTCCTGATGAGTAACCATGCAGAGAGGCTTGAGAATCATGGCAGAGACTGGCAACATGCTCATTGTGTTAGTTATCTACAGTTGTGTGACAAGTAACGCCCAAAATTAGTGGCTTTAAGCAATAACAAAAAGATTTTATGTCTCATTTTTTTTCACAGGTCAAAATTCTGCAAAGGACAATGGATGGCTCATTTGCTGACTGGTCTAGCAGCTGATCCCAGCTGGTGGCTGGGGAACTGTTCAGCTGGAATGCACACACAGGGCATCTCCATGCGGCCGGGACTTCCTCCCAGCATGGCTGCTGGTGTCTGAGGTGAGCTCAAGAGACACAGAGAGTGAGGCAAGCTAAAGGTGTGCTGCCTTTATCATCTAGTCTTAGAAGTCATGCACAGTCACTTGTTACCATCATGTCTGCCGTGTTAGTTATAAAGGCCCACCCAGGTTCTAGGGGAGGGAAGGAGATCCTGTGTCTCAGGAGAGGAGTGCAGATATCGATGATAGATTATTGATTGTGTGAAGTGGACTAAAGTGATGTGAGCCACTGGACTTCTTCATAAATCTCCTCTTGCACCTCCCTTCTTCCCCAGCAGGGCACTGGTGCAGGATATGTGGAGATGCTGATGACATCAGCATCAGGGAGCCTGGGTCCTTGAGTCACCACATGGAGGAGATCCATCCAGTCCCTAATGATTTTGTGGGTGTAATAATTGCACTTTTAGTGTGTTAATCTTCTAAGAGTTGGCGATTGCTATAAGGCTTTTTATCTATACCCCCAAACTCGAAGCCAAGGTCTCCTCCCTCTTCTGTTAATAACACATGTTATCAAGACCACAATGTATGATGAAACTAAGGGACTGGTGTTCATTTCTTTTTCCTCCTTATAATCTATGCACCCCCGCCCCCACCCTAAGAAGGAGCAATACGATGACCACGAGAAGAAGAAGGACCTCGTGGGACTGCCTGGGTCACTGACCAGCACAGTCATCGATGCAGCCAAAAATGTCTCGGCCAAGCCAAACAGTGGAAAAGGGAAAATGTTAACATGACGGCTGTAAATATTCAGTCCTTCTTTGGAGGATTTAGGGGGAAAATGGAAATGGTGGTGCTGGAAATGATTGGCAGGCGGGTGTCTGCAGGGGCCTCCCCACACGGTCCAAGACATTGTCTGAAGGAGATAGTGCGCCTGACGCCTGTCCCAATAAAAAACCTGGGAAAAGCATCTGTCAAGTGATATTTAGAATTGACATTTTCATAAGGATCTGGTCTACGGGGGGTTTTTGTAGGGCCCAGAAAAACCACATTTCTCATCCTTCCTCCTCCCACCTTCTGCAATTAACCAAGCTCATGGCGTTTAATGTATATTCAAAATGACTTGCGTTAAGGACAAGTCATTGTGTTAACGTTTTCAAAACTTTTATTTTTTTTGGCCTGGCTGACCCTGTCCCTAAAAGTTTTTTATTAATAATTTTGACAATAATAATCATCCCAATGGTAGCAGCAATAATAATGCAAATAATTTCAAGAACTATTTTTTTCCAAACCATTTGAGAGTAAGTTGCACACAGCATGACTTTCCCCTACCAAATGTCTCCTATTTACTCCTAAGTATTTCTGTGTGTTATTTTCTATGAAATGGAGTATTTTTTGCATAACCATAGCACAGTTGACCATCTACATAAATTTAACGTTGACAGTGTTTTTTCCTAATTCACCATTAGTGTTCTGATTTAATCAGTAATTTTGACTCAAGAACGTACTGTTTGGTATTCTCCATCCCCAGCACATGATACTATGCATCTGTGATTTCCTTTCTCTGAAATAGTTTTAGAACCTTTTCTATGCTTCATGATATCGACAGTTTCGAAGAATACAGATCCTTATTTTCATTTTTCCCTGTTCCCTCATAATGAGATTCAGGTTGTGCTCATCTGCCAGGTACCCACAGGTGATATCAAATCCTGCCCAGAGCATCTCTTCAGGAACACAGTGGTCCACCTCCCCGCATTGCTGGTATTGATTTTGATCACAAATGACTTATTCTTCTAAAGGAAAAGGCTTTTGAAGGTATAATTTCCTGGAATCTATTTTCTCAGTAAAAAAGTCTGTGGACTTTCTAAGAATGAAGCCTGGGGTGTGAATGTTTTCTTGGTGGAAGAAAGCCAGGCAGATGTATCCTAGCAGCTACTGTGCTTTTGTGCAGCTGGATTAGCAGGCGTGGCTGGGTCTCCACGCCTATGGCAGGGACAGAGACGGGGCCAGGACACCTGCACAGGCAATGTCCGCTGAAGGGGAGGTCTCAGATCTCAAGGTGGACCCTCCATCCAGCGCTAAGCTTTGGGAAATGGAAATACAGACCCTGCATCTATTCTCTGTCAATTGAGAAATGCCTGAAAGAGGAGGCTGGCTGGAAGCTGTCCACATAGATGGACGTCCCTGCTTTCACCATGGCTACTGTCCTGTTTCCACATTCACCCCGGGGAGAGAAATAGGAGGGATGCTCGCCGCACTTTCAGGGACCCTGGAGGTGGGCGGCTAACACATACCCTCAGGGTCAGAAAAGGTCTGGATAAGCTGGCCTTCACGAGGTTAAACATAAATTATACATTGTTGTTGTTATTGTTTAGTTGCTAAGTTGTGTCCAACTCTTTTGTTACCCCATGGACTATAGCCCACTTGACTCCTCTGTCCATGGGATTTCCCAGGCAAATATACTGAAGTGAGTTGCCATTTATTTCTCCATTAAATAATCACAAGATGACATACTGTATTTCCTTCGTTTTAAGAGGCTACTCTCTACCTTCTATTGCTTCTGAACTTCAGATGCCTCCTAAAGTCTGTGTCAAAGGCAACTAATTGTTTCACAGGTAGAGTAGCTCCTGATAGAAAATCTACCTGAGTGCAGATATTCAACTCATTGTCACCTGGTTTTTCCTCCACCACTGATTTCTCTGAACAGGAATTCCTTTTTTATTGAGGTATTCACATACTCTTAAGTGCATCCTTCTTATTGTACTGTTCCCAGAGTTTTGACACATGCATACTGTCATGTGGGCTTCCCAGATGGCTCAGTGGTAAAGAATCTGCCTGCCAAGGCAGGAGATGCAGGTTTGACCCCTGAATCGGGAAGATACCCTGGAGGAGGAAATGGCAACCCACTCCAGTATTGCTGCCTGGAAAATCTCATGGACAGAGGAGCCTGGTGGGCTACAGTCCATAGAGTTGCAAAGAGTCGGACATGACTAAGCGACTGACCACACACACACATACTGTCATATAAAAACCTCAAAATCAAGATACAGAACGTTCCACAAAAAGTGCCCTTGTGCTTCTCTGTAGTCAAACCTTCCCTCCCGGTCACTGGCAATAAAGGATCTGTTTTCTATCCTTAGAGTTTTTCAGAATCCTCTGTCCTTTTTCAGAATGTCACAGAGATGGAATTAGATCGTGTAGCCTTTCTGTGCCTGGCTTCTGCGCTGTGCATGCCTTTGAAATGAATCCCCTTTCTCACGTGTATTAGTCATCAGTCCCTTCTGCTGAGTGGTACCCATGACAGGGATGCTCCACAGGATGTTTACCTAGTCTTCATTTAAAGGACATTTGTGTTGTTTTCAGTTTAGGACTATTATGAATAAAGCCATTATAAACATTCACGTCCAGGTTTCTGTGTGGACATAGGTGTTCATTTCTCCTTGGTAAATAGTTAGGAGGAAGATTTCTGGGTCATATAGTAAGCATATGTTTAACTTTTTAGGGAGCTCCCCAACTGTTTTCCAAAGTTGTTATACCAGTTTTCACTCCTACCAGCAATACATGAAGGTCAGTATTCTATAGAAATTCTAATATGGGTATATTAGTATCTCATGGTGGTTTAAATTTGCATTTCCCTAATGACAAATGATGATGAACAACATTTCTTCATATGATGATTTGTCCATACAGCTTCTTTGGTGAAGTGTCTGGTCAAAATTTTTTTTATTGGATTATTTTCTTTTTCTTGAATTTAAAGTGTTTTTTTTTTTTTTTTAACATATTCTGGACAAGTCCTTTATCTGATACATGTTTTGCAAACGTTGTCTCCAAGTCTGGGTCTTGTCTTTCCATTTTTCTATCAGTGCCTTTTTTTTAGCTGAGCCTCACAGCTTGTGAAATCTTAGTTCCCTGAGTAGGGATTGAACCAGGCCATAGCAGTGAAAGAGCTGAGTCCTAACCACTGGACTGCCCAAGAATTCTGAACAGTGTTTTTTTAAGAATAGTTTTGCTTTTTAATTTTGGTGAAGTCCAATTTATAGTTTTTTTCATGTGTTTTTTCCTGTGTATTTTTGATGTCATGTTTAAGAAATACTTGTCTAATTCAAGATCCCAAATGCTTTCTGACTTGCTTTTTTCCTGAAAGTGTTATAATCTTATGTTTAGTTCTGTCATCCACTTTGAGTTTATTTTTATACATGTCGTGAGGGAGGGGTTAGTGTTGTGTGCATTTACCATGTGAGGTTTTTGTCTTCCTGCAAAGACACTATTATTACGTCAAGGTTACATTTCACATATAATAGAATCTTCAGTTGAAAGAAGCATAAGACATATGCATAAGACATAACAGCGTGTCTCAGTTATTGAATAGGTTGAAATCATGGCATCCAGGTCAAAGGACGTACTAATTTTACTGTTTTTCAAACTGGACAAGTTATGTATGTGTTGCTGTTGTTTGGTTGCTCAGTTGTGTCCGACTCTTTTGCTACCCCATGGACTGTGGCCCTCCAGGCTCCTCTGTCCATGGGACTCTCCAGGGAAGAATATTGGAGTTAGATTGCCATGCCCTTCTCCAGGGAGTCTTCCCAACCCGGGGATCGAACCACATCTCCTGTGTTGCAGGCAGATTCTTTACTGTTGAGCCACCAGGGAAGCCCCATGCTTAAATTACTGTCATAGTTGTATGTGATTTTTTTTTTTTAAGAGAAACACTGAGAAAAGAAAACAGTATGACATGATCTTGGTGGGTTTGACCTAGGGGTGGGGACAGGAAGGAGGGAGGTGGGGGACTGAATGGCATTTCCTAGGATCAGTAAAAAGTTTTCATGCTTTGGAAAGGCAGCCCAAGGTTAAGACCTCAAACTCTGACATCAGCCAAACTGGTTTAAAAATCTCAATCCTTTATCACTGTAGCTGTGGGACTTCAAGTGACATGCTTAACCTCTCTGATTTTTTGTTTCCACGTCAAAAAACTGTAGATAAGAAAACTCCCTATCTCATAGTTTTTATTGTCAGCAATCAAAATAAGATAATCCATGCCAAATGCCTAGCTTGATGCCTGGTGTTTTGTAAGTTCTTAAAAAAAAAAAAAAAGACTAGCTGTTTTTCTTGTTCTTCGTTATTTACTCCCTCAAGTTTCATCCATGGAGCTTCTACCATGTATCAAGGGTATCAAAATGGAATAAAAATCCCTCCATAGGCCCAGCCTAGTAGCATCAGGAATTGGACCAAAGCAGACAGGCTCCCAGAAAATGACTTAGCTGTTTGCATGGGAGTTGGTGTGTGTGTGTGTGTGTGTGTGTGTGTAGTGTGAGACAGGCTTGAGGATGTGTCCATTTCCCATGGTGGGAGTTCTCTCTTCCTGAAGAGATAATATTAAGCCCAGGATGCATCCTACAGAAGATGGGATCATCACTTGAAAGGAGTATGATAAAGGGAAGTCTTCTGAGCCACTGGAGCCATCCTGGGAGCCAGAGCTCCACCTGGCTTTCCAGAGGGCTGAGCCTTGCATTCAGACCAGAAGGCATCTGCCTGGGTGGGGCTGGGGAAGGACACGGAAGGTGGTCCACACGGTGCAGTCAGCCGGTTTCCTGGAGCCTGATGGTGAAGAGCATGGGTCTTAGAGCTACTGAGACCTGGGTTTGACAAACCAGTTTCTGGGCAAGTGACTCAGCCTCTTTAACGTCAGCTGCCTCACTTATGAGGGATGAATAATTTGTCCATCTCAGGTGGATGCAAGGAAGGAGAGAGACACTTGTGCAGTCCCTAGTGAGAGCCCAGGAGTCTACGCTGTTTTTGTAATTACCTTGACGACTCGAGCAATCCAGTTAGTCTGGGGCAGAGGGTGGAGGAGGAGACTTGAGAGGCAGGGGGGATGGATGAGAAAGGGGCCAGGATTGGGTGGTGAGGAATGTGGATGTTATCTCAAAGGTAATGGTTAACCAGGGCAGGGGCTTAAGCGAGGAGTGCAGAATTTTAGAAAAAGCACCTGGACATCTGGCCGGAAGACAAATCGCAGGAGGTCCGATGGGGCAGGGAGAGTGGTTAGGAGACGTGGCAAATCCAGGCAGGAAGTGAGGGCTGCAGAACTGAGCGATGGTGCAGGGGACAGAGAGGAGGGGCAGATCTTGAGTGAGTCTCCTAGCCTCTCCGAGCCTCGGTTTGCCCAGCTGTACCACAAGCACAAGACTCCCCTGGATGCATTGTATCACACGAACTGACGGGTTTCACTGGCACAGCTGCTTTAACTGTTCTCAGGACGGCCTGCTTCCTCTCTTTTCCAGCTGAGCCGTCATCTCCCTCGGCCCCTCTGGTCTCTCTCTCCCCACTGCAGCCACCCACCTACCAGTGATGCCAGTGGCCTCTGGGTTGTCTCACCTGTGGATCCCTCCTTGATTCCTCCCTGGATCTTGTGAAATGGTCCAGGGTCATGCTTCAGAGGCCCCTCACTTGGCTCCCCACTGTGTTCCAGAGATTCCCTCCTTTCTGAAGACCCTTCCTCAGCCCTTCCCTCACCAGGGGCTGTTCCTGGCCCCTCCCCTCAGCACCACTCCCCCCCTTCTCCTTTCCTAGTGGCAGAGAAGGTTCTGGAGTGCTTGTCCTGCCTACTATGAGCCTTTAGGCCTGTTTGTACTCATTTCATTCCTGAATAAGGTCACAAGGGCCCTGACTCTCCCTCAACAGATGAGCAAACTGAGTGGGGCTCAAGTGGTTGAGCAACATGACCAACGTCAGGCAGCAGGAAAGGCCTATACACATGAGCTGTCTGGTGACTCCTAACGTCCCCACTGAAGGTTCCTCAAGCTACTTGCAGACATCTGCCCAGTCAGTATCTCCAAGGACAACCCTTCCTTGAAACTCCAGGTGTAAATGTAACCTGTGCACAGGACCCCTGCCCTCCCCAGCCCACGGCCACCTAGGGTGCAATGTGAACTCACTTCCTCTCCCTCTAAACTCATCCACCCTGTCTTCTCTCGTGTTGCCAGTCAAATCCTAAGGCCCTGCTCCATGGGCTGAGTTGGCCAGTAGCTTGCACTCCAAGAGGCTGGACCATGTGGGCAGTTCTCCCATGAGTCTGGAGTGAGCCTGAGTGTCGGTCATCAGGGGATGCTAAGAAGGATGCGAAAAGGGCAGCCTTGGGAGGCCTGAGCCTGTCCATGTCTGACTGTGTGAGTTGAGACATGAGTGCCTTTCAGAATCTTTGTAGAGATGCTTCAGAAGTGAGGGGCAACCAAGAGGCACGTCATCATGGACTTTATATGACTCAGCACTCAATGCTAAGCTACCTTGTTTGTGATGCTTCTGACCTTCATGGGATGCTACTGAAGCCCAGAGAGGGCGAGCACCTGGATTAGGCCACATAGCTAGGAAATGGGGAACTTGGAGGGAAGCCCAGACTCCCATGGTTAGGAAAAGAGGAGAGAGCTTCTCAGGTCCCCAGACTTCTCAAAAGCGTTCTTTTCTCCTCAAAGGTATCAAGCCCAGATATAATAAGACGTTGATTTAGAATTAAGGCAGGCTTTTTAGAGCTGGGGGACTTGTGGAGGCAACGAAAGATTTGATCTGTCAGATCATGTTCCTCTTTTCTGGATGAGGGCTCCCCTACCTGGCTCTGGGTGTGTGGAGTCCTCGAGGGGAACATGGTCCACCCCCACAGCGCGGTGTGAAGGCAGGGTGCTTGTGTGCATGCGGGTGTGGGCTCATAGTGCTCTTCTCAGAGGATGCTGTGAGGAGCCTCCCATCAAGGCTCCCCAGGGCAGGATTCCCAGAGCTGGACCCCAGTTCTGCAGGTCACATGGCCCCTTGGTTTGCTTTCCCAGCCTCAGGCCCAGAGCATAACCTCCAGTCCCTGGGAAGTGCTTTGTTCTCCACCCTCTACCCCCATCGTCTTTATTTCTGGTGGCGCTAATTTAGTCCTGGGGGAGGAGGGGTGCTAATTAGTCCCAGAGGTGAGCAGAACAATGGCAAAATCCTGGACTTCTCAACTGGCTTCTCAGTTATTTAGGAGGTGAGGAAGGGAGGTAGACAATCCTGCTTTCTCAGCCCCACTTCCAATCTGTTCCCATGGTCACATAATATGGTGAGTTCTGTCTCTTTCTAAACTCAACTGTTAACTCTGTGGCATCTTTAGAATGTCCATGGTTATCCCTGTCACCACCAGGACCCAATTGTGAGAAAGTTGGAGTTTTTTTCTTTTCTCCTTGGAGGTAAACTGCTGCTCTGCTCTGTAAGGGAGAAGAAGGCGAGGGGACCACTCTGACACCCCGTGGTAACATTTTTTTTCCCCAGAACATCCCCTGAAGGTGGCATGCCATGACCCTGGCTTGCCCAAGCTCAGAACATGCACACGTGCTGTCAGACTTCCAAGCTTTGTTTTGCACTTACATAGACCATCCATCTGTGAAGAGGGCCATTGTGGTCTTTATAGGTTGGGGCCCAAATTTGCCTCTGAAGTTCACCCAGGCCTGCTTGTTTGTGGGCTCTTGATCATAGGAAAGGCAATTTTTAGAGCTTTTTTTTTGTTGTTGTTGTTGTTGTTTTTTTAAAGTATCTTCTTTACCTCAGAGTTTAGAAAGTCCGAGAAATTCATCTAAGCTCCCAGGAGGGTAGCTAGGACCCCGGTCCTTTAGAACTTTCATCAGGAACTCAGCTAGCCTTGACCAACAGGCATCCAGAGAGATGCAGAATGGGGGTAAGGACCTTGGCAAATTGACATGGGAGTGAATCTTCCTGGTGTCCCCACCCCCAACCCCATTCTCCCTGCCTCACATCTCTAGAGTTTTTCTGGAGCCTGGTCTCTGGTTTCTCCTTATTAACAGTGACCAGAGATCATGCACCCCCACCCTTAACAGGTTACACCAAGAAGTGGTTGAGATGAAAGAGTGGAGTCACAAAAAGGGTCAGGATCCTGCTTGCCACTCACTAGGGACAAGGGAATCAGCTCTGTCCTGTGATTTTTCTATTACTCATTTTCTCACCTGTAAATGGGGATAATAGAACCTAATCCTGTTCTGAGGATTAAATAAGTTCCTATATATAAAGTCCTAAAAACAGTGAATTATCATTATTTTTGCTTTCTGAAAAAGAGATAGCTAATGGCATAATTCTAAGACTGTTGGTATCTGAGAGTGAAAAATATGGACAGTGGCTTTCTGGATCCTTCCTGGTCTAAGATCATTTCAAGGTGCTAAGTACCATAGCCACTGTTCTGATTTTGAGTTTCTTTTTTCCTTCTCCCACCTGCATTCTTTGAGATATTTTGGCTGTCTCTAAGGTGATGATCAGCTAATATGACTGACTGATCAATTTTCACAGGAAGTTTTAAACAGACTGAGAACCCCACTCCAGTACTCTTGCCTGGAAAATCCCATGGACGGAGGACCCTGGTGGGATGCAGTCCATGGGGTCGCTAAGAGTCGGACACGACTGAGTGACTTCACTTTCACTTTTCACTTTTATGCATTGGAGAAGGAAATGGCAACCCACTCCAGTGTTCTTGCCTGGAGAATCCCAGGGACGGGGGAGTCTGGTGGGCTGCCGTCTATGGGGTCGCACAGAGTCAGACACGACTGATGTGACTTAACTGTAGCAGCAGCAGTACAGGAACAACACAAGTATAAACAAGTGGGTCCCATACGACAATGCATCTGTGTGGCATGCAGTCTCCAAGACCATCCTCAGCGCTCCCACCTCTTGGATCCATGGCTTCATGTCATCTCCGCCCCTTGAGTAACTTGCTTCTGACAAATAGATAAATATATGAACACAGTGAGGGGGCATCTCTTCCATGATTAGATTACAAAAGACTGTGACCTTCATCTCCCTGGCAATCTCTGTGTTTCGCTGCTCTGATGGAGCAAGCCACCAGTTGTGTTGGGGAGGTCCCCAGGGGAAGGAACGAGGGTGAGTCAATAGCCAGTAAAGAACTGAGCCTCAGGAAACCCGATTCTACAAACAACCACACTGAGCTGAGAAGCCATCTTCTTCCAGTCAAGCTTTCACATGAGACCCCATCCTGGCCAATGCTGTGACTGAAGCCAAGGTTCCAGCTAAACCTGCCTGGTTTCCTACCAATAGGTAGGAGATAATAAGTGAGAGACAATAAATAAGTTGATAAGGAATGAGTTGACTAAGCCACTGAGTTTGGGGTAGCCCATTACTGGTATAACTGGTATTACACACTAGATTACCTGACTCTGTGCCCTGTATCGTTTCTCAGAAAGGTTAAGTAACCCCTGCCAGATCACACAGCCAGGACATTGTAAATCTGGTACTTGAGCCCACATCCCAGCTATTTCTCAGAAGAGGTTGCAGGATGTAGGGTCCCAGGTTGCCTCCTGAGATCTTCTGTATGCATTTGAGCTTCTTTGGTTTTTAGAATGACTTCCATTTTTATCATCTGATGTGAGGAAAGAACCAATGCTCACTGACTCCCAGCTGTGCCAGGGACTCTGCACCCATGGTCTTACCTGGTACCCCCAGCTTGGTTACAAGGACGCTGTTGTATCCAGTGCAGATGCTGTGGTACCTAATGTGGGCTTCCCCAAAGTGGGCTTTGCAAGCACTGACCCTTCAAAGTGCTCTGTGGAAAGTGTCCAATGGCCAGAATATTTGGGCAGCACCTTGGCCTCTCTTGGTAGTTCACTATGCATGTGAGTCCAGTAAAGTCCAGAAGAGTCACAGAGAGGATCCCTTCCATGCCCTTCTTTCATGTGCCTTTTGTACGCTGGGTGACATCATACAAGGAACCTGGGAGGCACGTGAACTCCTCCCTCACAACCAGACCATCACCTAGGCCTCGTCCTCAGGAGATCACCGCCCCCCCCGACTCTTCTGTCTGCTTCCTGGGAGCGCTGCCTTCTCGTCACCACCTCTGGCCCTTCCTCTCCTATGCTTCCTCCATGGGGACCCTTCATAAGAGAAAGTCAGACCCTGCAGGCTCTACTGCAACCCCACTGGGCCCCCCTGCCTCCACAGCTGAGTTCTAGTCCTGCAGCATGACTGCGAGATGCGCTTCCACTCCCACTTCCTCCCCTACCTCCTCTCAGCGGCCCATCTCCCAGGGCTCCAGGGACCTTGCTCAAAATCTCCCTTCCTTCAGGGACTTCTCTGGCGATCCATTGGTTAAGACTTTGCCTTCCAATGTAGGGGGCATGGGTTCGAACTTGGGCCAGGGTACTAAGGTCTCACATGCCCTGGGGCCAGAATATTGAAACATAAAAGTGATATTGGAACAAATTCAATAAAGACTTTAAAAATGGTCCACATCAAAAAGTCTTTAATAATAAAAATAAAACTCCCTTCCTTCTGCTTGGATTCTTCTATATGCTTGTCCTCACATCCTTAACCCATTCTCTAAGTTTTGTGTGCCAGGGATCAAGCATTGACAAAGCATCCAGCCTTATGGTGGGGAAAACATGTGGGGAAACGGTGAAGAAAAAGCACCCGACCGTTACTGCGATTGGGGTAGGGCAAGCACTGAGGTTATAGGAACATGTTCTGGTCCTGTCTTCAGTTAAGAAAAGTTCTTTGTAGTTTGTTTATATTGTTTTTATCATGGACACCAAATATTTTTATTTAGTGTCACTCTGAGAGTTTGAAATAAATGAATGAAGAATTTTATTCTCTGACAGTGTCAAAAAGCCCAAATTGTAGTAGAAAACTTCCATAACACCTGGACAAGTGCTCTTGCCTCCCTACCCCAGTGCCCGGCTAAGAGCTCACAACAGCTGTCACTGCGTGGGAGATGGCGGGGGCACGCTACAGCAGGTGATCAGGACCCCAGGCGCTGGAGCCAGAGTGCCTTTGTTTCTCCGCGCCTCAGTTTCCTTCTCTGTAAAATGCATATAAAAATAATATCCATGTCAAAGAGCTGTGGTGGGGCTTAAATGAGCTTATTCAGGGCAAGTCCATAGAAAACAGCTTTGCAAGTGGTGAGGTTGGAAGATATCAGTGATTTTTTCCACAGGAGACATGGATTCAATAGCTGTGTCAGGAAGAGCCCCTGGAGACGGGCATGGCAACCCACTCCAGTATTCTTGCCTGGAGAATCCCATGGACAGAGGAGGCTGGTGGGCTATAGTCCATGGGGGTTGCAAAGAGCTGGACACGACTAAAGCAATTGAATGCATTCGACTTGTAGCATTTTTCTATTACTTATAGAACCTTATCTTCCTTGATACCTGTTTTTAAATTTTATTTATTTATTTACTTTGGGCAGGGTGGGATTTTCATTGCTGCATGCAGGCTTTCTGTAGTTGCAGCGATCAGGGGCTACTCTCTAGTTATGGTTCTTGGGCTTCTCGCTTCAGTGGCTTCTCTAGTTGTGTAGCACAGGCTCCAGGGTGCTCAGGCTTCAGTAGCTGTGGTGCACGGGCTTAGTCACCTGGAGATACGTGGGATCTTCCAGGACCAGGGGTCAAACCTGTGTCCCCTGCATCTTTACTGGACCATCAGGGAAGAACTATTAGTGGTTAATACTGCACAGTGGATGCCTCTGTGAAGGTCACGGTGCATTTATATTTATCATTTTAGCTCTTTACACATAGATGGTCTTCAGAAAATACTGCGGCTAACTTGTTGAGCTTAGTGCCTTGGGAAGAATCTTAGGTTTTCCAAAGCAAAAGAAGGCCCTGAGGACCTCTCCCCAGGGCAGTGGGGGCTGGAGCAGAGACTCCGGAGATAGAGGTCACTGGAGACTGGGAGCAGGGCAGAGGTAGGACTCCACAGTCTTGACCTGGTGCCCTGCAGCCTCTTGGCCTTGGCTGGCCCTGGTGGGGAAACCAAGATCTTTCCATGTGATCTTCTGAGAAGTGACCTTGCCTCTTGCTGCCTGAGAACAAGGAACAATTTGGGTTCCTTTGTGAGAGGCAGCTTAGTGTTGCCTGAGAGCTGTTTCCCTAAAGGCTGGGCAGATCACTGGCTAGATTTTTAAAAGACATGCCCCAACTGTGTCCAGCTTTCTAACTGGTAACATCCTGGCCTTTTGCAGGGGGTCTTCAGTGCTCCCTGGCCACATGTGGGGACCATCATGATCTTTGGGATCATCTTGAACATCTCCCCACCTCCGACACCAAGTCTGTGCCTTTCCGATATAAGCAGGCTCTGGGAACACAACTTCAAAGCTTGGCGATGTGGGCTCCTCCAAGGAGCATTTAAAGTAACAATGGGCTTGAACCAGGTCGGGCTCCCAGCGGGCGCTCCTTAACCTGGCAACTATTGTGTCCAAAGTCACGGGGCAGCCACAGATGAACAATGCTCCTGGCAGCCCATGAGGTCCTCTTTCAAAGCAAAGTTGCTCTTGCCAGCTGTGCCAGGCAGAGGACCTGTGTACACAAATTGCCATTTACGTATTTTTCAATATCAAAGAATTACACTAAATGAAAATCATATTTCTTCTTTTCTATAATAAATGGAGTAAAACTACATCAAAGGAAAATTTTACACAAAAGAAGAACTCCTCCTGTGATCCTAACCCTCTCACTCTAAACCACTGTGATCTTTTGGGTACCTCTACCTCTAGTCATTCTGTTTTCTTTTTTATTGAACACAATTGCCATAAGTATATAAAAATCTGCCTCTTGGCTGCTTCTTTTACTGAACATCATTACAGGTACAGAGTTGCTGTACCATCTTTTTACACATTGTTTTAACAGGTAAAGGGCATTTGCTCAAAGTCATGTGCCATGGCAGACTCAACATTTTTCTTTTTCAGAGAATGATGTTCTACTATACATAAGACTGGTGAATATCATAGACTATGACACATTTCATTGTGCCAGAATTTATGACTTGTTTTATTTCCCATTTTGATAATGCTGCCATTTTTTTTTCTTTTTGTTCAAAATGGAGACTCCAAACTCATTGCCTCTAGACCTGTGCAAGACTACTGTGTTCAGATAAGGTGATCCTTTTCATATCCCAACATTTTTATTAGAACATTTTTCAAATGCACAAAAAAGTTGGAAGAATTTTATAATTGACACCCACAGACTGAGTCAGGGTGACCTTTGAACACAAACATACATCTTTGAAGATGCTGAGCAGCAATAACCAGTAGATAGAGGACGATCTGTCGTCTTCCAGCTGGTGTTCCTTGGACATAATAACCATGATAGTGTACTGTTATAAGATTTTATAGCCTTTCCGATTTTTCAAAAGGCCTTCAGGCCAATTTTCTTACTGGATCCTGGACATCCATAAGGTATAGTTGAGGCAGGTGTTATCAGGTGTCTTCTCTCCATTTACAAATGAGGAAATGCATGATCAGAGAGCTTAAGGAGACTGCCTAGGGCCACACAGCAAGACAGGTGCCATTGCAATACCAGTGCTGAGCTCTCAGCTGAGCCATGCTCCTACAGAAATGTCTCCCCTTAATTTATCAACGTAGTAACCAATGGCAGGTTTTCTATAATGCTTTCAGCTCCCCGATTTTGCTTGTCTGTGACTTTGGATCTTTTCAGGAATGGAAGGCAGGGGCATGTGTCACTGGAGTCTAGCCACCATAAATGTCAATGTGAGGAGTAAAGACCAGCTGGTAAGTGATTTCAAATCCATCGAGTCCCTACACTTTTCTCAAGATACCATTTATCTTTGTGGAAGCAAGGCTAATTTAGACAACAGTTAGACCCCAAAAGCAATTGTGTACATGAGCTAGGTTGTCTCCATTGGAGAAGAATTCAGAAAGATTCTGGATGATTCTGAAAAGTAACCACTAACACCACCCTCTCCACGTCTCCCGTCTGACACTAGCAAAGGCAGGCCCTGTTCATGGCTCAAATGTGGATTATCACCAGAAACAGTGGCTTCTCCAGAATGGCCCATACTCTGGTGTCCACGTCCCACCTGGAAAGCAGCCTTCAATACTCAAAGAAGACACCAAGGTGGGACCTGGGCCTCACCACCAGCCAAAGTGCCCATGGGGTCTGGGGCAGGAGGGATCCTCATTGGCTCTTCAGCCTACCTTTCTCCAGCTTCCTTTTTTAAATTCCTCCATTAGCGCAGGTCAACTGTCTCCACGTTTGCTCTAAAAACATATTTAATGTACACTGAGAACCCATTTCAACACAGGTGTTGTTATTCCATTTATGAGAGCCTGGGAAGAATTGAGAGCATGACCATCTTGGAAGAGACCAGATTATCTCAGAAGTGACCTCGCTGGAGCCAGAGCACATTCCCATGGATCCTGAAGGCCCTTATTTTTCACCCGGGCCATGGGGACCATTTTGTATCAACAAGGAGAAGCTTGTGCAGTTGGCTCCCCTCCTGCCTGTGCTGTCTGGACTCTGCTGACCGTCTTATTTTGCATGAACAGAGCTGTCCTGGTCCCAGACATCTTTTGCTGGTATGGGGACCAGAAGTCAGAACCGGAGGTCCAACAGTCCCTGGAGCTGGAGATGAATGTGCTTAGGGCATGGAGTGTGGGGATTCTTCAGTTTTCCTACAGAAAAATGCCCACTGCATATTTCATGGTAGCCAACTGTAATTTTGTCTCGTTTGATTGTCTTGATTTCTCTTCATCCTCCAGAAGAGCATCTGTTCAACATGAATACAGTGTGAGTTCAGGAAAGCCATGGCAGAGACCTCCTTTACTAGGGCCATCTGCTTGTCCTTGCCCTTTGGAAAAATCAATGAATTTTATTTTTGGACGGTCTGTTCCTTAAGCCTGAAAATATTCATTGGAACACCATGGGTGAACAAAGTCCACCCTCCCAGCCCAAATCAATTTCTCTGAAGTTGGCCGGATGTTGTCACAGTTTCCCTATAACTGGCTCCAGGGGATTTCTGTGCTGAAAATTGCACCTGGGAGCTGGTGGCTGCAAATGGGACAATTCTTATAACAAAACTCATGGCACTAGTAGAAATCTGGTGGTGTGTACTCAGTTCTATCAAACTCTTGCAACCCTGTAGCCCACCAGGCTCCTCCGTCCATGAGATTCTACAGGCAAGAATACTGGAATGGGTTGTCGTTTCCTCCTAGAGGGGATCTTCCTGACCCAGGAACTCAAACTTCATCTCCTGCATCTCTTGCATTGCAGGCAGACTCTTTACCACTGAGCCACCAGGAAGCCCAGAAATCTGATGAAGATGCCTTCATCATTTGGAGTTTTGTGACTTGCAACGTTATACCTTGTCACCCAAATGATAGAAAATCTCCCACAAGGAGGTTATGAAACCCATAGCCACATCAGCCTCCTCCTGGGGCTGGTGGGCTGGGAACTGGAGTCAGTGTTGATGAAATAGAAAACCCTAAGAAGTGAACTTAGAACGCTGGAGACTAGGGAGTATTTTGTCCAAAGCATGTGTCTTGAGAGCTCACAGGAGTCCTGTGCTGTATGTGCAATTTTGCTCTTGATGGAGAATGATTCAGGCTCCCCCAAGGCCAGTTTCTCTTTATCTCTCTCTCTGCACACTGTGACTTGCTAACCTCTTTCCTTGAGCCAATAGCCTCAATTTTATTTTCACCACATCATTATTTCTGTGACCCAGACATGCCAATGGGCCGTTAACATTATTTTGATGGGAATTTTATTTTATCATGAGGATTACAAGCAAATGATGTAACAGCTTTCTGTTCACTAAGGGATCTCCATGAAGCGGGGGTAAAAGGCACATAATCCAGGGGAGGGGGAAGGGCACTCACTTTTATTGCACTCCTCCTAAATCCAGGTGCTTTACATAGATTATCTCAGATCAGTTCATCCTAGGCAACAGCCTTGTGAAGATCGCCATTCAATAGACAAAGAAAGGGAGACTTAGGGAGGTTGAAAAAGTTACCCAAGACCTCAAGACCTGACCTTAAAAGCAGGCGGAAGCAGGGGCCAAAGACTAGAATCTTTCCACTGACAAATCAGCAGCTTTCTGTGCAGAATACCTTGAGCTCTTAGACCAACTCCCAAGGCTGCAGACCAGTCCAAGTGGAGTGAGGGCAGCTGCCTGGTGTCTTGGGGCTGTGAAGAGTCCACCAAGGAGCCTGGGACAAACCAGAACCACAGTAGCTCAAGGTCCATCTTCCTTCCCCAGATGCAGCTCTTCCCTTGTTTGGTGAGAAAGGACAGCCTGCCAGTAGGAAGAACAGAAGCCTTGCTTTCATCAGGCTGCAGCTTTTGCATTCTGGATGGTCCAGGCCCTCCCCTAGCTATCAAGGTATGTAGGGCTGACCTGTCCCCTTCAGCCTGCACTGAAGAACAGCAGATGGCATTCAGGCTGATTCTGCACCTCTGGCTGACTAATCTCCCAGGAACAAGAGTAAACAGAGAGCTCGGGACACCATATGTCCCTGACTCACCGTGTTGGCCGGAATCACCATCGTTCTCCCAGCATATGCCTTCTTGGGCCCAGGTGGAAGGTGGGTCAGAGGAAAGCTGCCTGAAAGTTACAGGCAGAAAGATTATAGACATAAAGACACACATAGGGAGTGGGCATTGGTTAGTCACATCCTAAATGACGTTTATTATTCTTTAAAACCTGCTTTGTTTTTCTAGACAGCGTTCAGCTTCAGCCAGGGGCCAGCACAGCACTTACCACCACAGGCTCTCAGGGTCTGTGAATGGAATCAAGGAATTGCCAGCCTAATCCATTTTCTTTATATCAGTCTGGAATGTTACCCCAAGTTGAAAATGAAGCTGACCCTAGTTCAGTTGAAAGATGTCTTCTCTTTTTTAAAAAAAATATTTATTCATTTGGCTGTGTTGGGTCTTAGGTGTGGCACGCAGGATCTTTGTTACATCATGTGACATCTTCTTTGTGGTGTACGGGCTCCAGAGTTGTGGCTCATGGGCTCCAGAGTGTCCGGGATTCAGTAGTTGTAGCTCTTGGACTTAGCTGCTCCCCAGCAAGCAGGATTCTTCGTTTCCCCAACCAGGGATTGAACCTGCATCCCCTGTATTGCTAGGCAGATCGTTAACCACTGGACCACCAGGGAAATTCCCCAAAAGATGTCCTCTTGAGATGGGGAGGCTGCATCCTGTTTCCTCTGACCTCTTCAGAGCCTCCTAAGCAGGTGAGCCAAAAGGGCAATGTTGGAGGTAGAAGTCTTGGAGTGGGCTGCTCAGGGTTTGAGAAAACTGGATTTCTTCTGGGGTGGCATGCTTAGCGTTCTTTAGGAAGATAATGGTGCGTGAACCTTCCATTACTCTTCTCTTAGTCAATCAAGGCCAGAATCTTAGGTTTAGGACCACAAGAGTACTGAGCTGGAGGGGCTGGATGGACCCGTCTAATTCATTTTTTTCCTGCACACCCATCTAGGGTCACAGGGTTGGGAGAAAGTTACCTGGATCTAGAAGTCTCTTGATGGTCAGTGCTTTTCTTGAAAGAAGCCAGTGGAGCCTCTGGCATGAGTCATTCTGAGCCCCTGCCCTGGGAGCCCAGTGGTAGATGTTTGCCTTTCACACTGCAGGCCTTTGGGCCATAGGTTTTACTTAACAACTGGACTCACAGGAAGGTTAAGAGTGATCCAGAGCAGGAATAATGGTGGCAGCCATTCTAGAGCAAATCTTTAATGCTATCAAGAGCTGTCCATGGCAGTTTTTCAGTCCCTATATCTTCCAGTTCTGAAAAATTTGTGAGGTGGGTCTTATCACTGCTACACAGAGGAAGAAGTTGAAACTTTGAAAGGCCAAATGAACCATCCAAAAGCCCATTGTTAACTGGACAAGGATGGAGTTTGAACATTGTTGTTTTTCTTGCTCAGTTGCTAAGTCTTATCAGATTCTTTGTGACCTCTATGGACTGCAGCATGCCAGGCTTCCCTGTCCTTTACTATCTCCTGGAGTTTGCTCAAACTCATGTCCACTGAGTCAGTGATGCCATCTAACCATCTCATCCTCTGTTGTCCCCTTCTCCTCCTGCCTTCAATCTTTCCCAGCATCAGGGTCTTTTCCAATGAATTGGCTCTTTGCATGAGGTGGCCAAAGTTTTGGAGTTTCAGCTTCAGCACCAGTCCTTTCAGTGAATATTCAGGACTGATTTCCTCTAGGATTGACTGGTTATATCTCCTTGCTGTCCAAGGGACCTCAAGAGTCTCCTCCAGCACCACAGTTCAAAAGCATCAACCCTTTGGCGCTCAGCTTTCTTTATAGTCCAACTCTCACATCCATATATGACTACTGGAAAAACCATAGCTTTGACTAGATGGACTTTTGCTGGCAAAGTGATGTCTCTGCTTTTTAATACACTGCCTAGGTTTGTTATAGCTTTTCTTCCAAGGAGCAAACATCTTTTAATTTCATGGCCTCAGTCACCCCAGAATCTAAGATAGTTCTGAGGCTCTGTTCGTAATCTTTAGAAGATAGTTCTCAGCGGGCTTCCCTGGTGGCTCGGAGGTTAAAGCATCTGCCTGCAATGCAGGAGACCTGGGTTTGATCCCTGGGTTGGGAAGATTCCCCTGGAGAAGGAAATGGCAACCCACTCCAGTATTCTTGCCTGGAGAATCCCATGGACGGAGGAGCCTGGTGGGCTACAGTCCACAGGGTCACAAAGAGTTGGACACGACTGAGTGACTTCACTTTCACTTTCTCAGATAAAGGGATCATATGGATACAGAAGACAGACTGGGGATTTAATGTGGTTGCTTAAGATACTTTGAAAGGTTCCAGTTCCGGGGCAGCAGCTGACAGGTGGGGCTGGATGGAGATGCCTGCAGGAGAGCTCACCTCCACTCAGTCCTCTTCCCAACCTCCTGTCCTGCTGATCCTCAGCAGGAAGGACATGGGAATTTCCCAAGTTCCTTTACTCTTTCTCTCTATAATCAATTCTGTAGCTTTGCTTCTAACACTAAAATTCCAACTCAAATTCAGGAATGCTGGTAACACAGGTCCAGGATGCAGTTTGTTGTCCACTCATGGAAAGCTGGGCTCTATCACTGGGACACCCACTTGTCCAAGAAAGTGAACTCGCCTTTAAGAAGCAAAATCCTAGAAAAACATCCCTGTCAGAGGATGTAGGAAACAAATCCCTTGGCTTCTGGTCTAATAGATTTTTATTGAGGAAGGAGAGCTGGTGCCCAAGATCAATCCAACCTCACCCAGGTCACTGCTGCTGGGGACAGGCCAGCTGGGCACACTCCCATAACACTTAAAAGTGGAGGTGTCTTCAGGGCATGGGGTATCTGGAAAAGAAACCACTTTGAAAAGTCGTATGTTAATATTAGCCAAATATGTTGGAGTCTCCAAACCACTGTCTTCTGTTGGACTTCTCATTGGAATTTGGTATTTGTATTCTCTGGCTTGCCTGGTGGCTCAGCAGTAAAGAATCTGCCTATAATACATGAGACTTGGGTTTGATCCCTGGGCCAGGAAGATCCCCTGGAGAAGGAAATGTCATCCCATTTCAGTAACTGTGTCTGGGAAATCCTGTGGACCGAGGAGCCTGGGGACTATAGTCTATGCAGGTCACAAAGAGCTGGACATGATTGAGTCACTGACACTCAGGTGTATTTTTACTTTGCTACTATGGCTGCTAAAAAATATACAAAATTATATACACACACACAGACACACACACACACATATATGACTTGCATCATTTCTATTAGACAGTGCTGATCTAATAGGTATACATAAACATATACCTGCAAACAGAATATTCATTTATAAGTTCTCCCAGAACAAAAGAACAATTGCCAAATTATCAGTATACACAGATTATGCTCTCTGATCATAACAAAAAATAAGAAGAAAGTGTCAAATATCTCTTGGGCTCACAAATTATATAACACATAGGCAATAGTATTCAAGGGACAAAATTAAAAGATATTGCAAAATTTTTATAAATGAACAAGGATGAAAATGTCAAACTCTATGGCCAATACCTAAGTGGCATTTCGTGTTTTGTGTCATTTTGAGTACATTATCATAAGCAAGACACATTGAAAACCAAAGACCCAAAGGCAAAATGAAACATACTGGGGGAAAAAAGAGAATTAGAATAAAACCAGAGTAGTCATAAAGAAGAATATAAAAAAGATAAGAAGAGAAATCAATGAAACAGCCCAGATCTCCACTGCAATCTGATTCTTTGAAAAGTGAGTGAACAAAGGTGGAAATGACATTCTATATATAAATACATATTTGAACCAGGGTAAATGGACCATGTCATAAGGGAAATTAGTGATTCTTGACTAGAGGAATCAAAGAAGGCTGACCTAGAATCAAAGAAGGGACCGTTTTCTAAGTAGATAACTATAGCACAGGTGGCCCCTCCTATCTGGGGGACCTGCCCACACCCCACGGTGCAGGGGGAACACCAGTGTGTGCTGTGGAGCCAGAACACGGATGGGAGATGGTGGGAAAATAACAGAATAAATCAAGAGAAGAGCCCTGGGTGGACATGCCACGCCATGTTGTTGTTGTTTGGTTACTAAGTCGTGTTCGACTCTGCGACCCCATGAACTGCAGCACACTAGGCTCCCCTGTCCTTCACCATCTCCCCAAGCTTGCTCAAATTCACTTCCATTGAGTCAATGATGCCATCCCAACCATCTTATCCTTTGTCACTCCTTTCCCTTCCTGCGTTCAATGTTTCCCAGCATCAGGGTCTTTTCCAATGGGTTGGCTCTTCACATCAGGTGGCCAAATTATTGGAGCTTCAGCTTCAGCATCAGTCCTACCAATGAATATTCAGGACTGATTTCCTTTAGGATTGAGTGGATTAATCTCCTTTCTGTTCAAGGGACTCTCGAGAGTCTCCTCTGGCACCACAGTAGGAAAGCATCAGTTCTTTGGTGCTCAGCCTTCTTTATGGTCCAACTCTCACATTTATACATGACTATTGAAAAAACAATAGTTTTGACTATACAGACCTTTGTCAGCAAAATGATGTCTCTGCTTTTTAATACACTGTTTAGGTGTGTCATAGCTTTCCTTCCAAGGAGCAAGTGTCCTTTAATTTCATGGCTGCAGTCACCATCTGCAGTGATTTTTGAGCCCAAGAAAATTCTAATTTTTTGCATTTAAAGAGATATAGAAGGTTATTTTAAGTGTTATAAAAAATTTGGGATGACCTCCCAAGCTGATGCTTTTCTCTTTTCTTGAATTCCAAACATACAATAACACAAAATGTAACACCCCACTTCTCACTGGTTTCTCCCATTTGAAGTTTCTAAATGGAAAGTTCTTTAGAATGAAATATCTTTCATTTCCTCAAGTGCATCCTCAGAACTTGGTTGCTCACCAGAAGCTACTGCTTAATCCTGACAACACCTGACACTACAGAGAGACACTGGGATCTAGGGTACGTGTGTGTGTGTGTGTGTGTGTGTGTGTGAAGACAGAGAGAGAGAGAGGGAGAGAGAGGGAAGAAGGTAAAATCAACTTTCTTGGTTCCTTCTTTGCTTCTATAGATGTAGTCAAAAAGATTAATTTTAAAGCTTATCTACTGGGCACAAATTCTCAATTGTATATAGCTGGAAATGATCAGTTTGGGTAGAGGAAGCTGCCTCAGGTAAATATAGCACTTAGCAAGGTAGGATAGCCACACACCATCTACAAGAGAAGACACCATCTGAGCTGCCAGAAACACCTAATCAGTCAAGGCATCACTTTTCATAACGTACCCAGATAATGCCCACAACTGGCTCTGCTCTGGGCCTGTGAGCACAGACCCTGGCCCAGCCCCCTCTGCATCAGCCTCTCGCCCTCTGCCTTTGTCTGCAAACAGGGGAGAGGAGCTTCAGGTTGGAGGCCTCGCAGCAGCTGAGCAGGCCAGGTGTGCGTCCATTGGCTGCAGGACCAGGCTGAGTCCGATTTTCTTTTGTACATAAAGATAAGAAGCCAAGGGCCCCCTTTCGAAAGCAAACACGTTGAATTTGAACCACCACCTCCCATGATTCACCGGATGGAATTTACAACAGTGTTTACCCTTTTCCACAAAAGTAGTGAATGGATCAGTCTTAATCTGAAATAAAAATCCACAGCAGATGCATTTTGAAGCCCCACGGGGGAGATTTTCCTGCAAAGACCCCCATGACTCCAGATCGTTCACTCAGAAGTCAGGGGAAAGAGTGGCCCAGATCTTCTGGGGAGAAGCAACTCCAAGGACGAACCAAACAAGTCTTTGCATGTGCCAAGTTCTGCAGGGCCCCCTCTTAACAGCGGGAATTCAGACAAAACTTCAGGAATGCTTTGCTGGGCAGCTGTGGTGCATTCAAAGCAGAGAAAGGGCCTTAATCTTTGCAAAACCAACAAAGATAAGCAAGAGCTTTAGCCCGGTTGAAATTAGCCAACTTGCTGCTACACAATGTCCTTGTGACCATTATCCAGGCTCTGACCGCGGAATGGCACCACTCAAGTATGCTGGCAATGTTTAACGAGCCATCTGTCTTGTACCTGTTCCACAGAGCAGCAGCCTTTGTTGGAACCCTGGCCCCGTCCAACATGTCCACTGGCTGCTCACTGGACGGGGACCCTCGGCTCTTTCCTCTCTCATGTGACTTTCACACCTCGCTCCGTGATGTACTGTGGTTGCTGCCCGAGGACATTTGAAAGGGGCATATGGGTTTTGTATTTGTCCATCGATCATTTGCATGGCTCCATGTGTATAATTACTTTACTCATTTATTTGATTTTTTTCCCCCCAATTTTTCTTCTTTTAGGGGAATTCCAATATTCACTTCAATGTCACTAACTGCTGATTTTCTTTTCATTCTTGTCCTTGAAATTAGAAGCCCCCTCCCCTCAGATATATTTTTTTATATGTATGGAAAAGATCTTCTGCTTAAATATCACAGTTTCAGGAGTTTGCAGGTTATGTTATTGAAGACTTGGGTTCAACCACTTGAACTTGATGTTTTCTGAGGTCTGTAATAGTCACATCTAGGCATTGTCACGTGACTCAATAGATCGATTTCCTTGCACAACTGCCCACGTTGGGGTAGAGATATGAGACAATAACAAAATCAATTCACGGATTTTGTTTAAAAAAAAAAGTGTGCTTTATCAAAATTCTCTGATTTCAAAATTTCAATGTGAATTCAAAATTCACATTGATTTCTCCTGCTCTGCCTTCCTTGCTCAGAAGTAACATGTCCTCATCTTTGTCTTATAGGCATCATGATGTTGCTGGAATGATGGTTGTCTCGGGCATGTCTTCATGTTGGCAACCTCAGAGACCTGAGGCTTTGACCCCGTCACCACCCAGCTGTGTTATCTTTGGGTCTCACTTAGACTCTTATCTATCCAAGGGACTGGATTTGATTAGAGGCAAACAGGAAGTTAGATGCGTGCGAGGGCTCCCAAGAGCATCAAGTATAAAGTGGAAAACACTCTGTGTTTGGAGAATCTCACATATATGTGTCCACACTGGTGCCCAGGCACCAGAGCCTCTGGGTGACCGTCCAGCCTCATGTCATCCTCATGGGGTCACCCCAAACAAATCCTGTCTTCAGGGCAGACAGACCCACTGGAAGGAATTTAGATACCCACAGTGTCTTTCCAGAGCAACAAAACAGACACCTTAAAAATGGCTGCACAAAGAACTTTATCCTTAAATCTAAATTTTCATGGGATCCAAGAAGAAGAGCAGGATAGAGGGTGAGGAACCTCTTCAGACTTGACCTCTCAAAATTTAAAGGCAAAGGGAAACAATAGGGGGCAATTTTCAGAGATGGGTGGTCACCACTGGGAGCTTGAGTAAGAATTCCTTCGTTTTTTTTTTTTTTTTTTTTTTAAGACTGTGCCTTGTGGCATGCAGGATCTTAGTTTCCTGACCAGGGATCAAACCCATGCCCCTTGCACTGGAAGGTGGATTCTTAACCACTGGACTACCAGTGAAGTGGAATTCACTCAGTTGTGTTCAACTCTTTGCCACCCCACGGACTATACAGTCCATGGTATTCTCCAGGACAGAGTACTGGAGTGGGTAGCCTTTACCTTCTCCAGGGGATCTTCCCAATCCAGAGACTGAATCCAGGTCTCCCACATTGCAGGCAGATTCTTTACCAGCTAGTCACGAGGGAAGCCCAAGAATATTGGAGTGGGTAGCCTATCCCTTCTCCAGGAAATCTTTCTGATCCAGGAATTGAACTGGGGTCTCCTGCATTGCAGGCGGATTCTCAGAACTACGAGAAGTCCTCTTCTTTGCATTCTTAATTTCATCCTTCAGTTTCAATTTTGATTACATTATGTGTTTTGTAACATCATCTAATATTTAATGCCTATTGTATTAACATGTTGTCTCCTAATATGTGTATTGTTCATTTAATAAATATATATTTACTCATTAGATAATCATTTATACATGCACATACATGTGTGTGTGTATATATATATAAAACTTAATCATAAATGCATCCATTTATCTGACATCCAGGCTATTCCCACCTTTTGCTCATGGTGAATGATGCTGCTATGACACGTGTGTACATGTGTCTAAGTCCCTGCTTTCAGTTCCTTGGGCACATACCTTGCAGTGAAATTTCAGAGCTACAGGACAATTCTACAGAAATTTTTTGAGGAACTCACCCCCACAGAAACTACACAATTTTACTTTCCCACCAGCCACACAGGTACCAGAGTTCCCGTTCCTCCACATCCTTGCCAAAACTCAGTTTCCTTTTTCTAAACAAAGCTCACCCTCTGAGTGGGCAGGAAGTGGGACTGCCCATTCGCAATTCCAGGAGTCTTCTTGGTCTGCACTTCCTTGGGGATGAACTTCAAGGACACAGGTGTGGGTGAGCTCCTCCACCATTGTCAGGAAGGCTCTGGGGCCCTTCTCTCCTAGCATCTCCCAAAGCCCCCATATTGGTGTAAGGATTGATGCCTCTAAGAGGTACCCCTTCCTAAAGGACATCATTGCCACCAGGAAAGAGAGCAGCTTGTATCCGACAGTGTGAGTCATAGAAAACAGGAGGGTGAGATCCTGGAGTCCAGGGTATGGAAGCCAGAATTGAAAGAGATGGACGACTCCCTGTTGGGCCAGAGTCCAGAGCCTTACCTGACCCAGAGGTGACAGTAGTATGTCCCAGGCAGAGGAGAGTATCCTGAGGCAAGGGCAGCTAGGAAGGCACGGATGTCTTGGGTACGGGGAGCAAGTGGCTCAGGACGGGGAGAGTCAGAATCCTCTCCTCACCTCAATACACAGGCAGTGGCACAAAAAACAAATCTGAGAGAAAGCAGCCCCCACCTGTGAGCCTGAGGCTTTCTTTCCTCTGTCCCTTCTTTGAAGGGTATTTTTTCAACTTGGCCACGTGTTCAAATCATCTAGGAGTTCTGAAGATCCCTGGGGCACTGGCCAATGAGATCGCACATGCTGTACGTGGGACCCAGCATCCGTCTTTGAACATCCCCAAGGAGATTCAAGTGGGCGGTCAAGGATGAGAGAAGTAGAAGTTTAGTTTTAAAATGATAGGTTTAAAAACTAGACTTCATTAGATTTTTTTGTTTTTATTGTTAAAGAAATACGGTCACACTGTAGAAGTTCAGATGGAATAAAGATATCGAGAGGTCTTGTGGCCTGAAGGCAGCTGTAGACAGCCCAACCCATGCCCAATGGGGGGCTTCTTTCCTGAGAGGGTGGACAGAAGGAGGGCTGGCTTCCAGGGCAGGGCTGTGCCACTGAGAACACCCAGCATATGATATATTCTCTGTGTCCCCAGCACTGTGGCAGGCATGGTGAGGTCTGCACTCAATAAACGTTTGTAGAATCAGTGAATGGGAGCAGGAAGGCATGAATTCATGAAAAGCAGCCCAAGACACGGTCCCTGCCCTCTAGGAACTTACAAAGGGGCCGTTGAATAGGCATTACAATGACAATAATCGGATGGTGATAATAGTTCCTGCATCAGTGGCTCTGTATGTCTGTGCACGCAGCCTGGCAGCCAGGGAAACCAGGGAGGGTTTTTGAAAACTCTGTTTGGTAGCTACGGCCTCTCTTATCTTTATTAATGCCCGGCAAAGCACAAACAGACACATTGCCCCCCTTCTTGATAAAACAGGTAAACAGGAGCAGAGCAAAAACTGAGGAGACAGGTTGCCAGTGATACCCAGAGCCCACGTGGGTGGTCACAGAAAAGCCAAAAAGAGTGGAGAAAACCCTGCCTCTAAGATATGAAGTTATTCTGATGATGGCTTGAGTCTTTGCTTGTTTGACATAAGTTTCCCAAGCTCTCCAGCCTCCACATACATTAAGTTGATCAGCCACAAGCTCTTTGTCACTTACAGCTTCTTCTTCTGGTCATGATGATGGAGAGAACAGGACAGGGGAGAGCTGGGGGCTTGTCTCGTTTGATTGTCAACACCCTGTGCAACTTTAGTAATGTTCTATATCTTTGACCTGCAACACAGACAGCAGGTTCTGTCCTGCTTCTCTTGCCTGATGGTTGGACAAAATTCAGGAGCATTGAATTACTGACCTAAAGGCACCTTTTCATCCTTAGGTGTTTTCCGCTTCCATCACGTAAAGGGCTGGGAGGCCGAAGGACCCTCAGTCACAGAGCAGCCCACAGGCCAGGTGTACTGACTTTGTCTGGGCTGTGGTCCCAACCCTCTGCTGCCTCTCACAAGCTGTGGGAAGCAGGCAGCTGCCAGTAGACTGTAGGTACTAGACATGTACAAGGATCTCAGACAGCCATTTACACCTGCAGCTTTGTTAGTCACTGCACCATTTTAATTCCTCCTCTTATTTCCCTCTGTCAGTCCCAGGCAACCTCCCCTCCTGTTCAAAGAGAAAATCCTTTTTCTCCTTCCTTCCTTTCCGCCCTCCCTCCGACTCTCTCTCCTTCCTTACTCCTTCCCTCCAAACTTCCTTAATTTCTTTTTTTTTTCTTTCTTCTGCTTTCCTTCCTTCCTCCTTTCTTGTCTTCCTTTCCTTTCTTTTCTTTTACTTTTTTTATCCAGGTCAAAATGTGTTTGGGTGACCTTAGGTAGGTGACAAGCAGGTGAGGACACTGACTCCCACTTGTTGGCCAAGATTCCTCATCTATGTGCTCTGAGCCTGCAGGGTGCCTGACCCCACAATGGCTCATGGGTACTGTGTGGGTACTGCCTGGCCACTTATCTTCAAGCCATTTGAAAGGTTGGTATCTCAGTTAGCCTTTACCACTTGAAAAAATTATTTTATTTTGTGTTACTATATTATGTATTTTTGGTTAGCCTGCTACAGAAAAGTACCCCGTGTACTTTTATTTCAGAAGTGAATTTGAAAACCCAGCTTATTTCTGAGCTTCTTAGGGGTGAGAAGCAGTCAGTTCAAACAAAAGTCTTACTGGGTTTCCCAGGTGGTGCAAGTAGTAAAGAATCTGCCTGCCAATGCAGGAGATGCAAGAGACCTGGATTCAATCCCTTGGTAGGGAAGATTCCCTGGAGGAGGAAATGGCAACTGACTCCAGTATTCTTGCCTGGAGAATACCCATGGAGAGAGGAGCCTGGTGGGCTACAGTCTATGGGGTTGTAAAGGGTTGGACACAACTGCAGTGACTTAGCCTGCTTGTTACCTCTGTGGGGCCAAAGATACCCATGTGGACACCTGGCGACCCAGACTCTGGAGATCCAGCCCAATGGCCTGGCCAGAGTTTGGTTTTGAGAGGTGGGGAGTGTGACGCAGGGGTGACTGTGCTCTGCTTGGGCAGCTGGTAGGGCAGCAACAGGTGACGCACCACCCTGTGTGTCCTCAGCCTCCCTGAGTCCAGCGCCTCTAGGCTGAGATCTCCCCGGCCTTGGCTGCTGGCCTGCAGGCCTACTGCTCCCTTGGTTCTGATCCCCACCTGTTTCTCCAGGTGGGAGCTGCTTCACCAACCATCAAGGAGCTTTGGACAAATGGATTCTGGACTTTAGCCCATCCTTTCCCAGCTGCTTTGTGAAAAGCTGACCATTTTCTGGCACTGGCAGAGGGACAGGAGAGGGTATACATAGCCAGACTTGATGTAGCATTATCTTCTGGGGTCATTTCAGAGATTTTCCATGGGTTACTTTGAGCCCTACCTGTGACCTGCAAATCCCTGCTTTAAGAATTCCCAAGCTGCAGCTCTACTGTGTTCAGAACAGAAATGAGACAAGGTCTGGATTCTGACTGGTGGCTCACTGAGATACCAGTCTTTCAAATGGCTTGTAGATAAGTGGCCAGGCCTCTACAGTACCCATGAGCCACTGTGGGGTCAGGCATCCTGCAGGCTCAGAGCCCACAGATCGGGAATCTTGGCCAGCAAGTGGGAGTCAGTGTCCTCACCAGAAGCCCCAGAAGAATCGCCAGGGTATTCAACACTAAGTGTTGCCTGGGCAGTGAGCAAGTTCAACCTCCTCACTGGAAATTATGAGAAACTTTTCAGTCTGTTTAAAGGATGTGGTTTAGTTCTGCCTAGAATGTAACATGCAAGTGACCCCTGCTCTACTGGGTGAGCACACACATGTAGACATGCACACAGAAGACATGTATAGACTGTGAACACACCGATATGAACAAGGTAAGAAGAGGACACTGGACTCCTAGACATCAGACCAGCCAATCAGAAGAGGCTCCCCAGGCACCAAGATGTTTCTAGAATTCCCTATTTAATTAAAAACAACAGGCTATGTGGGGTGTGGGGAGGTGATATCAAACATTTGTTTCCTATCATTTGTGATTCTGTGAGAGGTTAGCAAAAAGGGCCATTTTGTCCCGTAGGCCCTCCTGTCTTGGCAAAGATGATTTGCATTTGTCCTGAGTGGCCAAGGGAGCTGGGCTTCCGGAGACCTGACAGTGGGCTTTTATATTGTCGATTACTCAGATTTCTTCCCTCTTCATCCAAGCTGAGTTCTGGACCATCCCTGGCCCCTCAGGACCCTGACTCAGGCCAACGTTCCTGTGTTGCCTCACCTCTGCAACCTCTCTCTGTAGCTGGGGCACCTAGCCCCTCTGCTCTGCCAGACCCCCTCAGGGAGAGAAGCTCCATCAATTTGTGAGGACTGGACCTCTACCAACTAGCTAGTTCCAAAGAGGAATGACACTTGGAGCCTCAAGATTTTCAGGTATCTCAATTTAATGCTTTAAAAACTCAAGGATGAAGTAGTGATGGTATTACATTTGAACAAATTTGGCCTCCCAAAGCAGGCCTAATCACATAAAAGATGCCCATGGCCGGTGTCCAGAGCCTCGCGTTCCCAGGACCAAGCCTGCCATCCTCATTGGACCTGTGAGCCTCTCACCAAGTGACCCCTGTCTTCTAAATCCATCTCATCTCCTTTCACTCTTCTGAATGCGAAGGGGAAGGCAAACTCTTGTTGCCTCAAGACATCCCTCTTCATTTCTGTGCCTCCTCTGGTGTCACCCCCAGGCCAGGGCCCCTTCCCTGGTTCAGAGCCCTGTTTGAGCCCCACCTGGCCTCAGCATCACTCACACGTGTCATGTGGGGTGGCTTGCAGCCCAGTCCCATCAGCCACTTTTTGGGTTTCTTTGTGTCCCCTGCATCATACCTAGCAGATAAAAATGTCAATGGTTAAATTCAAAATGGAAATTTCAAAGGCTGCCTTAGTTTCCTGAAAGCTCTGAGTAGATTTCCTCACTCAGCCCCACCCCCATCCACCATGTAACAAAGGAATAGAATGACTTCTTTGTTCTTCTGGGACAAACTTTTTTAAAAAAATCTTGCTCAGCCTGCCCCTATAAAAGGCTTATCTCCAGGGCTGGTAGGAGACATTTTAATTCCTTCCTGTTTGCTGATCTTTCTCCTCAAGGCCCCTCAGCTCAGGCCCCACCCCGTGCCCCAGGTAAGGTCACCCAGGAGTGCTGGAGTCCATCTGTCACCTGACACACTCTCTTTATAGCCACTACAGGCTGGGCACTGGCCACCAGACCATGGGCATTACTTCTGGAACACTTCAAGAGGGTCCACTGTCTCGTCTCACAACCTGCCTCCTTGTCTTATAGGGAGGTGTCCTCTGGCTCATTTGATTTTGTAATTTCTCTTTCTTCATTTCCCATCGGCCTTCTCTTTTCCCAGCCCTTTATGTTAGGAGTGAATTTAGGTAATTCTCATTTTAGAATTTTGCCACACCTTTGGATATTTATGGAGCCCCTCAGGTGTCAGGAATCATTACTCTCTTCTGGGAATGTTCCTGATTTAGGCTTTAGCCCTCAGTTCTATTTTGTTCTGATGGATCACCCCAAAGGTTTCAGAAAGTAAGGTGCTGAAAAATGTGTCTGCTGGTCTTGTGAGGGGATTCCTGTATTTTGTAAAATGCAGTGATGAATCACTCATGACAGAGCTTTCTGTTATAAAAATGCTGCAGTGGAATAAATTTTCTTTTTCACTCAGGGTATCTCATGATTTTCTTTACTCGTCCTGTCTTGTGGTTCTGGGAAGCCTTGGGGATGTTGTGTGGACAGGAAGCAAGGCTACAGTGGATGTTAAAGGAGAAGATTGGACTTCTCATGCTTCTGGGAGCAGCTGGAGAAGTGAAGATTTGGAAGGGAGCTTGGACAATCAGAGATGCTTTAACCAGTCAATCTGAAAAGACAAGCACAACCTATCACTGAAGAGTGATTGTGATGGAGGAGTTCCAGAAGAGATCTAGGGGAAGCTGTTTCTCTGTGTCACCTCCGCTCTGGATATCCAATCTGGTTCTTGGTCAGCAGGGCTGAGCATCTGGAAGATGCCCTGGACAAAGGCACAGAACCAAGACAAGCTGAGCCTCGTCAGGTAGTTCTGTCTGTTGTCATGCCTGTTTTATCCAACCCCTTGGTGATGGCCACTGCTTTGCTTCTGCAGCTCTAACCTTGTGCGCATGTCCGTTTGGGCCAACTCTAACCCAGAACAATGTAGGGGAAGGCATTCTGGAGATAATTATCAGGTAAACTGAGCCCAGGCAGAGAAGAGGGCCTTTGCTGACAGGAGCCAGTGGAGAAGTCAAGAGCGTGGAGAAGGGCACCAACAAGTTAGTATGGAGATGGGGGTTCGCTGGTCTGAGGCAGTGGAGCAAAGCCAAGACCATGGGTCTTGACATGACATGTCTCCCCCTTTGGTGAGTGGAGCTCATGGAGGGCTATGGTTCAGGCTGACAGCTGGAAGGCAAGTGTCGAGTGTTGACTGCTAGTAGTTTCTATTGTGAGACAGATCAATAGAAATAGATCCTTGGGGGAGGGTGACTCCAAGAGGACCCCCTGGGAATGTCAGATCCCCTAAGTATCCCATCCCCACTTGCCCCACTCTGTGCCCTTGGTTTTCACACCTGAACCCTAAGCACCTGCCTCCCAACTTGGGAAGATTAATCAAGATGCAGAGGTGGTGTTAGTGGTTTTGGTCATAATTATACCTCTTATTTTGGAGGCACTTAAAGAGACAGATCTATAACTTTCCCAAGACACTGTCCACTGACAAAGCTGGAACTCAAACCCACAGGTCCTTATTCAAAGTCCAAGGCTCTGTCCATTTCACCAGGTCCAAGTGTGACAGAAATTGTCACGTTCTGTCTGCTGCTTCCCTAAACAGAAGAGTCACTCCAGTTTTCCAGCAGGGTTTAAAACTGGTTTTCTGGTGTTGAGAATGTATTACTCGATTTTATCCATATTTTTCTTTTCATGCACTTTGCAAATAGACCAATGACAGTACCCTGGTGAGAAAAAGAAAGCTTCCTTGGGCTGAATGAGATGTCAAGTCCAAGCCTATAGCTCAGCCTCCAGGGCTGACTGAGCCTAAGAAGAGAGGGTCAAGGCCCAGGTCACTACTCCAGAGCTTGTCCACAGTGCAGGCGAAAATGGCGGCCATTTCAAAGTTGACGTAAAAACTATGGCTTTGGGCGTCTCAACATCATCTTCACACACCTCCCTGGCCTCTTTACACTCCTCCTTCCCTGAAATTTTCCCTGTCTGGGTATCCTGGGCCCTCTTGCTTTACTGACGTCTCTGATCACAGAGGAAACACTTTCACACCAAGGTCATAGAGACAGGCAGAATTTGGGTGCTTAGAAAAGATAGCTGTAGGTATAGAGGTTATAGGACATATATCTGTTATATAGGACAGAGAGGTTACATTCAGGTGATTCAAGTTTCCTCAAATTTCCCTCTGGTTTCTTCAATGGCAAGAATGACTCTTCCAGGCACCAGGGCCATGGTGAGGTGGGGAAGGCAGAGGCCACCCCAAGCTGGGTGAGCTGGGGCTTCACCAAGTCCCTGTTGAGCTGCAGGAGGCTGCAGAACTTGGTCCAAAGATGCATCTTCAGCTTGACTTTCTCTGGCATCCTCCTGGGGAAACTTTTGACAAGTGAAGAGGCCAGAGATGGCGCGCCCAGGAGGGGATGATGGCGTCTGAGGACAGCTCTAAATGAAGCAGTTATTTGCAGAGGAAAGGTGTTCATAGTTCATAATTTATGTCCATAGTAACACGTGGTCAACTGGACAGCTGTTTCTGGGTCCTTGATACTAAAAAAGGGAAAGAAAAAAGCTTTGCCTGTGAAAACAGCATGAGCAAAACATCTGCTGAGCATGCAGAGGGCCCGCAGGGTGGGGAACAAGTAGGTCTGCAAACAAGGATGGAGCAGGTGGCCCCAGGCAGCCTGGAAACTTGGGGTCCCTCCTCACCACCCACGTTCCAAGTGAGGACAGAGGCCACATGGGAAAGGCAGCTGCCACCATCAAGAGGGCGAGAGGCCCATCAATGAGCCAGTGCAGCACCAGGCCCTCTTGCTGAAGATGAATGAGGCTGCCAAGCATCACCTGGGCCTTCCGGCCGCTGAGGGCCCCTGTGGAAGATGAGTGGCCGGGGCCTCCCCGGCAGGCAGGTGTTCTCTAGAAACTCCCAGCATTTCACTGCCAAGGCCACCTGCCTGCAAAACCATGACTCTTGCCAGCAAGGATCTGAGGCTTCAACTCCACTCGTGTGCCTGGCGGCTGCTTGTCCCCTTTGATATAGAGGAACTTCCATCACTTGGTGCCTGGGATGCTCCCTCAACTGATCAAAGACGGACCTCTCTTCTGCAGAAGAGATCAGAAGGACAACTATCACAGTTTCTGATGTTTGGGGAGATTTTCATTTTCCAAAACACATTCATGCTTTCACTCCATTCCACGGAGCCCCCCAGCCCCGCTCTTGGGCAGCTGTCATGAGCCCCACTGACCATGGGAGAAGTTGAGGGTCAGAGTTGTACAGTGAACTCATGAGAGAGCCCAGGAGGTCTGGCCCCTGGCAGACTCCCATCCTCCAGTGTGCTGTCTACGGGACTCTGAGCCCTATTCAGCTCTGTGAGTCCCCATCTCCTGGGCTGTCTGGTGGAGGTGATAATCACCTACTTCATAGAATTTTTGTGAGCTCTAAGAATTAATTGTAAAGCTTGTAGAGTTGTTCTTAGCACCAGTAAGAGCCCAGTAAATATTAACGGTTTTTACTGTCCATGTCCCTTTCACCCTTTTCTGTCAAGCTTTCCAAAGGTCTCCACTGTGAACCCACCAACCCTACTCACCTTTGTAAACCTGTGTCTAAGGCAATAGCAGCTCTGCTTCATGTGCTGCAGCGTTTGGAGGTTTCCACAACCAACAGCATCTCCTTCATGACACTAGACCTAGAAACTTTGTGCCTCCCACCCCTGTTCTCCTGGATCCTCCCTTGTCCATAGTGAATGCACTTAGGGACATGTGTTTCCACCAACGCCTTGTGGGTAAAACGAGACATCTTAAGGCCATTTACTAAAGCCTAGTCTATAGAATGAGCCTGAATCTTGCAATAGGTTTCAGAGCAATGATGTCTTTGCTTGAGCTGCCATAACAAAATGCCAGAGACTTGGTAGTTTGGACATCAGACAGGTATTTCTCACAGTTCTGGAGGCTCGAAAGTGCAAGATCAAGGTGTTGGCAGGTTCTGTGTCTGAATGCTATCTTCCTGGCTTTCAGTATTCTCATGTGGGAGAGAAGCAGAGAGAGAAGGAGAGAGAGAAAGCAAGGTTTCTGATCTCTTCTTACACAGACACTAATCCCATCATGGGGACCCCATCCTCATGACCTCATCTAAACCTAATTATTTCCCCAAGTGAAAGTCGCTCAGTTTGCCTGACTCCTTGTGACCCTATGAACTGTAGCCCACCAGGCTCCTCCTTCCATGAAATTATCCAGGCCAGAATACTGGAGTGGGTAGCCATTCCCTTCGCCAGAGGATCTTCCCAACCCAGGGATCAAACCCAGGTCTTCCGCATTGCAGGCAGATTCTTTACTGTCTGAACCACCAGAAAACCCTCCTTCTAAATACCATCATCTTGGGGATTAGGGCACCAACTGGTGAGTTTTAGGAGAGCATGAATACTCAGTTCATAAGTAAGAATTATCTTCATCTAAAACACAGAACATAGCCCATGTGTTTGCTCCATGAGGTGTTCTTATCACTGGAGATGGAAAAACACACTCTGGCCGAGTGTAGAGATGACAGAAGACCCTCCTTGTTCATGCTGGGCTCTCAATGACCTAGCTGGAGGGAGTGACTCAACATCTTCTAAACAGATGCATCATTTGGTTCTGGTCCACACCAAGCAATCACATACTTCTGAAGTGTTCATGACATTCTCCCCTCACTCGTGTAAAAGCCTTCAAGAGTCTCATGCAGAAGCAAAGGGTTTTTCCATCATGGCTTGGGGATTGTGATGACCAAGCAGGTGGGTAGGTTCAGTAATCAGTTGAGTTCAGTCGCTTAGTCATGTCCAATTCTTTGCGACCCCATAAACCGCAGCACGCCAGGCCTCTCTGTCCATCACCAACTCCTGGAGTCCACCCAAACCCATGTCCATTGAGTTGGTGATGCCATTCAACCATCTCATCCTCTGTCATCCTCTTCTCCTCCTGCCCTCAATCTTTCCCAACATCAGGGTCTTTTCAAATGAGTCAACTCTTCGCATCAGGTGGCCAAAGTATTGGAGTTTCAGCTTCAACATCAGTCCTTCCAATAAACACCCAGGACTGGTTTCCTTTAGGATGGACTGGTTGGATCTCCTTGCAGTCCAAGGGACTCTCAAGAGTCTTCTCCAACACCATAGTTCAAAACCATCAATTCTTCAGCCCTCAGCTTTCTTTATAGGACAACTCTCACATCCATACATGACCACTGGAAAAACCATAGCCTTGACTAGACAGACCTTTGTTGACAAAATAATGTCTCTGCTTTTTAACATGCTGTCTAGGTTGGTCATAACTTCCCTTCTAAGGAATAAGCGTCTTTTAATTTCATGGCTGCAATCACCATCTGTACAGCAGAGGTGTAGACTTATTTTTAATGACTCCCCCCCCACCACCCTAGGATTATATAATGAATGTTTTCAAATGCAAAGAAGGGTTAAGGCTCCGTGCTTCCACTGCAGGGAGCATGGGTTTGATCCCTCATCAGGGAACTAAGATCCCATGTGCCACCCTATGTAGCCAAAAAAAAAAAAAAAATTCAAATGCAAAGAGTTGGAATGAGCTTTTCTGTGAATACCCACATGCCCACCACACAGATCCCACAACCATTGACTTTCCCTTTTCTCCTCCTACATGCCCTCCTTACCCACCATTGTTCTTGATGCATTTCAAAGTAAGTTGTACACATCCATACATTTCACCCCTATACACATTAGCACGCATTTTATTGTGACTAGAGTTCACTATTCTTTTGAAGTTTTTTAAGATAAAAGTTTAACCTGTGGTGGGAGGCACTAACCTTGCATTTACCATACGCTGAATTTGGCTAAATGCAGACATCTGTGTGAGCCAAGTCCCTGACAAGATGGAACAGTTCTAGCAACCCAGAGGGTTCTCTCCTGCCTCATCCCAGTCTACCTTTTTGTGCCTCATTTCCCAAGGCCATCACTATTAAGTTTTGACCAGAGCTTAGTTTTTTTCTGCTTTAGAACTTTATGTAGTTGGAATCACACAACATGTAGTCTTTCAAGCCAGATTTCTTTCATGCAGTTTAATGTCTGTGGGTCATTCATATTCCTACATGTGTCAACAGTTCCTTCTTCCTCATTGCTGTATAGTATCCCATGGCTTAGATTTACCATGTTTATTGCTTCATTTGCTGGTGGACAACATAGGCTATCCCAGTCTGCTGTTATGAACAGGTTAGTGGTTTTAGGTTTATCTTAATGTTCCTAAGAGAAGACTCTGGAGAAGACTTGAGAGTCCCTTGGATAGCAAGGAGATCAAACCAATCCTAAAGGAAATCAACACTGAATATTCATCAGAAGGACTGACACTGAAGATGAAGTTCCAATATTTTGGCCACCTGATGTGAAGAGCCAGCTCATTGGAAAAGACCCTGATTATGGGAAAAATTGAAGGCAGGAGGAGAAGGAGATGACAGAAGATGAGGTGGCTGAATGGGATCACTGATTCAATGGACAGGAACTTGGGCAAACTCTGGGAGATGGTGAGGGACAGAGGGGCTTGGCATGCTGTAGTCCTTGGGGTTGCAAACAGCCAGACACAACTTAGCGACTGAACAACAACATAAGCATCCTAATGGTTGATAAACACCCACCAAACCCCACCACAGTTTACACTTTCAAATCTTGTTGTGGCATGAAATGATTCAAAATGTATGTTTTGTGTTTGAAACATTGCTCTGGGGATGAAGTGAGATCGGGAATAAGAAATTATCCTCCACTTGACTATTGAGGGAGAAAATGAGTGCCCCTAAGAAGTCCTGCAAAAAAGGGCACATAAGTATGCTTCCTTTGTGCTTTTTTTGTTTTTAATAACTAGGGAAAATGAAGTCTTACTTGTTACCTGATTTCTTAAATAATTTTATTAATTTGTTTTTTGCTATACTGACTCTTCATTTCTGCGTGGGCTTTTCTCTAGTTGGGGAGAGCAGAGGCTACTCCATTTGCGGTGCGTGGGCTTCTCATTGCAGTGACTTCTCTTCAGAGCATGGGTTCTAGAGCATGGGCATAATATTTGCAGTCCACTGGCTTAGTTGCTCCACTGCATGTGGGATCTTCCTAGACCAGGGATTGAACTTGTGTTTCCTGCATTGGCAGGCAGGTTAGATTCTTTATCACTGAGCCACCAGGGAAGCCTTAGCTGATTTTTTTTTGGCAATAAGAATAAAATATCAGATGATTTTCCAAAATCACGAGTGGAGATCTGAACGCTGCCAGGTCCCTCTGCTATGGGGGTCCATACTTAAGTCCACAGACAAGGCAGACTCCACTGTGCTAGATCAGGGGAGGCATCACAGGGAGTCCTTCCAGGGCAGACCTTATCTGCAGCTTGTGTCCCTGCCCAAGCATCTCCCACTCAGTGTCTCAGCATGGAGGGGCAGGCCACTCCTTGTACCCAGTAGGAACTACCTGTAAGGCCTACCCTTGGGGACAGCTAAGGTTTTGAGGTGATCTCTTTGCCCAAGTGTGGCGCTCGCTCCCTAATAAACATCCTGCTAGTTTCCAGCTCAGTGTCTGCTTCCCAAGGAACCCAACCTGAGATGTCTTTGTAGCCAAATTTATCCCTGACAATCCCATCAGAAGAGGTCTCCCTGCAGACTGACATTGTTCCTTTCAGTGGTTGCAAGGGGCCAGGCTTTGGGATAGATAAGGGGTCTTCAGCTGACCTGGAGCACAGGGAGATACATCGGTTTGCCTTTCGAGGCCACTGTGTATTCAGGATGGCTTTCCAAAACCCAGTGTAAGATAAGTACATCCCAAAGGTACACAGACTTGGGGGTGGGGGCAGGAAAATGCAGGTTCCCCCCCAACTTGCAGAGAGTGCGATCTTGGGGGTAGAAGGGGGGGGCAGTGCTGCAGTCTTGACCTCGTCTCCCTCCTCACTGCCCTAATTACACACCTGAATCTGCTTAATTCCACGCTGCTCCAGGAGCAGAAAGACTTTTTTTTTTACTCTCCTTCTCTTGTGCTCAAGATCAGTCCAGAGAGGACACAGGGAAGAAAATATTCTCCTGGAACAGACTGCCAGCCTTTCAAACACCTTCAGGCTGTTAGATTCTGATGTGGGGCAACCCAAACACCTGTTTCCTAGGATTTCATGTTTCCCGTGGGTTTTGATTCACTCAGTTTTTAATGGGAATGTTTATAGGACCAGGATAATTTCTCGTTCTGCAAAGCTGTTAGTAATGTGATATTGATGCAGAAACTCCAATCCTTTGGCCACCTGATGAGAAGAGCCAACTTATTGGCAAAGACTCTGATTCTGGGACAGATTGAAGGCAGGAGGAAAAGGGGACAATAGAAGGTGAGATGGTTGGGTGGTATCACCGACTCAATGGACATGAGTTTGAGCAAACGCCAGGAGATAGTGAAGGATGAGGAAACATGGCGTGCTGCAGTCCGTGGGGATCATAAAGAGTCAGATACGACTGAGTGATTGAACAATTGTAACTTTGAATATCACTGAAAACAGGAATACACAGGGAAGAGTATATAAAACTGAGAATAGTGGGGGTGGGAGGAGGAACTGAAGTCATCAAAGTGGAGCCCCCAGAGCAGCCCCACCTATGGTTCTTCTCTTACTCTCAGGGTCTCCTGGTGGGTGGGCTGAGACGCAGATGCCTGGGCCCCTGCAAGAGTTTCTGAGTGAGTAGGTCTTGGGTGGACTTTGGGAACCTGTATTCCTGAGAAGTCTTAGGCGATGCTGCTGCTGCTGCCTGTGCAGGGACCACGCTCTGAGACTCTACCTCACACACTCAGCCCTCCTGGCTGCACCAACCTCTCCCCATGATGACCCCAAAATCCCCCAACTCTGTTGGGCAGAACAGGGAGCAGGCTTGAGTTGCTGCAAGGGGCTTGGATTCACTGAGCAGAGCATAGAAAATTGACCTTGCAAAGAGAAGCATCAGGACTCTAAACATGCTACAAACACAAATAAATAAATGCGTTTACTCCACTTCCTGAATCTTCATTCCAAAACAGTGCAGCCAAGCCAGGAGAGCTCCCCAAATTCTGGGCAAATCACTCTACTGGAGAAGCGCACCACCCACATGGACACATGCAAACCCTTGGCAGTGGACCCTCCCAGAGCTGACCATGGCTTTCCTGGGGGCTCAAATGGTAAAGAATCTGCCTATGATGCAGGAGTCGCAGGAGACATGGGTTCAATCCCTGGGTCAGGAATGGCTGCCCACTCCAGTGTTCTTTCTCCAGTCTAGAGAATGCCATGGACAGAGGAGCCTGGCAGGCTACAGTCCACGGGATCACAAAAGCTTGGACACAACTGAGTGAATTTCAGTGATAAGACTTGTAAGACTGGACATCTGGGTCTTTGGGAGACTCTCTCTCCCTACTCAAGTATGCTTGCATAACAAACAAAAGGCACCAGAGAGAACTGCAGCTGCTCTAAGAAGTGGCATCTGTCTACCCCACGTTTAATGGTGTTCATGCCTAGGGTTCTGCTGATAAGCTGCGTTGACCTCAGTCAGCTCCAAGTGTCAGCCTCCCTTCTCTTCTCTCTACTTCAGCTTCAGCGAAGTCTGTCCTGGCTGTAGACTCCTGCCTCTCATCCCTTGGCCTCTCAGAGATTGTTTGTACCCCCAGGATTCAATGGAAGGCAGGAGTTGGTGGGCAGATAACCACGTACCCTCTTGGTTAAGATGCAGGCTTCACGGTGGTGGCCTGACCACTAACACATGCTCCCTTATCTTTCACTTCTTTTCTCACCGTTTCCTGGAATCACATTCCAAATACACTATCTGTACTCTTGCATCGCATTTAGGGTGAACTAAGATTTCTGTCTCCACCCCCACAGGAGATAAAACAACACACACTACAGATCCATCTTTCTCTCTGGATTGAATCCACTTCAGCAATGACAGGAAAATGTCAGTGTCAGTTAATATCAATATATCAACATCAAGGCATCATTTGACCTCCACCATCTTCCCCAAATGACCATTTAATTTCTGATAACATCTTAAGCCTCTAAAATAACACCATATTTTTCTCTTATGCCCCTTGCATGCATTGAAATATATTTGAATGAATGCATGCCTAGATAACAGCTTTGCCTCTTGCAAAACCAAAGTTTATATTCTAGACCAACTGTATATAGTAGGGGCTTCTCCTGTGCCTCAGCGGTAAAGAATCTGCCTGGAATGCAGGAGACGTGGGTTCAATCCCTGGGTCGGGGAGATCTCTGGAGCAGAGCACAGCAACCCACACCAATATTTTTGCTTGGAGAATTCAATGGACAGAGGAGCCTGGCAGGTTACAGTCCATGGGGTCACAAAGAGTCAGACACAACTGAAGCAACTTAGAATGCACACATGTATATAGTAGAGGAAAAAAGATGGATTTTTATAATAACATCAACTCTAACTTTACCCACAAAACGGTGGCTGATGAGCCTGGGATGAAATGATCAAGGTAGGATGTGAAGCTTGGTTGTGTTCGCTGGACAAAGAGCATTTTAAAAAGGGAAGGCTGATTAAATAATACCACAGTCCCTGCTCATTATGTTAAAACTGATAACACTATTTGAATTGGATGCTCTCCACATTCTAACATCCACATGTTCTGAAATCACCTGCTTTTCCACGCTGTAGAGGGTTCTCAGATCTGGGGCAAAACTCCACTATGTCAGGACTTGGGCGTTTCATCCTGCGGCAGTTAAGTGCTGCCCACTTTTTCTCTGGTGCTGGATTTATCTGTGCTCCTCCTGAGTTGGTTCTTCACAGCTGGAACCACATTGTCTCCACTTGTATTACCTCCAGAGCCAAGAACTTTGTAGTACATAGTAGGTGACCAAGAAGCTTGAGCAGGGTTAAACAATTTCCTTGAGTAAAGCCAGGCTGAAAATGCAGAGTGCAAAGTGCAAAAGCAAAACAAACAAACAAATAAACAACAACAAAAACAAGGACTTAGTCTATCCTAAGACATGGGTTGCACAATCTAATCCTTCTGGGATTTGAATCATCCCAATCATTCATCTGTAGTTACAGTTCCAAGGTGACGAAGCAAAAGCCAGTCGACTTTCACTTCCTCATCTATTAAAAAAAAAAAAAAAGATGGCAATAAAATTTGTCATTCTCCAGTATGCCCTAGATGTTATAAAGATCAATTGGATAAAATCTTTAAAGGTATTTTGACTCTTCCCAAAGGAGACACAAGCACACACAGGAGGACCACTTTTTGAGGTTAATTTCTTTACTGAGCATGTTTTCATGTGCGATCAATTGCCATCAGCAAGATTTTCATGTGCTCAAATTCCTTGAAAAAAGTTCTGCTTTTCAATGGCCCCAACCTTAAAAATTTCTGCTCCTTTGTAAGCCAGACTTCAAAGATGGACTTTTGATTTGCTTGTTTTCAATTGTTCCTAAGGGACAATGGGACATTCATGGTTTATATCATGTTTTCAAGGGGGTTGGCAAAGTGACTTGACTGCATGAATCCAAAGGACATTCTCGGCAAGCTGAAGGCAAAAGCAGGAATCTGGGGAGGTTTGGATATTTCTATACCTGGGAAGGGGCAGCCTCACAGAGTCAGAAAAAAGCAGGTAGCCAGGGGATCTTAACCTGGTTTGCATTTACCCTAACTCCAGTCCAGTCCTTTGGCATACAAGCTACTTTCTTTCACAGTTGTTAAGATGGGATTTTCCATTTAAAAAAAATTGTCAAGGACACTTGTATTTTAGTTGCTGTGACGGAAATACCAGAATACACTTATACAGGTGAGTCTCTAAGTTAAGTTTTGGGACTATCATGCCCCTTGCTGTTATACCAAAATAGGCCACCCCTGACCCACATTAAAGCAAACGAAAAACATCCTCAGTTTAGTTTTATGCGTGTGTGTTTTTCTGGTTGCGGGGAGAGATGACTTGTGGGGTGGGGAGGATCATGGTCTTTTCTAATCATGCCTCTCCCAACCCTGGGGCTCCCATGGGCCTCGAGGTGGGTGTCCAGGAACCAGCCCAAGGGGTGCACCGGGGGGTTGGGGTGGAGGGCAGCATGCAGGTTGGTCTCAAGCCTGCGGGCACTGCAAGGGGAGCTGGGCTCTTTAGTACCTGGCTGCGACCCAGCCTCCCCCATGGCAAACACGGCTATCAAAGCGCTGTCAGCACTCCGGGCTGGACAAAGAGAGGCGCATTAATGATTAACTCTGCTAAAAGCTCCGCTTTTGTATTCCCATGGTGCCGGCCGATCTGGCTGCCATGTGACCGGCCGGGCCATTTTCTCGCAGATCGGGGAAAGCTGGTGTGCAAACACAGGTGGTGGCGTGTCGCCCGGCTGTCAGGGACAACGGCGGCCAGCGGCAGCTATGCTGCCCAGCGAGCTGCTCTGTTTGCTTGCACGTTTGCTTCCTGGGTGCTCTTCCTCTCCAAGTCGAATGCCACTTTGCACTCATTTTCAGCTCAGAGGCATGAAAAACCAGGGAAGTTCCCCTCGCAAAAATGGGCAAGGCAGCCACACTGCAACACGTCCTTTGAACCCCTGTAAGGTTTGGCGCCAGATGCATGGCCCGAGAAACTCGTTCCAACCTCCCAGGTCTTTAACTCCCTGTAAGAGTGAACTTGCTCTGTGCAGAGGGAATGACGTGAGTGATCCTGACCCAAGAGAGGGCACCACAGTGATGTCCTAGGGCTGCCAGCGTGGCCCCTGGCTGGGCACCCTGGGTTGCGGGACCTGGAGTGACCCGGCTCTTTGGAATCGACCCTGGCACTTATAACCACTGGACAGGTGGTACAAGGACAGGGTGACCTTGCCTGGTCCTGGTTTAGAGTCAAGTTCCCTCTAGTGGCATTATTTGTTGAAATGCATGCATTTCTTCCTTGGCCTACATCAGACTTTCTTTTTCCTGTTCAAATATTTATATGTGTGTATTTTTGCACGCGGCTTCAACTGCTCGCAATCACACTAGCGGCCATAAAGCACAGATTATCAGCACGAGGTGATAAAGGCCTTTTGAGTCAACATCAGAAATGAACAGAAAATGAAATAAAGTTATAAAAAGAGGACAGCATAAATGTCTACAAAGAGGATATCAGTTTGAAGATATTTAAGCAATTAGCTACCATAGGAAAGACATTTTATCCAAACTAACAGTACCGCTAAAATGATTACCAGTGTTTGATATTTCAATATAGCACTCTGCCGGATTCCCAGTTAAGGGGAGGAAAAAAAAAGCCATGTGAGGTTTTTCTACTTGAATGCTGTTCGGAGTTGGTGAATGCCAGCTCAAACACAGCTGCCGCGCTAGGGTGTGGGGTGGGGTGGGGTGGGGTGTGGGGCGCTACTTTCCACGGAATGAATGGGAGCAGCCTATAGTCCCCGCATGGCCTCACCAGGCTACTGCCATTTGTTGGTGGTGTTTGTTGGGAGGCAGGGTGGTGTTTATTTTGTATACTTCCCCATTGTTCCTAAACTTGATTTTTTTTTTTTTTTCAGAGAACGATAGGGTTGCGGGTCCCCACTCGGTGCAAGCACCCAGTGTGGGTTTCAAAGTCAGCAAACAATTTTAGGAAATGATTCACCTTTTTTTCAGCTGATAAATAATTGGTTTTCCCTTGCAAAGGCTTGCACGCAGTTGATATCACCGTTGCCTGAATTACTCAGGACCCAGGAATCATAGTCAAACAAAAACCCTCCAGTTGTCAAACCAGAAATAAATGACTATAAGGAGCACTTCGTAAAACTGGCACAGAGGCAGATTCTTATGGGAGCCGAATGGAAAAACCAGCTATTGGCCTATTCCCAAAGGCTTTTCCTCTCTTTCTGTTATTTAATGATCATTGCATTTTTAAATTCTTTATGGAGTTAAAGATACAGATAAGGTTTCCTCTAGCATGCACAGATCAAATGCAAACAAAAATTTCTGATTGATTTTTGTCAGAAAACTACTTTGATGTCTACTGAAGTTTTCAAGTTACATATCTTTTTGAAAAATTTCATACATAAATATGGCACAAATTTCAAAATGACAAAAAAAAAAAAAAGGCATAGGAATAATGATAATAATGATAACACCTCTAGAATGCGCTACTGTGTCTCAAACACTATTTTAAGCACTTGTCATGTGTTTGCTCCCAATAAACCCTACAGTATGTTCTGTCATTATCCCCACTTTACAGAGAAACTAAATAATTTGTTCAAGATCACACAGCTAGTTGCAGAACTGAGAGTGAAATCCAGACAATCAAGTTGCCCCCGAAAGATAAAGTTATTCTTCCTGCCACCTCAGTGACCCATTCCCTGAGGGCTCACCAGGATATCCTTCTAGTTCATAATATAGGCATGGATAAATATATAAATATTCTAAAATACAAAGCAGTTGTGTTTTCAAATATTTGCAAATTTAAGGTTCAGATCAACTGGAGAGTTCCTGAGATTGTGTAGAACATGCCTCCCCCTTCTCCTTCCAAGGGGGAGAAGCTGGGTGTAGACCCACCCTGCCCTGCTCTGTTCAGCTAGTGGCAGCTTCTACGGTGTTGGCACCTCCACGTGTCCAGCCTGCCCCAAGTGCACCAGAGAATTCCTTCAGGTAGAGGAAGGGTGAAGCCTCCTGCATGCTTAGATCCTTTGGCAGGTGACCCCTGGGAGAGAGCCAAGGTACTGATGGGTGTGCTACAAATTCCTAAACCATTGTAAACACCGACAGAGTTTAGCCTTTCCAAGTGACTGTTCTGAAGAATTCTATATTCACTTCAATAGACATCCTTGGGTTCTTTTTTTTTTTTTTTAAATAAATGACTCTTAGGACTTCCCTCATAGTTCAGTGACTAAGATTCCATGCTTCCACTGTGGAGGGTAAGGATTGAACCCCTGGTTGCAGAAGTTCCCCATGCTGCATGGTGTGGCAAGAAAAATAAAATTTATATATATATATATAAAATAAATAAAAGACCCTTATTGTTATGTCCTGTAGTCCAGCAACCTTAAGCGTATGAACCTGTGGCTGAGGAATAAGTAGACTGTCAAGAGTGGGATGTTTCTGCTCCTGGGGTGGTTCCTGACAAGGGAACATGTGGGACCCTCATGGACTGTGAGCTTCTCAAGGTCAAGATTCAGGTTGTTTCATGTGTCCTCAATCCCCAGGACCTGCTCGCAGAGGCACTTTGTAAGTTTGGTTCAGTGAATAAGTGAGTGAACTTAGGAATGAATGAATGTTCCTGTGAACAAGTAAATGATGGAGGACCAGTAAGGGAAGAAAAGGACAAGAGAAACATGGGCGATGTGGAACAGAACAGAAATCCTAGACTGGGTGGGATGGCACCTACACTCAGGAAAATTTCCCTCCTTGAGGGAGGCCACGTTCAGAGGGCCAAATTCAAGAGTGTTCAACAAAAATGGAACTTTCCCTTCTTACTGCTCTAATTTTATTCAAACTTATAATTCATTTTAAAAAGCAGGGACATGATTTATTTCTTACTTCAGCAGTTAAAATGAACTCTTGACCAGCATATTTAGAGAAACCAGGCTATAAGGGAGATATGAAATCTCTGGTCAAAGGCTGAAATCTATCTGTACATAATCCCTTTTTTTCCCCTTAAAATATTTGTAAAAATTGAAAATTGTCAGTGTTTTTCTATATTATAAAAGGAGAAAGATCTCAAATCAGTAACTTACAGGATAGGAAACTAGGTCAAAAGCAATCAGAAAGAAGACAGCTATTATTGTTACAGTGGAGATAAATGAAATAGAGAAACAGTAGAGGAAAGAAACAAAAGCCAAAGTTGGTGCTATGTAATGATCAACAAACCTTCAGCTAGACTGATCAAGAAGAAAAGAGAGACTGAACAGCACTATCAATCCATGGGACATCTTCAACCTTTAGAGAACCCTCTACCAAGTAACAGCAGGATACACATTATTTTCAGCTTTCATGAGACATATGCTAATTTTAACAATATTCTGTGCCACAAAACAAATCTCAAAAATTGTATAAAAATTGATATCTTCTACAAACAGAGGGATTTCCTGGTAGTTCAGATGGCAAAGAGTCTGCCTGCAATGCAAGAGACCTAGATTCAACCCCTGGGTTGGGAAGATCCTATGGAGAAGGAAATGTCAACCCACTCCAGTGTTCTTGCCTGGATAGTCCCATGGCCGGAGGAGCCTGGCAGACTACAGTTCATGGGATCACTAAAGAGTCAGACACAACTGAGCGACTTCACTTTCACTTTCATACAAACAGAAATTTATTGAAAGAAGAATTCTCAAGTCATAAAGAGTGAATTGAATAAAAAAGGAAATACAACATATCAATATGCATGGTACACAGCTAATGCAGTTCTGAGAGGGAAATTTATAGCACTAGTATGCGCATTAGAAAAGAGTTAGTCTCAAATCAATGAAATAAGCTTTTACCTCAAGGACTTAGAGAAAATAAATTCAGTGCAAACAAAAGAAAGACATAATGAAGATAAATCAATGAAATTGAAAGCAGAAAATAGAGAAAACCAATGAAAAAAGTGTGTTCTTTGAAAAGATTAATAAAACTGATAAATTCTAGCAATACTGATAAAGGAAAAAGAACATAAATCACTAATATCAGGAATGAAACAGGCAATATCACTATAGATCATGCAGGCAACAAAAGAACAATAAGGAAATGCTAAAATCAATACATGAATTTGACAGATTAAACAAAATGAACAAATTTCTTGAAAAACACAAACTACCACAATTCATTCAGTGTAAAATAATTTGAAAAGCCCTATAACTATGAAGGAAATTGAATTTGTAATTTAATAACTCTCCCATTCAAAAAAGTCTCCAGTCCAAGATAGTTTCACTGGAGAATGCTACCAAATATATAAAGAAAAATTAATATCAATTCTACATAATCTCATCTGGAAAACAGAAGAGAAGAAACATATTCTCTTATTCATTTTATGATACCAAAACCAGACAAAGACATTTCAGAAAGAAAACTACAAGCCAGTATCCTTAATGAATATAGACCAAAAATTCTTAACAAAATATTAGCAAATAGGATATGGTGAAACACAGAAAGAATTGTACACCATAAACAAATGGGATTTATTCTAGAAATGCAAGGCTGGTTCAAGGTTTGAAAATCAGTGTAATTTACCACAATAGCAGGTCATTGAAGAAAAATCACATGATCATATAAATATACACAGAAAATGTTCTTAACAAAATTTAGTACTCATTCATGTAAAAATAGGCATAGATAGCATGTCTTCAACTTGATAAAGACCATTTACAGAACTCTATACCTATCATTATACTGCTAAGTCACTTCAGTCGTGTCCGACTCTGTATGACCCCAGAGACAGCAGCCCACCAGGCTCCCCCGTCCCTGGGACTCTCCAGGCAAGAACACTGGAGTGGGTTGCCATTTCCTTCTCCAATGCATGAAAGTGAAAAGCGAAAGGGAAGTCGCTCAGTTGTGTCCGACTCTTAGCGACCCCATGGACTGCAGCCTACCAGGCTCCTCCATCCATGGGATTTTCCAGGCAAAAGTACTGGAGTGGGATGCCATTGCCTTCTCCAATCACTATACTTAATATTAAAACTGAAAACCTTCCCCTAAGATTGAGAATAAGATAAGAATGCTCACTTTAACTGCTCTTATTCAACCTAGTGCTGAAACTTCTAACATGTGCAATAAGTCAAGAAAAGTAAACAAAAGGCATATGGATCAGAAAGGAAGAAATAAAACTGTCTCTATTCGCAGACAACATGATTTATCTATTGGTACATAGAAAATCCCAAGGAATTTACAGAAATTCTCCTAGAACTTACAAGTCAATTCAGCAAGTTGCAGGATGAAGATAAATACAGAAAAGTCAATTGTATTTCTATATAACAGCAATGAACATCTGAATACCAAAATTAAAATATAATACCACTCGTAATTATCCAAAAGTAGAGAAATTCTTAGACATAAATCTAACAAAATATATATAGGACTCCTATGTTGGCAACTGCATAATACTGATTTGGAAAGCCAATAAGATATAAATAAATGGAGAATACATATTGTGTTCATGAATTAGAAGACCAAAAATGGTGAAAATATTAATTCTCCCCAAATTCACTTAGAGGTTTAAAGAAATTCTTACCAAAATTTCAGTAAGGATTTTTATATCTATAAGCAAGATTATTTTAAAGTGTATATGAAAAGGAAAAGCAATTGAAATAGTTTAAATGACTTTGAAAAAGGACAGAGACATCAGTTTATCATATGTCAAGATTTATTTGTAGCTACAATAATCCAGACGCTGAGGAATTAGCAGAAGGATAGATACAAAGATCAATAGAACAGAATAAAGAATGTGACGTGAACCCACAGAAATATGCCCCAAAGAGTTTGGACAAAGCTACAAAGTCATCCAATAGAGGAAAGAGAACCATTTCAACAAATGATACTAAAGTAACTGAACATCCATAGGCAACATATGAACCTTGACCTGAGTCTCAAACCTTAGAGAAAAATTAACTCAAAATGGATTATGGGCTTAAACGTACATGTAAAACATAAAACTTTTAGAAGAAAACATAAGATAAAATCTTAGGGATTTAGCATGAGGCAATGACTTCTGAGACTTGACATCAAAAGTATGATCCGTAAAAGAAAAAAATTAATAAATAGGACTTTGCCAGAATTCAAAACTGTGTGAAAGTTTCCTTTAAAAGGATGATACAAGACTATAGCCTGGAGAAAACACTTGCAAGCCACTTGCCCAAAGAGGACTAGTATTATAGAGTATGTAAAGCACTCTCAACTCTCAACAGTAAAAAAACAAACAATCCCATTAAAAATGGGCATGAAGAGACATTTCACAGAAGACAGAAGAAGTTACATAGATTGCAAATAAGCACATGGAAATCAATTAGGGATTAGGGAAATCAGCAGTCATTAGAGAAATGCAAATTAAAACCACAATGTGAAATAGTGATGATACCAAATAATGACAAGGATAGAGAACCTGAATCACTTTTAGATTTCTGGTGCGAAGATAGTAAGCTACAGTCACTCTGGAAAACCATTCAGCAGTTTTTCTGAAAGCTGAGTATGCTATTGTCATGTGACTCAGAAATAGTATTCCTGTACATCTATCTCAGAGGAATGAAGACATGCTCTCACAAAAATCTGCACAAATTTCTATGGCAGTTTCATTTACAACAGCCTAAAACCAACCCAGATGTCCTTCAATAAGTGAAGTGTTAAATAAAAGAAGGTACATTTGTACCATGACAGACTACACAGCAATAAAAAGGAGGAAAATATGGATACATGCAATGCTCTGCATACATTGTAGAGAAGTATGCTGAAGGGGAAAAATTCAATCTCCAAAGATTGCATACTGTGTGATACCAATTATATAATATTCTTCTTTTTTAAGTTTTATTTACTTATTTTTGGCTGCGCTGGGTCTTCGCTGCTGCTCGGGCTTTTCTCTAGTCGCAGAGAGCAGGGGCTACTCTTTAGCTGTGGTGCATAGCCTTCTCACTGCAGTGGCTTCTCTTGTTGTGGGTCACGGGCTCTAGAGCTTGCAGGCTTTAGTAGTTGCGGCTTCCAGGCTATAGAGCACCGGCTCGGTACTTGCGGTGCATGGGCTTAGTTCCCTTGTGGCACACGGGATCTTCCTGGATCAGGGATCAAACCTGTGTCCCCTGCATTGGCAGGCAGATTCTTTACCACTATGCCAGCAGGGAAGCCCTACATAACATTCTTGACATGAAAAAATTATAGAGGTGAAGAGTAGATTTGTGGTTCCCAGGGGTGGAGAGGCTAGGATGGGAAAGATGAGGGTTTGAAAAAGTACAACTTGAGGAATCCTCATGGTGATGAAAATGTTTTACATCCTGACTCCATCATGTCAATATCCTGTTGCAATAGCTTATAATTTTACAGGATATTGGTAATGGTTTAGTCACTAAGTTGTGTCCAATTCTTGTGAATCCATGGACTGTAGCCCCAGGGTCCTCTGTCCATGGAATTTTCCAGGCAAGACTATTGGAGTGGGTTGTCATTTCCTTCTCCCAGGGGATCTTTCTGACCCAGGGCTGCAACTTGCCTCTCTTGCATTCTTTTACCACTGAGCCACCAGGAAAGCCCTCTCTTCTTTGGGAGATACCCCCAAAATTTGCCTTCAGCATTACCTTTGGCTGAAATATACATGGACTCTCTTTGTATTATTTCTTACAACTGTACATGAATTTATAATATCTCAAAATCAAAGACTGGAAAAGATTGCTTTTGATCAGTTTTTTTTTTAAAGGATGACTTTAAATTTTTTAAGCCAGAAAATATATACAGAAAAACATGAAGAAACAACTGCAGCCAGTGATCTCAGCATCACCATGGGCTGTCCCTGGACTCAGAGGAGTAGCCTCAAAGCCATCATTCCACATCAGTTCCCCTGAAGCACAGACAATCAAGGTTCTCTCCAGAATGAAAATAGATGGCAAATAGGAAAACGTTAAATTTAATGTCACAACAGTTTGTTTGGAAAATAGTAGGTTGGGTTAGTCCTTATGTATGGACCCCTTTAAACTATGTTTAATTTAAAAACTACTTCTCTCAAGATGCATGGTTTAAAAATATAATCCCCCAATTGTATAAACTCAAAAATCACATTCATAGCTACAAGGAATGGTTACCAACCAAACAAAAAATCAGAGAAGGAGCTGGTTGTGAATAAATACCTATTTACCCATTATTTTTCATTTATACCCTTCCTTGACGTCTAGATCAGAAAAGAGGCAGCTTCAAAGATGAAAACTTTCACAGACAATAATGAATCTTTCATATGCTTTGTGTAAATTCCAAATGAAGCCAATATGGCTGGTTTTTCTCTAGCCCTGACTTCCCATCATTGGCAAAAATTGAAAAAAAAAAAAAGCAAAATTTCAATAAACGGAAGGTTTATTTGCAACTTGTTTCCCAGGGCAAGAATAATGCAGGCATTTGGAGTAGAGACCTGCACTTGGGCAATGCCACTTCCTAGAACCTCAGCCGGCCTCCTGTGGCCCCCACATCTCACTGGGTAGCAACCATCTTGCTCCCTGATCGGTTCCCATGGGCAGAGCATCTGCTCCTCATCAACCCTGCTCTGGAGCACAGCGACTGTAACCTCTCCTCGGCAGAGGGGACCCCACACCCCGCTGAATCCCATGGTGTCTCATAACCACAGCAGCACTTGGGGGTCTCTTGAGCCCCACAAAGGTTTGAGTTCCCAAGGGGAGCCTGCTCCCTTTGTGAAAGTGTAAGGTGGAAAGTGATATGGTGTTAGTCAATACGCCCAGTGATAAATGTTTATCTTGAGCAGAAAGCAAATAAAGACAGGTTAGCCAGCCGTTTATTGCCTGCAGTGTGGTCAGATCCACCGTCAGCAGCTGGAGTCTTTTCCAGGTCAGGTGGCTTGAAAGTTTAACAACCATTTTCTTTCTTTCTTTTCTTTTTTTTTTTTTTTTTTTTTTTTGCTGCTGGAGTGCTGAGGACAGGTAGGAAAAGATTTGCCAGACCTAGTATTCATTTGCTCTAAAAATTTCATGAATGAATTTGTTTTCCCAAAGGTTGTTAAGACCTTGGGAAACCTGTTTGGGTTAAGGTAAGTACCCAACACTCATATGCATTTGAGGGGAAGGATTGAAGGCTAGTGTAGGTTTCTCCAGGAAAGCTCACCTGTCTATATATTTTGGGGCCCCTCTTAACCACGACTCTCAAACTTTATAGGACCCCTCTAGACAGCTGGTTATAGTACAGATTGCTTAGTTCTGCCCTCAGAGAATCTGCTTCAGTCTCTGTTTTGGGGCCAAGAATTCACATTTTGGACAAGTTTGTGGCTGATGATGCTGCTGGTTAAGGGACCCATACTTTGAGAACCACTGCTTCGACTCAGTTTTCAGGTTATCAGGAAGAGCAGACTTTGTATCAATGGTTGGGTCTCATATTCTGAGAGTGAGCACATGAAATTTCTGTGTTTTACTGAGCTAAGAATTTCTACAACCAGAGGGAAAGATTGGGCAGGTGGGTGGGGGGAAGATCCAGCACATGGCAGCCACACAAGGTCGAAAACAAAATGAGCACAGACAGAAACTGGAAGTAGAGTGACTATCGACACAGGGGAAGGCTGGCACCACCAGAAAAATGAACATCCCTTTTGAGGAGCTTTTGGATTTTGCAAGGTTCAATAAGAAAGCCGATGCACGCCCTTGGCCATTCCAGCAAGTAAATTCTACCTTGGCCTAGGGTATACAAGAAGTGAGTAGGACAGCATTGAAAAGTCAGGAAATTCCCTGGCAGTCCAATGGTTAGGACTTGGCGTTTCCACTGCCTTGGCCACAGGTTCAGTCCCTGGTCAGGGAACTAAGATCCCTCAAGCTGCACAAAGTGACCAAAATTTTAAAAAAGAGCTTTTTGTTGAAACCATATTAGCTTATTTAATCCATAGCCCTCTAAGGCAAGGTTGTTGTCCTCAAATTAGAGAGGAGGAAATCTACTCAGCCAGCTTCACCCTGCATGGATATGGCAGAGCAGAGAGGGAACTCAGGGAGCCAGATTCCCCCTCTCCTCCATACTTTGTGATGGCATAATGTCCCTAATTATTATGATCCTCCAAAAGGTGTCTATTCTCACAAATAATGAAGGATCTGGAGGGATCCTTAGCATGAGAGAGGACAGCTGAGTGGAGCCAGCCTTAAGCAGAAAGCAGAGATGCTCACTGACTGGCATGGTGTGTGGAGACACTATATGGAGACAGTTGACTAATGTAAGGGATGTGACAAGAGAGTGACCCAGTATGGCCACTTGGCTGGTTCTTCTCCCTGGGAAGTGGCCTCAGAGATAGAGGTCTATGTGCAGGTTTATTGCAAAGTGCTCTTGGAGGAGGAAGAGAATAAGGCATGGTCAGCATAGTCCTGAGCTGAAATGAAGGCTCCAGAAAGCCTCATCTGACCCCTGGGAACTCTGAAGGTGGATGACCCTTCAGTGCTGACCTTGAGTAAGTAAGGAGACAAGGTCTTTATGTCCCCACATGGATAAGTCACTGGATGTGGGATGCCGAAGAAGAGAAAGTAAGGATACATTCTGATAAAGAATTTTTTAATTAAAGAAAGATGTATTATAGAATCTGGTCCTGATAAAGGGAGCTGGTGCTGCCAGACTGATTTTTCATGTTCCAAAAAAATCTTCATGAAACATTACAATTAGAGTTGACCTCAGGTTTTAGTTTGCCCAGGAATTGGCAAGCCAAGGGTTAGAAGAATTTCCCTCTGACTTAAGAAGAAACATGAGTAATCCTTATTGAAATTAGCCATATTGACATCTTTAGACATTATCCTAGATGCTTTTGTCAGGGTTGTTCTTATTCCTTGACGTCCATTCACCTGTTGTTCACAGTCACATACTCCAGTTTTTAGCAAGGTGCTTGGCTACTCAAGTAAAAGACTACATTTCCCAGTTTCCCCTGGGGCTGGGTGTTGCCATGTGACCAAGGTCAGACCAATAAGATGAAACAGCCTTGTTGTGTGGACTCTTCCTGCCTGAAAATGGATGTAGTGTTGCTCTGAAGACCAAGGCTGAAGCTTAGACACAGTAAACTTAAGCTGCAAAGGGCTCCAAGGAATTTATGGAGTAGAATCTAGATTTTACATCTGAGAGAAATGAATGTTTCTTGTTTCTATCCCTGTTACTTGTAGTCAAACATTATCTAAGTAATACAAATACATAAATAATTTTTGAATAAAAATTCTTTGTGTTTATTTGGGGGCATGAGAATGGCTTCCCCCCAAACATACATAGACCACATGTGCACACACACACACAATTACAAGAGAAATTGGTGATTCCTATTTATCATTTGGAAGACCTATTTCTTCTTTCAGACTTTTAAATGTCTATGAAAGTAAAAGTGTTAGTTGCTCAGTCGTGTCCGACTCTTTGTGACTCCACAGACTGTAGCCTACCAGCCTCTTTTGTCCATGGAATTCTCTGGGCAAGAATACTGGAGGGGGTAGCCATTCTCTTCTCCAAGGGATCTTCCCAATCCAGGGATGGAACCCAGGTTTTCTGCATTACTAAATTTTTTTTTTTTTTTTTTTTTTGCTACATCTAGAATACAGTTTGAAAACAGCAATCTATCATCATTTATGTGTTAATTTCACTTTACATAAATGACACTGTGAACAAAGTGCATCCCTGTAGTGCGTGGAAAACATATGGGTTTTGTCTACAAGGGGTTATTAACTTTCCACTTTCCATCTGGAGCCCATAAAGAATCTGTTCTCTGAGATAGTAAGGAGCCAAGGTCACACTAAAACATCACATTTGCAGTGAATAAGGAGGCCTTCTGATGTTTGAAATTAGGAGTTACCACTCCTGGGATAATTCTGAAAAGACACAACACTGCCTCCTAGTTTCCCATTCACACAAAGGCACTGGTGTAATTACGACCTGTGTGTGCGTGTGTGTGCATGTATGTGCAAATTCCATGATGGGTTATGACACCTAAAAGCCATTAGAAAAACTGCTGAGATCCAGAGAGTTTCACTGAATCTTCATCATCTTATCAGTGACATACTAAGTAGGTCTCTGTTATTAGCGAGTGTCAGAAGGAAAAAAGAGCAAATGACCAACATGCCTCAATGCGCACCTGTCTGTCCATTCTAATGGAAGCACACATTGAGCTTAAATATTTGTGTGACCCCAGTCCCGGTGAATAAAGAGTATTCTTGCAGAAGAAAAATTCTTAAAAATCAAAGATAAATCTTGTGTTTTAGGAAAATTTGTAAGAATATGAAAGCAGACAGAATGGAAGAGAGATTTAGTAACCCTGCTTTGGGACTTGTGAGGTTGGCTCCACCTTCCTCTTTACCACTTAAAGGCTGAAGTGGACACCGGTTTCTGGGGAACTTGACCTAAAACAGTGGTTGTGTGATGTTAAGCCAGTGAGTTCTTTTTCTGTCTCCTCCCCTGTAAACTGCAGGCAATAACTGTCCTCATTTCGTGTGGCTGTTGTGAGGTGTGAACAGTAGCATAGAAACATACACACTACCATATGTAAAATAGATTGCCAATGGGAATTTGCTCTATGATTCAGGGATCTCAAACCAGGGCTCTGTAACAACCTAGAGGGATAGGAAGGGATGGGAGGTGGGAGGGAGGTTCAAGAGGGAGGGGACATATGTATACTTATGGCTGATTCATGCTGATGTATGGCAGAAACCAATACAATATTGTAAAGCAATTATCCTTCAATTAAAAATAAATTTAAAAAAGCAGCATGTGTAGGGCCGAGCCTGAATTTGAGTGTGGTCAGTGTTACCCAAAAGGGGGTCTCCCAAGAGAAGGGGGACTACTTTTTTGTCCATCTCTGTTTCAGTTCCTTTCCTCTTTGTCTCAAAGTACGTACAGCAACCAGCAAAGTCAACTTTGCTGCCCTTTGTTCATGGCCCTCTCGGATTATAAAGTCCTCATGGCAGAGATCACACCTGGGGTGACCAAGGATCCCAGTTTGCCTGGGACTGTTCCAGCCTCAACAATGGAAGTCCTGTGTCTTGGGAAACCCCTGTCTTGAGCAAATCAGGATGGTTGTCACTCTCACTTCTTTTTTATGATTGGGTCTCAAATGGCAACCCACTCCAGTATTCCTGCCTGGAGAATCCCATGGACAGAGGAGCCTGGTGGGCTACAGTCCTTGGGGTCCCAAACAGTCTGACATGACTAAAGTGACTTAGCACGTACTTACCATCTCAGCACATTGACCAGCAGAGGAGAGATGCTCACTAACACATAATGAGTGAGTATTGATGAAGTATTGACCAGTGAACACCCATGACATCTCATGACATGCTTTTTGGATAGTTTTATGGAACATAGCATTGTGGGACGCCCCCCCCTCCAATATAATCACCGGAGTCTTAAAAGTGGAAGCAGGAGACAGACAAGGAGTGCTCAGATGTGGATGTGAAAGAAGAAGACAGGCACAGAGGAAGGCCTCAAGACCCCCACCCCTCCACTGTGGCTTTGATGATGGACAAAGAGGCCGCCAGCCACAGTGGAACAGTTGAGGAGAGTGAGTCTGCTGAGGAAATAGCCCCCACCCCACCCCCACCCCTGCCTAGCCTTCAGAAGGGACGACAACTCTGTCCACTTCTTGACTTTGGCCCCCTGTGACCAACGTTGGTTGGACCATTCACCTACAGACACATCAAAAAAGAAGTTTGTCCTTTAAGTCACTTAGTGGATGGTCATTTGTCACAGCAGCTGTGGAAAATGAATCTACACTCTTTTCAGAATCTGGCCAGAGTCACACACACTTCCTGCAAAGGAAGAAAAAAAAAAAAAGCAATCAGTTTTTGGAGTTCCAGACAACGGAGTACAGGTAGAGGATGCCAGCTCAGAATCTGACAGCTCTGTTTCAGGTGGAAAACAAGATTCACCTCCCTGGCCTTAGAATATGCTATCACTGCACGTAACCTGCAGTGTTACAAAGCAGAGATGGGATAATGGTCATGGCCATCTTGCAGTACTGAGATGCCCTGGTCCAACATCTGAGGACTGGCCAGTGGGAAGGGACCAGCTATACAAGCTCCTCTTTCCTTCATACGCAGGACCTTTCAACTCAGAATCCAGATTTCAACTCTGAGAAAAATACCACACTGGGCACCAGATGACCGGCAAAGATGGAAAAGACAGGGTTTTCTTGCAATGCTCCATTGGCTGTGATGGTGACCGAAGGGCAGAAGCACTGTGGTATGACCAGATCAGGCAGTTCAATTCAGTTCAGTCACTCAGTCATGTCTGACTCTGTGACCCCATGGACTGCAGCACGCCAGGCCTCCCTGTCCGTCACCAACTCCCGGAGCTTGCTCAAACTCATGTCCATTGAGTCGGTGATGCCATCCAACCATCTCATCCTCTGTCATCCCCTTCTCTTCCTGCCTTCAATCTTTCCCAGCATCAGGGTCTTTTCAAATAAGTCAGTTCTTCACATCAGGTGGCCAAAGCATTGGAGTTTCAGCTTCAGCATCAGGCCTTCCAATGAATATTCAGGACTGATTTCCTTTAGGATGGACTGGTTTGATCTCCTTGCTGTCCAAGGGACTCTCACGTCTTCTCCAACACCACATTTCAAAAGCAGAAGACCAGGCAGGCAGAGGTCAAATCAGACTTGAGGGTCCTGAGAAGGCTTAGATAGGATCCCGGGGCATCATAGGCACAGCGTCCAGCCAGAGATAGGTGACCCTGTGTGGTTTCTTCTCATACTTCCTCCTGGGTAGGTTTTGCATAGCCTTTAGTGGTTTCATGGCAGCCAGTGTGGCCACAACAGTGTTCTAGGGGCCCCCCATAGGAAGTCTCCACTTGGCTCTTTGCCTGTGGGGCAGACCATGTCCATCCTCACCAAGGGAGGTTACGTGTGCAGCCTGTCAGGTCTGTTCCAGCCATTTCAGCCCCTGACTCTGCACAGTATAGACCTGGCCAGACATGCCCTGGGAGCAGAGGTCAAGCCCACCTGAGTAGGAGCGGTGTGGTCCACCTGAGGGTGACAGAGAACAGGTGAGGGCTGTGCTATGCCCTCTAAGAGCTCATCAGTTCAGTTCAGTTCAGTTCTGTCGCTCAGTCGTGTCCGACTCTTCGCAACCCCATGAATCGCAGCACACAAGGCCTCCCTGTCCATCACCAACTCCCGGAGTTCACTCAAACTCACGTCCATCGAGTCAGTGATGCCATCCAGCCATCTCATCCTCTGTCATCCCCTTCTCCTCCTGCCCCTAATCCCTCCCAGCATCAGAGTCTTTTCCAGTGAGTCAACTCTTCGCATGAGGGGGCCAAAGTACCGGAGTTTCAGCTTTAGCATCATTCCTTTCAAAGAACACCCAGGGCTGATCTCCTTGCAGTCCAAGGGACTCTCAAGAGTCTTCTCCAACACCACAGTTCAAAAGCATCAATTCTTCGGTACTCAGCTTTCTTCACAGTCCAACTCTCACATCCATACATGACCATTGGAAAAACCAAAGCCTTGACTAGACAGACCTTTGTTGGCAAAGTAATGTCTCTGCTTTTCAATATACTATCTAGGTTGGTCATAGCTTTCCTTCCAAGGAGTAAGCATCTTTTTAATTTCATGGCTGCAGTCACCATCTGCAGTGATTTTGGAGCCCCCAAAAATAAAATCTGACATTGTTTCCACAGTTTCCCCATCGATTTCCTATGAAGTGATGGGACCAGATATCATGATCTTCGTTTTCTGAATGTTGAGCTCATCATCTGCTGTGTTTTCTATGCCCAAGATGAGAATTCATGTCAAATGATGAAGTGTTAAGAACATATCCCCAAGGATGCTGAGGAAAGGAAGAAGTGAGGCAAGAAGGGAGGAAGCCAAGCAGGGCTATGACCTCAAAGCTGCACAGAAGGTGGCTTCAGCCTGAGCCCCCCACCTCCCTCCCAGGACCCTGGGACATAATGTGCACCTCAGAAGTTCCCCAACCCAAGCTAGGTGGCTGTGCTTTAACACAGCCTGCTGGTGGCTGAGGCCTGCCTGGTGGGGGATGGTGGTGGTGGTAAACTTCCAGGACTTCCTGCTGTCTGTAGCGGTGGGGGAAGCATTTCTGGTGACAGAGGGCAGAGTCCAAAGGAGAAACTTGGTTTTGTCATTTCTCCCTGGAAACCCTGACCCTCTGATTCCACGCAGTATGTACTCTGAACCCTATCTTCGGGCCTGTGTGAGCCCATAGTATTCCCTCCCAGGTATGAAAATCAGTGCAGACCTTCAAGTGTCTTATTTCCCTAACTTGATTGTAAACTATAAGCTAAGTGAAGTAACAAATAAAGAGATGTGCTCATTTCATCTCAGTTAATCATGCTCCTCCTTACAGTACAGACTCATAGACTGGAAAGACAGACAGCCCAGATCCTCAAAGACAGAAATATCAGAAAGGTCAGACTGTTTGATTAGAATCCTTTCTTTTCAAGAATGCTGAGGCCAGATGGGAATTCAGAGGGCAAGATGGGTGTGATCACTTGACTGTTGCTAAGAGAGTAGATCTGAAATTTTTAAAAATTATTTATTTTATTTGATTGTGTCAGTCTTCATTGCATTATGTGGGATCTTGTTTCATGGCACACGGACTCTGGACTCTCTAATTGTGGCTAGAGCTCCAGGGAGCATGAGGGCTCAGTAGTTGTGGGAGGTGGGCTTAGTTGGTTTGCAGCATGAGGGATCTTAGTTACCCTTCTAGGGATCAAACCCACCTTCCCTGCATTACAAGGCAGATTCTTAACCACTGGACTGCCAGGGAAGTCCCCCCTGAAATGTTCTTATCACGATAAAGAAGTGGTAACTGTGTGATGGGATAGAGGTGGTAACTAATCCTATAGTAGGACTTGTTTTGAAATTTGTAAATGAATCAAATTGTACACTTTGTACACCTTAAGCTTATACTAGGTCATCCATCAAATATAGCTCATGAAAGCTGAGGGGGAAAAAAGAAAAAAAAAAGATGGGTGTGGTCATTTAGTGATATCCACCAGGTCTGGATTCAGAGGGCAAATAGGTGTGATTGAGTAGCAATGTCCCCCAGGGTGGATTTTGAATGGAAGACGGATGTGATTGATTAGCAATGTCTGCCAGGTGTGGATTCAGTGGGCAACATCGATGTGATAGATTGGTGATGTCTGCAAGGAGCCTGGGACCAGGGACAGGAAGCCCTTAGACCAGGTGGGTTCTGTCCCTGCTTCTCCGACTCAACCCCCAGGTAAAAGCTCCTCAGAACAAATTTACCTTTTCATCCCCATATTTCCCTCAACTGGTTGGTCAAGAAGTCCTTTTCTTTTACTTTTTCTTTTTTTTTTTTTTTGAGTATCTCCTCTCCCCTTTTCTCCCCCTCCTTGTTTTATCTCACTTGGGCGCTTATAGGTTTTTATTCTCTAAACACTTTGCAGTCTTTGTGACATGGGCTCATTCAGGACATGTTTACAGTACTTAATGACATCTCCCGGAGAGATAATGAGAATGCCTTTAAAGGTTGGCTTCCTCCCTGCTTTCAGAGGGCCGGCTCGCCAGGCCTGCGAGATGAGTGCCAGGGGTCTGGCTGCTGGGGGGTGGGGGGTGGGAATTGACTTAATTTCTTTTCACCACAGGAAATGGAGTGTCTGGTTGATCTGACCTAAATGCATGGCCTAAAAACCAATTAATTCTGAATTGTGAATTTGCGAGTGCTTCTAGCTGTGTGCGGAATTCCCGATGAGGGAGACACCACGTACCTGGCTCATTTGCAGAATGTGACGGTTTTTCCACATAAACACACCTGATGATCCGTTATTAACTTGCAGGCTGAAGCACAAAGCCCCTCAACTCCAGGCCCAGCCCTGGTCTGATGTCTGGGCCCCGCATCCTCAGATCCAGGGGGGCGGCCATCAGAGGGGCCTTAGTGTCCACAGACCCACATGGACTTCCTGTGTGGCGGTCCTGAAGTTAGGGTGTGGGCCCATGGGTGCCCTGTCCTTCAGGTGGAGCTCATGCCCAGCTTGCCTTCCCTGCGGCCTGGGGTTCCTACCACCCTGCATTTCTCCAACCTGTTAGATTAACTCCAGTGTTATTGTATCAGGTTGAATTTACCTCGTGTTCACTGAGGCCACCATGCATGTGACCCTGATTTGTTTTGGGGGAAGAAAATTTAATGTGGCAAAGAACTTGCTCAAGGCCCGAGTAAGGCAAAGTTGGGAGGGCAAAGAAGTAACTGTTACAAAGTCACGTGTGGTGCCCAATGACAGACCTCTAAGCAAAATACCACAAGAAACAGGAGGTGGCTGGTGGGGTGTGTGTGGTGGGTGGTGTGTGTACTGTATGTGTGGGATATGTATGTGAGGGTATGTAATGGGTATATGTGTCTGTGTGATAGAGGGTGGTATGAGGTGTGTGTGTGTGGGATGTGTGAGGTGTGTGGCCTGGTACATGTGTGCGCAAGTTGTTTGTGGTGGTGATGGTGGGGGAGTGTGTGTGTGTTCGTGGGGTAGGACGGGGATCACAGAAGGCTTCGTGGAGGAGGTGGTATCTGAGAAGCACTAGGATTTCTCAGAGAAGGGTGGATACCACATGCAGCACCCAGGAGGCTGGGGCAAGAGGGGAGCCAGGAGGTGAGGGGCCCCACATGGGGAGAACTCCAGCTGACAGGCAGGAGTTGAGGGCTCAGGCTGTGGGTGGTGGGGGTGAGGGTGATGCTGGGTATAGGGGAGGAGGGGGTGAGGGGAGCTGGAAGGATGAGAAGGTGGCCCCAGATCCTTAAGTCTGGGGGCTGCAGGCATGGGGAGGGGCACCCAGAATGGCCTCGTCTCCCCAGGGCTATGTAGTTTGCTGTTCCCCGCACCTCACCCTGGGCTTTTCTCCCTCATCTGTTGGCTGGGAAGCCCCTGAGACTGCCCCCTGACAGTGAAGAGGGTCTAGGGGTGAGGCTTTGGGAGGGGAGATGTGAGGCACAGACCCCAGGTTCCTCTCCAGGGTCCTCTCCAGGGTCCTGGTGGCCCCTAGCAGCCACTGCCTAGTGACACCTACTCCTCTGTCTCCTTTTCCAACACTAAGATCATGGTATACGGTCCCGTCACTTCATGACAAATAGATGGAGAAACAATGGAAACAGTGACAGACTTTATTTTCTTGGTTTCCAAAATCACTGCAGGTGGTAACTGTAGCCATGAAATTAAAAGATGCTTGCTCCTTGGAAGGAAAGCTATGACCGACCTAGACAGCATATTAAAAAGCAGACACATTACTTAGCCAACAAAGGTCCATCTAGTCAAAGCTATGGTTTTTCCAGTAGTCATGTATGGATGTGAGAGTTGGACCATAAAGAAAGATGAGTGCCAAAGAACTGGTGCTTTTGAATTGTGGTGTTGGAGAAGAGTCTTGAGAGTCCATTGGACAGCAAGGAGATCGAACCAGTCCATCCTAAAGGAAATCAGTCCTGAATATTCATTGGAAGGACTGATGCTGAAGCTGAAAGTCCAATACTTTGGCCACCTAATGCGAAGAACTGACTCCTTAGAAAAGACCCTTTTGCTGGGAAATGTGGAAGGCAGGAGAAGGGGATGACAGAGAATGAGATGTTGGGTGGCATCACTGACCTGATGGACATGAGTTAGAGCAAGCTCCGGGAATTGGTGATGGACAGGGAAGCCTGGTCTGCTGCAGTCCATGGAGTCATAAAAAGTCAGACATGACTGAGTAGCTGAACTGAACTGTCCTCACCCTGCACTCCAGCTTCCAGGGAGCACCTGCCAAATAATTCAAAGCTATAAGACTTAGAGTTACAGGCTCAGCTTTTGGGAAACTTCTGGTCACCCCTGAAGGCACAGCCTGGATGGAAGTGGGAGGTGACAATTACACTTGGGTGGGGAGTGGTTCAAGGCCAGTGTCGGGGGGGTCCACACTCATCCATCCTCAGTACTGGAGGGGTCTGGGGTCTGAGCCTCAGGGGAGGGAGGTCACTGCAGATGGTTCAAACCTAGATCTTCTGGCTGTAGGGTTCAAGCTAGGGTATATGAGATCCAGTGTTCTGAACAAGCTTGGAATAAACTCACTCTTTCCTTTTCTCCTCTGATGCAACATTTATACCATCTTCTATAGTTTTCCCCTGGGAATCCCTTTAGCTTTGAGGCATGCTGGTCCCTACACAGCTCTTTCCATAACTGTCTACATTCAATTTGTAACATTTTTGATACAATTTTCTAAATGTTGCTATATAGATTTTTATGTCCCTCTCCATATAACTAAAAAAGGTTTTCTTTACATGCATGTACACGTGTGCTAAGTCACTTTAGTCATGTCCGACTCTTTGCAACCCTATGGACTGTAGCCCACCAGGCTCCTCTGTCCATGGGATTCTCCAGGCAAGAATACTGGAGTGGGTTACCGCTCTTCTCCACAGGATCTTCCTGTTCCAGGAATCAAGCCCTCATCTCTTAGGTCTCCTGTGTTGGCAGGCGGGTTCTTTACCACTAGCACCAGCTGGGAAGCCTGTTTCTTTTCATACAACTCTTTCAAGTCCTATATGATTCTCTAACTTGATATATAACCTGAAATAACTTTAAATGAGTCTCTGTCTATATGAGGGCTTCCCAGGTGGCTCAGTGGTAAAGAATCTGCCTGCCAGTCCAAGAGACACAGAAGATAAGGGTTCGATCCCTGGTTCAGGAAGACCCCCTGAAGAAGGAAACAGAAACCCGCTCCAGTATGCTTGCCTCAGAAATCCCATGGACAGAGGAGTCTAGTGGGCTACAGTCTATGGGGTCACAAAGAATTGGACATGACTTAGTGCTTAAACAAGAACAGTATCGGTATGTGCTCCCCACAATATTTTTTATAGCTTTATCGGGCTTCCCAGGTGGCTCAGATGGTAAAATGTCTACCTGCAATGCAGGAGGTCCAGGTTCAATCCCTGGGTCAGGAAGATCCCCTGGAGAAGGAAATGGCAATCCATTCCAGTACTCTTGCCTGGAAAATTCCGTGGGTGAAGGAGCCTGGTAGGCTACAGTCCATGGGGTCGCAAAGAGTTGGACACGACTGAGAGACTTCACTTTCACTTTATCCCTCTTTATATCTATATCTATATTTATATTTATATCTTTAACTGTCTTTCAATATAATCCATTTTTTTCTAAATTATGAATCTTGTGTTTGAAAAAAGCTGTTTGTCACTCTTTCTTCAACTTCTCTATAAAGAATATATCCATCCACTGGTTTCCTTAAGAAGCTGCTGAATGTCAGGCCTGGGCAGTGTTCTGTGTATGTGGGGTGGGGTCACAGACAGGCATTCCACCCCTCCAAGCCCCGCAGACAGATCCCTAAGACGACTCCAAATCCTAACAACCTATGAATCTTTCTTCAGTCGAAAGTCTCAGTTTGATAGAATTTTTGAACTTGGCATGAACTGATGCTTTTCTGTGGGTGTTTTTGTTACAATTTCCCTTGGGTGATCAACTCGTCCTTGTTTGTTCTGGACTTTTGTGGTTTTTAGGACCAAAAGTTCCACCTCCCAGGAACCCTCTTAGTCTTGGCAAACCAGGATAGCTGGTCACCCCACTTCCCACCAACACGCTGTCCACCATCACAACATACTAGATGATCAATCTGTGTCTGTAGTTGTGTGGGGAGGGAGTTTGAGCACACACACACTGACTCCCCACTACATGTCGTGGGCTGAAGGATTGAACAGGGTTCCCACCTCATTTATGCTTTGAATTTACAACACCCTGAGTGTTCTTGCCTGAAGAATCCCAGGGACGGGGTAGCCTCGTGGGCTGTCGTCTATGGGGTCGCACAGAGTCAGACATGACTGAAGCGACTTAGCAGCAGCAGCAGAACCTCAGAATGTGATTTTTTGATGGAAATAGGGTAATTGCAGGTACATTGAGTTTAAGATGAGGTCACATTGGAGTAGATGGGCCCCCAATCCATCACGGCAGGAGGGGAAATGCCATGTGAACAGGAAGGCGGAGATGGGGTTGATATGTCGACAAGCCAAGGAACTCCTGTAGGCCAGCAAACCACTAGCTGCTGGGAGGGAGGACAAACAGATTCACAGACTTGGAAAGAAGTAATTGTGCCCACACCTTGACCTCAGACTTCTCAGTTTTGCCCACCAAAAATGAGAGACCTCCTATTTCTATTGTTTAAGCTGCCCAGTCTGTGGTGTTTGTTACAGCAGCTCTGGCAAACCCATACACCCAGTTCCCAGCAGTCCTTTAGGTGACATCTCACAGAGAGTTATGTTTTGAAAACTCCCAGGGGGGAAAAAAAATGCAAGTTCTGAGAGTCTTGAGTATTAAGATAAAGACCTTTTCAGGTATTAAAATTTCATTCAATTTAATTCAGTTAAATTTCATTATAACTTTACCCCTCATGTGAAAACAGCCAAGCAAACCTGTAATGGGTCCAACTGCCTTCTAGAGACCTTAATTCCACATGAAATCTTTTTGTGGGGCTAGAAAGGCCGATGTTGGGATGGGGCAGAGAGTGGGCAGGAGGGGGACAGAAAAGAACACAGAAACAGCAGCCTCTGCTCACTCTGTCTCCCAGCTGCTCATGGGGCTCCTCCTATCTGTCCTTAGGAGCCCATGGAAGGGAGGGGAGTTGACTGAACCCCAAGTCATGGGCCAACCATGGGGAACTGCCAGACTGTGATGTGACCTTGACCGAGACATCGCAGAAAGGGTCAGAAGAAAGAAGGACCAAAGCCAATGGGCAGAGCATAGCCGTGAGGCTTAACCCTTGTCTCATGAGCTTGTTTGCTTATTGCTGTTGAAATCCCAAGGAAAGACCTTTATTTGCAACTGGTCACCTGCACCGCAGTCCCTTTACCCTGGCCTGACCCAAGGCACATGCCTCTGGGTCCCAGATTTCAGCTGGCTAAAGACCAGCTGGACTCTCCCCTACTCTCTTGTGCCAGTAAAACATTTTTCTTGGGGGTGAGGGTTAAGGTATGAGCCTCCCTGACCCTGCTCTGCCTCCTCCCTCTCTTTCTTTTCGGAGGAAAACATTTCAGAACTTCACTGAATTTACCCTAGAAGACCCAACCAATAAATTCCTAATTCAAAAGATTAAAGACATTTATGTGCAATGCACAAAAGAAAAGTCTTTTACATCAGAGTCCTGATGTTTGTATAGCTTAACCAAACAGAGAGTAATGGTTGAAAGACAAGGACAGACACAGACATTTCTTGTTTTCTAAAACTGGGCTCAATTACTCAAAAAATATGGCCTGCTTTGTTGTTTTTAAATGCTTTTATCTCTTTCTGATTTATGGCAGTTTCCCTGTATAGAAATACATCTCTTGTTAACCACCTTCGGCAGGTGTATCCCTTTACACACAATCCCCAGGAGCTCCATTCATCTGTCACCTGCCCTCACTCAGAGGCAGGAGCTTTCATTGTCTTTTTTTCTCTGTGACCATGTCAGCCAATGCGTCTTCAAGTCTACATGACTATCCAGGACATAAGAAGAAAGAGAAAAATTTGGTGGAAGATGATCAGAATCTGAAAAGAAACTAATATTCATTAAACATCCCTCTTGGGAACATATTTTCAAATATAGGTATATATGTATCATATACAGGTATATATGAGCAAACAGATGGGGTGGACTCTGCAGGATCTGACGATAGGGTGCATGGGGCCTCCTGCTAGCACGTCCTCCAGCTCCAGCTCATCACCTCAAGGAATCCACAGAGATGTAGAGTGTTTCTCAGAGGGGAATCCTTCCATAGTTTCATTTCTTCACTAGTTCCTGCAGAATAGGGCTGGGGGCTGGGACTTGCTTTGTGTCTGCTCTTGGAATAGCCCTTATCTGAAGGCAGTGTTAGAGAAAACCTGTGTGAAAAGATGGACCTCACGGGAAGTGTGTCCTTGGGACCTGAAGTGTGTGTGCCCCTCTCTGATGCAGTCACCTAAGCATAGAGATTCCTTCCTTAAAAGGAAGAGGGGCTGCTTGGGAGAAGGGTTAGTAAGACTAAGCCTTTGCCCCACTGGACAGACTTGGCTGAGACCATGGAAGAGCTTTCAGTCAAGGGACTAAACTTGGAACTTGACTAACAGGCTGGTGAGGAAACTCTTCCAGGACTCCTCAAAGATTCCTTAAAGATCTTGACTTTTCTGTAATTGAAACTGACAAAAAGATCTTTGTAGACCAGCATTGCCAACTCTCATTATAAAAAGTTGGACAAGAACTTAGACATCGACTGTTCTCAAACTTTGCTCTTGGAGCCGCTTTACATTCTTAAAAATTCCTGAACACCCCAAAGCGCTTTTGTTTATATGGGCAACATTTATTGATAGTGATATTTAGCATATTAGAGCTTTATTAGAGCTTGAAATACAAGCTATAAAAATGTGTATTAATCATCTCAAAATAATGATAAATCCATGAAATGTTGACACAAAAACCTATTTTTTTAACCAAAAATGACTATATTTTCCTAAACAGAAACATTTAAGGATAAGAGTGGCTTTTTTTTTTTTTTGCATTTTTGCATATCCCCTTAACATCTGGCTTAATGAAGACACACGGTTTCTAACTTCTGTTTCTGCATTCATTCTGTTGTGTTATGTTATTTCTGTGGCAGTATGTGAAGAAAAGCTGTTCTTATACAGATCATTGTTGGGAAAGGAAGGAGTGTTTTAAGAGCATTTACAGATCTTTATGGATATTCTTTTTTGACGTCATGACAAAGCCCAATAAAATGTAGTTTCTTAGAGGTAAGTTCGGAGAAGGCAGTGGTACCCCACTCCAGTACTCTTGCCTGGAAAGTCCCATGGACGGGGGAGCCTAGTAGGCTGCAGTCCATGGGGTCGCTGAGAGTCGGACACGACTGAGTGACTTCACTTTCACTTTTCACTTTCACGCATTGGAGAAGGAAATGGCAACTCACTCCAGTGTTCTTGCCTGGAGAATCCCAGGGATGGGGGAGCCGGGTGGGCTGCCGTCTATGGGGTCGCACAGAGTCAGACATGGCTGAAGCAACTTAGTAGCAGCAGCAGCAGAGGTAAGTTGCAATGTGACTTCCAGGAAACTTGGCATATTTTTATGTTCATGAAATTTCCCTATTAAATAAAAGTGGGAGCCATTTCATTTTGATTATGCTAAAGGTGTGAGGCTGGGGGTCTGGAGGTATGTATCATGAAGATCTTCTCTGTTGCTGCTTTGCTCAGTATCTCCCTTTGCCATGCCAAACTCAAATTTTGTTAAATGCTTTATTGATCGAATTGAGATGTGAAATCAGTTGGGAAGAGTCCATTTCATCAGCCTCTCATTTCATTTCCCCAATAGTTTATAAATTGCAACTACTTTAGGGGCAGAGCCATTCAGAACTTTACCTGGAAACTGCTGGTTTCCTTAATTCTGAAAGAGCTTATCGCTGTTCCATGAGGAGAACACGAAAAACCAACCTCCCCCCCTTTTTTTTACATGAACTGAAATGTTCTCTGGGCAGTAATGGAGCATGTGAGTGATGCCCAGAGGACAATGAAGGTAAACATAATTGTACAATGAGCCATGGCCTTCACGTGTGCTCTTTGTGTGGGAGACAGCTGTTCTCGAGCACCTGCCTGGGACTTGCATATACTGCATCCTCCAGCCTCTGCCTGGACCTGGCTGCACACGACGGAGGTGCGGACTGTGCTCCGTTCCCCTCCTCCCCATCCCCTCCCACTCCTATCTTTAGACTACCTTGGTGACTGCATGCAGACACGTGTGATAATGGGGCTGTGAGGTCCATTTCCAACCCTGCCTTTGAGACGTGTCAAAGCAGCATCATGAAGCCCAAGGGAAAGAAATTTATGAGCGGCCATCCATCCCATCTCAGAACATTTCATGCCTCCTTGTGTCACGTGTGTGTGTGCATGCTAAGTTGCTTCAGTCGTGTCTGACTCTTGGTGACCCCATGGACTGTGGCCCACCAGGTTCCTCTGTCCATGCAGATTCTCCAGGCAAGAATCTTGGAGTGGGTTGCTGTGCCCTCCTCCAGGGGATCTTCCTGATCCAGGGATTGAACCTGGATCTCTTTTGTCTCCTGCCTTGTGCCACAGGAGATAGCAAACTTGGTCACTCTCAGGCTCCTGTTGACTTGGCCTCACTTCTTCATCAACAAGCAAAGCCTATATAAAGTCACTGCTCATTGAGAGGATTTGGCAAATGGCTTTTCCAGCTGTCTTCCCCACCTGGAGGTCAGAATTTCCTTCAACATTCAGCAAAGCCCTCTTTCCAGCAGTCTTGAACAATATACCAATCACGCCATCTTTCTTTCTCCAAAGATCGCAGAATCTTTTTTCATCCAGAGTATTTTCACCTCGCTCTGATTTGTTTCCAGGAAGTAGATCTCTCCATTTGTACGGTTTTAGTTCCTGGGGGATGTGCTTGCACAGCTTGGTAGATGACCCTCCTGGTAGAGATGCCTTCTGAAAATGACTAATGCAGCCCTGAATGGCTTATCAGCTCTTTGCTACCCCTGAACTTGTGCAGATTTGTGAGAGACACGTTTACCTTAAAACGCAGTGAACACAAGTCCGTTTACTTTGGGTTCAGGCCAAGAAATTAATCTGACTTATTTGCAGGTAAAATAACTTCAAGTTCAGACCAATAAAGGTCTATTTTAAGTCCTTTTGTCTTTGAAATGTGGAGATGTGACTTAATGTTCTTTGCTTGGGTACTTTTTGAACTTGAGGAGGCCATTTTGCCAGCAGATATTCCCAAGGGAAAGGACCAGACACTGAAACTCAAGGCCCGAGCCTTAAAGGTTGGAGTTCACAGGTCAGTGTGTGCTCGGGCCTATGTACCCCTGTGTTTGGGAAAAGATCCCTATTGATAATTAACATCCCTCCCCAAAAGATATTTCCAGGAAAAACAGCTATTATTGAGCAACGGAGGCTAGTCTAAATTCGAAAAACTGTTTTTGCTGTGCTTTTCTGAGAAGAGCCAAATTGTCAATAGGACTGCCCTCAGAGGGCACTAATCAATACGTCCTCCAAAGGTAGGGGACAGTCCCCCACAGGAGGTGAGGCTGGGACAGATGGGGGCTGGAGAAGGGTATCTGCAGGAGCCCTTGGGAGCATGTGGGTTGGTCTTGGGTTTCACTTCTTGCATTTACTGGTTATCTAGAGATGTAGTATTTTAATTTAAGGAGCCCCATTGAGCATCTTCTATGTGTTAAGAGAAACTATTTAAGATTCCTGACCCAAACCTGCATCTTGAAGGAAGGGCTGAGGACCCAGGAAACCAAGGAAAGATTCTGGAAAGATGGAACCTCTAGGTTGAGTCCCAAAAGGTGAAAGTTGGTTAGCACTATACTCGGTGACTGGGATCAGTTTTCCTGAAGGCAGATACTGAACCAGGAATGACAGGTGCAAAGGCCCTGTGGTAGACCTCCACTTGGTGCATTTGAGGGGCAGGTAGGGGGCCAGTGGGCCAACCTGCACAGGGATTCTCCCCATGGAAACTCAGTGGGTGGGGGCACATAGTGGTCAGGATGCCAGCCCTTACCTGGAACCAGAGTGCTGTTTTGCTTCAAATCAAACACAGTCAAGTCCCTGTTGTTCCTGGTTATTTGACAATGCTCCTGCTTCCTGGTCTTAGCTGCGGGACCTGCTGTTTGGGAGGCTCCTCAGATCTGCTGAGCTGGACATGCCTTCGGCCCCTTGCTGGGTTCTGTTTCTCCTACAGCATCTCTCCATGTTCAACACTGTATCCATGTGCTCACTCACCCACTCATCTTCTGCCTCCTCTCTTAGCAGGGGTGTGGCCTTGGCCACACTGTATGCTCCGCTTGGGATGCACTGTGGAATGAATGAATGGACTAAGTCGGGAAGGAACAAGTGAATGAATGGGATATTGAGCCCAGAACCTGCTGCCAGGAGGGCCCTGTGGGTCGAGCCTTTCTTGGCATTAGATTCAAAGGTGGTCTGTGCAAGGTCTGTAACAAAACCTCAGCCTAATTTGGGGGTTCACCTTCCTGTCGGGAACTGTTTCCCTTCATTTTGGGTCTTCCCTGAGCCTGTGAGGTGAAGATTTTCTTTCCTCTCACAATTTTCCCTTCATTCTCTCCTGGCCTTTGTTCCCCAGCGCTTGGAGCTCCCTCCCTGCAGTGGACTGTCAGTCATGATTGATGCCAGGTGAATGGCTCCTGCTGATGTTTTTGTGCTGGTGTTTAGTTAGCAGGTTTAAATTTCATTTAATCCCAAGGGAAGGTCCAGGATGCAGGCTGGAGCCCCCCGCCCAGCCCTGAGGCTTGATTTGCTTTGGATAGGTACTGAGATCTTGGATTCTTACTGAAGCGGCTGGGCCCACCCACCTGGCGGCCGCTTTCTCTTTTAGGCAATCTGGTGAAACTCCTTTAGCATCTGTTCACCTCCCGATGGCCTAGCGACCTCTTCCTGCAAACAGCCTCCTGCCAGGGCCACCAACTGCTTCCCACCGTCGGGGCAGGCTGCAGGGGAGACACACTCCCCTCTTCTAAGGAGTTATATGACCAAATTGACACCTACCACCTTTATTAAATGACCTCGGACAGTGACGAGAGGTTTAGATCCCTGGGCTGTGTAGAGAGACCTTGCAGGAGTTTTCTAAAGAAGCAGGCGTGTCAGCTGCACGTGCAAAACATCTTGATGGCTCAGCACTGACAACCAATTCAGTTTCTAAAAATCAACCACAGTCTGAAAGATGGGGCAGCAGGCCTCCAGCTCTGACCATGGAGAGCCTGCCTGTGACCTGTCAGGTTCATCTCGCATTAAATATAACGGATTGTTTCACTCTCTTTTTCACCAAGAAAAGGATGTGTTCCTGTAGAAAACTGGTCTCATAGAGAATACAAAGAGACAAAAATAGAATTTAAACTACTCCCCTTAGGGGAGAGCCACTGTAGACATCTCACGGTCACAGGCTGCCATCTTACACTGATGTGTCGAGATGCCCTCCCTTTGAGTATCCTTGCTAGGCGCCCGTAGAAAGCATCTACTGGGCACAGAGGCACAATTTCCTTTCATGCATCTCAGAAGAGGCTATGTGGAGAGGGGATGGAAGAGTTGAGGGGGAACAGAAGGAGGCAGCCTTCAGAAGGGAGCTCACTGGTAAGCAAAGAGTCCACCTGCCAAAGTAGATGACGTGCGTTCAATCCCTGGGCCAGGAAGATCCCACATGCCACAGATCAGCTAAGCCCAGGCACCACAGCTACTGAGTTTGTGCTCTAGAGCCCGGGAACCACAACTACTGAGCCCACGTGCTGCAGCTACTGAAGCCTATGTGTCCTAGATCCCATGCTCTGCAACTAAAGAAGCCACGGCAATGAGAATCCCGTGCGTTGCAACTAGAGAGTAGCCCCCACTCTCTGCAACCTAGGGAAAGACTGCACAGCAACGAAGACACAGCATAGCCAAAAAGAATAAAAATAAATAAAATTATTTTTAAATAGAGAAGTACAGAGAGAGAGCAGGTGAGGGAGCCCCATGTGTGGATGGGGCTGGGACAGGGCATGGACAGGCAGGTGTCATTGGGCAGAAGGGGGCTGCTGGAGGCCAACCTGCCTGGCCTGCTCATGGGCATTCTGTCACTGTGGACACCGCTGGGCTTCCTTTGGCCCTGAGCATGCAGCAGGGAGTGTTTGCAGATCCAAAGGGCCCCTTGTGTAACAGCACAGAAGTGACCAACTGCAACCCTGGGGCCAGAGAGTGACCACAGGCACTTTTAAACTAGCAATATCAAATTGCTTTTAAAATGTCAGTTTCATCCATTGCTAGGGCCTAAGCATACACGGAATTTGCGTGCTAGCTAACTCAGTTTGGGGCTGAGGTAGGAAAGGGTAGATTTCTGGGCAGGAAGGGCCTTTTAGTCAGGTGCTGTGATTGTCTACATCACATCCCCACATAATAGGAAAAACTGCCTTTTATCCCACAACCACTGTCTGTTAAATTCTTTGGACTAAACGGAGATTCTACTGGTTCTGTTCTGCCAACTGTGATAATGCATGTAAGTTCAGGCTGGAGAATATTGAATTTCTTTCTACAATAGATGAGGAGAATATGAACTTGCAGGCCAACAGACAAAAGCAGAAGGAACAAACAAGATGTCAAAAAGCTGGCCACCACATGTAACACAGGACCTTGAGAGGTCGGTGACATTGGAAGGGGGAGGGCTAAAATACCACTGTGCTCTGGCGACCCTCCCCCCGCAGGTGCCCAAACCTTCACTGAAATCTGATTCATAATCAGGTGCTTTGCATCAACGGGTTTTAGAAAGTGGACACGGACAAAGGGGACATAAATATCATCCTATTTGGATGAGACTTGGATGAGATTCCTGACACCAGGAATCAGAACTGGTGACTGGAGGCAGAGTCCCCCTGAGGACATGAGCCATCAGGAATGTGAGGAGGAAATAGCAGGAGGGCTTAGACTCCCCCAGAGTGTGAGATGGAGACTGGATGTGATTTGACTTGTGTTCGTGAGTCTGGAAGATACCACCTGACCTTCGGCTGTGCAGTTGCTGAAGCTCAGAGCCTGACATACACTCTAGAATCAGGACATTGGCTAAAAGCAAAATGCGGTCCTTCTCAACCTCAACACCAAACCCATGGCTCATCCAGATGGATGCTATTTGTGCAGGCAGAGCGGAGATGGAGAGAAACCTGAATGCACACAGAGTCAAGTGAAAGTCAGCTCTGATTATATCAGGCAGGCAAGTTAAGATTAGCCTTACACTTTGCCAAGCAGCAGCGCTATTTGCCTCTTTCCAGAGTTCAAATTTAAAAACCACTGAATTTATGCATGAGCAAGTGATGGATATTTGTGTCTGGGAGGAGGTCTTCTGTGTGGAGATGTTCGAATGGTTTTTGGCCAAGTATCCCACAAACTACCAGAAGAACAAGTAACCTAACATGTGTAAAATGAATATATTTACCTGGTACAATGCCCAGAATCCTAGCCACTAGACTGCCAAGAGTATATGTTTTAACATTTTCTTCCAATGTATCTGCTTTTGTGCTGCCTGGAGTTGAAGCATCACATGGATTCTCTAATCTAAGGCCCTCAGAGTCTGTCTTTGGCAGGGGATATTAGGGCTGAGCCAGAAGGAGGCAGAGTTTTGAGGGATAGGTGAGCGCCAGGGAGTTGGGGATTTCTCTCTGGTGCCATCCACACGCTGTCTTTTAATGTTTCCGTAAAGCATCTTGAGGCATGTGTATCTATTGTGCTGTAAATGTGGGGTATTTTTTCTCAAGAAGTGAGTTTTCTGGTTGAGTCTTTGCTATTTCACCAGGCTAGAGGTAGAGATGGGGGACTCCTTCTCTGGTGGGTAGGGAGCCAGGATATCATCCTCCATCCTCTTCTGTTAGTAAAGGAGTTTGGAATGCTTCCGGCCACCCAGCTCCAGGTGCCATGATGTGGCCCCACTGCACACTGCCCAAATGTTTACAAAAGGAAGCTCTCCCACAGCGTGGGCTATATTGACTTTACCTTTGCTTACAGGAAGGTAAGAGGTAATATTGGTAACTGTTATTCTTGTTTCCCTAAAACATCTTTCTGGGTGGACTCATGAGGGCTAAGAGCAGTGTGGTACCCCTCCTGCTTAATCAAAGGCTTGAATGAAATGACAGCCCGTATGGGGTTTCAGTTCAGTTCAGTTGCTCAGTCGTGTCTGACTCTTTGCGACCCCATGAACTGCAGCACGCCAGGCCTCCCTGTCCATCACCAACTCCCGGAGTCCACCCAAACCCATGTCCATTGAGTCGGTGATGCCATCCAACAGTCTTATCCTCTGTCGTCCCCTTCTCCTCCAGCCCTCAATCTTTCCCAGTGTCAGGGTCTTTTCAAATGAGTCAGCTCTTCGCATCAGGTGGCCAAAATATTGGAATCTCAGCTTCAACATCAGTCCTTCCAATGAACACCCAGGACTGATCTCCTTTAGGATGGACTGGTTGAATGTCCTTGCAGTCCAAGGGACTTTCAAGAGTCTTCTCCAATACCACAGTTCAAAAGCATCAATTCTTCGGCGCTCAGTTTTCTTTATGGGGTTTAGTCATCATATAATCGATAAAGTGTGATGCTCTTAAGCACTTCCAGGTACTAAGGGGCATGTAAGAAAGGTGAAAATAAAAATATAGCCCATCATTCAAGGAGCCCATCAGTAGGAAACAACACCCACTTGCATGCCCGATCACATTCGGAACACCCAGGAAGACTGTGGTCCAATGCTTTCTATTGTAACGTGGCCACAGTCACTGGGAGCTCCCAAGATGGGAAAGGAAGCATCTTGGGTATCAAGCACATCCTATTTCATTCTTAGAACCATACCAAACGGAAGGCGTTCTCCATCGCGGTTCACAGATGAGAAATCGACATTCAGTGACTACCCCGCAGGCCAGCTAGCATGCGGTGGGACTGAAATGAGCACGTCTGTCTTAGCAACGAAGCCCAAGACACTGCAGGTGAAATGTGCCAAGAAGGGCTTTGGTTTCTGTGTGTGTTGGTACATCTGGGAATTGAACTCAACTTCATAGAGTCGGTCAGCTTAATGGGATGGTGATGGTGGTGGTGGTTTAGTCACTTAGTCATGTTAGACTCTTGTGATCCTGTGGACTGTAGCCTGCATGAGATTTTCCAGGCAATAGTACTGGAGTGGATTGCCATTTCCTCCCCCGCAAGAGTGCCACAATTTCTAACGTCATCACGAGGAACGTGATGCTAATGAGGTTTTAGAGACTCGCCTATTTATAAACTCAGTAAGTGGCAGCTGTATCCTCTGGTCAGAGGGACCCCTTCTAAGTTATAGGCTCCCTAATAAGACTCCATAAAACTCCCAGGAAGATGTCTTGGCCTTTCACCCCGTTCCTTCCTAGAACCCGTCATTTCCTGTTAACCCATTCCAGCCACAGGGAAGGCATGTCTTAGCCTGTCTTCCTTCCTGAGTCTCAAGTCTTGGGGTTTCTCCCTGGCCCTGGCCCTGGGTTATCTGCTGTCACTTCCCTAGCTCCCTGACAGTCCCTGCAGCCTGATGAGGTGGGAAACCAGCCCCCAGGGCTCCAAAGGAGAGTCCGTCACCACTGCCTGGTCCAAGCCCTTGGTCAGATCATCAGAAGGCAGGGACATGAACCTCATTCTTCCAACCCCAAGTCCTCATCTGCGTGGGTAGAGTGGATCCTGCTGTAACCTCTGTCAACGCCGGTCAAGGCCTGATAGGAGTGACCCCATGTGGCCCCTGGTTAGAGGGCATGGCCCACACACACCCCCTCCTCCTGGCAACATGCACTTGGGGCCTGAAGGGAGGCTATTCTCATGAAGGAAAAGGCACCAAGGATGCTGCAAGTCCACCCTCTTCCTGCAGCCAGCGCTAGTCACTTCCCAGGTGACCTCACTGCCCTATTTCTGACCCATGTTTCTCGCCCCGGGGGCCCTGCTCTGTTCACAGTGAGGGGTGCGGCTTCCTCAAAGCAGTTGGCCTCAGCTGACACTGTCCTGGTCTAGAGACGATGAAAATCAAACCAGACTACGTTCAAACTGATACCCTCCAGGGACACACATGGGATGCCCAGAACCAGGACCAAAGAGCACTATGGACCTTGTTCAGAGCATCTCCGCATGGGGAGGCTGAAACTCAAGGGGCCTTGTAACTGACACAACCAGAGACTGCCATGAAAGATGGGCGTGCCCTGAAGCCGACAGGCCACCAGGAGGGCAGTGCTGGTTTCCTTGAAGCTGGCCGGGTGCACATCGCCCGCCTCCTCTGATCTGTTTGCCTGCAGGACAAAGGTGAACAGTCCCCTCCAGGAGGTCCAGGAGCCAGGTAGACACAGCCTGGTCCCTGTGCTTTCCCTGCCCCCAGACTCAGAGGAGTCTAGCTGGGGGTCCATTCCTTCAGGTGCAAAGACTGGGAATGAAATGATTTTTCTTTTTTCTCCTGAGAAGACAATTTCAAGTTCCCTCATTGTAGCTTAAACTAAAGAAAAATGCAGTTTAGCTGTGGGGGTTTTGTTCAAGTTACAACAAACACACGTGTGTACACACACTCATGCAGCTAGAGAGGCTCTGTTTCTTAGGTTTATCCCTTTCTTTCTTAACCATTGGCCAGCCCCTAGTCAGAGCCCGGTGCTAATTGTATTACTAGAAATGCACTCCTATAAACATGTCTTGGGCCACATGTTTTTCTCCAAATATCTGATTTGGCTTTAACTAAGGGTTTGCAGGGCTGCACAATGTGTGGGAATAATTGCCCCAAAGCTGCAAATATTTATCACCCAGGCCAGCGGGGAAGCCAGCGACTGACGTGGCCCGTGGCTGTCTGGCCCCATTCTTCTTGACAATGGGTGGACGAAGAGAGAAGTGTTGGACTGTTTACTGCTCACGACATTTAAAAAGGTAATGAATGTACAAACAGCGTGAAAAAAAAGAGGCCTCTGGAAGGTGGCTTAGAGTCGGGAGAGAAAATTCAAACAATTTTAGCCTCAAAAAGTCAACATCAGACACCCTTCTACTAAGGACCTACAAACAAACAGAGTTACTCTGTACACACATTAAGCGATGCAGTGCCCTGCCGCCGTGACTTTGACCTCACAGGGCCCGGCTCCCACACGTGCAGGCGCAGGACTGCAGGTTTGGGGGTCCGGGTCTTTGGATCCCCAGAGCTTGCAGTCGTAGGACTTTCACTTCTGGCTTGTCTGGGGGTCGGAGAGGGACGGAGAGAAAATGTGATGCAGGCCGGAACTGACATGCCCTTGACCTGAAGATCAAGCCATACCGAGTATGTGGACCATCTCTGTTCCATCTCCTCTCAACTCAGCAGACAGCATTACAGACAGATGCCTCTGGTGCCCAGACATCCCACATCCCACATAATTAAAAGGCAGAGGGTTACCCTTTAAAAAAGTAAATAATTAATAACGGGAGAGGAATCTAGCATCTTAGGCTTCTACTCACACGGGCCTAGACATGTCGGTTATTTGCTTTCCTTCCAAGCATTGAATAATATGATTGAAATAGGAAATAAATTCTCCCATTTTCTTTTCTTTTTTTCTATTTTTGTGAGAGATTTTGCGCTCTGCTATCTAAAGACTGCCCTCTTAGTTTCTGCTGGTGATAGATGAGACTCCTCGGTCATTCAGACATCTAACTAGAAACAAGAGGTTGAATGATTCCTGGGGGTGGGGGGGTGGGTCTTGTTTTCACCCCACAGTTAAGAGCTGTCTGCACACTGCAGAGTCTATTGCTTTCTGAGACTCTTGATTCCTCCCAATAGACCTGAACAAGGGCTACACAGAAGAAAAAAAGGTAAAAAGAGGTGAGTGAAAACAAGTGTGCCTCCCCTGACCCATGTACTCATCCAACACATCTTATAAAATCTAAGGGAGTGTTAACTCTGAGTTTTACATTTTGAAGTCACTCTGCCAGAACATTTCAAGAAGTAAAATGAGTAATAACAAGGATAGTCCTGAAAAGCATCTCCAAAGTAAATTGGCCACAAGGTTCCTTTTAGCCTGTTCCTTTAAATGCAATTATGCAAAGCGGGAACATGTAATATTGCACTCGATAGAGTCCTGTCCTTTTCTAATACCAGGTCTTAGCGCCCATTGATTTTGGGGCTGGCTGCACAAACTTTAGTGATGCACCTGAGGATTTGATGCCACAAAGACGTGAACATGATTTGCTTCCTGCAATGAGCAGTGAGATAAACCATCGTGAGCTCACAAAATGGAAGGCTCATCCCCAGCCTTTAGAAACCACCCAGGAGGAAGGCAGTGGGCATCCTCAGATTATTTTCACAGGTTTAAAAACTTAGACAACTTGTAAAATGAGGAGAGATACACATTGCATCTTTGTTTCCTGCAATGACAACATGGCAGGATCAAGGGAGCTGGTTTCAAAGATGTTTTATTTTTTTTCTTTATTCCAGTACACATTTCCCTGGAAAATTATTTCTGAGGAAAGAAATGACTTAAAAAAAAAAAAAAAGCCTCTAATTGTGGTTGGCTTAACGCTTCTCAGAGTAGGTCAATAGCAGGCCCACCGCAGGTGGCCTCAGGCCGCTCCCTTCCGAGCCTCTGATAAAGCCAGCCTCCTCCCCGGATCAAGGTATTAAGGTTTGGGTTATTTGTATTGATTTTATGTGCTGCCACGCTGAGCCAGTCATGCTCATATCTGCCGTTCACAAATTCCCCTTTAAAATGTCACCACTGCTTCATTTCCTCCTGGATCCATCAATACTGTGGCTGGAGGGGCTGGTCGTGAACCCCAAGGGCTGTCATCTGGTCTGTGGACCCTGGGGCACTGCACACCCCCGGATTGTCACATCAGCAGTGGGAGGAAGTGGGTTAGAGGAGAGGTCAGTAAGATGCTAAACAAAAAAAAAACCCAATAACCTTACAAAAATTTTTCTCTGACATCCAGAAGGATTTTTCCTCCTTGTCCAGAGAAGCCTAGCAAATGGATAGGCCCTCTAGTGGTTCACAGTCCTGCTCAGAAATATGGGGAGGACTCAGAGGCCATCATTTGACATCACTTGAAAGTCCCGGCACACCCACAAACAGGTGTATACACGGGAATTTCAATACCTGTCTGAACCTAGCGATTATGGGCTACAACCACCCCGACAATTCTGCTGGGCATAAATCTTGAAGAAACTGTCTTATTTGCTGACTAACATGGGGCCAAGATTTTCCCTGGAAGTTCTAATTATGTAGTCTTTCTCAGCAAAACATGTAAACTAAGCCATCGAATAATTTTAAACAGATTCTCTTCCTTCTCAGAACTGAATAAAACGAGCCTTCACTGGAAGCCAGGCAGAAATCTACACACAGACAGTCATGGCTGTATTTATCAGTCTGTGGTGATCCTTTAACAAACATGCAGTGGGGTAAAAATAAAACACATGTTTCCCCTTATTTCTCTGCAAGCGCTTACTTAAGGTTTTATTATATTTGGCCATGGGACATTCAGTCAACTTACTGATGATATCAAAGAATGATTTTACAAACAGTAAAAGTTACACTATTGACACCTCCAAATTCTAGAGTATTTACATTGTGTTAGGTGCACACTTGCACAGGGAGATTAACAAACATTACCAGCAAGGCTGTGGCCAAATCCACCCTGGTTGTTTATAAAACCTTTACAACTCATCAGCTTCCACTAACACACTGGCACTGTTCAATTACCATCAGTTTTAAAGAGCCTTAGCAAAACATCCAGTGCCCATGTAAATAGACAAATCTGAAAACTAGCTGGTCTGTTGGCTTACATACTGTAGGTAATGTTTTCTTTTGCTCAAATTTGTTCTGGAAACTAATCACGCTCTGATAAAGCCATCTGCAAATATGAGAAAGATTGACACCCACATGTCAAAGTTTACACAGCCTGACCAAGTGTACATATAGTACAGATGATGTAAGGGCTGTGCCGTGCAGAGCTTCTCCGGGGCCATGTTGGAATGGAGCTCTCTGGGAAGAATGCAGGCACCCTATCCGTGTTACAGCAAGCCTTGCCTGTCTCCCCACCAAGCTAAAACTCTTCCAAAAGAGATGCGCGCTTTCCTCAATGCTCATCATGTAGCTCACTTTGTTGCCCCAGCAGCATGGTTATCACCCAGGTAATTCCAAACACAATCGCTTTTCTACAAGTCACTAAAGCTTTACCTTTATCGAAAGCATGATAGTACCACATTGTCCTTCTGCTAGGAAGAACAGCATTAAATATCCTGTATTGAATGCGGTGATATGAAATGGCATTTGCCCAGCAATTCATAGGTAAGCAACCCCTTCCTGTGCTTTATCAAATTTATGGGTAAGACTTGATACGTGGATTTGTCCACTCACACTTAGAGAAAGTCCAGGATGAAAACCTAAGTCCCAAGCAGATGGAGTACCTGTGATGGGACGGGATGAGGAATTCACCTTCATTGTATAACAAGCAGCAAGGAACACAATTTCCTTCCAGTAGGTGACTGTGGTGTCTGTCAGAAATAAACCCAGCGGCCACCTACTCTGGTCTTGAGCTTCCTCTTCAGAAACACAGCGGGAAATGAAATCAGCAGGCTTGTGAAAGGACTTATGTGTAGTGACCTTACTGCGGTTCCTATGTACACTCCTTTTTAAGAGCTCAGAAATCCTGTTTAAATTTTCACTTGAGAATTTTTCTAGGAATTAACCAGAAATTCCCTCATTTATTATTTCCAGAATACAGTCTAGCAAGTCATTGAAAAAAGAAAGCAACTATTCTTTCTCTCTAGCCTTCTGATAATTCTCATGATTTTTAAAAAATGTTTTGTTATTCTAATTCTGCTAGAAACTTAGAGATTTACTATTATTTATTGTATTTCCCTGGGTGGGGGGAGGTGGGGGGAAGCCCATATAGCTTCATATCTTGGGGAAGAATTTGAGAATAGAATCTTAGAAATAACATACATGAAGATGATATCGGTCATTTTTATCCCATGAATTTTTTAGTTACCAGGATAGCTCTGTCATTTCATCTACCAATTCATTCAGTTCCTGTTCTAAAGTTCAGATTATTTTTTTAGCAATTCACCAATTCTGGATCTTCATTCTCTTTCAAGTTTCCAATTGCAAATCCTTCTTCTTAATAGATTATTAAAACCTACCACCAGTAATGAGTCCTCACTTCCCTGTCTTTCTTGATCTAAATGTAGCAAAATAAAGCTTTCTGGAGTTCCCGGGAAGTTTTGTTTTAGAAAGCATCATCAACATTTAGTTTTCTGGCTTTCCTGAACCTTGCTGATGGTGACATCATTCTGTGTTTGTCTCTGTCCATCTTGTGCTTGTTTTAAAGATAAAGTGAAAGTCGCTCAGTCGTGTCCAACTCTTTGTGAACCTATGAACTCTACAGTCCATGGAATTCACCAGGCCAGAATACTGGAGTGAGAAGCCTTTCCCTTCTCCAGGGTGTCTTCCCAACCCAGGGATCGAACCCAGGTCTCCCACATTGTAGGCAGATTCTTTACCAGCTGGGCCACAACGGAAGCCCAAATGAAGTGAAGTGCAAGTTGCGTCCAACTCGTTGCAACCCCATGGACTATGCAATCCATGGAATTCTCCAGGCCAGAATACTGGAGTGGGTATCCTTTCCCCTCTCCGGGGGATCTTCCCAACCCAGGGATCAAACCGAGGTCTCCCGCATTGCAAGTGGATTCTTTATCGGCTGAGCCACAAAGGGAAGCCCTTAAAGATAAAAGCTCAACAAAAATCTCTTTGTTCAGCCACATTCAATGGTTTACATGCCTTTATCTTTCTTTAGAAATCTATGTAGGCCAACACTTTCTAAGCTAAGACTCATAATCTACAACTCACATCTTACCTAATAGCAAAATTTCATGAACAATAGCTGTTCCTAATGAACTGCCCTTGTTCTTTCATATACTTACTCTATTTATGAAAAATGTACTTAACCAACATGCCAAGAATTTTTCAAGGACACGTGTGTGCTTATATCATGAAGCCAGATCCCTTCGACTTTGCCCAACCATTCGAGCTGTCTTTGATCCTAGGATACGACTTCCAGAATCCTATAACCTCTTTAGTGCTTCACTACATGCATCAATATGAAACGTGTAACAATTTTACGATGATTCTTGTTAAACAGAAGCCTTTTCTACGTTAGCTCATAAAAGTTAATTCCCCATTTCCTCTTCCCAAAGAATAAATGATCTTTGCCCTCCTGTGGATAATTGGATCATGAAGGTAGGTGAGGGCTTAACCGTTACCAGGGGAGATTGCTTTGGGGGAGGTGTTTAAGGGCTGGGTAGTAACTCCTGTGTCTGAGGGGAAAGACACAAAGAGGAGGGGGAAGAACCAGCATTTACTGAGTCCTGTACTGGGCCAGACACTAGTATGGATGCTTTATGAGATTACTCTCATCTCATCCATTCTCTTCTTGTTCCTAATTTATTCTCGTGCCACCCATTGCCTTGCTCAATACACTTTAATGGTTTCCAGTCACTCTTTGCACAAAGACCTAATTCCTGATCACTGGCTTTGAGACCTGGCATGGTTTGGCTCTTGCTGATGGGGTTGGCCTGCTTTTTTCTTCATCTCTTTGTTTTTGGTTCTTCAGTTGTACCTGAACTTCTTTCCTTTGGCCATAATTGTTTGGTTCACTTATATATCCCGAAGCCTCGCCCACTTTTGGCACAGAATAAGTGCTCGATAAATATTCTTGGCTGGAAGAACAAACAAGTGAATGCATTTAATCCTTTCAACCATCCTCCCAAGATGAGGAAATAGAGTGTCAGATGGTTTCAGATCCATGCCTGAGCCTCAGCTGATAACGTGTAGAAGTGAGCCACGTTTCAGCAATGCTATGCAGGTTTCTCTAAGGTCTTGTGTGGGGGCCACATTGAGACCCCTTAGTAGATGGAGAAGCGCACACTTAGGAACTGTGCTACCCAACATGATGGAGAGATAAGCAGGACTGGGCCAGCCAACTATATCCTGATGCAATTTTCTTTCCCCTCAGATGTGTTTGTGGCCCTGGTGTTCCCTGAGAAGTTTTATTTATCTGTGGATTTTATCTGAAGAAAGGCAGTCAGAGGATGTTCTTTAGAGGCCAAGGTGAGAACTAGCAAGATGCTTCGACACGGCACCTTTTATAACACTGAAAAGTGATCATTAGGCTTCCTCACAAGGATGAGGGATTTGCATTTGGCTTGCGTTGTGCAAACATGGCTTTTGTTGATTTATCAACAGGACTTCGCTTGGGGTTTTGGATTGGATTCCAGAGGTTGGCACCTACGCTCTAAAAAATCTAAACAGAAGGAGAAAATAAATCACCAACTGGCACTTTAAAGGCAAAGATTTATACTAAATTTAATGAACTTCCTGTCTTGCTGAGCATGAGGGAAATGTCATGTTTACCCCAATGCTCCCGGCTCCTGGCAGCGGCTATACCGAGTTGGAAGGGATGCAGAAGTGGGTCGCCTTCACCCAACTGCAGCTCAGAAAACTCATTAGTGAGAGAGCCCCGGGCGAGAACTCAGACCCTGAGGGTGCACCACAGCCCTGGCTACCAACCCCACTCAGAACTAATCCCCGGAGACATGGGGGTCAAGTCATGCTTTCTGATTTGTGCTCCCCTAGAAGCAGACCAAAATCAAGGTGCAAGTAGTTTACTTAGGAGGTGGTCCCAGGAAACACAGATCAAGGAGTGGGGGAAATGAGCAGGAAGGCAGGGAGTGAAGGGCTTGTCATCTAGACAGTCCCTGCTGGGAACAATTCACTTACTCCTGCTGGGACTACACTAGACCCCAGTGTAGAAAGCCCACCTCGGGGTCATCCCAACCGAGGGCTGGAGGGCTGGGGCCCACTAACTCTCCCAGTGACTAGTCAAGGGCTTCTTCAGGGCTGTTAGTGCCCCCAGAAATTCTAGCCAGAAGCACCTTTAGGAGAAAAGACTCCAGCAACCAAAGTGCTTAAGCAGAGGGATGCAGGGATGGCCAGGTGGGAGTGGACAGGCCTTCACTGGGTGGATAAGGATTTAGGCAGATGGGCAGCATGCTGTCTTAATCTGGTCCAAATCAAGCTCTGTTAGATCTCTGGTTCTTCTGTGACTTTTCTTTTCAGCTTTTACATGGTTCATACATGTTACCTGGAGGTACCTGCTATCATACTTCTCATTATATGCCATCAAAGAACTTTCTTTGACTTAACCATCATATTCATCCTCAAATCCTTTTGATTCCCTCCCCTGGCACTGAAGCAGATCTAAAGCTACAACTAAAGTTGTGTATAGCCAGGAATGTGCATTTCCCAACTCTTCCCACATCAATAAATGAGGAGCATGACTTCCCTGGTGAGCCAGTGGTTAAGACCCTATGCTTCCCATGCAAGGGGCATGGGTTTGATCCTTGGTTGGGGAACTAAGTTCCCATATACTGTGTGGTGAGATCAAAAAAATTAATAAAAATTAAAAAAAATAAGTGATGAACCTATTTGTAAGTCTGCATAAATGATATACCTGCCCTTGGAATATAGCATCTTTAAGCATCCCTAGACAGAAAAAAAAGCAATGCTAGCAGTGTTTGGGCATCTGGTTGACTTCCTCTCTGGGACCAGATGACCCTCTGAGTTATGCAGTCTGTCACTAAAAATTGTAATATCTGATTTTCAGTGTACTGAGAGTACAAATGAAAGTGAAAACAGAGTATCTTGCAATTAATGTTTCTTGTGTACAAAGAAGGAAAGAATGCTCATTAATGATGCATAGTACAATAAATTCCTCCAGCTCAGATGCAAGAGAGAAGAGGAAATTACAGGACAGATTAACTGGTGCCCACTATTTCCATGTCTGTCTGTACCATTACACAAGTCAGCATGTATAATGTTCGCAAGGTTGGGATTTTAATCCCTGGTTGGTATTTCCTTATCTTGCTGTTGAAACACCCAAAAGTTGAAGAACAAAGGTCAATATTTAGACACATTATGAAATCACTTCAGTTTTTCTTGATTGGAAGCTTGTTTGGATTTGTTGAATTAATAATTTCTAAAGTTGGTATTCAACATTGTGTAAGCATGACTTTTAAAAGTAGTTCTCAGCCATCTGTAATGAATAATTACTAGAGGGAAATGACAGTTGATCTGAGTTTCATTCATCCACGTATTAGAGTAAAAGAAAATTAAGTAAGTTCTCCAGATAGAAGTTTTGGATAAGAATTGTAAAAACAGAATACAGCTGTCCATTAAAAATATTATTTTAGTAATGCTAATAGAAGAATGGAAATTAATATGAACTTATAGTAAATAATGGACTGAATACCTCTATGCAGGAACATCCCCAATGTGTATTCTTTGTAAAGGGTCAGATTTAATAGCAAATAGAAGGGGGAAAGGTGGAAGCAGTGACAGATTTTCTTGGGCTCACTGCAGACAGTGACTGCAGCTATGAAGTTAAATGATGCTTACTCCTTGCAAGGAAAGCTATGACAAACCTAGACAGCATATTAAAAAGCAGAGACATCACTTTGCTGGCAAAGGTCCACATAGTCAAAATTACGGTTTTTCCTGTAGTCATGTATGGATGTGAGAGTTGGACCAGAAAGAAGGCTGGGGGCCTAAGAATTGATGCTTTCAAATTGTGGTGTTGGAGAAGACTCTTGAGAGTCCTTTGGACTGCAAGGAGATCAAACCAGTCAATCCTAAAGGAAATCAACCCTGAATATTCATTGGAAGACTGATGCTGAAGCTGAAGCTCCAATACTTTGAACACCTGACGTGAAGAGCCAACCCATTGGATAAGACCTTGATGCTGGGAAAGATTGAAGGCAAAAGAAGGGAGTTGCAGAGGATGAGATAGTTGGATAGAATCATCAACTCAATAGACATGAATTTGACAAACTCCAGGAAACAGTGGAGGACAGAGGAGTCTGTCACTCTGCAGTCCATAGGGTTGCAATCAGCTGGACACGACTTAGCGACTCAGCAACAACAAGTGACAGGACTGATTTGCTGAGACACTGATGTGGTTTAGCCAGCACCAAGGGTGGACTGTTTGGGAGGGACCTTCTGGTACTTTCCCACCCAGCAGCTTGCCTAACTCCATATTCAGCAGCCTGCACACCCCCAAACAGTTCTATGCAAATCTGTTCTTATTTTTACATCCTTTGCTTAAAACAGAAATAAGACAACTTGTCTACCTTGCTCATCCTCTCAGTCTGCACTTCACCCTCAGTAAACTGTATTTCTTTTTTCGGGTTTCTCAAGGAGAAGGAGGAATATTGTCCCAAGTTCATAAAGTTTATTATCAGGAAGTTGTCTGGTGGTTGTAATATTCTCATTGTGACCACCACCACTGATATAATCTGTTATTTCAACTCACCATCCGTGGGACTAGCCCTGGGTCACATCCTGGATGTTGCGGAGACCTGGGTGAGAAACAGATTCAATGAGAGAAAGACATCTGTTCTCTGTTGTCTTTAATGCTTTTACTCATGAGAGGGCTTTCTTTTCACACCTTCTCTCAGTTCTAAAATCTGGGAGTCCTCATGAACACTATCTGCTCCTTCTCCTCTTCCCAAGCCTTCCAACCATCCCACACCCTTCTGTGTTCTACCTTAGTCTTTTCTCTGGAAATTTCTATTCTCCACCTTGCACTTTACCTTGGTTTTGAGTCTCACTTTTGAGTCTCTTAAATGTTGCAGAAACCCCTACATTCACCGCCAAGCCCACCTTTGGATTACCCTTCTCCACATCATTCTTTGAAAAAGCCAGGCTGATTGCTTCTTCCCCTCTCACATCCTCACAGGCTCCTATCAGCCTGCATCCCTTGTCTGATTCCTCCCAGGAACCCTGCCTTCTCTCCCTGCCCGTCTTTCCCTTATCACAGTCAATGGCACCAAAGATCCACCTGGAGACTCTAGCCAAAACTAGGTGTTATTTCCATCTCCTCCTTTTTCCTCTTATTTGTCCAGTCCTGAAGCTCTGCCTGCGCCATGGAGCTCCTCTCCAGACCCTGACTGCTCTCATTGCTTTCTTTCTTCTTCTTCAGTACTTTCAGCAAACAATTCCAGAATACGCTTCAAAAAATCAAATTGCATCACTCTTTTCTCAAAGATCTCAGGATTCTCATAGTGTTTTTAATTGAATCCAATCTTCTCAAAGTGGTCCTCTTGATCTTGACCTGATCTTGTACTGCCCTACCTTCAGAATGTCCCTTATTCCCTGCTGATGATGAATGGGTGTGTTGTTTAAATCCTACCCCATTTATCATGGGGCACACACCCCACCATCCGCTATGCACTGGACACACTGGCCTCTTACTCCTCCAAAATGGCAGACTCATCCAGCCCTTGGATCTTTGTCTGGCTCTTCACTCAGGAAAGCTCTGTCCACCTCACCCCAACATCAATTCCAACTCCAGATACTCAGTCAACCAGCAACATCTTGGTTACCCTTCTTTCATCCTCTGAGGTCTTCCTTGTAGTTCATCTAACTCCCTTACCTAGTCTAGTAAATCATGCTATTTATTTATTGGCAGAGATGTCATCATCTAAAATTAAGTTCTTGTACTTTTTTATCTGTTTTATTAACTATGTACCTGCTCTGCAATGCAAGCTTCTGAAGGATAGGACACCTATTTTGTTCCCAGTAATGACAACAATTAGGCCTGCCATAGGTTCAGAAAATGGAAATAACTATTGAATAAATGAATGAATGATTATTATCAAACTATTAACATTTACCAATATAATAGGGTAAAAATAGTATCCTAATATTTTAATTTGACCCTGATTATTACTGAAATTGAGTCCTTTTCATATTTCTACTGAAAATCATTTTTTCTTTTTCTATGAATATCTTGTTGGCATCCTTTCCTTATTTTTCTATTGTTTTTTTATTCTTTTTCATTGTCACTCATTGTTGTGGTTCTTTATTTGTTTGCAGTTATTTATGTCTAATATATGGGACGATAGAGGATGAGATGGTCAAATGGCTTCACCGACTCTATGCACATGAGTTTGGCTGAGCTCTTGGAGTTGGTGAAGGACAAGGAAGACCAGCGTGTTGCAGTCCACAGGGTCGCAAAGAGCTGGACACAACTGAGCGACTGAACTGAACTGAATGTCTTAGATAATTAGTTTGCTCTATATTTTAAAAATATTTTCTCCTATTACGTCATTTGTCTTCATTTTATTTAGGGAGATATACATTGTTACATAGTCAATGTTGATGTAGTAAAATACATCTTTCTTAAAAGTTAAGAATTTTTTTTCTTAACAATACATAATAAAAAAGCAACAAAGGCAGCTCCAAACATGAACTCTCACTGGACCACACAGGTCAATATTAGGATCCATGAAAGTTTCATAGATATTTCATTCATTTCTATTTCATAGAAAGTGGATATTATATAAGTTCTGGCATGATGCAATGTGAAGCACACAGCACAGTCTGTGAAGTATTCTTACAGAAGAAAAGTAACACACGTTTATTGAGGTCTTTGCATTCAATCTCCAATCTAGGTCCATATGGAGGGTGGATTTGCAGGTTACAGAACATCAGGAGGGCACAGCCAGGTAAATATAGCACACAGCATCCCACAGCCACAGTGACTTCAACAACAGCCTCGTGGGAGAAAAGGGGATTGTTTCAGATAAAAAGAAACTTGAGATACATAGCAGATACATATAATTAATAAGCTTTTAAAAAATCATGATTCAGTAGACTGTAAGATGGAATATTTGGATAACTAAGGAAACTTGAAAGTGGTCTAGATATTCGAAGTTATCAAGGAAATATTTTATTTTAATAATTTAAATAGTTCTCTTTCTTATTTTGCTAAGGTCATATGCCATGGCAATTATGTTGGAAGAATTTTTTTTTTTGAGATGTGTATTAGGTATTTAGGAGTGAAAATGTCTGAGATTTTCTTTAAAATAGCCCTTCTCCCCAAATAAAAGAACACATGTGTTGGGGTTGGGAACAGATAAATTAAGAAGAGAAGCATGCTGATGATATTTGTTCAAGAGAGATGACTTGAAGGGGAGAGAAGAGGTGGAGAGCTCTGTGAAGAGGCAGCCCAACCACCCAGGGATGAACATAAGACCCCAGCCTTTGGTTTGGAGTTGGGTCCCTCTCTCCCCCTGTCCCTCCATATCCCTTTTGTAAGCAGGTCAATCCAGAAGGTGGGGGGCCCTGAAGGCCCCCCTCAGAGAGTGGAGATTCATTCTGGAGGAACAGACATCTGGGGGAGGGGGACCTGGTAAATCACTCTTTTGTGTAAGTTTGGAGACTTTTATAATTAATCATTTGATTAAGACAGAGATGTACATTTTCTGCTTTGGTGCAAGAAAGATTAATACACAATTTTTAGAATGTATTAACTGCATTATTCAAATTTCCTTTATTTTTACTTATTTCTGCATATTTGATATGCTGAATTCCAAGAAAATTGTGTTAATATTTCTTACCTATATTTTTAGAAGTATAAATTTCTTTTCATTCTTCATAGTTTTCATTTTATATTATTTGAACCTATAAGTTTTCATGAGTAGTAAATACACCTTCTTGATTTATTGTTCTTTTCATCCATATGAAATATTAGTTGCTTTATAAGGCTTTTGCTGGCATTCTGCTTGTCTGGCATTTAGCTCTACCTATATTTTGGTTAGTATCTGTTTTACATATTTTCTCTCTTTATTTTCAACATCTTTTCTTTTTGTTTCACGTGTATGTGTCTTAGGACTTAACCAGATCCTTTTTCTTTTTTCAAATTCAATCTGAGTATCTCTTGTCTCTAAACATGTGAATCCCACCCTTCATATTAGTTGTGATCACTGATTTGTTTGGACATGTTTATGTCAAATTCTCAACTTTTAAATTTCCTTTTTAATGCTTATTCACTTGTGCATACAGGCTTTGATTGGATTTATCAACATTGTTTTATTTTTTTGCAATGTTTTAGAAATTATACTTTTATTTCTGTTCTTTAGAGATTCTTTGTATGATCACTTACCCTGTGATTAAATATACTACAATTTGATCTTTATCAACATCTAGGATTAGTTTCACTAAAATAAATAAGACTTTATTTTCCTCCCTTATTCCTCTCACCATGTTGAAGTCATCTAGAATTTCTGACTGGGGCAGTCACCACGGGCCACTGGGGGCTACTGAGCCCTGGAAACAAGCCTTACCTGGATGGAGAAGTACTGTAGGTGTCAGATACACAGCACATTTCAAAGATGCAGGCCAAAATAATTCATCAACAATATCTTAATATTAATTACATCTTGAAATGGCAATATTTTAGATATACTGCTTTAGATACATAAATATATTGTCAAATCCATTCCACATTTTGCCCTTTCTGAATGTGACTACTAGAAAACTCAAAATTACAGATGTGGCCCATGTTATTTTTCCACTAGATTTCTATTGGACATTGTTGCTATAGGATTTTAGTTCTGAATTATAATTTTTCAACAATGGTGACTGCAGCCATGAAATTAAAAGACACTTACTCCTTGGAAGGAAAGTTATGACCAACCTAGATAGCATATTCAAAAGCAGAGACATTACTTTGCCAACAAAGGTTCATCTAGTCAAGGCTTTGGTTTTTCCTGTGGTCATGTACGGATGTGAGAGTTGGACTGTGAAGAAGGCTGAGAGCCAAATAATTGATGCTTTTGAACTGTGGTGTTGGAGAAGACTCTTGAGAGTCCCTTGGACTGCCAGGAGATCCAAGCAGTCCATTTGAAGGAGATCAGCCCTGGGATTTCTTTGGAAGGAATGATGCTAAAGCTGAAACTCCAGTACTTTGGCCACCTCATGTGAAGAGTTGACTCATTGGAAAAGACTCTGATGCTGGGAGGGATTGGGGGCAAGAGGAGAAGGGGACGACAGAGGATGAGATGGCTGGATGACATCACGGACTTGATGGACGTGAGTCTGGGTGAACTCTGGGAGTTGGTGATGGACAGGGAGGCCTGGCGTGCTGCGATTCATGGGGTCACAAAGAGTCGGACACGACTGAGTGACTGAACTGAACTGAAACCAGTTTTTCTCCTTATTTTTTCCCCTTTTGTCTCTCTGATTCATTGATTCACTGTTCAGCCCTCGAATTATACTGTCTAGTGGGTATAGAATTCTAGAAATCAAACTCAATTTTAGAGCTCAATTGCTGTATTGTCTTCAATTCCTGGCTCCATTTGTAGACAGGCTATTTTTGTTGTTCTTCTTCTTCTAGAAGATTTTAGGAATGACTGTTCACTCTGTGTACCCTGGTTTCACAAAAGGTAGAGGGGTTTCCATGCCTTGCATTTCATTCTCAGGAAACTCTGAAACACGGTCTTGTGTGTGTGTGTGTGTGTGTGTGTGTGTGTGTGTGTCTTTTAGGCTCTGGAAAAACTTCTTGCACTATTTCTCTTCCATTCTTGTGCCTTCTGTAAGGCAATGTTTATTCTTTAATTCACATCTCCTCCTGAAAGGGATTTGTATCTTTTAGATCCGTTTTCCACCTTTAAACTTTCTTTTATACCTTCTTCTCTTCATTCTTGTGTGTAAGTCATTGATTTGTGAGTTTTTCAGGTTGTTTCTTTTTGTGTGTGTGCATCTGTTTCTCTATTCAGTGCACACACTGTAGAGAAGAACTGGATTCTCATTTCCAAGGTCTATCCGGTCCTTTTCCATCCCAGCACACTCTTGTGTCACAGAAGATATCTTCTCATCTGTCCTGTGAGGATTTTCATTCTCCTTCTTGTAAATGGTGACTGCAGCCATGAAATTAAAAGACACTTACTCCTCAGAAGAAAAGTTATGACCAATCTAGACAGCATATTAAAAAGCAGAGACATTATTTTGCCAACAAAGGTCCGTCAAGTCAAAGTTATGGTTTTTGCAGTGGTCATGTATGGATGTGAGAGTTGGACTGTGAAGAAAACTGAGCACCAAAGAATTGATGCCTTTGAACTGTGGTGTTGGAGAAGACTCTTAAGAGTCCCTGGGACTGCAAGGAGATCCAACCAGTCCATCCCAAAGGAAATCAGTCTTGAATATTCCTTGGAAAGACTGATGCTGAAGCTGAAACTCCAATACTCTGGCCACCTGATGCGAAGAACTGACTCATTTGAAAAGGCCCTGATGCTGGGAAAGATTGAAGGCATGAGGAGAAGGGGACGACAGAGGATGAGATGGTTGGATGGTATCACCGACTCAATGGACATGAGTCTGAGTAAACTCTGGGAGTTGGTAATGGATGGGGAGACCTGGCATGCTGCAGTCCATGGGGTCACAAAGAGTCAGACACAACTGAGAGACTAAACTGAACTGACTCTTGTAAATGAACCAAGTTTTAGTTACATCTTCTTTCTGCTGAGTTGAGTGTCTTGTGAGAAGAGATGGAAACCACCATGACTGTCAAGATGTTGCTCTTTGCACATTATGACCCAGAGCACAAACGCTCACACAGCTTCACCAGCTTGTTCCAGTGTGAACGCTCAACTTGGGGTGCTGGTCCGGTCCTGTGCATTCACAGCACACCCGGGGCTCACGTGTTCTATAGGTAACTCGACTTCCTCTTTGCTACTCACATGCTCTACACATTCTAACTGATCTCTGCCTAGTCCGCTCCATGGCTACTTCCAGTCAGTCCCCAAGCCCCCCAGAAATTTATTTCCCTAGCTCTACCATTTCAGACAATATTGAGAGATGTTGTTGCTGTTTAATGTGACATAAGTATTGTAGGGTCAGCATATTCCCCTGGAAGTCTTTTTGTTGGAGGCTTCATAATAGCTCTAAATATTTGATGATTCTTGGTGGTGTGTTTTTCTCACATTGGAATCTCCTTATTAACCCATATTTTAATGAGCCCCCTCTCCATCCTCCTTCACTGCTGGAGAGGGAGGTGGGGGCCATCCTGTTGGCCAGATGATGGGTGGGAGCTTTTGGCTCCCCTTGGCACCAGTAGCCCCCAGGCCTTGCCTGTGTCTCTGGCGGGGCTGTCAGTGACCCCGGTGCTGCCCCTATGCAACACAGCTGGTCTGCGAGGGTGGGGCAGCCCTTCTCAGTCTCCCAAATCATCACCCTTGGCAGCCCCGGGGCTTCCTTGATCTCAAAAGCCTGCTGCCTCAGAGCTTGGAGCCCTAAAAAGAGCTTACTGTCTGTTTTATAACAGCACCTTCTGTCCTCACTTGGAGCAGTATCCCTGTTTCATCCAGTTTTATCCTCTTCCATTAGGGTTCCTCAACATTTCAGACCCACTGAGACTCACCTCTTGCTTTCCAACACTGTGGTGGATTCTGTCTAGATATTGGGGCATAGCTGGGGGCTAGGCATCGGGGTTTCCAGCCATCTCCGGTCCTTCCATGCACGCACCCCTGCTGTTCCCTGGGCCTGAAATACCTTCCCCTCTTCTTGCCTTTGCCTTTGTCCCTTCATCCTCCAACACCCATCTCGGGAGACACAGTCTAGAAAACCTTTCCCAATTTCTCCAGGTGAATTTAACCTTTTGGCTCTGCGGCCTTCAAGGAACATAGATATGTCTCTGCTTTTATTTCTTTATTTCTTGTAACTCATCCCATCCTACGTGAGTACATGTATTTGCATGTCTGTTAGATTTGTTTTCACTATCAGGTTGCATGTTTCCTGAGTAAAACAGAATGGCCTAAACATCTTTGTTTTCTTCATTCTAGCACAGGACCAACCCAGAAAGGATACGCAGTAAGAATTTACTGACACTGAATCTGGAAGATTTGACATTCTCTGCCCTTCTTTCAGTCTGGAATAAGGAGCAGTAGGCATTTGCCAATTTGAGTGGTCCTCCCTGAGACTGCTGAGTAGTTTGGCATTGTGGGAATTTGTTTCACACTATTCTGAGTGTGCAATCCAACCCTAAACCCTCTCACTACAGTTCCATCCCATTGCTATTACTTGAAATAAAGGGCAAGTGTGTATGCGGGTGTGCTAAGTCATTTCAGTTGTGTCCGACTCTGCATGACCTCACTGACTGTAGCCCGCCAGGCTCCACTGTCCATGGGAATCTCCAGGCAAGAATACTGGAGTGGATTGTCACACCCTCCTCAAGAGGATCTTTCTGACCCAGGGATAGAACCCATGTCTCTTACATCTCCTGCATTGGCAGGTAGGTTCTTTACCACTAGCACCACCTGGGAAGCCCAAAATAAAGGGCCAGGAGTGCTTTACTCTCCTTAAGAAAGGAAACCACATTGTTTCCCTTATACAAGAGTCAGTTTCCTTTTAAGGATGAAAATATCTGCTGAAAGTTTAAATAACTTATTCCTCTCTACCTTTGTCTACCCTCTCTGCTTCCCTCACAATCATGGAGATATTAAGAAGTAAGACTGCATCTGAAGAGGAAGCATTCTGAGTAGTCTCCTGATTTGTCCTTATCCGCAATATATATGCAAGCTAGGCAGAGCTGATAAACACAGACAGCCCACGTGACTTCAAAAAACAAACAAATAAATATACAGGCAGACGTTGATTTCCCTGTGGAAATTTTACAGGGGAGTTAAGTTATGGAGTGTACACAGACCTGAAATTGCCATGCAAACTGGGTTGGCGGGGATTTCAGTCACTATAGGTGGGTTGGGTAAACCAGTTCAAATAAAGAGACCCTGGGATTTGGGCTGGATATTTGAATGAAAGCAGCTGGAAATTTAGAGCTGAGATGTTCTTCCCTCGCCGTATCCATATGCATCCATCATTTGTGGTGACTTTTGCTTTAAACAGGAGAGATTCACAAGCTGCTATGAAAGTGATGGCTACAGGTGTCTAAATATGATTGAGGAGAGAATGTCTTGAATGAGAATTCCAGGCAAGTAGTTCATTTGGGAGATGGCTCCAGGAAGCCCAGAGCTGAGTGGACGGGAAAGGCAGCCAGTGCAGGAGATTTAGCAGGCAAGCCACCAGAGCCTCATTCCACTAGGGACGTCACGGAACATGCATCTCTGGGTTATGCCCCCTCTCGCATAGGAGTGAGGGATTTGGGGTATTTATCCACCAACACCTGTCCATTATTAACTGTGGGCTGCTCCCAGGGGATGTCAGGTCCCAGGAAGTCTAGTAGGCTGTGCACTCTGGGAGAGCAGGCTCCAGGGCCCCAGAAGGGAAATAAAGCGACATGGGGGTGCTCTCCAAAGTCAGGCCAGTGTAATAACCTACGATTGTGGAAATGACTGTAACAACATGTGGATTTTCCCCTTTAGACTAATTTTTATCATTTGGAAAATGCTAGGAGCTTCCCTGGTGGCTCAGATGGAAAATAATTTGCCTGCAATGTGGGAGACCTGGGTTTGATTCCTGGGTTGGGAAGATCCTCTGGAGAAGGTAATGGCTACCCATTCCAGTATTCTTGCTTGGAAAACCCATGGACAGAAGAGCCTGGAGGGCTACCGTCCATGGGGTCTCATAGAGTCAGACATGACTGAACAACTAACACTTTCACGGTTTCACAGGGGGAAAAACAACCTCCCAGTGTTCCAATACTTATGAAATCCATGAGTGATGAAAATTTTATGCTCAACTTGTCATAAAAAAAACAGAGAAACAGAGTCACCTGTATCAGCTCTTCAAATCATCCAGCCACTCCTTCAATAAATGCCATAACTATAGAGGAAAGTCTCTAAAAAAATAAACTTCTCCAGGAAGAGGAGAGAAGAGGAGGTATGAATGTAGGGGCGTGCAGGAGGCAGGGAAGTGTTGGATGCAGCAGGAAGTGCTCTGGCGAGGGAACGGGGGCCTGTGCACCCCGCATCCAGCCTCGGCCTCCTCAGCGGTAACGTGTAGGCAGCGCTGCACGCCTGGACACTCTCTAGCCATCTTCCATCTCTGCCTGTAAGTTCTACCCTAAGATGGTGCATTGGGCACTCAGGTTATGCAGAGGCTACATGCAGAGGGTTATTGATCAGAGTTCAAGCATGGCTTCTGCATAATTCTCCTGCTTTTGAAGCTTACCCCTATGGTAATATTGGAGTGTTAGCCATTGTCCCTCCATATCTAATGGTCCATCCACACATGTCTCACCCTCTTGGCAGTGGGCCATGTCCTCCCTATCTAGTATACAGCGTTGCTCAGTAAATGCTTGTTTTTTACTTAAGCTTTAAGAAACATTTTCAGAACATGTTGGGGCTTCCCTTGTGGCTCAGCTGGTAAAGAATCTGTCTGCAATGCAGGAGACCTGGGTTTGATCCCTGGGTTGGGAAGATCCCCTAGAGAAGGGAAAGAGACCCTTCCCCAGTATCCTGGCCTGGAGAATTCCATGGACTATATAGTCCATGGGGTTGCAAAGAGTCAGACACAACTGAACGACTTTCACTTTAGAACATGTTTTATTTATCTTTAGTCCCTGCTTCCAACTGTCCGCTGCCTTGTGGCCCTTCTCATTTTCTTAATAACATCTGGGCAGATTGCATAACTTTCTGATCACTTAAAAATTTTTTTAAATCATAATAAAATACACACAACATAAAATTTACCATGTTAACCATTTTTTAAGAAGATTTTTTTTCATGTGGATTGTTTTTAAATTCTTTATTGAATTTGTTACAGTATTGCTTCTGTTTTATGTTTTGGTTTTTTGGCCCCAAGACATGTAGGATCTTAGCTACCTTATCAGGGATAGAACCTGAACCCCCTCCACTGGAAGGTGAGGTCTTAACCACTGGACCATCAGGAAAGTCCCTTTCTTAACCATTTTTATGTGCACAGTTCAGTAGTGTTAGACATTGACTTAGTTGTGTAACCCATCTGCAGAATGTTGCATCTTACAAAACTGGTACTTTGTACCCAGTAAACTACAGCTCCCCACCACCCACCTACGCCAGCTTCTGGCAACTGGCATTCATCTTTCTGTGAGTTGGATAATTCTAGGTACCCCATATAAGTCGGACAAGACTGAAGCAACTTAGCAGCAGCAGCAGCATATAAGTGAAATCATATAGCATTTATCCTTTTATGTCTTGTCTTTTATTAAGCATCATGGCCATTCATCTTGGACTGTGTATCAGAACTTTCTTGCTCTTTAAAAGTGAAAGTCACTCAGTCATGTCCAACTCTTTATGACAACATGGACAGTACAGTCCATGGAATTCTCCAGGCCAGAGTACTGGAGTGGGTAGCCTTTCCCTTCTCCAGGGGATCTTCCCAACCCAGGGATCGAACCCTGGTCTCCACATTGCAGGTGGATTCTTTACCAGCTGAGCCAAAAGGGAAGCCCCTTCCTCTTTAAGGCTGAATAATATTCTATTGTATTTAATACATCACTTTTTATTTGTTTTTTTACCCAGTGACAGAGACTTGGATTAAACTGCATGTTTTTAAATGAATGAAGAAGAATTCCTTGGACTACAGGGAGATTAAAAATAGCTGAGCACTGAAGAATTGATGCTTTTGAACTGTGGTACTGGAGAAGACTCCTGAGAGTCCCTTGGACTGCAAGGAGATCCACCCAGTCCATCCTAAAGGAGATCAGTCCTGAATATTCACTGGAAGGACTGATGCTGAAGCTGAAGCTCCAGTACTTTAGCCACCTGATGTGAAGAGCTGACTCATTAGAAAAGACCCCAATGTTGGGAAAGGTTGAAGACAGAAGGAGAAGGGAATGACAGAAGACCAGATGGTTGGATGGCATCACCGACTCAATGGACATGAGTTTGAGCAAGCACCAGGAGATGGTGAAGGACAGAGAAACCTGGCGTGCTGCAGTCCATGGGATCCACGGAGAGTCAGACAAGACTGAGCAACTGAACAAAAATTAAACTCAAATCTTGCCCGTCAACAGCTGACTTTGAACCCACATATTAAGAAACTTCAAAAAAGTATTGTTCTACATATAAATCCCTCTTTTTAAAACTTTTGCAACTTTTGATGAGAGTTTTCCCCCTTCTTAAAAAAGAAACTCACCTTTGTTGAGTATTTACTCTCTACCAAAAGTTGCAACATTTTCCAAGTGAGAAAAGAACATGCTGTCATGATCTGATCAGTGACACTGTTACTGCTATTCAGGTGCTGCCAGGTTCCCGGCATCATGTGAACCCATGACCCAAACATACCATCTGTGGGACACCACTTCACATCCCTGACATCTTGCCACAGTGATTTTTTTTTTTTTTTTTACTGTTTTTACCATAACATTGTTGACTCCCAGGAATGATTTACTTGTTATGAGAATTTTCCAGTAAATGGTAATAAGACGCCACGATCTAACAAAATTAGAATATTACAACAATTTTGACAATGGAAGTAAAGAAATTGTTTTTAACTTAAGGAATTATCATAATCAAATGACAGTGTCAATCTAGCACCTAAAATAGCCAGTGACTCTAAACAAAGATTAGGCAAGTAATGAACTCACGGGTGAGGACTTGCACATGTAAATTTTTTTTTTAAATCCTTATTGTGAATGGCACAGTGCCAATATATAATATACTTTATTGACATTCAAATCATCTGTTGTTTTTTAAAGTACTAAGGTGAAATTGCTGGGTCCCCAGTTTAAATTGAATTACCTTCATTACAACATGAATCATGTAACAATGGATATCTATTCATTATTAGTAATCTATAAAGTAAGTATTCCATGGATATATTATAAAAACTGTATATGTTGTTATTGAAAACTTATTCAGTAGAAATTAATTTTGAAATTTAGTGAAATGTAGGTTTAGACATTATTTCAAAATGTTAAAAATTCCAAGATAAAATGTTACACTATTATCAAGTTATCCCAAGATAGGAAAAAAATCATTTAAAAATTATAGGAATCAGAAAAAAATGAACACTATCATATGGGGGGAAATGAAAGACAATGAGTCAATTATTGAATCAAGTTTGGAAGAAAATAAAGTATCAGGAAGTCAGGAAAAGGCATCAGAGTTACGTTTTGGGACCAGTTCTAACCCAGGTCCTTTACCTGTAGAGCAGGGCGTATGCACATTTTTCTTCTATTTCCTGCCAGAGAAGCTGATGAATTTCTAGAAAAATCAGAGAAAGATTCAAGCAAATGTACTTTCTGCCAAATGAAGTGCTGGCTGTGGGATCCAGATATCCAACAAAGGAATACTCCACTCTTATTTGAAGTGTCCTATCTCAGGAGGAATTACTGTCATTTCAAAAGACAGCACGGCAGGGACGACCCTGCCAGAAAGGCATCACTCACGACTAACTCCAAGAGGTGGGAAAAAGTTGCTTCAACCTCGATTTCTTCATTACCTTCAAAGGATTTAAATAAATATTTTGTCTATTTTGCAAATGGTGGGGCAAGGGAAATAATTGAAGAATATGAAGATGGGCAAAGACTGACACAGCCAAATGCAGCTAGAAGGGCATCTTAAGATCACCCTGGATGTTGGAGATGCTCCAGTTTGGGGCTGCCCAGAACACCCAGTCACGAGATGTGGGCAGGGCTTAACCCGAGGCACTCTGGACCTCTGTTGCCTCCAGTGGAGCCCTTCCAGCAGCTAGAGCCACAAGCCCCACTGTGATGGAGGCTGAGGAGAGCATCTCACAGAACCCCGCTAGACGTTCCCACATCACAACCTGATCTGATGGAGCCTGAGACGGAGCTAAAGTGAAAGTTAACAGCTGGGATTTTTATGAAGAGGCTGGATTTTCCTTAGAGGGAACAGAGACCAGAGAAGAAACAAATACATTTTAGCTAGTCAGCCAATTCACAGCTATGGGATCTCTATCAAGGGTCTTCCCTGATGGCTCTGTGGTAAAACAAATCTGCCTGCCAATGCAGAAGACGCTGCAGGTTCAATGCCTAGGGTGGGAGGATCCTCTGGAGAAGGAAATGGCAACCTACTCCAGTATTTTTGCCTGGAGAATCCCATGGGCAGAGAAGCCTGGCAGGCTACAGTTCACAGGATTGCAAAAGAGTCAGACACAACTCAGAGTGTAAACAACAACAACAAACTCTATTAAAAGTAATTTCAGACATCAGACCAGTGTGGGCAAGGAGGCTTAGGAGAAAGAGGGAAAAGAAATGGTAACAGACATACTTACCTCCTGAGTCATAAAAATGTTCTAACAAGGAACTAGCTTGGATGGCCTGACAGTACAGATATTTTGAATAGGACTGCTAGGTGTCAGTGGTTATCCCTGAGGATTTTCTGAGAAACACAATTGCTTTGGAGTATCCTCTTTTCTGTTAAAATACACATACCCATGAAGACCTCAAAATGTAAAGAATGAAGGTCAACATAATGTATTAAGAGCAGATCCGCTCTCTGAGCTTAACCCTCGAGATCACCACCCTGAGCCGATTCGAGTATTTGCTCCCACAATGTTTTCCACAATATCCCTGTATAACAATTATTTCATAAAACAATAATTTAATAAAAGGGGATGTTTCTTGACTATAGAGTTATTTATTCATTTCGTAAAATATCTAGCATAGTTTCCCGTTTTAGGTTATTCAGATGCACCATTTTGCTTTTAGCACACATCTAGCATATAAAATGGAGCGGGCAATAGCACCCCACTCCAGTACTCTTGCCTGGAAAATCCCATGGGCGGAGGAGCCTGGTAGGCTGCAGCCCATGGGGTCAAGAAGAGTCGGACATGACCGAGCAACTTCACTTTCACTTTTCACTTTTCATGCATTGGAGAAGGAAATGGCAACCCACTCCAGTGTTCTTGCCTGGAGAATCCCAAGAACGGCGGAGCCTGGTGGGCTGCCATCTATGGGGTCCCGCAGAGTCGGACACGACTGAAGTGACTTAGCAGCAGCAGCATATAAAAGATAGTTTATTTCAACAGTCCTCCTTGGAAAGACATTTCTGGTGTTTGGAACTTTGCTATTTCAGATAAAGCCACAGTGACCATCCCTGACTGGGTCTTTGCAAAATTGTATGTTTTTCTATGGAGTGAACACACAGAAATAGACTTACTTAGTAAAAGGATACACTCATTTAAATTTTAGTGGTTAATGTCTCAAAAAGTTTGCACCAACTTTTATCGTCTAGCCAGCTGTACTCGAGGCTACTGGAAAAACAGTCACTTTAGATGGAGTTTAGGAAGGTGACTGGTCTTCTGGAAGCCTGAGTCTTTTCTTAGTTATACGTGAAAAGTATAACTTAGAATAGTTATACTTGACACTTGGGGAGCAGGTGGCCTTCCAGACAAGCTGTGTGCATCTTGTAATCAGCCCATTTCTAATTCCATTAAGTGCCCTCAGTCATGAGTGTTGTCCAAGTCTGGGTGATAAATGTTCTCAGAAACTCCAAACACCCAATCCAGGGGTCAGGGTGCAGAACATTCCTGATAGGCCTGAGTCCAGGGCCCCTGCAGGCCCATCAGACATGGTTAGAGGATAGATCGGGTCAGGCTACCTGGCATTGACCTATTCTCTCTTCACCTCAGTTCCTGCATCTACAAGATGGGGTTGGTAATCCTATCTCCTGCTTGGTTATCAGGAGGATGAAAATGAGCCTGGAATATTTGAAGTACTCAGAATGTAGCACGTAACCAAATAAACTGTCATCACTTCTCCATAGTCTCCACTAACTATTGCGGCTCATGTTCACAGAAAAACAACAACAACAAAAAATACTTCTGTTTATAACTCAGTTCCACCTGCCAGACCATTCATGCTGGGAGATCAGCTTTGCAGGTATGGGTCCCAGGCTATCCCAGTGATATCTTGCCATGATCAAATGCACCTTTGATTTCTACTTTCTCTTGCCTGGAATCACTCTTCTCTCTCCTCTTGGCAACACTGCCCTCTGCCCTGCAGCTCATCACTACACCCTGATCACTTTCTCCTTAAACTTCCCTTCGAGCTACATTTCACAGGGCGGAGGAAGAGTGTGTACACGACCCCTAGATCCACAGTGTGAAGCTGCAATAGGACAGTGCTGGGGTGAGGAAGGTTCTGGACGGTGGTTCCACTTGCAGCCCCTTGATCAGGCCTCCAAACCAAAGATGGCCGGGTTGCAAGGATATGGACAGTCTTAGGCCCAGACAAATTGTCTCCTGAAGTCTTTCTAGAAATTTGATGGCTTTCATAATAAACTCTACGGCTTCATAACAAAGGGGAAAACCTGGCTTCGGGTGAGGGTCTGGAATATTTATTTCCTAAATACAAATTGCAGGAGCGAATGCTTCTCTTGACCATCCTCCCCTCACTTGTGCAGCCGCTAAGCCAGCTCTGTCTCCTTTGTTTGGTATTCAAAGCACAAGAATAGTGGCCGTGAATATCAGCTAAGAAGAACGCCCGGATTCTCGGTGGAATATCTTAACCCCAGGACGTGGCCCACGCCGGGTGGTCAGGCTGTTTGCTTACTGGGTTGGGCTGGGGATTGGAAAGCGAGAGCTAAAACAGCCCAGATTAGAGGGATTGAAAATATTTCCCATTTGGTACAAGCACAGAAAAATTACCATTTTCCTCATACATCTTGTCCGTTTGGTCAAGTGGGGTTAGGAAGCAGGATATAGGGAAATATTGCTTTCCTGCATAGATTCAGAATTACTCGCAGCCCACTTGGCTGCATGGCACAGTGTCTCGTCCCCTCTTTCTGCTGGAGGTGGGGTTATTCCCTTAGACCCGCTGTCCCTTCTGGGTTTTATTTTATTTACCAAGATTTAGATACATACATACATACATATACTATACATAGAAAAATGGACAGATAGGTAGACAGGTAGATAGATGGACAAGTAGATAGACAGGTAAATGGGTAGACAGATCAATAAATAGATAGGCAGATAGATAGATACAAACATACATAGGCCAGTATATAGATAGATAGAAAGGTGGATGGATAAATGGGTAGACAGACAAAGAGATAAAGTAGAAACATTTTAAGTTTTTTTTTTTAATCTCTATTTACAAGAACAACATATCCTTTATTTCTGCAAAGTTCAGAATGGGCAGAGGGTATTTCATACTTAAAAGGGAAAATGCAGCTGGGAAACCCGTGTACAGAAAAGTAACTATTGGTCGTGACATGTAGGGCTAATTTTTTAAAGTCTAGGAAGCTGATGAGAAAATGAAGCAAATGCATGGAGTGAATTTAAAGTTTGGAGATTTTAGGTACCAGGCAGCCGTGGTTCCCAGGGCCGCCCCAGGCCTGTATCCGTGCAAGTTCCCTCTTCCGTCTGCCTGCACCTGGACCAAGCCAAGTGCCCGCCTCCACCTCCAGGAATGGCCAGGTGACAGCACAGCTCTCATGAAAGGGGCCAGTCTGGGGCTTGGCCCAGGCTGACTGCTTTGGAGATGGGAACCCGTGGCGCTGGAGCTGGACGACTTCCACAGTGTCCAGACCTCCAGGCTGGTGGGTAGCATCGGCTTGCTTCCCCGATGGCAGTTCAGCAGGGGTCAGCTTCTCGCTAGGAGAACAAAGTCCCACTGAGCCCAGGGTCCCAGCTGCAGGATACTACTGTGTAAACATAGAGCAGACAACCAGGACGGCCAAACGTTAGGGTCCCCGTGTGGTGCTTTGTTAGGATGGAGACAAGACCACAGGCTGCTTTCCACTGCTCCCCGTACCCTCTCCCTTCTCTCTCTTGTTCCAGTGTCAGAACATCCTTCGGCAGCACAAACCTTTGGCTGTTTTGCCTTTTTGCTTCCCAAGCAGGGCCTCCCATCACAGCCCAAACAAGCTAAGTGCCTTCAGTGGGTTGGCCTCAGCAGAGGTGGCCCTGCCCCTCCTGCGGGGTCCCTGGAAGATGTTTCCTGATTCACCCCCACGACCTGGACTTGCCTGAAGTCAAGAGAGGGGGAGGAGAACCTGGGGGGTGGGGCGGGCTGTCTCCCCATCCTTCCAATCGCCAAGTCCATGCCTGACGTTCGCCGCCTCTCTGAGGGGCCTGGTTAATAGAAACTCAGAATGCAGGTTCATACCCCTACTCTTAGGTGTTCAAGGGTGCTCTTGGGGACGCGGATGGCATCGATCACTGTCCACAGCTCTTCGAGAAGCTGCCGTGATGGACTGGCCGGCAGAGCCCCTCCGCCGCCCGCCCGCTGCAATTCAATTAGTTGTGGTCGGAGGGAGGCATTAGTATTCATATACCAGTGATTGTTCCCAAAGTAAACAAAGCACGATGAGGTCTCTGATCCCCCCCAGCGCCTTTAGCTGGGACACAAAAGGAAGAAAGCTCTGAGACACCGGGGTGGGACATTTGGTCTGAATTTTGATCTCTGTTGAAAGCTTCCCCATCAGAGCTCGCTGCTTTCTTTCTTTCCTTCTCTCTTTTTTTTCCCTCCATGACCCTACAGACAAGTGTCCTGTGTGCACACACAAACCCAGCAGGGCTATTTTAGTCCTTTATGGTCAAGAGAGCCAGGAAGTCCCTTTCCATCCTAGATATCCCACCCCCAGCCCCTCCTCCCAATGAACAGTGCCTCACAAAATTTGGAGTGTGGACCCTTTAAATGGTGTGAATGGTCCTGTTAGACTATCACAGACCAATAACTTCCCAGTTAGCAGTAAATAACCCCAGCAGGAATAAAGGGTGACATTTGTGTTTTGTAAAGTGCTAACCAAATTAACCGTGGCCTGGCGAGCCCCCATCTGTTTATCAGTTTTGCCGGGCGCGAGTGAGCCCAAGATAAATGCCAGTTTTCCCTGGATAAATTTTACTACCATGCCGAAACTGCCAAAGCACACAGGAGAAGTCAAAGCAGGGCTGTGTTCTCATTGACAGAAAAGTCCATTTTGCAGGATGCACTCAGGCAGGAGCTTGGACTCCTCCTGTCGGCTCCCAGCTCCAGTTCTGCATGTTTATAATAGGGCTGTTTTCTCTGGCTGGGGAGGCAGCCAAGTCAGTGAGCTGAAAGTTCAGTTCAGCAGGCTCTCCTTGAGAGCCTGCTGTCGGGAGTGATGAGGCTGGCCGGAGTGTGCCAGCTGTAAGGGGCCAGAATCAGGACCACTGTCCCACCTCCAACTCCTACCCCCTGACGCCATCAGCCGTCTGTTTTGTGGGAGGAGTGCTCATCCAGGCTCAGACAATTGGCTGAAGAACGGGGGTAATCTGGAAATTCAAGGCGCTGATGTTCACCTTTGCTGCTGGTGAATTTCACTGCCCGTTCAACCCAGGAATGCCTATAGACACAGCATCCTGGTTCCTCTGTCGGCCTCGGGAGGCCTCAGAGCCATCAGCCAGTGCTGGGGAAACCTGGCTGTGAATAAGAATCACCAGGAAACCTTTTAGAAACATAGATTTCCAGGCCCACCTCAGACCTATAGGATCAGAATCTTGGGGTCAGGGGCCTTGTCATTTGTGGTTCACAACACAAACTGGGGATTTGTGCTAACACCCCCTCGCCCTTAAAGGAAAGACTCCCAGGTGCTGGGAGTGTCTTTTGCTGATGGTCTTTGTGTAAGTCCTGTTTAGCATGGGTCAACTGCCCAGAGACATCAAGAGCCCAGCTCATGTCCCTTTTGGGTATGGCATCCAATGGCCACTGACGCTCCTTTTCTAAGACCAGGCATCTAGGTGGCCCACAGGACTATTCAAGGAGGCTCTGTACTTCAGAATGTCCTGCAGGGTCTACTGGGACATACTTCCTCGGGTCCTGACCCAAAGCTTGTCCTCAACATCCCCTACACCGATCTCCACCTCAGGGAGGGGATCTGTCTACAAGGCTTGGGGAATGAGTCTGGAGACCACTATTCCCCAAAACTTATCCCAACAAGACACTCTCCCCAGCATGGCCAAGACATTGGCATTCAGTCTCAGCCTCAATGTGGTCATGCTAGAAATGGGGAACCCCTCAGGTCTCGGCCTGGGCCCTCTGAATAGCCCCAGAGGTGGCACTTAAAGTCACTTAATTCTCTTGCTTTCCATAGAAAATTGAAGCTTTCTGGGGTCCTACTACTGGTTGTGTTATTAAAGATGGGTGGCAGGATTCAATCCACAGGCACACCTCGTGTTATTATGCTTGGCTTTCTGGCACTTCACAGATCCTGAGTTTTTAACAAGTGGAAGTCTTGTGGTAATGCTGCATTGTCAGATGGGAGTACTTTTTAGTAATCAAGTAGTTTTAAATTCAGGCATGTGCATTGTTTTTTAGACATAATGTGTTGCACACTTAATAGATGACAGTCTAGTGTGACCATAATCCTGTAACAGAGAGTGCATGTATAAACCTGTGCCCTGTGTGACTGGCTTCACTGCAAGGTGGGTCTGGAAGCAAGCCTACAGTATGGCAGAGGTCTGCCTGTATGTGGCCTCGGTTTTTCTCTATGAAGACGCGGGCATGATAGCAGGCATTTTGAAAACTTGGAGGAGGAACAGGTATCTCCTAGAATTCTCCTGACTCCACCCACAGTAGCCCACAGACCGGAGGAATGTGGGTGAATGAGAAGGAAGGAGTGTCTCCAAGGCTGGGTCAGAAGCCACATCTTGACTCAGATCTTGTCCCCGTGTTCTCTGAAACTCCTCCCTTCCATCAGCTGGAGGCTGGAAACCTCCTCTCTTTGCACTGGGCGGGACTTAGCGCCTCATTTCTAGTGAGCAGGATGGGGCAGAAGGGCTGCTGTGCACTGTTAAAGTCATCAGAAAAGGTGGGCCAGCTTCCATCTGAAGCCTTGAGCCATCCCCCCACCTCTCAGGGAAGAGACATAAAGGGAGACCATGCTGAGCCAGAGGCAGAGGCCTGGGACCACGGTGTCACAGATCTTCCCATGGGCCGACTCCAGCCCCAGCCTCTGTCCGATTGTTCCCACAGGGAAGACTCCAGTGAGAACCACCCAGCTGAGCCATCAGCCTGCAGAACTATGCAGTGTTATAGGAAGTTTAGGGTCGTTGCTACACAGTCGGTCAGTTCAGTTGCTCAGTCATGTCTGACTCTGTGCGACCCCATGGACTGCAGCATGCCAGGCTTCCCTGTCCATCACCAATTCCCAGAGCTTGCTCAAACACATGTCCATCGAGTCGGTGATGCCATCCAACCATCTCATACTCTGTCGTCCCCTTCTTTTCCCGCCTTCAATCTTTCCCAGCATCAAGGTCTTTTCAGATGAGTCAGTTCTTTGCATCAGGTGGCCAAAGTATTGGAGAATCAGCTTCAGCATCAGCCCTTCCAATGAATATTTAGGACTGATCTCCTTCAGAATGGACTGGTTGGATCTCCTTGCAGTCCAAGGGACTCTCAAGAGTCTTCTCCAACAGCACAGTTCAAAAGCATTAATTCTTCGGTGCTCAGCTTTCTTTATACTCCAAGTCTCACATCCATACATGACCACTGGAAAAACCATAGCTTTGACTAGATGGACCTTTGTTGACAAAGTAATGTCTCTGCTTTTTAATATGCTGTCAAGGTTGGTCATAGCTTAAATACAGTAAGTTCCCTACATACAAACAAATTCTGTTCTGAGAGCACATTCGTAAGTCCAATTCACTTATAAGTTCAACAAAGTTAGCCTTGCTACCCAGCTAACACAATCGATTACATAGTACTGTACTGTAATAGGTTTATGATACTTTTCACACAAATAACACATTAAAAAGCACAAAAAAATGAAGACAACATTTTTAGTCTTATAGCACAGAACCTTGAAAAGGACAGTAGAGCAACACAACAGCTGGTATACAGGAGCTGGCACCGAGTGAACAAGCAAGAAGAGTTACTGACTGCACCACTGCTTTTGTGCTCACTTCCAAACATCCTGGCCTTGAAATAAAGCTAATGTACTACTGTGCTCTATACAGTACCGTACAGGAAAGGACACAAATACACAACCACTTGCAGGGCATGCATGCCTGTGACAGTGTATGCCAGACACGTGAATTAATTTATGTGATTGGACATGTGAGCGCATATTCACATCTTTGAAAATTCACAACTTGAAGGTCTGTATGTACAGGACTTTCTGTAGTAGAAGACTCTGGGTGAATGAGAGATCTTATTGCAGAGCCTCTCCTTCATTCATAACACAGATATCAAACTGATAAATATCAGTCATTTAGAAGGAGGTAAACTGGGAATGCATTCCATTATTCTTGCCTGGAAAATTCCATGGACAGAGGAGCCTGGTAGGCTACAAGTCCATGTGGTCGCAAAGAGTCAGCCACGACTGAGGGACTGAGCACAGCACAGACTAGCTCTTAAGCCACCCAAATGAAATGAATCCGGTGGTGTTAGTGGGATTTGCCCCTCAGGCCCCTGAGACTGAGCAGCGAGCTCTTGACCTTCACCTACACACATCTCAATGACCAACCTCGTCTGCCAGAGGAGGTACAGGAACTCACGCTGGCATGGATCTGAGGTTGAAGAGAGCCTTAGAGATGTAGTGGGACAGACCTCTCATCACTTCTTAATGTGCCTCCGGCTGAGACAGGACGTTTGTAACCTGTAATTCACTGAGATCCTGAAAATGTGCAAAAAGTAACTCAATCAGATCACGTCATCTTTTGCCTTAAGGGGCACGTGAGAATAATTAATGATTTGACACTTCTCTTAAGGAGATGTGGAAATGCATTTGCTTATTCCATCCATAAATGCCTTTGGGGCGCTGACCATATGTTGGGGAGCAGGAAAGCAGTTGAATTAGTTGAGTATCTGGCCCCACCTCTGGGATCACACCTTGTTCTGGAGAACAGAGCTGTGTAAATAAACAGCTATCCCACCTTGACAGATGCTCTCATAGAAGCCAGGTGTGTCCCAGGGCAGAAGGGAGAGAGTGATTGGTTAGCCTAGGATGGTCAGGAAGGGCCATGAACACATAGTGTCTCCGATGAGACTTAAGGGATGAGAAGCCCCATCCAAGGAGACGAAGGTCAAAGACACGGGAAGTCAAGGGCAGAAAGACCCACAGGCTGAGGGATTCAGCTGGTGCTAAGGAAGGGCCCTGAGTTGCTGCCCTTGGAGTCCAGCCATGACAGATAAAGAGCTTAGATGTTCCTCCTGGAGCTAGTGAAGAGGACCTGGTGTGTATTTCAGAAAGACAACCATGGTGGTGTAGCAGGGACGTGGAGCGGAAGTGAGGACGTGGATGGCCTCACGGGGACCTGGGGCGGGGCGATGCTACACTCAACCCGGAGGGGACGGCTGAAGGGCCCCTGAGATGCTTCTGAGATGTGACGTTTGCGATTTGTTGAAGAGGAACGAGTCCAACCTGGGCAATTTGTGCCCAATGCAAAAACTGAGGAAGGTAACACTGGGCAGAGATTGTGGGGACGTCAGGCATGGGTGAAGAGCAGGAGTTTCATTCACACATTTGATCTTCAGAGACCCAGACTGTTCTTCGGGAAACACTCAAATGTCCTAACATCTTCACTGTGAACTGGGTAAACATCAGAACCGGCCAAGGATTTCTCAGAAAACCAGGTGCCGAATTTTACTGATTATAAAACCTGTGGAATAAGAAAAGATTTGGGGGAAACATTCACTTAAAATGACATCTGGGTGTGTGTGTGCACACAGACACATACACATATTGAAAATTGAAAAGAGAAGTTGAAAAACAAAGAAAGATGTAAAAAAAGAAATAGAGTTTTGGAAACACTTACTTCAATCCCTTCGCTCAATCCACCCTTTGATGTAGGGTAGAAATCAGTCCTGTTTCAGGGTGGAGACACTTGTTCAAGGACAGAAAGCAATTATACTAACCAGAAGGACCCCCATCAGTCAACCCTGAGGAGTTTCTATTCTGACAGGACCTTTTATTTCATTAAGGTATGTGGAACTTTATGACTTGTTCAAACTTCATGACTTGTTCATATTTATTGACAAATATGACTGATTATTGCTTCTGACAGATTCTATGTCAATTTTTTTGGCAAAAGGTGGAAGTAACTGTAGAATAAGGTCAAAACAGACTTTGTTTCAATCATGATCTCTATACAATTGTACGACAGAAACTGTTTTCACACATTTTTCCTTCTTAGTGTTTGAAAATAGTAGGATCTTCAAACCTAAAGATTTAGAATTCGCTTAATAAAATTAATACCATGTGTCAAGTGAATTTAGATTCATTTCAGTCAAATTGTGTTTGACCTTTGCTCTAGGCAGTCAGGGTTCAGGCAGGCACACCCTACTATGTACAAAGTGTGGGAAGGTGCTGGTACCACAGGGCGGGGTACAGTGGGAACTGTCACAGACCCTGGGCCCAGGGGACAGGGAGGAAACCAATATCAGAACCCTAAGGGTGTATCACCCACTAATGGGTGCTGAAGCCCTCAGTCGAGGGACACAGACATCCCATGGCGACACAGTGGGTACAGCCAGGACTAGGCAGATCACCTCCCCAATCTGACCTTCTCCCACCCTCCAGTCTCTTCCTGGTGATCCCATAGACTGAGGCCAGCTAGAAGTCAGAGGAGAGAAAGCAGACAGCGTAGTTGACAAGGACCAGACTCCCAAACTGAGCAGGATGGAGAAAGGTGAGTATTCCGTGTAGAAGCAAAATAAAATGTCCAGCCTAAATTTATTTCTTAAAAGAACTGATTGCATGTACTTGGCTGTGAATATCATGTGCAAATACAAGCCCTATAGACATTTCACCCAATCTCTCATAAGTTGGGGCTTCCCTGGTGGCTCAGAATGTAAAGAAGATGCCTGCAATGCAGGAGACCTGGGTTTACTCCCTGGGATAGGGAAGATACCCTGGAGTAAGAAATGGCAACTCATTCCAGGATTCTTGCCCAGAGAATTTCATAGACAGAGGCACCTGGCAGGCTACAGTTCACGGGATCAGTGAACTGCAGTCCACGGGGCTGCAAAGAGTCAGACACGACTGAGTGACTGAACTGAACTGAGTGACTAACACTTTCTTCTTTTCTTATAAGTAGCATTCACCATCATGGCACTGCTGCCTGGGGACCGAGCTGTTGGGTGCTCTGGATAGCAGACACCAAGAAATTAAAGGAGCAAGTGATTTATTGTGAGGAATACCTATGAATGGGCTTCCCTTGTGTTTCAGAGAGTTAAAAAATCCACTTGCAATACAAGAGGGTTTGATCCCTGGGTTGGGGAGATCCCCTGGAGAAGGGAAAGGCTACCCAGGCCAGTATTCCTGCCTGGAGAACTCCATGGACCAAGGAGCCTAGCCGGCTACAGTTCATGGAGTCTCAAAGAGTCAGATACGACTGAGCATCTAACACACACACACACACACACACACACACCTATGAACAGCAAAGAGAAGAAGGAGTGAACAGCTAGAGCCTTCAGACAAGAATGCAGATCTGACACCTGTGAATTGGGAGGGGTGGGATAAAAGAGGCTGAGATTGTCTCTCTCAGTCCACATAGGAACTCTGGCACAAAGACTCCCCACAGCGTGGTCCCTGCTGGGAGGAAATGGCCCAGCCCTGACCCACTGCTTGGTCACTCTCTGCCTCCCCCAGCCCACCCTGGGATGGATGGAGAGGGAGGGAACCCTGGAGGACATCAGTCAACTGCATTCCCCAAGGCAGCATGATCAGTCCTCTCTGGAGGGGGCTCTGAGTGGCACATCTCTACATCTGCCCCAGACACCGACTGTCACCTCAGGAGGAGGAGGAGGCCGTGACACAGGGGACATTCTGGATGGACAGCAAAGGGAAGGTTGGCACAGAGAGAAGAGAGTCCACGCAGGAGCAAACAAGAGGTCAGTGACTGGGACGGGCTCCTCCTGTCTGGACTGAAGTGGTGGGTGGGCCGAGGTGCTGAGAAAACCCCAGACTGGAAACCCTGGCTGGAGAATGTGCAGAGGATACCCTGAGTCCACAAAGCATGACCATGGGTGAGAACCAGTGGCTAGACATAAGGCCTGAAGTAGCCTCCAGGGCCCACCTGAGGGGCTGTAGCATGAGGGAAGAATGCAGAAGTCCTCATCTGCTTCACAGCAGACATGCAGGGCAGCAGTCAGTTCTCGGGGCACTACCGCTGCGTGTGTGTGCGAAGTCGCTCAGTCACGTTCAACTCTTTGCAACCCCGTGGACTGTGGTCCACCAGGCTCCTCTGTCCATGGGATTCTCCAGGCAAGAATACTGGAGTGGGTGACTATGCCCTCCTCCAGGGGATCTTCCCAACCCAGGGATCAAACCCACGTCTCTTAAATCTCCTGCATTGGCAGGTGGGTTATTTACCATACCACTGTGGTAGGGATAAAATCCTGCCAGGTGAGGTAGATAACTTGACTGGAGACCAAATTAGCCAGAACTCAGACATGGCGATGCTGGAGAGGGTGCACACTCAGATGGAGTAAACCGAGGGCGAGCACGGGTCCCTGAATTGCAGACTTGGTCAGCAACACAGTCCTTGGGCCAGCCAGGATGCAGAGGATCAGAGCTCTGTCCTTCCCTGCAAAGCATCCAAAGCGCAGACCATCCCAGCCAATGCCATGGGAAGGACCAGGAATGCTCTGATAGGAGGCAATCCCTGATTCAGCTGAATATCTACCTGAAATGCAATTGTGTTCCAGGGGAAAATACTAATACCCTCTTATAGATAAGATTAAATTCCCTTGTTCTCTCCTTAGGACTGTAGATTGTCAACTTCCTAGAAGACCCCAGAACAAGCTTTTGAAGAAACAAATCTAAGACTCAGATGCGCTGTGGAGTGAGAGAACCCCGCCCTGACTGTCAGTCGCTTCTCAGAATGTGGAAGTCAGCGTCTACACTGAGAGGTTCTGGAGGACTGGGTGGAGGTTATGATGTAATAGCTTTGGATCGGTGAGCCCCTTGAGACGGATGGTTTTGAAGGAAATCTCAGTGAGTGAGCTGCAGTTTCGATAAGTAAACCCTTTCAGTTGATTCACATTTCTGAGGATTAGGTTTTCTTGGAGGAAGTGGGTAAGTTATTTTTTCTTGGTCCTTAACTAGGGTGGGGAAACAGGAACTGACGCTGCCCTAAGATTCTACCTGGGAACTACACTGGCTTCAATTCTTCCTACCCAAAGGGGTGGAGCATTGTGAGAAGGAACTTGTAAGTAGGAAAATAAAGAGACACATTTCCTTTTGCATTTCTAGTACTTTTTAATACTCAACACAGTATGAGTGCTAACTGAAGTCCATACTTCAGTGGGTCATTTTACCCCATGTCCTTTCCACCCAGGACTCTACATCACATTCACTCTTGTCTTCTCAGCCTCCTCTTGATTGTGACAGTTTCTCAGATGTTCCTAGTTTCGGATATCTAGACGCTATGAGAAGTGCTCTTTAGGCATTTTGTAAAATGTCCCTCACTGGCATTTGTCTAATGGTTTACTTAAAGTGAGATTGGGGATCTGAGTTTCGGGGAAGAAGACCTCAGATGTCAAGGTTGTGTGGCCTTGATACATCCCATTGTATCAAGGCCACAAAACATCCAGAGGCCATCACTGTCCTTGTTAACTTTGATCACCTGGATGCCGTGGTGTATGATCAGGCCACTCAAGATGGTTGTGGTCCATCCCCTGCCTGACCAGCACCTGATTCAGCTGCACCCTATGAGCAGGACTGATTTTCCTATGTTCTTGCCCAAGGTCCCAGCTAGTGATGGTTCTTATCAAAGGGGCAGTGAGAGACATCCCTGGTAACTAATGAGCTTACTTGACATCAGTGCCTCATCACTGGTACTCTCCCCACCTCCAAACTGGGACCGAAGACTGCTACCAGGTCCCGCCCACTGTCTGCTGCACACAGTAGGGCATCGCTCCAGGACCCTGTTTCAGACATGTAAGTGCCCCCATCCATTACACCACTGATGACTCTCAGCTGACTTCCAGGCTCTTTCTTCTGTCTTGAAGCTGGGCAAGCACAAGTCTTGTAGACCTCTGGGTACAGCCCAACAAGAGATAACAGTCATTTTCCTCCACTAAAAAGTTACTCTTTTCTTCTCTTTCCACACTGTATTCTATGAAAGGTAATCACTGGGTGCAGCTTACACATAAAGAGTGAGGGTTATGTCCTACTTCTCTGAAAGCAGAATATATAAACTATTTGCAATTCTTCTGCATGGGAGATTTCTCTATGCTACCCCACTTATTGACTTATTTAAATATGTATATTTTAAAATTTATTTATATTGAAGTATAGTTGATTACAATATTACATATGTTTCAGGTGAACAGCCTAGTGATTCAGTATTTTTACCCATAATATTCCATTAACAGTTATCACAAGATAATGGCTATATTTTCCTGTGCTGTACATTTATCCTTGTTCCTTATCTATTTTATACATAGTAATCCCATACCCCTAATTTGCTCCTCACTTCTTCCCTCTCCCCACTAGTAGCCATTGGTCTGTCTTCCATATCCGTGAGCCTGTTTCTGTTTTATTGTATACATTCAGTTCAGTTTCAGTTCAGTCGCTCAGTTGTGTCTGACTCTTTGTGACCCCATGAATCGCAGCACACCAGGCCTCCCTGTCCATCACCAACTCCCGGAGTTATTAGTTTGTCTTTTGTGGCTCCCTATGCATTTTAAGATAATTGGTTCTATTTAAAAATATCATGAATATTTTGATGAGGATTGCATTAAATCTGTAGTTTGCTTTGAGTTGTATGATCATTTTAACGGTATTAATTCATCCAGTCCAAAGGCATGGGTTTCTTTCCATTTTTTTGTATCATCCTCAACTTCATCAGTGTTTTCAGAGTATTGGGCTTTCACATCCTTGGTTAAGTTTATTCCTAGGTATTTTATTCTTTAAGACGTGATTTTATTTTATTTTAATTTAATTTTTTTGGCCACATCATGCAGAATGCGGGATCTTTGTTCCCCAGTCAGGCATCAAACCCATGCCCCCTGCAGTGGAGGTGCAGAGTCTTAACCACTGGACCACCAGGGAAGTCCTTGGATGTGATTTTAAGTGGGATTGCGTCTTTACTTTCTCTTTCCAATAATTCATTATTAGTGTATAGAACACAACAGATTTCCATATATTAATCTTGTATCCTGTAACTTTGATGAATTCTAATAGTTTTGGGGATGGAGACTTTAGGGCTTTCTGTGTAAAGTATAATATCATGCCAGCTGCAAATAGTTGACAGCTTTACTTCTTCCCTTCCAATCTGGAAGCTTTTTATTCATTTATTTAATTTTGGAATGGCTGTGGCTAGAACTCCCAGTACTATTTTAAGTATGTTTATATTAATATCGTCTCATAGATATTTATTGTATATTTTGGGTTATCAGTTCAGTTCAGTCACTCAGTCATGTCCAACTCTTTGTGACCCCATGGGCTGCAGCACGCCAGGCCTCCCCGTCCATCACCAACTCCCAGAGTTTACTCAAACTCATGTCCATTGAGTCGGTGACACCATCCAACCATCTCATCCTCTGTTGTCCCCTTCTCCTCTCGCCTTCAATCTTTCCCAGCATCAGGGTCTTTTCCAATGAGTCAGTTCTTCGTATCAGGTGGCCAAAGTAGTGCACTTTCAGCTTTAACATTAGCCCTTCCAATGAATATTCTGGACTGATTTCCTTTAGGATGGACTGGTTGGATCTCCTTGCTGTCCAAGGGACTCTCAAGAGTCTTCACCAACACCACATTTCAAAAGCATCAATTCTTCAGCACTCAGCTTTCTTTATAGTCCAAGTCTCACATCCATACATGACTACTAGAAAAACCATAGTTTTGACTAGACAGACTTTTGTTGGCAAAGTAATGTCTCTGCTTTTTAATATGCTGTCTAGGTTGGTCATAACTTTCTTTCCAAGGAGTAAGTGTCTTTTAATTTCATGGCTGCAGTCACCATCTGCAGTGATTTTGGAGCCCCTCCAAAAATAGTCTGTCACTGTTTCCATTGTTTCCGCATCTATTTGCCATGAAGTGACGGGACCAGATGCCATGATCTTAGTTGATCATGTTGAGCTTTAAGCCAACTTTTTCACTCTCCTCTTTCACTTTCATCAAGAGGCTCTTTACTTCTTTGCTTTCTGCCAGAAGGGTGGTGTCATCTGCATATCTGAGGTTATTGATATTTCTCTTGGCAATCTTGATTCCGGTTTGTGCTTCATCCAGCCCAGTGTTTCTCATGATGTACTCTGCATATAAGTTAAATAAGCAGGGTGACAATATACAGCCTTGACATACTCCTTTCCTGATTTGGAATCAGTCTGTTGTTCCACGTCCAGTTCTAACTGTTGCTTTCTGCATACAGATTTCTCAGGAGGCAGGTCAGGTGGTCTGGTATTATTTTGGGCTTCCCAGGTGACTCTGTAGTAAAAGAATCTGCCTGTCAATGCAGGAGACTTAGGAGATGCAGTTTCCATCACTGGGTCGAGAAGATCCCCTGGAGAAGGAAATGGCAACCCACTCCAGTATTCCTGCCTGGAGAATCCCATGGACAGAGGAGCCTGGAGGGCTACAATCTATGGGGTCGCACAGAGTTGGACATGATTGAGCAACTGAGCATCCATGCGCTAATGCTATTTTGTCATTCTTTTTTACCTTCTGCCTTCGGAGCTCTTTCAGTTGGCTCCTGAGTCTCTTTGATATTCCTCCATCATTGTATCCTTTCTATAAAGTGCTTTCTTGCTTCCAGGCCTTACGAGTTGTACCTGACTCATCTTATGTTCCTCTGCCCCAGTCTGAAAATCAGCCATTTCTTCAAGGATACCTGGTCTTTTTTAGCCTATGATGGGTGCTTAGTGTGTTCATTGCTTCTAGGGTATCATTGTCTTTAGTGGCATTTCTTCTTTATGTCTGAGTTCCACATTTGTGACCCTTTGTACCTGCAGATCTTCTTCCAGCTTTCCCACAGGAGTTACTTGAGAAGTCTAAGGAAGAGTGACCTGATAGCTTGGTCTCTCACAACGAAGGTATCTCCACAGGACTGGAAGAGTTAACAAGAGGAACCTTCTGGGCCCTCCAACTCCAAAAAGCTTAAAATGGCATTATACATGGGAAAACACAGAGGAGTTTTCACTTTTTCAGTGCTCATCCTAAGCTTTGAACAAGGTAATTTAGAAGTCCAGGAGACAAAGGCCCATCTTGCTGTGACAGATGACTCTTCAGGACATGGTGATGAATGAGTCTGTAAACCAAACACATCAATACCTGAAGGACGATGCAGTTACCTTCAATGAGGTTAAACCTCTTCTCTCAGGCAGCAGGTAGAAACTGGCTCCATGGTTATAGTTTGATCCCAAGACAAAGAAATAAAGATCAATGATTGAAGTAATTCTTTACCATCAAATTAAGATGTGACAAATTTGTCTATTCTTCACTGACAATATTTTGCTTCTTCTGCAAAACTAAGATTAAAGTGAAAGGGAAAAAAAAGAAAAAGAAAGAAGCTTTTAAAGATTTCCTGTTTCAACTCTCTGGTTGTTTCTGTTTGTTCACGGAGATGTTCTCCATAGTGGTTTTAAAGTTAATAAGATAGAGTGCCATGAAAACTTGAAAAATCAAACCAAAGCAACAAAATTATTTTGCAAAGAGCTAAATTTGACCCCCATGAAGATTTGAGTTTCAACTAAAGGAAGTAGGGCTTGAGGACACATTATCCATAATAATAATAATAATAATAATTAAAAAAAAGAAAGAGGGACTTCCCTGGCAGTCCAGTGGTTAAGACTCCATGCTTCCAATGTAGGGGGCATGGGTTCAATCCCAAGTTAGGGAACTAAGATCCCATATGCTGCAGAACAGGGCCAAAGAAATTAAAGTGTGAAGTGAAAGTGTTAGTCGCTCAGTCATCTCTGACTCTTTGTGACCCCATGAACTGCACCCCGCTTGGCTCCTCTGTCCATGGAATTCTCCAGATAAGAAAACTGGAGTGGGTAAGCCATTTCCTTTTCCAGGGGATCTTCCCAACCCAGGGATCAAACCTGGGTGTCATGCATTTCAGGCAGATTCTTTACTGTCTGAGCCACCAGGGAAGCCCTCCGAAAAATTAAAAAATAAAAATAAATGGATGCAATTAAATCCCATGGTATTAAGTTCTACAATTTTGTGATTCTATCAGTGTGTATGTTCACTCTGGGTCTTCGAGAGCAAAAGTACCCCTAATAATTCCTTACACACACTGTCATGTAACCTGATTCTTGACCCAGAGCTGATGGGTTGGGAGTCAGCCATGATCCAAAGACACACAGCTGAATCCTGGCTCTGACACTGGAATACCATGGTCTGTAAGCTGGTTGATGAGTTGGCTGTGTATGAAAGGCTGGGAAAGTAGTGGCACTTCATCCTAAATTGTGACTAATCAGTTAATGAATCCTCTCTTCCAGGAGATAAGATGTCCTCCTCCCCTGAGTGTCTGCAGAATCACCAGAGCTTCTAAAATAACCTGAACAGTGCTCCAACATGTCTCTGGTCTCCATGTGGCCCAGTTTTATGGGTACTGCAATAGTATCTTGTGCTTTCTAATTTCCTGGAGAGCTCTTACAAAAATAAAAAATGCTTTTCTGTGGTTACCTGAGCATGTCTTTGCTTTAGGTGCCTTAAAAGAGTCTAACAGAGTAGTCACATATTAAAAGAACCCAAAAGTATATATCGTGCATTCCTTGAGGGCAGATAACAAGTCTTACCTTTATATCCTAAGGGGTGCCTTCAGTCGATGTTTACTATATGATTAGTGAAAGAGCGAATGTGTGAATGGAAGAATGAATGTCATAACAAGACCTGCAAAGGTCAAGACTGAGGTGTTTCCTGAGAACAGAACCAACAGAATTTCTTGATGTTGTGTGAAACAGCACTAAAATGAGTCATTCTTTTCTGTTCTGATATTAGATCACACTGACACCAAGCTAAAGTAGTTTAGCTGCTTGATCCTGGAAGATAAGACCACAACCAACCAAACTCTCTTCAGGAGACTTGCCATTGCAGTGTCCCCTACACCGAAACTATAATATCATAAACTCTGTCCACTTCAAGCCAGTTCTCCATCTGGTGAGAACCACCTTAAAAACTTCCCAGTCTAGACCTAAAGGCCTACCCTACCTTTCACTTTAAGTCACTAAAACCCATCAAGGTGATGTTGTCCCTTACTGAGATGTGACAAATCTGTTGATTCTTCACTGACAACCATTTACTTCTAGAAAACCAAGTGCAGTCTTTGACAAAGCACAATATAATTTTGCTTGGTAAATCTGTTTTTCTGGTGGCCTTTGGAAGAGTTGACAGTCAGTGTGACACAACTGGTTTTAGGTTCGTTTCCTTTTTCTTTTTTTAAAAACTAAACTCTCATTTCTTTGAATGTACAAAAATCTACTAAGCACAGGGAGATATAATCATATTGCTTTCCCCAGAGAACTTGAAGTACAAAGTAAAGAAGTCATGTGTTTTCTTTTCTTTTTTTACTTTGTCCAAGAAATAAAATAACTGGACTATTTTAAAATTTTTTCCAACTCTAGGATTTGGGTTTCAGTGAGTGCAAGGAAGTGCTCCTGTGTGTGAACTCCGTCGCTCAATCATATCCTACTCTTTGTGACCCTATGGACTGTAGCTACCAGGCTTCTCTGTCCATGGGATTCTCCAGGCAAGAATACTGGAGTAGGTTGGAATGCCCTCCTTCAGGGAACCTTTCCAACCCAGGGACTGAACCTGAGTCTCTTGTGATTCTTGCGACTCCTGCACTACAGATGGATTCTTTACCACTGAGCTACCAGGGAAGCCCAAGGAAATTCTCACTAGATGCTAGTTTGCATAAACGTCCCAATTGCTTGCTACTGTGTGAATGCAGAAGAAATCTAACATTGTCTACATTCTGAAGCACAGAGTGGCTTAGCGTTCATGGCCAAATGTGTTAGAGCTCCATGGCCCATTAAACATGGAGTTTAATTTGTCAAATATACACACAAAATGTGCAGCTCTGGACTTGCAGTAAAGTATCCATCATGAGACTCATTTTAACCCAAATGACTCTAAAAAATGGCTGTCAATTCCAGACGTTTCCAACTGGATGGGACCAGAGGCACACATGTCACACAATACACCACACACAGTGTAAACAGACCATTCACGTCCACAACAGAGATATTTATGGTATTTTCCGTTGTTGCCATGTCAACCCATGGAACAAGCAGGCCATTAAATCATGCTGTCAGCAGGCCAAGACAGTAACACTGCAAAAAAATTCCAGTTGCTGACATGAAAATTGCATTTATCATTTCAAGACTTGTTTTTTTTTTTTCCCCCAGCTGCCTCTTGCTTTATGCTCCTCACTGCTTTTGAGCTGGTCTTTCAGAGCACAGGAGGACTTGAATGAGCTGTTTAAAGAGCAAGAGAAATTCCAACTCATTCTTTTCTTTTTTTTACAAATATGTTACTTTAATTTTTATTTATTTATTTTATTTTTGGCTGTGCTGGGTCTTTGCTGCTGCAAGAAGACTTTCTCCAGTTGTGATGATTGGGCTTCTCATTTCAGTGACTTCTCTTGTTGCAGAGCATGGGCTCTGGGGCACAAGCTTCAGCAATTGCAGTACATGGGCTTAGTTGCTCCACAGCATGTAGAATCTCCCTTGGCCAGGAATTGAACCCATATCCCCTGCACTGGCAGACAAATTCTCAACCACTGTACCATCAGGGAAACCCTGCAGATCATTTTTGACTATTTTTATTTTCATAGGAACTTACTTTTTAAGGTGGCAATCTTGAGGTCAAATGCTAGGAGAAGAGCTGTGTTGAGGACTGAAGACTTATTGATAGAACTCCTCAGCTTTCAAAGTTGGATTTATTACTTAATTTTTCCCATCAGCAAATCTCTTGGATTTGAGAGCATTCACTCTGCTTTCTTCTGAACCCAGCTTGAAGGCCTCTTGTTAAAATTTGTCTCCAGGATCACAGAGAAAGTCCAATTAATAGCTATGGGATGGTCTCTGTAATGAGTAACCACAAGCCCAAGAGTAAATTTCTCTGGGCCATCCTGATTTTACATGATCATACTAATTTCAGAAAAGATAGTTCATTAAATATATAACTACATAGAATTTAAATTTTCTACTGTTAGAAGACTTTTCACATGTATTCCCAAGTCAGAAATGCACTGAGCGCTAGGAGTGTTAGATAAGAAATACAATGAGTGAAAAGTGTTAGTCGCTCAGTCATGTCAAATTCTTTGCAACTGCATGGACTGTAGCCTCTGTCCAGGGAATTCTCTAGGCAAGAATACTGGAGTGGTAGCTATTCCCTTCTCCATGGGATTTTCCTGACTCAGGGATCAAACCTAGGTCTCCCACATTGCAGGCAGATTCTTTACCATCTCAGCCACCAGGAAGTCCAAGAAATAAGATAACCATGATATTTCAGTGTGAATCATTATAGAATCCCCAGACAGTGGAAGTGACAAATAGATTCAAAGGATTAGATCTGATAGACAGAGTGCCTGAAGAACTATGGATGTAAGTTCGTGATATTGTACAGGAGGCAGTGATCAAAACCACCCCCAAGAAAAAGAAATGCAAAAAGATAAAATGGTTGTCTGAGGAACCCTTAGAAATAGCTGAGAAAAGAAGAGAAACTAAAGGCAAAGGAGAAAAGGAAAGATATACCCAACTGAATGCAGAGTTCCAAAGAATAACAAGGAGAGATAAGAAAGCCTTCCTCAGTGATCAATGCAAAGAAATAGAGAAAACAATAGAATGGGAAAGACTAGAGATCTCTTTAAGAAAATTAGAGATACCAAGGGAACATTTCAAGCAAAAATGGGCACAATAAAGGACAGAAATGGTATGGACCTAATAGAAGCAGAAGATATTAAAAAGAGGTGGCAAGAGTACCCAGAAGAACTGTACAAAAAAGATCTTCATGACCCAGATAATCACTGTGGAAGGTGACTGCAGCCACAATATTAAAAGATGCTTGCTCCTTGAAAGAAAAGCTATGAACAAATTAGCATGTAAGCAGAGACATTACTTTGCCGACAAAGGCCCGTCTAGTCAAAGCTATGATTTTTCCAGTAGACAGGTATGGATGTGAGAGTTGGACCATAAAGAAAGCTGAGAACTGAAGAATTGATGCTTTTGAACTTTGATGTTGGAGAAGACTCTTGAGAGTCCGTTGGACTGCAAGATCAAACCAGTCAATCCTAAAGGAAATCAATCCTGAATGTTCATTGGAAGGACTGATGTTGAAACTGAAACTCCAATACTTTGGCCACCTGATGGGAAGAGCTGATTCATTAGAAAAGACCCTGATGCTGGAAAAGATTGAAAGCAGGAGGAGAAGAGGATGAGACAGTTGGATGGCACCACCGATGAAATGGACATGAGTTTGAGCAGAATCTGGGAGCTGGTGATGGACAAGGAAGTCTGGTGTGCTGCAGTCCATGGGTACAGAAAGAGTTGGGCATGACCGAGAGACTGAACTGATGAACTGAGCAAACAAGCAACACAGATACTAACGTCTCAAGTTATTTAGTGCTTTTCTATGTATGGGAAGATGCAAGCATCTGGGCTTACTGAAATCATTTTTCATGTGCACTTCACCCATCTGGGACCACTGTCCTGTTTTCACATCCTGAATTCCTTTCTTCAGGGCTCACCTTAAGGAGTGACTACATTCTGATGGCTGTTAGATAGCAGGTATTCTTTTTTCTTCTAAATTCCCTTAGGGTGCACTGGCTCTCACCAGAGGGCTGCAATCCCTAATGACGGTGACATCCTTCTTTACCGATATGGCAGGAAATACTCGATTTCATAAATCCTACAAAGAAAAAGTAGATCACATGCTTTTAAAGAAAGACCAAGTTAGGGGTGTACAGGTGCCTGGAAGGGGTGAGGAGGAGGGGCAGAAGAAGAGGGTTTTTTTTAAAAGATTAATTTTATTAGAGTATAGTTGCTTTACAATGGTGTGTTAATTTCTACTGTACAGCAGAGTGAATCAGCCTTATGTATACATATATCCCCTCGTTTTGGTGGACTTCTTTCCCATTTAGAGTATTGAGTGGGCTTCCCTGAAAGCTCAGCTGGTAAAGAACCCACCTGCACTACAGGAGACCCCACTTGAATTCCTGGGTCCAGAGGCTCCCCTGCAGAAGGGACAGGCTATTCACACCAGTATTCTTGAGCTTCCCTGGTGGCTCAGACAGTAAAGAATCCACCTGCAATTCAGGAGACTTGGGTTTGATCCCTGGGTTGGGAAGTTCCCCTGGAAGAGGGCATGGCAACTCACTCCAGTATTCTTGCCTGAAGAATCCCCATGGACAACGAGCCTGGCGGGGTACAGTTCATGGGGTCTCAAAGAGTTAGACACGACTGAGTTACTAAGCAGAGTACAGGACAATACAGAGTATTGAGTAGAGTTCCCTGAACTATACAGTAAGTTCTCGTTAGTTATCTATTTTATACATGGTATCAGCAATGTATATATGTCAACTCCAATCTCCTAATTCCTCCAACCTCCCCCTCCCTGCTTGGTGTCCATATGTTTGTTCTATACATCTGTGTCTCTACTTCTGTTTTACAAATAGGATCTTCTGTACCATAGGAGAGGTTTTGAGGAAGAAGATGTCATCAGATCTGTGTTCTTGGGGGATGTTTGCAAGATGAATCTGATGGGGAGAAGGAGGAAGCCACAAAATTATTAGAAGCTTGTTGGAATAATTGGATTTGGAGAAGGAGAAGGTAATAAAAAGAGAATTCAGAAAATAGTGATTAGATCTAGCGAGAATTCTTGTCTTAGATATTTTGAAGATTAAAAATGGCACATTCAGCATGAGTGAGTGGTGATGTATTCACACCAAGAAATATATACATGCAATGGTGAGAAAGTATCAAGGGATGCTTGTAGCAGTGAGCTACGTGTCAGCACAGAAGTGTGGTTGACTCTTACAAGGCTGAGTAAAAGCAGCCAGTGAAAGTGATCATCACTCAGTCGTGTCTAACTCTTTGCCACCCAGGCCAGAATACTGGAGTGGGTAGCCTTTCCCTTCTTCAGGGGATCTTCCCAACCCAGGGATCAAACCCAGGTCTCCCGCATTGCAGGTGGATTCTTTACCAGTTGAGCCACAAGGGAAGCCCAAGAATCCTGGAGTGGGTAGCCTATCTCTTCTCCAGGGGATCTTCCCGACCCAGGAATCAAACCGGCGTCTCTTGCGTTGCAGGAGGATTCTTTACCAACTGAGCTATCAGAGAAGCCAAAAGCAGCCAGTACAAGGGAGCAAATACAGTCAGTCTGTTCATCCAGAGTTCAAAAGCTAATCTCTGCTGCATGGTAGAAGGGGAGACACTTGGGAGGGAAAGTGACTGGAAGGAGCACAGATGGGCCCCTGAGGGACTGGTGATGTTCTCTTCCTTGATTTGGGTGCTGCTTACAGGATGGGCTTAGTATGTAAAACTCACTGGACATATACTCACATGTTCACATTTCCTCATGTGAGTGTGTGAGTTCACATTTCCTCACATTTCCTCACATTTCCTTTTTATTATGTTAGACTTTGATAAAAAGCTTTCTTCAAATGGCACACCTTGTTTCGGAGATCATCATTTCAGGGGGAAGATTGTCTAAGGGCTCTTGAATCTGAATAAAAGTGGGGTAAACAAGGTCAAGTTTCCTGGATTCCAAGGAAATGAGGAGCTATGAATCAGTGAACGAAGCCATCATATCAAGCAGTGAAAACTGACATCTCTGGGCTGCCCCTCCGCCCTCGCCCAATGCTTAGAATGTCAGAGCAAACCCCACAAGCTTGGAAACCGTCACCACTAGTCACATCTAGAGGCAAACAACCCAGCCATTGTCTCATCGATTTAAAGGAAGCAGACAAATAAAAATTGATAAGGCCTGGAACAGGGGAGCTATCTCTTAGCGGCGTCAGAATGAAAACGGTGCAGCTTGGTTCCTGCCAAGTCTTGGGGAGAAATCCGTCATTCCTGGCCAGCCCTGGTGGTCAGCCCAACTGTGGTGGGTGATTAGCACAGAAACCTGTAATGATTAATCGGCCTTGTATATACAATGGACACAGACACAGACTTACCATCCAGCAGCTCAGCATTTAGTACTTAGTCACATGAAAAGTTCAGACAAGGAAATGTATAGCTATTAATATGCTTCAAATTCTGGAGTCAGTGTTAATTCCTTTAGTTTAGCATCATTCATCTCAGTTTCCCCCATCTGGAGGGAAAAGGAAACTTTGGATTAAATTTGGAAAAAGCCCCCAGTTACTCCCAGATGGATTCCTAAAGAGCATTTCTTAATGCAGTTTCCAAAAATGGATTTAATAGATTATTTACAGATTACTAACACCTTAAAAAGGAGAAGGCAATGGCACCCCACTCCAGTACTCTTGCCTGGAAAATCCCATGGATGGAGGAGCCTGGTAGGCTGCAGTCCATGGGGTCACTAAGAGTTGGACATGACTGAGCGACTTCATTTTCACTTTTCACTTTCATGCATTGGAGAAGGAAATGGCAACCCACTCCAGTGTTCATCCCTGGAAAATCCCAGGGATGGGGGAGCCTGGTGGGCTGCCATCTATGGGGTCGCACAGAGTCAGACATGACTGAAGCGACTTAGCAGCAGCAGCAGCAACACCTTAAAAAGGGAGCAGTGACAAAGAATGATGGCCAGGTTGGAATGGCAGTACAAAATATAGGTTTCCAGAAAAAGTGTAACCCATATCAACAAAAAACAAAAAACTCTTGTTAACCAGTTTCTTCAATAACGCGTATATAGGTGCTAAAAAAATTGTGGATTGCAACCCATGCTTTCCACTTCTCATCAGAGTTCGCTTAAACAGACAATGTCTTTGCTTACCTGCTCTGATGAAGGAGGAGTGGCTTTTGTACACCACTTGCTGAATCCTGGAGCTGTTTTGCAGCTATGAATAGACCCAGGCTCTCTCCCCATCTCACCCCTGCTTTCTGTTTCAGCTACCGGTTCACTCAGCAAAGCTGTCGAGGTCCTTCTAGGAGACAGGCCCTGACTTGCTTGCTGGGGACACAGACAGCGGTGGGTCAGGCCTGATACAGGCTGTTGGGAACTGATCCCTTGTTGCTCTGTCCTGGGGCAGAATCTCACACTGGCTTTTGTAAATTCCCCCAACTCTCCCACCTCCTGTCAGCCAGCTCCCACCTTTCCAGGACCCTGGCTATCACGGTGATGTCCTTAAAGATCAAGTCTAATGATTTTAGATGCTACCGCATATTTCCGTTTTGGCTGCCATCCCATGGAGTGATAAACCCAAACAATACAAACATGGATATTATCTCCCACCAAACAAAAGCAAAAGAAAACAAAACCTCTGATCACATAGAGGGACAGTCCTTACGATAAGAAAGGTATTTAGAATGCTTCCAAGTCTGACTCCAGATTTCCTTTTCAGGAGAATACGTCGTGTCAGTGTCCTCCCTAGGCCTTTCTGGGTCTCCATGTCAAAATAGTTTCTCTATTTTGCTTTGATCTAAGATATATCTTTTACTTGGAAAGCCCTTTCCTCCACCTCTGCCTATAAAAATGTACCCATTCTTCAAACCTCAAGATCAGATGTCCCCTCCCCCATGAGTCCTGTAGGTAACTCTGGCCTCTCTCCCCACATCTGTGTTCAATGACATCATCTTGATAGCTTGAAATCAGCCTGATGAGAGTATTGACACCACGGAAATTGACGAATCCCACCAATCAGAGCTTGATTTATCATTTTGTTGGCCAGGTTTAAGAAAGTGGTAGAGAAGGTGTTAAGATAGCAGATTAAAGTAAAAAAGTATGCTGGGCTTAGAGCTATTATACTCTGAAAGCTCATGGATTTGAAGAAATAGTCTCCAGTACTTGAAAAATTTTCTCCATTTCAGCAAAGAAGCCTCTCACACTGCTGATGAACCTATGGAGTTTCAACAGGTTTTCATAGCTGCTCCTTCGTTTTTGCAGTTTAACATCTGCAAAAAGGTCAGTCAACATCCATATTGGAACTACACCTGTTCATTAATGAGATGAGCAATGTCTTTGTGAATATGATAGTAAGATTTGTGCTCCAGTTTTCAAAAATCGTAGTTGAATCACAACCATCGGTTGGCTATAAATACAAACATTCAGCAAAAACCAGCAAAAGCATCCTGTTAGAACAAACTGCATGGAATTGAAACTAATTGCATTTTATTATTGTTGACATATCATGTACTATTCTTTCTTCGTATCAGTAAAATTTATAATAAGCAAAGAAATGTACACATACACACACACATACTTTTTTCCAGAGAGCCAGTTGTGAGACATTTATCAGACCATCAGCACCTGTGGTGGCAGGACGGAAGGAGGGATCCACTAGCTCCCCTGCTCGTCTCCCTGCAAGCTGGCTCCCCGCAGGGCTGCTGTAAGAAGCAAGTGGGTGACGGGTGTACATCTCAGCTTGGCAGCCCTGGCACAGAAGGAGCCTCACATTAATAAACATGGCGGATGTCTGTTGAAAGCGTACTACGTACCAAGTGTGTTCTGAACTTTGTGTTTAGACTTCATGGCAGTCTCATTCATGGGCTCTCTGTCACTCCCAAGGCAGAACACAGACTAAGAAATCTGTCTGGCAAATACTGTATGATATCACTTCTATGTGTGGGATCTAGAAACAATACAACAAAGTAAGAAATATAACAAAACAAACAAACTCACAGATGCAGGGAACGAGCTAGTGGTTACCAGGGGCAGTAGAGAGGGGAGGGAGGAAGAGGCACAAATTATTAGGTGTAAGATAAGCTACAAGGATATATTGTACAACATGGGGAATATAGCCAATATTTTATAATAACTATAAATGGAATGTAATCTTTAAAAACTGTGAATCACTATATTGTACACCTGTAACTTAGGGTGATGGCTTCCCTGGTAGCTCAGTTGGTAAAGAATCCACCTGCAATTCAGGAGACCTTGTTTCAATCTTGGTTCAGGAAGATCCACTGGAGAAGGGATAGGCTACCCACTCCAGGATTCTTGGGCTTCCCTGGTGGCTCAGCTGGTAAAGAATCTGCCTGCAATGTGGGAGACCTGGGTTGGGAAGATCCCCTGAAGAAGGGAAAGGCTACCCACTCCAGTATTCTGGCCTGGAGAATTCCATGGACTGTATAGACCATGGGGTCCCAAAGAGTTGGACATGACTGAGCAACTTTCACTTTCACTTTTAGAAGGAAATGGCAACCCAATCCAGCATTCTTGCCTGGAGAATCCCATGGGCAGAGGAGCCTGGTGGGCTACAGTCCATGGGTCACAAAGAGTCAGACACAACTCAGTAACTAACACTTTTTCTAGCTATAAGGATATATTGTACAACACGGGGAATGTAGCCAATATTTTATAATAACTATAAATGGAATGTAATCTTTAAAAATTGTGAATCACTGTATTGTACACCTGTAACTTAGATGATACTGTATACCCATACTTCAATAAAAATAAAAAAAAAGAAAGCTGCCTAGGCCTCCGGGTTGGCTACTTTTGTGACTTTCAGACATGATTCTCCCTCTTCTTCCATCCAAGGGTCTGCCTTTGCTCTTCCAAACTCTCTTATCCTCCCTTTTGGTTGTGTTTCTGTTTGCTCGCTTTGACTTCAGCCACCAGAAAAGAAGAGGGAGGAGGAAATATCAACCAAGATTCTTCTTTTTCCTCTTTCTTTGCCACCTTTTTTTTTTTTTTTTTTTTGAGGCTTCATTGGCTTTTTAAAGCCTTATTTGCATTTAACTTTAAACTTACAGAAGCATTGCTGTAATAGAACAAAGAAATAGCAAAAAGAAAAATAAAATTACATATATTATAAAAAGCAATATTTGGCCCTGCTCATCCACAGGTTTTGCATCCATAGATTCAACCACCCGCAGTTTGAATTTCAATCCAGAGTTAGTTAAATCCCAGGATTTGGAACCCATGGGTATGGAGAGCTCAATGTATGATGCCATTTTATACAAGGGACTTGAGCATCCTTGGATTTTGGTATCTGCTGGGACTCCTGAAACCAATCCCTGGCTTAGACTAAGGGACAGCTGTATACACACTCATACAGTATTAAAAAACTGTCTACAGAGTTGTGGAATAGTTTTCTTTCACTTTGCTGGAAATTAGTAATTTTGTTACTTAAATTATGGAAGGCCCTAAAAATATGGCTATATTGAAATTGTCAAAAACAATTGCAAATATTATCTCTCTGTCTTACTTTTAATTCAATTTTTTATTTAGAGATAATTATAAGTGTGTTAGTCACTCAGTCGTATCTGACTCTTTGAGACCCCATGGACTGTAGCCTACCAGACCCCCAGTCCACAGGATTTTCCAGGCAAGCATACTGGAGTGGGTTGCCATTTCCTTCTCCAGGGGATCTTCTCTACCCAGGGATCAAACCTAGGTCTCCCATATTGTAGGCAGATGCTTTACCATTTCAGCCACAAGGGAAACCCTAGAGATAACTATAAATTTACATGCAAATGAAAGAAAAAGAAATAGCAAACACCCTTTCTTCACCTCACGCCATATCTATTTCTTTCTTTTTTAAGTCTTTACTGAATTAGTTACAATATTGTTTCTGTTTTACATTTTGGTTTTTTGGGCCAGGAGGCATGTGGAATCTTGGCTTTCCAACCAAGAGAAGTCTTAACCACTGGATGGCCAAGGAAGTGCCCACCCTGTGTCGATTTCACTCCACTTGCTTTGTCACATTTTCCCTTCCTCTTCTCTCCACCTAGTTGTGCCGGACATCGAGTTGGTGCCATCAACTGGCCAGATGGACACTGCAGCCACAACTCGGGCCCTCGACACCTCCCCACAGCCTTGCATGTGAATGGAGGAACAGCTTCCTGTTCTAATCGTGCTTTCCTGTCTGCTCCATTCCAAGCATAGCCTGTCAGCCCCATGTTTTGTTGGCTACGTGAGTGTCACCACAGAAACACACAGGACACATCTTAGGCAGGTACACACAGTGCTAGCCCAACTCCTTGGGTCCAAATGTGTTTCCATATCTGCAATTCCAGGATTTTTAAGAGGTAAGATGCAGAATATTACTCTACTTAATAGCATCCCCAGTGAAGTCTTGGGGAGCAATCCCAGAAGCAAACCCAAACATTTCTGCAGCCAATGCTCACAGAGTGAGCAAGGACTCGACATATTCTCTGGTGAGGTCACGACACTCTCAGTCACCAACTGAGATTTGGTGTCAAAAGTTTAGTATTCAGAGCTTCTTGCTTTTTGGAATTGCTCATGAAGGGTGTGGGGATAAATACATATTTTTAATATGAACAAAATAGGTGCTAGATGGACGCTTTAGTGACGTGTTGACTGTATGGCTTCTGCTTAACACGGAAACTTTAGCAAACAGATCAGTTTTGTTTTAATGAACAGATTAAAAATTCTAATAATCTCTGCAGTACCTAAATATCAGGATATTCAAAATATCCTGTTATGCAGAGTACATCATGAGAGATGCTGGGCTGGATGAAGCACAAGCTGGAATCAAGATGGCCAGGAGAAATATCAATAACCTCAGATATGCAGATGACACCGCCCTTATGGCAGAAAGTGAAGAACTAAAAAGTCTCTTGATGAAAGTGAAAGAGGAGAGTTAGTTGGCTTAAAACTCAACATTCAGAAAATGAAGATCATGGCATCTGGTCCCATCACTTCATGGCAGACAGATGGGGAGACAGTGGAAACAGTGACAGACTTTACTTTTGGGGGCTCCAAAATCACTGCAGATGGTGACTGCAGCCATGAAATTAAAAGACACTTGCTCCTTGGAAGAAAAGTTATGACCAACCTAGACAGCATATTAAAAACCAGAGACATTACTTTGCCAACAAATATCCATCTAGTCAAAGCTATGGTTTTTCCAGTAGTCATGTATGGATGTGAGAGTCGGACTATAAAGAAAGTTGAGCGTGGAAGAATTGATGCCTTTGAACTGTGGTGCTGGAGAAGACTCTTGAGGGTTCCTTGGACTGCAAGGAGATCCAACCAGTCCATCCTAAAGGAAAACAGTCCAGAATATACATTGGAGGGACTGATGTTGAAGCTGAAACTCCAATACTTTGGACACCTGATATGAAGAACTAACTCATTGGAAAAGACCCTGATGCTGGGAAAGATTGAAGGCAGGAGGAGAAGGGGATGACAGAAGATGGGGTGGCTGGACGGCATCACCGACTCAGTAGATGAGTTTGAGTAAACTCTGGGAGTTGGCAATGGACAGGGAGGCCTGGTGTGCTGCAGTCCATGGGGTCACAAAGAGTCAGACACAACTAAGTGACTGAACTGAACTGAAGTATCCCCTACCACACACACCAGAGTAGAATTTAAGTCTTAAAGATGAAGCAAGACTAGCTTTTTCTTTATGGTTGCAAGGGGGAAGAATGAGGAATAAGGGATAGTTAGGGAGTTTGGGATCAACTTGTCTACATTACTATATTTAAATGGACGATAGACAAGGACCTACTGTACAGCACAAGGAAGTCTGCTCAGCATTATACGGCAGCTTGGATGGGAGGGGAGTTTGGGGGAGCATGGATACATGTATTTGTATGGCTGAGTCCCTTTGCTGTCCACTTGAAACTAACACAGCATTGTTAACTGGCTGTACTCTGATATAAAATCAAAAGTTTTTTTCTTTAAAAAAAAGACTGGTACTTTCTTTCTCCACAAGAAGGGTCTTTTGAAGTCATGGGGAATTGGGAACTTAGTTATAATGAAGATAGTTGTCTTCTAAAATAGCAGGACACTTAAAGCCATCCAGACCCCAGACTGGTAATAACATTGTATAAAGGAATAGACAGGTCTGTGTTCCAGACCACGGCCCTTACAACAAATTATTTCATGTAACAGTAAATAACCAAACCTATTTCAGGATAGCTCACTGTTATCACTTTAAACTCACTATGGGCTTCTTATATTTTCTAAATAGATAGAATGAATAATCCCTATTTAGCAGCCACTACTGAGACTTCTTTTCTAGGAAACTTTATTTTTGTTGTACTTTCTGCAAGATTCCATCCAGTGTGGGCCTGAATACTATCTAGAGCTCTCCTCAAATGACTTCATGTGTGTTTAGTACATCTGTTGGAATTTTTGTTTCTTAAGCTGAGTCAGTACCAAGCAAGTATTTCAGGCTAGTTCCAATTGATTTGAATGAAAAATTGCAAAGCTGAGTTGGGATGGACTTTAATACTTACCTTAGATATAGAAAAGTTTTCATGATGAATTTCTTGTTACTGATCCTTTATTCTAGGGATTCATTTACTGGAGTTGATTAACACAATGTGCCCATTTTTAAGGACTGAGAAAGTGAAAGTTTGAACAGATTGCCACAGTCATAACTCACATCAGAGCTGCATCAACAGCGATGTTATGTTTTAAAGTTTCCAGCATCAGCAGTGTAGTGCACAGTCCATGGCGATGGTATTTGGGATCTGCCTTGTGGACAGAGAGACGAGGAATCATAGGTTTTCCAAAGGATCGCTCCTTCCCAAAGAAGGTAGCAACCTCATCTCTGCTGGGAAAACTGTCCCTGGGTTGATGCTGTTCTTTTTTTGATGTCCTTGTTGAGATTTTTTGTTTGTTTGTTTAAACCATTTTTTAAAGTCTTTATTGAATTTGTTATAAATATTGTTTTACGTTTTTGGCTTTTTGACCACACGGCATCTTAGCTCCCTGACCAGGGATTGAACCTAACCCCCCTGCATTGGAAGGTGATGTCTTAACTACTCGACTGCCAGGGAGACCCCAATGTTGTTCTTAAAACAAAACGGCGTAGCTCAAAAACCTGAATACTTCTTGGAATGGAGAGCATTCAACAGCCAACTACTGGTACCAGATGCAAAGAAGCAGGTAACTAAGCTGTTGCCTAACACTTTTTTAAGGATGCGTTGTATCTGCTGAGCACAGTGGTACTGTCCACAGCTGCCTGTCTGTCACCAGACAGTCTGTCTGATGTGAATTATTAATGGAAAGTACCGTGACCTTCACCAACAATAGAGAAGGCTCCTAGATTTGCCCACAGCCCCCAGGCAGGCAGGTACCCAAACCAGGCTCAGTGGAGGAAAGGTGCGATGTGGCAGTTCCAGGCAGCCGTGGTGACCCAGGTCGAGGGGCACATACCAATATGAGCCCGGCCTTGAAGGCTCATTCCACGGACTAACCCAGGAGAAGAGAGCCCAAGAGCTGTCCCCATGCAGCTACAAACTAGAACGATGACATTTTTAAGCACTGCTTCCCAGCTCCGACATAAAATTATATTTAAATTTCCTGCCTCTGTGCAATCAAAAGAAGCCAGCTGAAAGAAATGTGCACTTCAAGGCTATAAATCTGAAACTTCCTAATCCCCGAAAGTCCACACTAGACTTCTTGCCTCCATGGAAACAACAAAGCATTCAGCCCACTGATTGGCCTCCAATGAATTTTAGATAAGACAGCTTGGAAGGGAATGGATGTGATTTTAATGCAGAAGAAAGCTCTGGAAGGGAGGTCCACTTGGTTCATATTTGAATAAAGCAAACAAGGCAGACGAAAGGCTGACAGCTGTAAATGACATTGTCAGTACAAAAATTATCAGCCAGTTTACAATCTGTTTGCTTATGTTGAACAAACAGACTGTGTGTGGCATCCTTGGGCCCCGTGAATGGCAGAAATACTTGCGGGCTTCAGAAAACCTATCTGCTCTCCGGCAGCCCGGCCACAATTAGATCGCCATTTGACAGCCACACTGAAAAGGAAACTGTGTCCCCCGCCTCCCCCCACGCCCCCTCGGCTTTATCTGGTCCTTTCTTTCCTTTTCTTCGTCGTCTTCTTCGCGCACTGAAATTGGGCAGAGACACTCGCCGTGGTGTGTCGATGGCTGAATTATGTCACTTCTGGGGCTGCATCAAGCCGTTGAACTGATGTGTTCTACATTCCGAGTGGGGCCTCTTCGGTAACCTAGCGAGGCCCAGGGCCAACAGGCTGCACTTTTTATTCCTCACAGGAAGCAGAATCCAGGAGCCCCCGAAAGAATGTCACTTTTTTCTTCTTTGTGCAAGCCGTCTCAGAGACCCCGTGCTTTGAACTTGCTGGCATCCCATCTGGTGCCGAAACAAAACAGGACCCAAGAAGGCCTTTGCAGCGGGACAGGCGTGGAGCCCCGATTCCTCACTGAGTGAGGCCCACCCCGGCCAGATTGCAAGAGGGAGTGACAACACAGCAGAGGGGGCGGAAATCGTTCTCCTCTCGGGGGCTGGGCGGTGTCTTCCACCTGCCCCCCAACCCCCAGCCCCCAAGCCATGAGTGTGTGGTCCCTCTGCTTAATCCTCTCTGTGTTCCACAAACTCATAACATAGAAATAGCTCCCTTTGTTCGGAAAGAATGGAGAGCAAATACAGGTACTAGTTTTATGCCTCATGTTCTCTGCGGAGAGAGATTTAAGCCTTGAGTAGCAGCTTGTCATGGACCTGGAGGCTACTGGGTACCCAGTGCTTCTTACCTGTGTGATTCCTGCTCACCTGGGAGGTAGGGAGGAACATAGCCTCCTGCCCAGGGCCCCTTCACCTTTGCAGAATTGCACACAGAATTGCAAATAGAATCTTCTCCCAGGAAGACAACATGGGCTCACAAATCTAGACGTTTGACTTCTATGTGCCACTTTGCGTAGGCTCCGTGTTTATTGTGGGGGGGTTTTGTTTTGCTTTGTTTTTGGTTTTTTAACTTTTTTTTTTTTTTGCCAGTGATAGCCTGGAAGTATTCAATTTGCAAAGAAGACCAAGTCTTCCCTTATACCCTCTTTTCTTATTTCCTTTTTTTAATATAAAGAATCTGTTTGAAGGTACTTGGTTTATTTGACTCCAAGAAAAAAAAAAATAGTGATGCTTGGTGAGTGTGGTGTGTTTGTGGCAGATAACAGGGGCAGAGCAGGCCACACAAAGCCGGAAGCCCGTGGTAATTACAGTTAAGCAGCGAAGCATCAAAACACCTCTTGTATGGAAAGTTCATCCAATTACCACTAACCTGGAGAGGAGGTTCTGTCAGGGCTGTGCTTTTCATTTTAATCTAAATTGCTGTTTCTTTTTCTCTGATATGGCCATCGGTCATAAAGAGTTGACCATCATTAAAACTGTTTGATTTGGAACCCTGTAGTGTTTGGCTAAGAGGGTAAATGCAAATTTGATGAAAGAATAAGGATAAATTTACATATCAGCCTCAGCTCACATGGAGAGAGTAAACATTCTGTTTATCTCAAGTGTCACTTTATGATTTCAGGAGAATATAAAACTGACCTTGGCCCAGTCATTGCAAAAGGCCCAGATGAAATATGAGGTTGTCTAAATACGATTTACTCGAGTAGAACTTGTGGGCAAACCCTGCGGAACTCAGCAAACAAGGCCAGAGAGAACAGAACTGAAAGCATTTTGTTCTGATAAATTCCAAATGGAATTCTGGAATGAGGGGTTGGTGAATAAAAAAGGATAAAAAATTAAAAAACAAACAAACAAACAACCACTTCATGAATCTTTGTCAATCACCATGAATTAAAACCTCCTTTTTAGCCGGTAGTTTTCATCTTCATTCATCTAAAAATGAAAAAGCATAAATGCTTAAAAGCTGGCATTAGCCCTTTAAGGTAGAGTGAGCTTTCATCAAACCTTTGTTTGATCATTTGGAGATAAGAGTAAGACCATCGTCTGTTTGGTTTCTAGAAAATATAATTGTTTCGAGGAACTTTCAGCACTCCATAGCCAGTTTATAATGCAGGAAGATGCCTCCTTCTGAAAGCTGTTTGGGGCAACACGCTTGCATTTTCTACACTTTTAATTAGTTTTATTCTGAAGCTAAGTCAACATTCATCAGTGTGTGAAGGAACATCCAACTTTTACTCCAAACGAAGGCTTTTGAGTGTGCAGAAAAATATTCAGATGTTTGCAGGCAACTGGATTTTCCCTCCACTTTCTCACACCCATACGTTTGTTGCAGGAAATGAAGGAGCAAAATGAGCTTATGTTCTCTTTCCGGAGGAAAGTTGATGGCATAATTTATAGTAAGGAAATAGGGGATTATGTATATTTGCATGTATTATCTGTTGGTAGATATTTTTAATTTGAGCTATTCCTGAAAAGTTGCCCACTATAGAGTAGAGAAATATCCTAAATAAAGAAAAGTGAAAAAATATATCCAGCTATAACTAGTTTTAATTTAAAAAATCAAAGAATATTCTTGAACATATTTATGCATTTATTTTTGTAGCCCACAAAATAATTATTTTTCAAATGAACAATATATAATCAGCACAGAATAACAGAGCTTTAGCAGAAGACCCGCAGGAACTTCATATCTGAGTATAGCCTGCATCTTATTTACAAATAACTAACCATAGTTAGCAATTCCTTCAGTCAGAGCTCAGGTTTTTGAGGCTTACAGGGGTAGGAATTTTTTTTTTTTAATGGGTAGGAATTTAAGCAACTAATGTAAGTAAGGAAAAGTCTCCTCGTTACTAACAAGACCACGGCTGAGTTTTTCAAATGGTGTTTGAAAGGACCCGACAGATTGTCTACACTGGAAAGAGCGTGTGTGGGGGGTGGAGGGGGGCGGTGGGGGGTGGGTTGTATATGTTTGAGGAAATGAGAGGGTTTAGAAGCTCTCTTCTGATGCCTCACTTTACACTCTGCACACTCGAGTGTTGCACATGGTATCGATTCTGAAGTGGTTATAAAACACAGAACAGAGACTCCAGGCTGGAAGGGTCCCCAAAACTGGGCAGGCCCATCCTTTCCGGGCCCCGGGGTCTGAGCTGTAGGGCTTCCAGAAAGCAAAGTCTGCCTGCAGCACAGAGTATTGGGACTTGGAGATTCTAAGACCAAATAACTGAGAAAGGAAAGAATAATCAGCAAAACACAGGGGTCTGAATAACTCAGATGAGGGTGTGGGCGATGGCTCAAGGCACTGGAGACCTCTTGCCAGCCTCAGGCCACCTCTACCCGAGATGCACCAGGATGGCATTGGAAGCCACCCTTTACCTGTCTCCCCCAGGATCTCCTTAAACAAGATCCACACAATACCGAAAGCAATCACTAGACAGGGAAGAATCCACCCAAATGCTCACCAGTTGCTTAACGGATGAACAAAATATGGCCTAGCCAGGCAAGGAGTATTGGCAGAAAAAAAAAAAAAAAGGAATGAAGAACTGACACACCATGAATCTTGAAAATAGGATGTTAAGAGAAGTCAGTCACAAAAGGCTACGTGATGTATGATTCCAGGTCTATGAAATGTCCACAACAGGCAACACTACTGGTTGCCAGGGGTTTGGGGTGGGAGGCAGGAATGAAGGAGGAATGACTTGAAATGGTGTGAAGTTTCTCTCTGGGTGATTAAAACATTCTAAAATGAGACTGTGATGGTGGCACAGATCTATGAATATACTAAAGCCATTGAACTGTGCCTTTGGGATGGCTGAGCTTTATGGTATGTGAATTATATCTCCATAAAGTTGCTCTAAAAAATAAAGCAGCAATGACCTCTTCTATTTACTACTACTACTACTAATAATAAAGCAAAAACTGATAGAGCCAAAAATGAGCTTCCAAAGAGAACCATGTGGATCTAAAAGTCATCATTCCCTCCTCAGACTGTTTCTGCTCCACAAAGGAAGTGAGCGTTAGAATCAGAGTCAAAAATACACATAATAAGTCACTATGATTCATCTGTGATGTCCCAGCCTGGTGGACCACAGAGAGAGAAGAGGTGTCTTGAACCCATAGCCCAGAATGAAAGAGGAAAATTTAAACCATAGCCAAGTGCCTAGCAAGATTCCTTTTTCTTTTAATTTGTTTATTTTTTAATTGAAGGATAATTTCTTTATAGAATTTTGCTGTTTTCTGTCAAGCATCAGCATGAATCAGCCACAGGTATACATATGTCCCCTCCCTCTTGAACCTCCCTCCCATCAAGATTCTTGATTGCATGAATAATGGTGAGTCTTGAACACAATGCGGGTGAGTTTACCACCCTGAGGCGTGGAAGGCATCCAAAGGACGGTGTTCAAGCCCAGACACCTCTGTGCAGAAGGAGCACATTTGAAGAATGTGGTCAAGATGTGGGAGGAGCTGCCAATCACAAGAGGTTGAAGAAAACTTGAAATGTTTGGGTGGGCAGGAGAAGAGGGTGCCTGTTGGCTAATGTACAGCATCACCCTTGCTCTGGGTACCACTTCATTTAAACCTCAGAGCCCTCAGAACAAGATGATAAGCAATGATGTCACCCCCATGAGGATGAGGAAACCAGGGGATGAAGAAATGAAGGCATCCGTCTAAAGTCAGTCAGTAAATAGCAAAATCCCTCTGACATAGTTCTTACGTCTTTAACCACTACCCTATTCTACTTTCTTGCTCTGAATAGTCACAAAGTATGTCAAATTTCAGAAGCTTCAATGGCAGCAAGTTTATTTTTTGTAGTCAGTGAAGAACAATGTGAGACTTTCAGAAATAGTGAGCTCCCAATTATGGGAGATGTTCACGCAGGGGCCAAAAGACCATTTGTTGGAAACATGGATGGTCTAAATTATTGAGATCAAATGATCTTTATGTATTCTTTCAATTTTGTGATTCTGACGTGGTATCTATGGGATCCTACCAAGGGAACAGGAGCCCCTTTGTCTGGTCAGGCAGGCTGTGCACTGCACAAGTCCAGAGCAGGGCACACTTCACATCCACACACATGATGGGTTGGAATATTTACTAGGACAACTTTCCTGAAGATGTCAATAGAGTTTCAAGGGCTAGGAGCTATTCCTCATGTGTCCCAAGTTTCTATTTAGTGACCTTGCCTGATTTAGAAGGGTAATTGCAGAAAAGGGGGTAGGGGACATGAAGCCAGAGACAGGGAGACAAGTTAGGAGTTGATGGCAAGGACTCCAGTGTAAAGGCAGCAGGCTTGGGGATGGAGTACTTGGACTCAGTGGGGGCTGAGGACCTGTTTCAATTTGTGCTCATTGAGGAGAAAGGTGAGCTATAGACCCAGATTTCAGAGACACATATTGAGAAGGTAGCTGGAGAGAAGAGAATCATGCGTTTTTACATGAGCAAGACCAAGCAGCAAAATAAAACAGGCTTGGTTGGCAGCAGAACCACAAGTAGTTTTGAAAATCTTAGAGGCTGGAAACGAAGTGAAAACAGGATTCCACAGCTGGCTGGGGATGGCAGACAGGGTCTTTCAGAGAAGACTTAGACAGACGGGGAGCCTCATAGCTGTCAGTGGGAGCTGGCTTTGGGAGATCTCTTTCAAAGGATTATGTATGGGAAATGGGGTGAAAACTGTACTGGCTGGTCAGAAAGTAAGAGACAGCAGAAATTCCTCAGTGGCCCTGTGGTTAAGATTCCATGCTTTTACTGCCAAGGGCGCAGGTTCAATCCCTGGTCAGGAAACTGAGATCCCACAAGGCACATGGCCAAAAAAAAAAAAAAAGAAAAGAGATACAGTAGAGAGAGTGAGTTAGTGGTGGTGGGGCTTGAAAAGGAACCCCGTGGAGTCATAGTTGAGTGGGCAGGAGGTCACAGGAGTTTCTGAGGTGGGTTGGGAAGAGATATTGACATGCAAGGTGATAAACCCTTTGTTTGCAGGAACCCTGCCTTACGTATCCTTGTAACATCTAATGCAACTCCAGTGTGGAATAGAGCTTGAATCACTAGAAATGGCAACCCACTCCAGTATTCTTGCCTGGAAGATTCCACGGACAGAGGAGCCTGGCACACTGCAGTCCACGAGGTTGCAAAGCGGACACGACTGAGCGACTGAGCACGCAAGCACACACACAACTGTGTCCTACGATTCTTCGTCCCTGCATTTCTCAGAACATGACATCTCTTTGGGGGAAAATCTTTATTTCTGGTCTTGACTGGCTTGAAAGGATGGCCCTACTCTTGTAGTATGGAAAACACACACTTCAAAATATCTTTCTAGAAGGAAAAGGGGGAAAACAGTTTCCAAGCATCTCAGAGTCATGGAACCAGCTGGCTTCATGGTGTAGCTTTTCTCTCTTGGGTCCCAAATGCACCCTGTGGCAGAGAAACATGGGAGAGTCTGTGGACAGACAGGGGGGCTTGAAGACCAGGAGGCCAAGGCAAGTCCTCCTTACCAGCCCTGCAGCACCCAGGAAGCAATGGTTGAAAGTGCTGGCCATGCATCAGAGCTCTTAAACTAGCTCGGGGCAAGTATTTTAAAGAATCAGCTGGAACTATTTTATCGTCTCCTTCTATCATTAAGTTCTTCAGAGAAGGAATTTTGCAAAATAAAAAGCCTTGACATGTTTTAACTTAGGGGGAAAAAGGCATGACATTAAAGCTTCCGTATGAAAAGAACGTGGCGTGTGAGAGCAGGGCACTTAATAACTTCATTATTACTCTCCGATTTCCAGAGCTCCACGTGTTTATTGAAGTGAACAATGGTGGGATTATGAACGATATTCATTATCTTCTTTATAATACCCAACCCTTAAAAGTAACTACTGCTATTATATTTACATCTTTTTTAACATATACACATAAGTTATTATTATTTATGTAATTAAGCCTATCACTCAACATTCTGGATAAATGAATGCATACACGCTTTATAACTGTCCCCTTAACCATCCATTGCAAATTACTTCCATAGTTATAAGTGTTTGTCTACATGATTTTTATTATCTTCATATTATTCTGATCCTGTGCCCAAATACCTCAATTGGGTTAGAACTTTTCTTTTTTTTTTTACTATTGAATAATTAGATTGTTTCCTTTTTTATCCAGTTGTAACCAGGGCTTCCCAGGTGGCTCAGTGGTAAAGAATCCGCCTGCCAATGCGGGAGACATGGGTTCGATCCTTGGATCAAGATCTCCTGGAGAAGAAAATGGCAACCCACTTCAGTATTCTTGCCTGGAGAATTCCATGGACAGAGGAGCCTGGTAGGGTGCAGTCCATGGGGTCGCAAAGGAGTCAGATATGACTTAGTGACTAAACAGCAGCAGCAGCAGCAACCAAGGCCATAGTAAGTATCTTTCCTCCAATCTCTTGTATCCTTAGGATAACCTGATATCTTAACATCGTATATAATGCATCACACGGAATGGATTTTTCTTAGTAACTTAAAGCAACACAAACTGTTGCAGAATTTTCCCTTAGGATGATTATTCCAATTTATATTCCCTTGAGATGACATGAATGCTCTTTTTTTTTTTTTGCACTTTTATAAAGTGCTGGGCATGTTCATCCCTGGTGGCTCAGACAGTAAAGCATCTGCCTGCAACGCGGGAGACCCAGTTCGATTCCTGGGTTGGGAAGATCCCCTGGAGAAGGAAATGGCAATCCACTCCAGCACTCTTGCCTGGAAAATCCCATGGACGGAGGAGCCTGATAGTCTACAGTCCATGGGGTTGCAAAGAGTCGGACACGACTGAGCGACTTCACTTTCCTTATAAAGTGGGCATGTTCATTAAAAAGGGAAAACCTTAGTTAGTTTTACCAGATGAATGTTGAATATGTGCATACATGTGCTAAGTTTGTTGAAATTACTGACATTTGATTACAAATGAAATACATTTTTTCATATATTTACCACCCATTTTTATCTCTTCTTCAGTTCAGTTCAGTTCAGTTCAGTTGCTCAGTCATGTCCGACTCTTTGTGACCCCATGAATTGCAGCACGCCAGGCCTCTCTGTTCATCACCAGCTCCCAGAGTTCACCCAAACCATGTCCAACGAGTCGGTGATGCTATCCAGCCATCTCTTCTTCAGTGAGTTTATATGTTTTGCTAAATTTTCTGCTAATCTATTAATGAGCTTATCTTTCTCATTTCTTTATAAAATCTCTTTATATAGGAAAGATATTAGCCTTGTCTGCCACATGCACTGTGGCATTTGCATGTATTTTGAAATTTGATCTTTGATGTATCCAAATATACACTCATTTGCTTGGTGGGATCTCTGTTATTCTAGTTATACAACACTTTCTTAATCTGAAATCATCTGTTTCTCTTTCCCCCTGATTTTCATTCTATTACATGACAATGATTATCTTTTAACTTTTAGGAAATGAAATTCATCCTGGAATGTATGTGAGTGTATGTATGATACTATATAGGGTTCTAATTTTTATATTTTCCCCAGAGATTTAACCAATTCCCTCACTAGCTTTCACTCTCTCCCTTTCCTATTATTTTGAAAGCTACTCTTATCACATCCTGGATTTCTATACAGACTGCACTCCCTGAGTTTCTGTTCTGTTCCATTAACCTGTCTATTCTTATATCAGCTTCACACAGCAGTAATCTTCAAAGGAGGAGACTAACAGGATGATAATAATATCTCTAATGTGGTCTGGCAGCAAAGCTTGGAACTGAAAATCAGAAGTTTCTTGTCCTAATGTTGGCATTGCTGCCTGTTTGATGGCTGATATAGAGTCCCCTAAAATTTTAAAAATATTCATTCACTTAACAACTTTAATGTTGCCTACCTAAAATTGAGGTTATAACACCTATTTGGCCAGACATAGCAGTGCCCCTAGATCATGAGTGAAATGGTATCAAAGCACTTAAAGTTCCATCTCAAATGTTGCAGCTGAGGAAATAATTTATCCTTCCTATGACATAGTCGGGCTTCCCTCATAGCTCAGTCGGTAAAGAATCTGCCTGCAATGCAGGAGACCCGGGTTCAACTACTGGGTTAGAAAGATCCCTTGGGGAAGGGAATGGCAACCCTCTCCAGCATTCTTGCCTGGAGAATTCCCTGGGCAGAGGAGCCTGGTAGGCTACAGTCCATGGAGTCACAAGAGTGGACATGACTTAGTGACAGAAAGACCTCAGATTTTGCAACAGTGTTTTAAAGAATGAGTATCCAAGAGAAAGAGTTCCAGGTTTAGTTTTCAACACTAATGGCAACCCACTCCAATATGCTTGTCTGGAAAATCCCATGAATAGAGAAGCCTGATGGGCTACAGTCCGGGGGTCGCAAAAGAGTCGGATGCGACTTAGCGACTAAACAACTAACTAATAATTTAGAAGAATCCTCATTAGAACATGCCATGTAACCAGAGGACCTGCTTCTTAAAGAAAGAAAGACTTCAGAAAAAAACTCGAAGCATATTTATTTTTTGGTCTCAGGAGGAAAAACCTATTTCAAGACAAATCTTCATACTGGCAGTGTGCAGGGCACGTGGGATCGTCATAAAGCAGACTCAGCTAATATTGATTCAGCAGTTCACTAGCTGCTGAGCTGTTTGAGGGTATGGGCTGTGTCTTCCAAAACCACTTTACAAGTAGTAGTAGCAACAGAAAGTTGATAAGTGACTCCCCTGTATTCATATCTGTATAAAATCTTCAGCCCCATGGGACGAGGAGAGAAGAGTGAAAGGTGCTGGGTGCCCTGGGTGGGGCGCTGGCTGGGCCTTCAGAAGCTATAACGTCTGACTTCATGAATTGCCTGTGTGCCTTGGTTTCAGGGTCCCCTTTTGAGACCCTGGTTTGGGGCCAGATTGTCTCTTAGGTCTTTGCCATCCTAGCTTCCTGTGACTTGGTAACAACGTCCAATCTCCCCTGTTGGCCCAAAGTTTGGGAATCATCCAAGTAGCCTAAGTGTTAGTTGCACAGTCTTGTCCTACTCTTTGTGATCCCGTGGACTGCAGCCCACCAGGCTCCTCTGTCCATGGGATTCTCCAGGCCAGGACACTGGAGTGGGTTGCCATTCCTTGCTCCAGGGCATCATCCCAACCCAGAGATCGAACCTGGGTCTCCTGAATTGCAGGCAGTTTCTTTACCATCTGAGCCACCAGGGAAGCTCTTGGGAATCACAGCCTATGAAAAGAAAACCGGGTAGGGTTGGCACGATTTGTTAAATTTGGGGAGGCAAGGAACAGCTCCCTGAGGCCGGCTGTGTCATCTTCTTCCATAGCATCTGGCGCTGTTTCCCAGGTGCCCAGGGAACGTGGGTGGAAAGAATGAAGGGATAGAGTTGACTAGATGAGAAAGCACACAGGTGGTCTGCCCTCAGGGGAGGAGCCTGAAAGGTGTTTACCCTTCGGAGAAGCATGAGAATCTTATTCCTTTTCTCTCAAATTTCAGTCTTCCATCCCACCCAAGATGAAAGGGAGCTGGCTCCTCCCACGTGCCCCCCTCTAGCTGGTTCATATCTGTCCACACACACAAGCCCCTCCTTGTTTATTCTGCCTGTAGGGGATGCCCCCAGGAGGCAGCACTTCAAGGCCAGCATCTCTCCAGGGGCCATCCTTGAACTGATGGGCAGCCTCTTTCCACCTCCAATACCAGTGAGCCCTGTCCCTTGACCCAGGGTGGGATTCCCACCTCGGAAGTGGGAGGCATTGTCTCTCTGCCCCAGCCTGGTGGAAACATTCCATTTAGACAGGTGGCGGAGCATCCTACCTAGAGTCACAAATCTCCTCGGGCTTTGAGCTCTGTCTTCCCTGTGGCTGAGTTCTGCCCAGGATGGGGGGCAGGGAGGCAGAGGAAGAGGACCTCATTCATTAGAGTTGCCCTTTTTAAATTAATCTTATTGGAGTAGAGTTGTTTTACAATGTTATGTTAGTTTCTGCTGTACAGCAAGTGAATCAGCAATACGTGTACATATACTCCCTCCCTTTTGGATTTCCCAGTGTATTAAGTCAAGTTCCCTGAGCTATACAGTATGTTCTCATTAGTTGTGTATTTTATACATAGTATCAGTAGTGTTATGTGTCAATCCCAATCTCCCAATTCTTCCCACCCACCTCCCTACAGTTGCCTTTTGAAGTGAAGTGAAAGTCGCTCAGTCGGGTCCAACTCTTTGTGACCCCATGGACTATATAGTCGGTGGAATTCTCCAGGCCAGAATACTGGAGTAGGCAGCCTTTCCCTTCTCCAGGGGATCTTCCCAACCCAGGGATCAAACCCAGGTCTCCCGCATTGCAGGCGGATTCTTTACCAGCTGAGCCACAATGGAAGCCCAAGAATCCTGGAGTGGGTAGCCTCTCCCTTCTCCAGAGGATTTTCTGGACCCAGGAATTGAACCAGGGTCTCCTGCATTGCAGGCGGATTCTTTACCAACTGAGCTATAAGGGAAGCCCAGGGAGTAGAAAATGGCAACCCACTCCAGTGTTCTTGCCTGGAGAATCCCAGGGAAGGGGAGCCTGTTGGGCTGCCATCTATGGGGTGGCACAGAGTCGGACACGACTGAAGCGACTTAGCAGCAGCAGGGAGTAGAATTATTTTGCCTTCATTTGTCCAGAAATGGAAGAGCAGGATTAGGATACACTGATCAGACATCCTCAAGGCCAACCTAGACCTCCAGCCTTGTGCCCAGGGAAGCCCCTTCACCAGGGAAATCCAAAACTGGCAAGACCCTCATGAAGTGACCCTGTGGTTAGTTTCTAGCGATGCCCTCATTGCTGCCCTGATGGTCCTGTGTATCTCATGTTAAAGGGACCAGTGCTCCCTATTCTCTTTTAGGTTAGCTTTCCCAGGATGGATGAGCAGCAGGAAGGCTGGGAGAAGTCAGGCTCGCCCTGGCATCCAACTGCACGAGCTCTACAAAGCTGAACAGTCAAAACTGGTAGAAGTCTTGGGAGCTCACAAAAGATAGGGCCACCATGTTGCTGTTGTTCAGTCATTCAGTCCTGTCTGACTCTTTGCGACCCCATGGACTGGAGCATGCCAGGCTTCCCAAGATAGAACTCTGCATAGGCAGCAGTCTTCAGGGAAGAAAGCCCATGTATTTCCTTTCCGCATCATGGAGTCATTTATCCTGAGCCCTTTGTTGTTGTTCAGTTGCTCAGTTGTGTCCGACTCTTTGAGACCCCACAGACTGCAGCATGCCAGACTTCCCTGTCCTTCACCATCTCCTGGAGTTTGTTCAAACTCATGTCTATTGAGATGGTGATGCCACTGAACCATCTCATCTTCTGTTGTCCATCTTTCCCAGCATCAGGGTCTTTTCTAGTGAGTCAGCTCTTCACATCAGATGGCCAAAGTATTGGAGCTTCAGCTTCAGTATCAGTACTTCCAATGAGTATTCAGGGTTGATTTCCTTTAGGATTAACTGGTTAGATCTCCTTTCAGTCCAAGGGACTCTCAAGAGTCTTATCCAGCACCACAGTTCAAAATCATCAATTCTTCAGCACTCAGCTTTATTTATGGTCCAATTTCCTCACAGCCATACATGACTACTGGAAAAACCATAGCTTGGACCATATGGACATTTGTTGGCAGAGTAATCTCTCTGCTTTTTAATATGTTGTCTAGGTTGGTCATAGCTTTTCTATCAAGGAGCAAGTGTCTTTTAATTTCATGGCTGCAGTCACCATATGCAGTGATTTTGGAACCCAAGAAAGTAGAGACTGTCACTGCTTCCACATCTATTTGCCATGAAGTGATGGGGCCTGAGCCCTTTACCTCTGTTAGATAAAGTCCTGAGGCAGTCACATATCCCTAGACTTGAAAATCCCACCATAGCAAATAATGTCTCCCAATTCTTTACAATCTAGAACCATCTAACTCAAAAGATACAGTAATTCCCAGTCATTCATTAATAACTCTGTAACCAGAGACCCTATTTCCTTGTCTATTCTGATGAGGTCAATGTTCTACCTCCAGGAAGTTTTGGAATGTGCACCCAGATCGTCCAGAGGCCAGGCAGGTGGGGATGTTCGGTGCATGGCCAACTTGGTCAGTAGTTTGGGTGTTTGCTTCTGCACATCAGCCCTCTGAATTTGTCCTATTCAAATGTGTCCCTATGCAAAATGAACAATGAATGCACAGCCACTTGGAAATGTTAAATCTGCAAATACCAGGCCAAGTGAATAATGTTTCCATACTGCTTGGGCTTCTTGCCGTGTTGTTGCCACTTCTCTGGGGAGGGAGAGAGGGTCAGGATGACGACTTTGCATGTGGGGAAGTAAACTCGAGAAACTCAGGCCTAGACAGGAGTATGAGCTCATTTGATAGAATCAATGCAGGAACCATAACACAAATCCCAGAGAGAGTACAGTGGGGGGAAAAAATCTCATGAACCTTTTCAGCCATAAATAAATTCTTATGCAAACATATTTCAAAATGTGAGCGTGAGTGTACACCCATTCGAATGAGGTTTTATTCGCCAAGAGGAAGGTCGCGTTTTCATACAGAGGACTCAGTGGCGGGGGAAGATGAAACCGTCTTCCACAGAAATGGGGTCATGGAGGTCATGGCTCCTGGAAGACTTATTAAAAAAGAAATAATTCCTACTTCTCATTCATAGGAAAACTGAAATGCTCTCAAGAAACATTTCAACTTTTAAATATCATAGTGTGATTCATTTTACAGCTAGACTGCATTTGGGAACTTATAGACTGACAGGCATTTGATTTAAGAAAGCTAATAGGTTGGACTTTATGTTGATGTTTTTCTTCCTTGACAAACAAATCTTTTCTGAAACTTTACATTCTGCATGAATCTTGGGGATGGATCATATTTTTTAAATTTCCCAAAATGTATTACATTCTTTCTATTTTATTCTTCTATCTTTTTATGCAGGTGATCTCATCTTACATCCATATGTGTTGAAACATATCATTATTCTTAAACACAGACAAAACTGCAATATACTTCAGCAAGTTGAATATTCATAATTGGACATTACTAAGCTATGAGCCATTAAAATACTTTAGTATAAGCCAAGCTTCAAAGCCTTCTATGTCATAATTTCCTATATAGCTTCTTATAATTGGGGAACATAGTTTATCTTGATTTTTTCCAGTTTATATAATATATGATAATTTACAAATATAGCTGAGATGACACACTGCTAGCATTCTGAAATATAAATATATCACTTTACACATTTAGGATCATATTGTATGCAGATATTTTGTTTTCTCCTTTGTTCCTGGAATGATACATTGTAAGCATCTTTCACCAGTATTAAATAATTTTTTTAAAACATGACCTTTACTGCTTTATATATGTAAATTATCTCTGTTGCTATACATATTATATCTTAATATGTTACAACAGGCAACAGGGTCCAATCAGTTTGATGGGAAAACAAAGGTCAATTTCATACCATCAGCCAATTTCATGGAAAAAATAATGTATATTTAGAATGATATTGAATTAAGTACTATGTAATTTGATCAGAAGAGTTTGGCTTCTCAACTGCTTCTGTCCTCTGCATTTGTAGCACATCTAGATCCCTTGCCCACAAGGAGTCAACTGATCGCTGCAATCATGTTAAGAGTCAGAGAACTGAGAAGGTGGGGTGGGAGCGCTATGCTCTGGAGCACTCTGGTCCCTGGATTTTCCATGAACCTCATGCAAGGTCTGCCATTTTGGATCCGAGAAGCAGAAACAACCAAGATGAAAAACAAACAGTCCCTAAGTGGGACAGGTGGATAAAGATCTAGGTCTGAAAAAGCCACTGTGTTATAGTTTCTAACTAGCTTTATTCTCCTAAGTGATTTCATTCCAATCTAGTTGTCAGGTACCAGGTATAGTTCTACCAACAATCAAAGTTCTAGCTGAGTCTTCCATGCTTTTCCTCCTTTGCATTAGCCAACTGGTTTCTTCCACCTTTCAAACGCCTCCAACCAAAATGGTCCTCGACACTTTAGGATGTAAAAAACATGGAATTTCAGGTAAGTGCTGAGGCATTATTTAATAGGTCAAATTCTAATAGGAGGCTCAGAATCTTTGCTGCTACTTACTCAAATGCTTTACTTGGAGCTTTAATAAAAATTATTCAAGCTTTCACAGAAAATTATCGTGGATATTTAATAGTGTAACCGAAAGTGCAGTCTACCTGCTTGCTGCTCAAAATCCAATAAAGAGGCAAGGCTGGTGGAAGGAAAGTTTGCTTTGATTTGGAGGTCCATGACTGGGGTGGGGTGTTGGGGAGGGCAGACGCCTGTCCAAAGTCCAACTCCCCCATCTGACATCCAGGGGACAAAGCTTTTGTAGGTTGAGGGAGGGGGCTACATGCAGGAACAGACTTGAAAGGGGTCATTGGTGACCTGATCAGTGTCATCTTGATTGTTTTCAGTACAGTTAGTCTTTAATTCCAAGGTCAGTTTGTTCCCACTTCCTTGAGACCAAGTCTTGGAATTGGTGGAAGTTTCAATATCTATAAGATAGCTCAGAGTACGATCCATAGCCCTTGAGAAGGACCTAAGGTCCTTGACTTTGTTTCAGGACTAAACTATTAGTATTTAGTTTCTTTTCTCTGTTTTCCTTTATTTCTACATTTTCTCAGTTCTCTGATTAAACTGATTCTTGGCTAAAATTGTTTCCACAGACAAAAGGCAGGCAGAGGGCATGACTAAGACGGACAGTTGGGTCCTGCTCTGTTTCAAGAGGAGAATGAAGAGGACTTAAATCTGAGTTTAAATCTAAACTTTAACCAGAAAAGTTTATCTTTGCCAGTCTCCCAATCCATTTTCTCTGCAATGCTGATCATTTTCCTAGAGTTTTAATGAAACTAGTCCATGACTTATTCTTTGTCTCCCATCACCCTTTAGCTTATCCTTTTAAGGTAGAGTGTTAGAAAGCAGCCCCTCATTTAGAAGAGGTGGTGTTCCCTTTGCTGTCCACTCAGAAGAAGGCCAGTGGTGTCTGAGCAGCAGGGACTAAAGGGGAATTGATCTCATAGGGTAACAAGAAAGAATATAAAGAGAGTGGGAGAACACCCATGAAAAATGAATGAAGTGAAAGGTCTGATGGCTCTTTCTGCCCTGAGAACACATTCTTCCCTTGGAAGCCACACCCATGAAAGTTCATCCTCAGGGGCAAGTCAAGCCACACATTTTCCCTTTTCCTTCTTTCGGTCTCAGATCAGGCAGCTCAGGTGTGTGCCAGGTACCTGCTCCAGATCAGCCCTCCTACGTCTTGTCAGAGAAAAGCTTGTTGTTATCCAACGGAAGCTCATGATTCAGCAGGTACTTGACATGTGGTTTCCTAGGAAACGGCTGCCAGGCATCTGAACCACTCACTGTTGACTGACCGCATCTCCAGCCACCGAACACTTCCCATAAATGAGCAGTCATTTTCCTCCAAGAGCAGCAGGGTCAGTGTGCCCCCTGGGGCTAATGATGGAATGAAAACCTCAACCAGGCTGATCCCCCCCACCCCTCAGCTCTAAGGCATTTTAGGCATTCATGCTGGGACACAAGTTGGTTTCTGGGCATTATGTTCAAACTAGGTTACTGTGTGGACACAGGCCAGAAGTGCCTGTGGCAACCACAGTCCAAACTTCTTGGCTTTTGGCCAATGGTGATTTCTTCATACCCACTCAAATGTAAAGGACCAACCAGAGAGCAAGACTTTGCCAGCATCCGAGCCTATACATATCCATCTGTTAGCCAACACTTGGGCCTGGAACTGAAAATATAAAGATGAATAAAATCTGATCCAGAAGACCTCAGTCTGGCAGGAAGATCAGCTTTCTAATCTAGTAAGTGTCCCATGGTAGTAAATTCACTCAGAAGTGGTATGAACAAAACACTGTGAAAGAGAGATTCAATATGAGGGAAGAATTGACTAAGCTTTCCCAAAGGGAGTGGGACATGTAGAGTTGGGTCTTAAAGGATAGGAGTTTGGCTGGCAGAGAAGGGGAGCAAATCTATTTTTGGCTTAGAGAACTACATACTTTTTGTTACCACAGTTTGGGATCTATCATCTACTGTGAAGTTGAGCTCAGTTCATTTTTTTTTCATCTTTACTCAATTTAAGGGTACAGGTAAATTCAGTTATAGACATTGTTTTGTTATGAAATCACCATGATACAATTTTCAACAGCAGTTCCACTTTTTCACATTAATGTTTCCAGGTGAAAAGAACCCTGCACACAGATATATAAACTTTGAAATGTCAGTTGGTTTCCTAGTTTCTGTTCCCACTTGCTTCACTGAATAAGAGTTTACCCCAAACTTCTCTTTAGAGATACAATTGTTTCTCTTTCTCTCTCTCTGGACTTCTCTAACTGATCCATCAGTGAGGCTGCTCCTCTGAGCCATTCACTGCAGTGAAACAACCTGGACCCAAGATCTTTTTCATAGTCATACCACATTTTACTGTATTTCACTTTAATGTTCTTCACAGAGATTGTGTATTCACAACTTAAAGGTTTGAGGCAACCCTATAAAATCAAGTCTATTGGCACCATTTTCCCAACTCCCATTTGCTTACTTCCTGTCTCTGATTTAACTTACATGCAGAGTACATCATGCAAAATACTGGGCTGGATGAAGCACAAGCTGAAAACAAGACTGCTGGGAGAAATATCAATAACCTCAGATATAGAGATGACAACACCCTTATGGCAGAAAGTGAAGAGGAACTGAAGAGCCTCTTGATGAAAGTGAAAGAGGAGAGTGGAAAAATCTGGCTTAAAATTCAACATTCAAAAAATAAAGATCATGGCATCTGGTCCCATCACTTCATGGCAAATAGATGGGGAAACAATGGAAATGGTGACAAATTTTATTTTCTTGGGCTCCAAAATCACTGCAGATGGTGACTGCAGCCATGAAATTAAAAGACCCTTGCTCCTTGATAGAAAAACTATGACCAACCTAGACAGCATATTAAAAAGCCGAGACATTACTTTGCCAACAAATGTCCATGTAGTCAAAGCTAAGGTTTTACCAGTAGTCATGTATGGATGTGAGAGTTGGACCATAAAGAAAGCTGAGCGCTGAAGAATTGATGTTTTTGAACTGTAGAGTTGGAGAAGGCTCTTGAGAGTCCCTTGGACTGCAAAGAGCTCCAACCAGTCAATCCTAAAAGAAATCAGTCCTGAATACTCATTGGAAGGACTGATGCTGAAGCTGAAACTCTAAAATTTTGGCCACCTGATATGAAAAACTGACTCATTGGAAAAGACCCTGATGCTGGCAAAGATTGAAGGTGAGAGGAGAAGGGGACAACAGAGGATGAGATGGTTGGATGGCATCACCAACTTAATGGGCATGAGTTTGAGTAAGCTCCAGGAGTTGTTGATGGACAGGGATAGCCTGGTGTGCTGCAGTCCATGGAATTGAAAAAATCGGACACAACTGAGGAACTGAACTGAATTGGACTGTCTTTGTGACACATTTTGGTAATTATTGCAAGATTTCAAACATTTTGATTGTTATTAGCTTTGTGTTGGTGATCTGTGATCAGTGAGCTTTGACGTTACTATTGCAAAAAGGCTGCAGCTTGATGAAGGCTCAGATGATTGTTAGCACTTTTTAGCAAAAGAGCATTTTAAAATTAAGGTAGGTACAGTGATTTTTCAAACATAATGCTATTTCACACTTGCTAGACTATAGTAGAATGTAAACATAAGTTCTACACGCACTGGGAAACCAGAAAGTTGGTGGGACTTGCTTTATGTTGATTCTTGCTTTATTGTGGTGTTCTGGAACCAAATCCTCAGTATCTTGGAGGGCTGCCTGTATGTACCCAAGGGACCCTCGCTTCCTCTGGACAGCTTTCGTCACCACAACTCTGCTCTTTTTCTATTGTTCTATTGCCAGCTCCCTTTGGGTGAGTCTTAACCCAGATGAACCTTCCTAGTCACCCATCTTGACTTTCAATTAAATTAGCATTTCAAATTCTAGCTTTTTTTTTTTTTTTTCCCCAGCATTGGAAAATGGAGCTTGTGGTCTGTAGCCAACACCAGAGGGAGAAAGGCGGTGTTTTTCCACATTTGTATCAGTTACACAAAAGTAATTTCCCTCTCCTTCCGTGACTCACCTGTTCACCCATTTTAGTGGCATCACAATTACAGGGAGTGGCAGCGATGACAAGGCGAGTGCAAGTCCTTCTTGTCCTTCACCCCCTGCTTCCACCCCTGGCTCTGCTCATTCCTGCATCCAGTGGAAGGTACCCAGATGGGCAAGGCCATCACTGAGCTCCGGTGGGCAGCAGGATCAATGCTACCAGAATGTTCATGTTCAAATCATTTATTCTCTCTGGGAGCTAGAGTCTCTGATGGAGCCCGGCATCTGCTTATCATGGAAAACTGAGAGTCTGGGATTGGGGGTCTTGTGGGCAATGGTATGTCCTAAGATTGCAGCGGAGTGTGTAAGATCCTAGCCCTTCCCTCAAATAAATGCCATGGAGTCACGGACAATGTCCTTGCTCAACTGAGGGTCCCTAACCCTCTGGCTCCCCTTGCAGGGATATGAGGTCCTTCTGACATTCATAAGGGTGCTCCCCACCCCTCCACACCACCCACAGCTTTCTCTATGAGTCATCTGCCATTCAAATCCAGGCCATACTTTGAGACTAAAAACATTAAAAAAAAAAAAAAAAAGCACATACAAATGTGCTCTTTGCCAAGATGTGAAAATGTAACAGGTGAAACTCAGGGACAGCCCGTTGTGACAGGTGAGATGCATCAGCTCTGTCCCCTCCCCCAGGGCATCTTGGTCCCAGTGCCTTGAGACAAGCCCCAGGACCCGACACGGTTTCTTCCGGTCTTGTTCCAACTCTTGGATGCATGACCTCTCTGAACCCATCAGGGCTCTTCCAAGGCACAAACTCTAAAACACATCTTCTTATAACTGTGACCGGCTTGTATTTGCACCCAAATCTCAGTCTCTTCAGTGAAGCAAGGTATTGCCTTTTAACACAAGTCTCAACACTGGGGTGGCTGGTGATGACCATCCATGCATCACTGTTTGCCAATTAGTTCATGTGTATGCCTGGAACGTCTTATTCTGATCATTCAGAGCACATTCAGAGCAGAGAAATCTGTTCAATGATGAAATCCTCTGATTTCACTATGTTATGTTAATTCACAAAATCCGACTTTAACAGTGTTCTGCCCTAGAGTTAAGTAGAAAACATTTAAGTAACTGTCCATCATCTCGATTTTAAAGGAGGGAGCTTCTGTACAGATGATAGAAAGCCAGCATTGGTTTGGGAATGTTGTTTTGGGTGGTTCACATAAAGGCAGGGTGTGAAAATATACAGGTATTGTATAACAGACTAGAAACCCCAATCTGACCAGAGATTTTTATGACCAGATATATTTTTGACAATTTTATTGGAGGATAGTTGCTTTATAATGTTGTGTTAGTGTCAGGCATACAGCAAAGTGAATCACTTATACATATACATATATCCACTCTTTTTTAGATTCTTTTCCCTGATAGGCCATTACAGGATGCAAGGTTGCTGCTACACCTGATAAGAGAATGGATTGTTTACAACAGGGGCCGCTGTGGAATACAAGGATGCTGACGTGGAGTACCTGTCAAGTGTCTGTCCCAGAGACCTGTGACCGGCTTGGAGGGCTGGGAGCCTTGGTAAGGTGAAGTCTCTGCCTCTGCATGCATTCCTTGATCAAGTTTCTCCTGAAAATGTGGGGTAATGAAATGGACTGATTATTTAGGTAATTCCCCAAGGAATGCACTTTGGATGAAGTTCTTCTGAGTGACTGTCTCTGAAGTTAGTTTTGCCTCATTGTGGGAGATTCAACAAAAGACAAAAAAGAAAGAAAAATGAGAGAAATGAAAAGAAAAAGAGATGAGTGACAGAAAAACAAAGCACACACACGTGCGGGAGAAACAAATCTGAAAATTCAAAAGATTACATTCCTTTCAACTGGGTCTTGAAATATCTTTGACATCTTGCATTGTATTTCCATGCAAATTGATTACCTTGCTGCGATGACCCGAAGCCTAGATAAAGTTCCAATTCCTTTTTGGTCACAAGGAGGAAAAAAAAAACCCAAATTCTTGGACTAGGCTTGACGTATATAATTAGGAAGAAGATAGACCCTCTAAAAAGCTAAATGCAATGTTTATTTTAAAATGTCCTAAGGTTAAGACCTCACCAGCAAGTTTTTATTGCTAAGCGACAGCCTGGAGTGAGAAATGGGGTTTTTTAATGGAAATGCTGAGGCACAGTCTTAATTATCAGCTCGCCGCTGGGCAGCAGCATAATGAAGGAATTTTCTTATTTTTGCACAATGAATACTAATTGAAGAGAGAGACAAGAGAACTGCACAGCAGTCAAAGGGTGCCACCTAAAGGAGGATGGCAAAGCCACATGAGTGGCATCAGTGGAGAGGACAAGCCGGACAGCCCCTTTTAGACCCTGCAGAGCTGGGTTTCTGCACTTGGATTTTTAACTCAAAAGACAGAATTGAATTCTGCTGTTACTAATATAGCAGGCTATCCAGTGGAGATAAAGCGGGGGTGCAGGTGATACCACTGTCCCCGAAACCCTCCTCCCTAGGATGTAGTTCTCATAGGACAGGCTACAGAGAAGTGCCACAGAGGGGACTAACGGGGAGGGAGGGGAAAGGGAGGGTAGGAGGCTAGTGGTGAGTGGGGTACGGGGCGGAAGAGGATGGCGATGAAGAGAGAAAACCAGGAGAGAGAAGAGGCGTGCCAAGCTTACTCTGGGCCAAGTATTCGGCTTTCAGATGTGCAATGCGAAGTTCAGTGTCCACCAGCAGGCTCACTTGTACATATGAGGAGAGTGAAATAGAAAGGTAAAATAAATTGCCCCCAAATGGTACACTTGGCAAGGGACAGAGCAAATCTGTGTGCTCCCCGGAATGCAGTGTCTCTACAAGTAGGAGGTTGGGAACGGGATAATGTGACTTCTATTCCCAGAAGAACTGCTTATCGGGTTTAAATCAGAATCACCTAGAAGATTTAATAGCATCTTTCTCCTTCCCATGTAAACCTACCCATTAAACAGACATGGAGAAACACACACACACACACATATAAACAAGGTCCAGTTAAAATTCTCACTTCATCTACCTTCCTGCCTTTAAAATGTGATTTCCTGGCACATCAAAAATTCATGCGAGAACAGCAGAGCTGAGAAACCCACTGGGTTTTTCACTTTAACTTTGACAAACTGTCTCGGCAGAATGAGCCCCTTCTCATAAGCCAGAGAAAACTTGGCCCCTGCTGTCCTGTTTCATGGAAATATATGGAAAACAAGTGGCACTTGGTGACCAAGGGGTATTAATAGATGTGGAAAGACGCATCCTTGAGCGGCCACCCACACCCTGGAGACCTGGTTAACAGCACTGAATGGATGTGGGGTGTGAGGCTAAGTATAGCATCTCCAAAGTGCCCGAGGAGCCCCAGGTGGCGCACCACAGAGCGCGGTGCCATGAATGGAGGGCATTTTGTACGACCGGAACAGGGGCCGTGAATAATTTTAGTCATTTAAGGGCTGAATTGCCACACTGCAGACGCTCACGTGGAGGAAGCCTCTCCGTCTTGGCGGAGATGGTCTAAAATGCTGACTTGCTGGCTTCTCCGGCTCCCTGGTGCCATCTGGACACCGCCAATCTGGGGCTCTCACCACCATCCTCCTGCAGCGACAGGGACAGCCTGCCTAATCGGAGGTCCAGGCAAGCCACTCGATTGGAATGTCTCCCTTCGGGTTAGCCCAAGGAAGGAAGGGGTACAGCATCCCCTTCTTATAGGTCTAGGATGGCGGTGATTTGAGGCAAAAGCAAAGTGGTCTGCTTTGAAAATGTCTATTAACCTGAAATAGACTCTTCACAAAGCCTGAGCTTTTTCTTCAAGGAGAAAAAAAAAAAAGTTGTTTGGAGACTTCTGCTTTATTTTCTTAAATTTTTAATCAAAATATAGTTGATTCACAATGTGTTAGTTTCAGATGTACAGCAAAGTGATTCAAATATACACATATATGCATACTCTTTTTTACAATTTTTTTGTTATAGGTTATTACAAGATACTGAGTATAGTTCCCCGTGCTCTACAGTAGGTTGGTTACCTATTTTGTATATAGGAATATGTATATTTTGATCCTAAACTCCTAGTTTATCTCTCCCTCTTTCCTCTTTGGTAACCATATGTTTGTTTCCTACATTTGTGAGTCTATTTCTGTTTTGTAACCTATGTTACTAGTATCATTTTTTAGAGTCCACGTATAAGCAATATTATATGATATTTGTCTTTCTAGGTCTGACTTACTGCATATGACAATCTCTAAGTCCATCCATGTTGCTGAAAATGGTAGAATTCCCTTCTTTTTTATGACTGTGTAGCATTCCATTGTATAAATACACCACATCTTTATCCATTCATCTGGTGATGGACACTTAGGTTGCTCCCATGTCTTGGCTATTGAACATTTGGGTGCATATGTCTTTAAATTACAGACGACTGGAGTGAGATTTTTGTTTCTTCCTCTAATTTTTTTCAGAGGAAGCTTTGTCTTTAAAGTTTGTCTCTATCCATGTTACTCAAGTATGATCAGTTACGTGCTGCAAAGTGAATCAGAGAGGAGACAGGGAGAAAACAGTTATAGAGTTGGAGATAACGCTTTTCATCAAAGAGAAAGCCTGAGATTCGAGGGGTCAGGTAAGATCGGGAGACCCAGCTTCCTTCCAGGAGGCTGGCAAGATTCAGGACAGAATTTTCAGAATACTTACAGGTGTGCTTTGAAAAAAGAGTTTAGTAGGTCAGTGAATTTGAGAGATGCTGGTTTATGCAAAGCTCAAGAGATGACTTTACTGCAGGACTTTTTAGAGTCTTTCATTCTCTAAAGTGTCTGTGACATTCCAGGTGGGGACAGGCTGCCTTCACGTTTGGCTTGCCTGCTGCTGCGGTGGGTCTTTGGGACAGGCTGCCTTCACGTTTGGCTCACCTGCTGCTGCGGTGGGTCTTTGGAAGGCCAGCGGAGGAGGGACTGTCGTGGCTCAACAGGGGCCTGAGGAGCTGCTGATGGGGCTACAGGCCCCCCAAATGCCGAACTGCAGAGTGTTTTTTGCGGAAATATTAACCGTACAGCAGAAAGCAGGCGACACAGCAACACAAGTGAAGGATGTCAAGCATCTTCTCCCAGCATGGGTGGTACAGCAAAGGGCAGCTACCCAGCTGCCATGCCCTGGGGAGAAAGCAGGACCCAATGTTTGGAGCTCTTTTTGAGTATCACATTAGCTCTTTTAAAACTATTATAAGGCATAAATATCAGGAACAGTAAGATATAAAATTATTCAATGCTTAGCTTAATGGAGAAAACAATGGTCCAGGAATGTCTGGGCTTCCCATGGTGTGGCCTGTGAAGGAGTCACGACAACGGTCCCTGCATCCATCTATGCCCCCAAGCATCAGCCACAGCCTGGTAAATAATCCATCTTACGGTAATCTCATGCCTCTGCTTCAAACACCCATAAATACTACTATGACTGATATAATACAGTTGATATGAACATTTTGCTGAATTCACAGAAACCTCTTTGGGTGTTTTCTCAGTAAATGGATAAGACAAGCTAGTACTATGTGTAGGTCCTCAAACTTCCTAAATTTTTGAATAAGCAAGAAAATCACATGGTTCAAAACCCAGAAAATGTCAAAAGATAAAGAAGAAAAACATCGCTCTCTCCTCCTTGTCCACCCATCTGCCAAGATCCTGCCCTGCACCTTTGACTAGATGATCTTTTCTCTTAGTTTCTTACATAAACTTCCCAGTGTTTTCCTCAACACACACAAAAGCACGTTAAAATGTAGAATTTTATTTCTCCCTTTCTTACAAAATGGGTAGCATAGTTTCCATGCCATACCTACACCCATTTTTTTAAAGCCATATTTCTTCTCTATTGAAAGAGGTTTGCCCACTCTCACACAGATCCAAAAGCCAAACACTCCTTGAAACGCACAGTTAATAGAGTCATTGGTTGTGTATCACACAACCCACTTGTGTCCCCTCCCCCTCTCTATCAATGCCCATAAAACTCTTCTGGCGGCGTGTGGGACAAAGGCACCATCATTTCTTTGTGACCTTCATTGCCTCCAAGGCTCTACTACCTCTTTCTGTCTTGGTGGGATGACAAGACATCATTGGGAACCTCAGAAGCTACAGTGGTGCTCACCTTTTGGTTGTCAGTTCTACTAGGGCGTGGGTTAATTCTCTAGGGTCAGAGTTAATTCTCTAAACCGATCCAAGTCTCTGTGCTGTGCTTAATCGCTCAGTCATCATTCTTTGTGACACCATGGACTGTAGCCCATCAGGCTCCTCTGTCCATGGGGATTCTCCAGACAAGAATACCAGAATGGGTTGCCATTTCCTCCTCCAGGGTATCTTCCCAATCCAGGGATGGAATCCAGGTCTCCCGCATTGTAGGTGGATTCTTTACTGTGTGAGCCACCAGGGAAGCCCAAGAACACTGGAGTGGGTAGACTACCCCTTCTCTAGGAGATCTTTCCAACCCAGGAATCAAACAGGGGTCTCCATTGTAGGTGGATTGTTTACCAGCTGAGTTACCAGGGAAGCCCACACTGAGAATATATGATGCCAAATATTGGTCACCGTGCCTGATGGTCTGGGCTTGTCATGGCCCCTCCTGGATCATTCTCTGGCAGATTTCAGATGAACGGGGAGCCGTCTCATCTGCATAACACTGAGGTTAGCCCTGATTGGTGGAGAATTCAAGCAGCATGGGCTCAAATCTTGTAGACTGTCAATGTTTCAGGGCCTGCAAGCTTTTGGAAAGTGTAGCTTCCTAGGTTCTATGCAGACCCATGTGATTCTGACCCTCAAAATCCCTGGGGTTTTGACAACACATGTGTTTTTTCTAAGCTCCCTGGGTGATTCCAATTAGACTTCAATAAAGAAGATGGTCAGATGGGTTCCCCAACCTTCATGGATACAGGGATCAATGGGAAGGAGACCCTTCTCCAAACTTGTGTGCAGTTTGCATGTACCCCCTTTAAGTATAACTTTAAAGAGAAGGTCTTCATTTCTGATTTCATCTGGTTTGCAAGTCTGGATCTGTTGTAGGCAAGGAATTGCTTAGAAACGGAGGAGAATAATTAAAATAATAGAGGGATTCCCTTGCCACACTGACCCGGTGACACTGAAGGAATGAAATAACGATTAAACCAGCCAACAAAAGTGAATGTGATGGAGCACAATCCTACAATGCCTTAAAATCCAGGAAAAGTTCTTTTTCCTTTCCCCTTGCATTTTATTCACCCTGGAAGTATCTATAGTGTATGAGGATCACATCAGACAAACTCACACCATTGGAATTTAACAATAATTTGGCTTGTCTTGAGGATTTAAATATTAGCAAATACATTCATATTCCTGAGAGTCCCTTAGACTGAAAGGAGATCCAACCTAAAGGAAATCAGTCCTGAATATTCATTGGTAGGACTGATGCTGAAGCTGAAGCTCCAATACTTTGGCCATCTGATGATGTGAAGAACTGACTCATTAGAAAAGACTCTGATGCTAAGAAAGATTAAAGGCAGGGGAAGAAGGGGACAACAGAGAATGAGATGGTTGGATGTCATCACTGACTCGATGGACATGAGTTTGAGCAATCTGCAGGAGGTGGTGATGGACAGGGAAGCCTGGCGTGCTGCAGTCCATGAGGTCGCAAAGAGTCGGACATGACTGAGCAACTGAACTGAACTGAATTGAAATACATTCATATACCTTTACTTGCTTTATCCCCCCTGATATCTGAAACCTCTTATTATATATCAAGCTAACAGATTTTGAGTAGAGGAGAAGTATAGCTAGAAGGAAGAAGAAATTAGGCAAGTACAATGGAACCAGGAATGAAGGAAGGACATAAAAATGAGACAACAAAGTTCAACATTCTTAACACAAGTTAGCTCAAAATGTACTTCCCACCTTCTAGCATATTGATTTTATACATTTCCCACATCTCATGATTTGAAATAAGATGAAGTCACCCAGACTCCATTGTGAAGTCGAGTCTCTTCGAAATCCCTCTGACCTCAGAGAGGCAAACAGTGAGTAATTCAAAATATTTTTGAATGAAAGTGTCAGTTTAAGATCCTCAGCATAAAACATACCTACAAAGCCTATTTGCAAAGTAAATTTACTCTGGATTCTTGATACCTAGGAAAGTTTTTTCTATTATATTTATTTAAAATTACAACAGTTTACATTAGAAACAAGCTCAAACAATTAAGGTAAAAGATAAATAACTGCATACAGTTTAATTTTACAAAATGCAAACATACATCTTTCATTGTTCTATTATCTGAGTATTAAGCGCCACATAATTGCACAAGGCATTTTCAAATGTTTTAAAGGCTCTAAAATTACTGAGTTGACTTTGGTGAAATAGTCTTTATTTTCCTCCACTATTATACAAATAATTGACCACATAGATTAAATTTAAATCAGCATTGGATATGTCCCCTGCAGAGTTCATTTCTCTTTTGCAGCTAAAGGCTGGTGGCTTGTGATGGTTCAGGCAGCAGAGTCAGGCTTTTGAGGGATACAGAATAGGACTCAAATTTCCATAATTTAAGATGTTTCAGCAAGGAGAGATCTATAGTACCCTAGGACTGTGGTGACACCACAGAAAGGTTTACCTAAGACAATCCATCTTCTAGCTGTTCCAAGGTAATTCTAGCAGTGCCCTTTCTTTAAAAATCGAGATATAACTGCTTTACAATGTTATGGTAGTTTCTGCGGTGCAACACAGTGAACCAGCTCTATGTATACATATACCCCCTCCCTCCTAAGCCTCCCTCCCACCCCCACCATCCCAGCCTCTAAGTCATCACAGAGCACCAAGCTGAGCTCCCTGTGCTATACAGCAGCTTCCCACTAGCTATCCATTCTACACATGGCGGTGGATATATGTCAATGCTTCTTTCCCAGCTCATCCCACCCTCCCCTTCCCCCACTCACATCCGCAAGTCTGTTCTCAATGTCTATGTCTCTATTCCCGTCCTGCAAATAGGTTCGTCATTACCATTTTTCTAGATTCCATATATATGTGTTAATATACCATATTTATTTTTCTCTTTCTGACTTACTTCACACTGTATGATAGGCTCTAGATTCATCCACGTCACTATAGCTGATTCAATTTTATTCTTTTTCATGGCTGAATAATATTCTGTTGTATATACATATCATATTTCACCCTCAGAAATACCTCCATTTGGGAGATGGAGTTGGAGGGTTGATTCCCTCTGCCCTAGACTCAGCAGTGGAAACCTGCTATATGCTCCTGGGACTCCTGAAACCCCTCACTCGCCACTGCCCCCCACTGTGGGAGCAGAAGGTGGGAAAGACAAGGTGAATATCCTTTACATCCTCATCATTGCATGAAACTTACTCATCACTGCAATTACTCACCAAACCTGAGAAGGGGATGGAAGAGAACATTTTGTACATAATTCTTCTTTAATTAAAAAGCAACACCAAGGCTGGGGGAGGGATGGAGTGGGAGGTTGGGGTTAGTGGATGAAAGCCTTTTTTTTTTTTTTTTTTTTGGTGTGGGCCATTTTTAACGTCTTTATTGAGGTTTGTTACTTATTGCTTTTGTCTTATGTTTTGTTTTTTTTTTTGGCTGAGAGGTATGGGGGACCCTGGCTTCCTACTGTGCTTAGTCGCTTAGTTGTGTCCAACTCTTTGTGACCCCATGGACTGTAGCCTATCAGGCTCCTCTGTCCATGGGGATTCTCTAGGCAACAATACTGGAGTGAGTTGCTATCCCCTCCTCCAGGGAATCTTTCCAACCCAGAGATGGAACCAAGGTCTCATGCATTGCAGGCGTATTCTTTACCATCTGAGTCACCAGAGAAGCCCCCTAGCTCCCTGACCAGGGATCAAACCCTCACCCTCTGCACTGGAAGGTGAAGTCCCAACCCCTGGCCCCCCAGGGAAGTCCCCAAGCTTTTACATGTAGGATGAATAAGCAGCAAGGTCTTACTGTATAGCACAGGGAACTATAGTCAATATCCTATGATAAACCATAATGAAAAAGAGTATATATTAAAAAGAATATATATATATGTGTGTGTATAACTGAATCATTTTACTGTACAGAAGAAATTAACACAATGCAGTAAGTCAACTATCCTTCAATAAAAATATTGAAAAAATGTAAAAATATTTTTTAAAAAGCAACATAGGGTTTTCCTGATACACTGGAAAATGCGGATGGAGAGAAAGGAAAACAAAAAACCCTCTCCCCTTAGACATAGTGAAGAGTTACGGGTTGTAGAATTACATAGGAGTTGCAGGAAGTGATTCTAATTCCCTGTGGTAGGAGAATATTTTCACAGTATTTTCAACATTTAGAAACCTGATCTGGTGACTCAGAGTTCGTTCTGAAACTTTATCCCCTCGGCTCAATTTCTTCTCACCATAACTCTTTGAGACCTTTACCTGTTACAAGGCAGGGGAAGGGAGGGGGAAGAACAGAGGGATGGATTTGCATGGTTAACAGCTGGAAGAGGAAGTGTGATCCTGCAACATGAGAACCCCTGCAGACCACGGGCTGGATACCACAGGGAGGCAGGGGTGGAGGGTAGGCTTAGGAGTGGTCAGCCTGGCTTGGTTTGTCAAGCCTAATCTGGGTTGGAGAGAAAGTTTCTGATTTCACCATTGTTCCCCTGGTAGCTAGCAGGATACCAGGCATGTAATAGGCACTGGTTCATTTTTACTGCCTGAGCTAATAAGGCCGAATTTTCACAGATTTTGTTGTTGTTGAGCTCCTCCTGTGCTGTGCTCTGCTTAGCCGCTCAGTCGTGTCCGACTCTTCGTGACCCCATGGACTGTAGCCCGCCAGACTCCTCCATCCATGGGGATTCTCCAGGCAAGAATACCAGAGTGGATTGCCATGCCCTCCTCCAGGGGATCTTCCCAATCCAGGAATCAAACCCAGGTCTCCTATATTGCAGGCAGATTCTTTGCCAGCTGAGCTACCAGGGAAATCTATGAGCTCCTTCTAGTACAAGTTAAACTCTAGATCAAACTGTTTAAAGTTTGTTTGATAATTATTCTTTTCCTTCTGCAAATATATATAAATGTCTAATTTCTTTGCCAGAGGTTAAGAAGATGGGGTGAATGAGGAAAGGTTGCCTCTCTTGGGAGCCCCAGAGTCCCATAAATAACCAGACATTAAGTAGTAGCCTGAACCAAGTTCAATAGACAGACTTGGGTTCAAATTCCATCTCTGCACTCACTGGTTTTGTGACCTTGAACAAGTTTTCATTATCATCATTAATGTCTCCTCGGCAGGAGACATTATGATACTACTACTACTACATCGCTTCAGTCATGTCTGACTCTGTGCGACCCCGCAGATGGCAGCCCACCAGGCTCCGCTGTCCCTGAGATTCTCCAGGCAAGAACACTGGAGTGGGTTGCCATTTCCTTCTCCAATGCATGAAAGTAAAAAGTGAAAGTGAAGTCGCTCAGTCGTGTCTGACTCTTCGAGACCCCATGGACTGCAGCCTACCAGGCTCCTCTGTCCATGGGATTTTCCAGGCAAGAGTACTGAAGTGGGTTGCCATTGCCTTCTCTAGGTATCGTATGATACCTACTAATGATACTACAAGGTCATAGTTTGTCTGAAGATTAAATGTGTCAACTAATGTAATGCAACTGGAAAGCTGCCTGGTACACAGCAACCCTCCCGTGAGTGGGGTTGCTCCCTTGATCATGCCGTGTGCACCCATGGCCAGGTAAACTGCACTGACTCAAAAATGGGTACAGTATGATAAAATGATAATTCATAGCAGTTTTTACAAGGGTTTTTTTTGTTGTTGTTGTTTACATGAGCCCATGAGGTAGGGTCCCCATCATAGATCCCATTTCAAAGGCTTTAAGCTACGTGTCCACTCTGGAAGTCAGAACCCAAGGCTGGTGATGGGGCATAAGGCCTGGGTGTGTCTGAGAACTGGGCTGACATCGACAGTGGATGGCCAGTCCTGGCACCTGGCCAGAGCCCCTTGGATCCCTTTTACCAGCACTGGAATGTCCTTGAAGGTACACATAGAGAGACGATTCTCCACCCACCATGGCCAAAAACCTCTGAAGTATAATTTACAATGCAGAGCTCCCGGGGGGTGCAGGCTGAGGCTGGGATTTCACCAGAAGGCACACCCTACTGGGCATTCTTCCCTTCCCTGTCTGCTCCCCCCTACCCCATGCCAGCTATTCTTGTTCAATCCCTCCCACCAGCACCCTTAGCTTAGGGGCTGCTGCTCAAGAATCTGAACAGAGACTGCACCTGTGAGGTGTCGGTCAAGGAAAAGATCCCAGCCCAATTCCTAATATTGATGGTTCAGCAGTAACTTCACAATACTGGACACCTTTCCTGAGATGCAGGGCTGGCCCTCAAGGCCAGAGGATTTTAGTTCTCCTCCCAAAGCCATGGTGCTTTCTATCTGTGGGGACATGAGGGCCCTCTCTCCCCCTTGTAGCCCCAGGGCTCTGAATGATGGATAACACACAGGATGGATGCACGGATGCCACCAGTGCTGCTCTATTACAAGCTCACTGTCGTCTCAAAATAATGTGAGAAGCAGGCATTATGGTCTCCACTTTGCTCATGAAGAGGGTCACAGTTTATGTTACTGGTCCTGAGTCATACAGCCAGCCAGGGTCAGAGCTGGGACATAAGGTCGATGTGATGAGAAACACGGTCTTTAATCTTCCAGTGTGCTCCTCCCCTGGAACTCCCTGACCTGTTAAACAAACAGATTCCTGGGCCCCGTTCCAGACACACTGATCAGATCTCCACCATTGAAGGCTGGAAACGTCATGTGATTTTTCTACATACCAACATTTAAGAACTGGGGAGAGGGAGTAGTATGTATACCAGAGAAGGAAATGGCAACCCACTCTAGTACTCTTGCCTAGGAAATCCCATGGATGGAGGGGCATGGTGGGCTACAGTCCATGGGGTCGTGAAGAGTCAGACAGAACTGAGCGACTTCACTTTCACTTTTCACTTACATGCATTGGAGAAGGAAATGGCAACCCACTCCAGTGTTCTTGCCTGGAGAATCCCAGGGATGGGGGAGCCTGGTGGGCTGCCGTCTCTGGGGTCGCACAGAGTCAGACATGACTGAAGTGACTTAGCAGCAGCAGCAGCAGCAGTATGTATACCAAAGAGGAATTAAAGAGTCTTTTGAGGAAAGTGAAAGAGGAGAGTGAAAAGCTGGCTTAAAACTCAACATTCAAAAAAACTAAGATCATGGCATCCGGTCCCATCACTTTACGGCAAATAGATGGGGAAACAAAGGAAACAGTGAGAGACTTTAATTTCTTGGTCTCCAAAATCACTGCAGATGGTGACTGCAGCCATGAAATTAAAAGATGCTTGCTCTTTGGAAGAAAAACTATGACAAACCAAGAAAGCATATTAAAAAGCAGAGACATTACTTTGCCAACAAAGTCTGTCTAATCAAAGCTATGGTTTTCCCAGTAGTCATGTATGGATGTGAGAGTTGGACCGTAAAGAAAGCTGAATGCCAAAGAATTGATGCTTTTGAACTGTGGAGTTGGAGAAGATTCTTGAGAGTCCCTTGGACTGCAAGGAGATCCAACTAGCCAGTCCTAAAGGAAATTAGTCCTGCATAGTCATTCGAAGGACTGATGCTAAAGCTGAAACTCCAATTCTTTGGCCACCTGATGTGAAGAGCCAACTCATTGGAAAAGACTCTGATGCTGGGAAAGATTGAGGGCAAGAAGAGAAGGAGGTGGCAGAGGATGACATAGTTGGATGACATCACCAACTCGATAGACATGAGTTTGAGCAAGCTCCAGGAGTTGGTGATGGACAGGGAAGCCTGGTGTGCTGCAGTCCATGGGGTCACAAAGAGTCAGATACAACTGAGCGACTGAACTGAACTGAGTCTACTTCTAAAGGAAGCTGTCCCTGGTAGCTGTCATGTGATAACCTCCCACTTCTTTCAACATGAATTTCTGCAGAGCATCTGAAACAAGCTATCATCCAAGCAAAGTGAAGTTTATTCTAGATGGCCATAGAGAGAGCACTGCCTTGAGAGCCTCAGCTAGGCCACACAATGGGGAAGTCATGGGGTACGTGAGGGGTTTCCTAAGGAGTTTTAGGATCCAGAAGGTTGATGACAAAACAGTTTAGGATCCCTGGGGGCCCAGCAAGGTGAGGGCCTTGAAGAGTCAGGGTTAGTCTTAATTAGTAAACTGTTTTGTTGGTTCAGGCACTTATGTTCCAGGAGAAGAAAATTCCTGGAGCAGGTTGATGGTTTTGCCTGCTCCCCAAACTGTTCAACCCAAGCACAGAAAACCCTATCAGGGTTGGTATTGTTCCAGCAATGTTAAGAAATCATCATAATTTTAGTTTTTCAGAGGGGTAAATAATATGCACTGAGGTAAAAATATAGTTTGTGATCCCTGAAACAAACTCTCAGAATTATATGTTCAACAGTCACAAATCTTAAATTCTGATTCACTCACCTTCAGGGAGGGCTTCCTGATGGCTCAGATGATAAAGAATCTACTTGCAATGCAGGAGACCAGGGTTCAATCCCTGGGTCAGGAAGATCCCCTGGAGGAGGAAAATGCAACCCACTCCAGTATTCTTGCCTGGAGAATCCCATGGACAGAGGAGCCTGGTGGGCTACAGTCCCTGGAGTTGCAAAGAGTAGGACAACACTGAATGACTCACACTTCACACTTTCAGCTTCAGGGAACCCCAAATACCTATTGCTGTGAACTGCCACACAATATGGTGTGGAAACAGAAGACTGTACCCCAGAAGCCTAAGAATAGCACTGACATGGTACACTGAGAGTGGATCTGAAAACGCTCCAGGATGAAGCCCTGGGGACCCAGGGAGGAAGGAAGTTTCAACAGGTGGTACAGGTGACCACACAACTGAGCATCCTCCAGACCCCACTGCTGACTCTGTGTTGGAAGCTCCCAAAGCACAGGAGAGCATGGATGAGGAGGCTGGGTTCACTCCAGTTTCCTTTAGATTCCAAATGGAATGGGGGTAAATAATAATTAAGTTTTCATGAAAACTAAAGAAAATTATGTTTTCACACATCTTTTCTTGTGCCCTTGTAGTTGTTGTTTAGTCACTAAGTCATGTCCAACTTTTTGTGACCCCGTGGACTGCAGCACACCAGGCTTCCCTGTCCTTCACCATCTCCCCGAGTTTGCTCAAACTCAAGTCCATTGATTCGGTGATGCCATCCAACCATCTCATCCTCTGTCGTCCCCTTCTCCTCCTATCTTCAATCTTTCCCAGCATCAGAGTCTTCCAGTGAGTTGGGTCTTCATATCAAGTGGCCAAGGTATTGGAGCTTCAGCTTCAGCACCAGTCTTTTCAATGAATGTTCAGAGTTGATTTCCTTTAGGATTGGCTGGGTTGATCTCCTTGCTATCCAAGGGAATTTTAAGAGTCTTCTCCAACATCACAGTTCAAAAGCATCAATTCTTCAGTGCTCAGCCTTCTTTATGGTCCAGTTGTCACATCCATACATAATTACTGAAAAAACTATAGCTTTGACTATATGGACTTGTGCCCTGACTTTGGTTAAAAAGTGTGTGTGTGTGAGAGAGAGAGAGAAAGAGAGAGAGATCTTAGTTCAGGCTGCCCCAGAAGTGTGGCTTTGAGGAGGATCTGAGTGCAATAATTGACCTGGGAGATGATCCCAGGAAGCCTAGGTTAGGAATGAGGATGGAGGAGGGAGAGGCACAGGCACAGAGCAAGTCACAGGAGTCCTTCTTCGAGGGAGGTTTGCACTCACACGCAAATTAAAACTACAGGAAAAGCACACTTCAAACAGTGTAACTTGAAACAAGCAGGATCTTTTGTGGCAAAGAGAATCAGCATCAAATACCACACCTACCCTTTCTTCTCAGCTGGGCTTTGGGGACTGTTTGTGAAGGTTGGGGCTTAGTCACTTTATTGATTTTCTGAGCTCTCTACTCATGTGTCAAACTCTGGGCAAGATTTTGGAACCTCTCACGTATTCAGCCCAAAGAGCCTTTGGGGGTCTCCAACCAATGACTTCGCTTTCCCTCATCCAACAAGGATGGTGCTTGACCAGATGGATGGCAATGCTTTCTCCCACCTGAGTCACCATCAGGTCATCGGCAGGAAGGAGTAGTAAACAGTAGGGCCCTCGGACACGAGGGTGAGGGACTGCCACGATGTGGAGGGGATACTGGACAGTGTGATAGATGGTCTCAGAGTCACTCCCTTGTTTTTCTCCCACCTGGACTTAAAAAAATGCGGGCAACTTGTTGTCCAAAGAGCACGTGTTAGGAAAAATGGCAAATTTGTATAGATTGTTGCTTCTGTTGCCAAGAAACTGCTCATGACAAAGGGAAAACTTTCACGCTTAGAAAAGGGGCATTTTTCCTCCTCCTCCGTCTCCTGTGAAGGGCAAGACATCTTCACCCAAGTCTAGACATGCTGGGCTTCCTTCCCTTAGAAAAAACAACACTGGCAAACACAGGCAGGATATAAGTGAATTAAAAAAAAAAGAGAGATGTTCATTTTTTAATAAGCAATGAATTCAGCCCTAACTCATCTTTATTCTGTCAGAATGAAAACTTAGAGACACTAATACTGTCCGATAGCACAGAAATTTGTCTTGAGGGTTTGTAAACAAAACTGCCTGAGCAGGAATGAAAACAGTTCATAAGACACGGGCTTGCATTAAAAAGTGTCTTCTGGTTAGACTCCATTTAATCAGAAAAATAAATCATCTGGAAACTCTCTGGAAGGACAAACCTCATGCAGGAACTCAGGGAGTTTGGGCTCCTTTTTCTTTTGTCAACGGGGGCTGTACTTTTTCAAACTTTCAGACCATTCAAGTCAAAGGTAGGACAGGGGGTCAGCATTTTCCTCTTGTCTGGAATTATTTCTTGCTTGCACTCACTTCTATTTAGTGTTTCATTCCAAAGCAGTAAATCCTAGATATTTCCGTAAGAAAAAAACATGTTTTATTTTCTTAAGCTTTGGACTCATTGAGGGTTGATGGAAAGTAGCAAAGTGCATGGGGTCCAGAAGAGCAAGGAAAGGGATTCTCCTGCCTCCCACATGTACTGGTGGATGGAGGAGCAAGCAAGGACTACAGCAAGGAGATCACAAATACCGTGGCTAGTCCAGATGGAAGCTTGTTCCCCCTGAACTCAACAGTTCAGTGGATCCATCCTCCGAGCCTGCCTTTTGCCTCTGGGTGCAGCGTAGCTGCGTGACTCCATCTCAGGCAGTGTGAAGGAGGAAAAGGGCTCCCCTCTTGTTTCTCCAAGAGAACATCAGCATCCTTTCTGCTCACAACCCATTGGACAGAGTTTAGTTGTGTGGCCACAGAACCTTCAAGGGAGGCTGGAGTCCTATCTGCACCTTTGACTAAGGAAGGAGCAAATGCATATGGACAAACAACTAGCAGCTTCTGCGTGTTGGAATTGCCTCCTTTTCTGGTAATCTTAACAAACTATGGAGAGGGCAGGCATAGACAAGAGGGTTCAGTTTTCAAGTAACTGCGATCCCTTGGTAGCAGTTGCCTAGGGCCATTTCAGTAGTAACAAAGAGAGTCGATGTGGGTGTTTGCACACTCAGTCGTGTCAGACTCTTCGAGACCCCGTGGGCTGTAGGCTGCAAGGCTCTTCTGTCCACGGGATTTTCCAGGCAAGAATACTGGAGCAGGTTGCCATTTCCAGGAGATCATCCTGACTCAGGGATGAAACCTGCATCTCCTGCATTGTAGGCATATTCTTTACCATGTGAGCCACCAGGGAAGCCCCAAAGAGAGTAGGCTTAGTAATAAAGAGAGCTATAATGGATATTGGTGGCTGCAATGGATTTGGGCTTGGGGATTGGTATATTAGAACATCTTACTTCACATAAAATATCATAAATGTGTTATTTTCTCTATACTAACATTCTCTTACTTTAAATTCCTAGCTTTTTTTCCCCTTGGTACAATCCATCAATTTCCCAAGACTACAAAAGTCCTTGAACAATGAAGATGATGACTCTCAGAAATACACAATGTTAATCTCCAGCAAGATACTTAATTGCAAGTCAGTAGACATTCAAAGCACTCTTTGAAAATATAATTCACTTGTTACATAAAAATATGAAAACAGAATGGCCAAACTTTCATCCACAGCAGAGAATGCAGAATAATCTCAAAGATCTGCAGGTGTCTGGCTGTCATCCTAAATGGCCCTGCCTCCTTTTCTATAGTGGCTCCTGGGAGCTTTTCCTAGAAGTGACGAGATTGTCTCAGCTCAGCTTTCCATAAAGCTTCTCTCTGCCAACACATGCATTGTTCGCCCGTATTCTTTCTAGTCAGAGAGACCACAGCGCAGGCCCTTTGTGTCTTTTTGTTTTTAAATTTAGAAACAGCTGTGTCCCTCACTGGCTATTATAAAGATGTTATGAGCTACTATTGAGGCACATTAAAAAAGTAAAAGCATTGTGCATAGAGAGCTGAGAAATCCAGGTGGTATCCTTTTATCCAGGTTAATTTCTTCACCCATCCCAATTCCAGCAGCCCAAGCTTTGCACCAAGTGGAGGAGTCCGGTCTTAAGACAATCTGGAGTATTTATGTGTTAGAGAGAAATTGCAGACACATAAATCATCTGAAAGTTAACTGCACAAAGCAGTTTGTTTATAAATTTCTCCCTTCCCTGGCTTTCTGTCCTTTACTCTTGAGAAACTTTAATTGTCAAAGATTTTATCTTCCTTTATAAGAGTGATTCATTCTCGCTGTAGAAGAATAAGATACCACATAAAAGTAGAGCAAAGAAAAAAACTGCCACTCCTTACTTTTACCTGATGATGTCATGCCAAACTTGTGTATTTAATTTTTTCTCATCCTATTAGAATAAAGCATGTTGGAGTAAATGTGTCTTTTTCTTTTCTCATTTCACATTTTACCAAAATCATTGCTTGCATTATTATAATTCCTTTGTAAACATCCTTGCATTATTATAATTCCTTTGTAAACATCACTCAAAGTGTTGCCTGAATTTCTCTGGCCCGAGTCATCCGTGAATGTCCCTTTTCCATTCCATTCTTGTCAGCATGGCCACCACTCCATGTGGAACCTTCTCATCCTGTTCCACCTTCCTTTCCACACTGGAGCTGAGTTCAGGCCCAGGGAAGACCTCTAACCAGGCGGGGACACTCACTCACAGGTGGACTTACACCACCACGTGGCCTGTGACTGGACACCCAGTTACTGTTTTCTGATTCTCAACAGCAGACAGCACAAAAGAGGACCATTTTGGTTTCCGATGATTTCTACAGTCCTGCATCAGTCAGTACCTTTGGTCTCATGATACAGAATTCACTCTGATTAACTTCAGAGTAACAGGGACTGCCACAAACTCCACAGGGACCTGGACAGGAAACGGGACAGGAGTGGAGCACACAGCATGAGCGGTAATCCACAACTGCTGCTCCTGGTCCTGCCTGGAAGCAATCCTCTTATATTTAAAAGTCCTAAAGAAGAGTCTAGGACTTCCCTGGTGTTTCAGTGGCTTGGACTTCACCCTCTAATATAGAGGATGTGAGTTCCTTGGTCAGAGAACTAAGATCCCACATGCCTTGTGACCAAAAAAATAAAACATAAAACAGAAACAATATTGTAACAAATTTAATAAATACTTTAAAAATAGCCCATATTAAAAAAATCTTAAAAAAAAATAAAGAGTCTGATGGGTCGGAAGACAATGGCCAGCCGCCCTGCAGGGGAAGAACAGGTAGGTAACAGCAGAGGACCCCAGAGGTCACACTTCTAGGGAAAGGCAGGGATCTTATGTTCTCCTAGATGGGGAAGGAGTATTTCCCGAATGGCACAGGAAGTGACCTTAGGAACAGGGAGAAATGCTTTGTAGCCAAAAATGGTAGATGTCTGTGTGGCCTCTTCCTCCTCCTCCCCATCTAGGAGACTGAGGTAAGTCAGAGAAAACCCAAGTCTCCAGAAGAAGAATCTTCTCTTCATCTCTATTTCTCTGTCTTCAGGCTTTGTCCTTGGAAGAAAAGCTATGACAAATCGAGATAAAACAGACACAAGGCTTTGCCAACAAAGGTCTGTATGTATGGATGTGAGAGTTGGACCATACAGAAGGCTGAGCACTAAAGAAATGATGCTTTCAAACTATGGTGCTGGAGGACTCTTGAGAGTCCTTTGGACTGCAAGGAGATCCAACCAGTCAATCCTAAAGGAAATCAACCCTGAATATTCATTGGAAGAACTGATGCTGAAGCTGAAGCTCCAATACTTTGGCCACCTGATGTGAAGAGCCAACTCATTGGAAAAGACCCTGATGCTGGGAAAGATCAAAGGCAGGAGGAGAAGGGTACAATAGAGGATGAGATGGTTGGATGGCATCACCATCTCAATGAACATGGGTTTGAGCAAACTCTGGGAGATGGTAATGGACAGGGAGGCATGGCATGCTGTAGTCCATGGGTCACAAAGAGTCGGGCATGACTGAAAGACTGAACAGCAACAAGGCTTTGTTCACTGTCCTGGTTTCTCCCTGTTCTCACCTGCACTGGTAAGTCTGTACCTGTCCCATGCTTATAATCAGCACCATTCACTGAAGTTCAGGGAAGTCATGAGAATTTCCTAGACATCACAGGTTATATTCACACGTTCTTTCTGCTTCCTTCCCGACAAGACCCCAATTGCTTTGATGCACCTCCCCTTACCCCTCACCACTCACTCTAGGCATGTGCACCTCTGCCCATGGCTCTGGGCTTGGCCACTGTGGCCTCCTTGACCCATGAGCTCTGAGGCCAAGCCAGGGGAAGGCTGTGTTCAAGGAGAGATTTGGAGAAGAATTCAGAGGTTCCTCCACTCTTTTGCTTTTGCCCTTTGTCAAAGGAATGGTATGTCCTGCAGGAAGGGGCCCTTCTGTCCTGGTTCTGGGCTGAGACGGCACAGATGCAGCGAGAGAACCTGCAAGGCCCTGAGATTCTGCTGTTTTGTTGCTGCAGCCAAGAGGCCTCCAAAGTGGGCAACACAGGCAGCAGCCTGAGGAAGGCTTTTCTCCTTCAGAAGCAAAATCCTCGCAGGCAGGCAGCCATCACCCTCGTCTCGCCCCCTCCTCCGGGCCCATGACAGCACCGACCACGGGCTTAGCATCTAATAAACACCAATGGCCCAGGAATTCAATGTCTGTCTCCCTCCCCCTTCCTCAGCCCCGTATTAGGTTCTAAGAAGCGGAACAAAAGTCGAAGGGGAAACATGACTGGGGGAAGACACAGGTGAGACGGTGACACTGCCAACACCGTGAAAGTAAATAATGATACGTGTTCTTTTAAATCTGCATCTTCTCAGTGTCTTCATTGTGTGAAAGAAGATGACAGGTCACAGGCAAGGTCACAATAATCGTAATAACTCAATGCGCAGTCTCTCTGTCTTGAAAAGATGTGTCACCAAGGAAGACAGATGCCTGGCTCACAATGGCTGGACACAGGCGAGGAGGGCGAAGGTCAGAAGTTGTGTGTGCTGGTCAGCATGCTTGGGGAAGCTGTCCGAACTGGCCTGAGACAAAACTTTAAAGGTCAGTCTCATCATCTCTGTGGCTCCTGCTTGCACCTGCCTTTATGACCCTCTGCAGACAAAGCAGGGGCCAGAGACCTTAGGGGAAAACAGTGCCGAACAGCCATTTCCTGCTGTGAAATGAAGCCAAGGACTCACTTTTGTTGAATTCATTCCGAAGATGGGGCATTCTTCAGAGATCTGGTTCCAAAATGTAATCTTCCTCTCTGGAGCATTCCAGCAAGTGAATTCTCAGGAACCCTGCCTCCTAGGGAGCTCACCACTTGCTATCCTATCAATACTTTGGAGATTGGAGTTCAAGGTTATTTTTCTCTCCAAGTGGGGAATCTGAGCAATGTCACCAGTATATCCTGAAAGAAAAAAACAAACAAAACAAAACCCAGAAACTAAAACCAATGTGGAAACCCATGCAACTCAATTCTTAGAGCTCTGTGGAACTCCTTTGTGATGGGGGCATCCAGGGGCCATGTTCATATCCAGTGGAAGGAGTTGGGGTGGGGGCAGAATCATTGCTTCACATTCCCAGAGCCCCCAACCTGAAAAAGGCAAATGACAGTCAGGGTTCCATGGTGTTTAGGAGAGCTCTACAGGGCAGCTCAGAACCTTTCATGTTGGCATGCTTGCACATAGCCACCCTCAAGGAGATTGAACCAGTCCATCCTAAAGGAAACCAACCCTGAATATTCACTGAAAGAACTGATGTTGAAGCTGAAGCTCCAATACTTTGGCCACCTGATATAAGAGCTGACTCATTGGAAAAGACCCCAGTGCTAGGAAAGACTGAGGGCAAGAGGAAAAGGGGGCAACAGAGGATGAGATGGCTGGATGGCATCACAGACTCCATGGACATGGGTTTGAGCAAACTCTGGGAGATGGTGATAGACAGGGAGGCCTGGAGTGTTGTAGTCCATGGGTCACAAAGAGGGTACCTAGCCCTTGAGGGTAGGTCTACCTACCCTCAAGGAGGTACAACATCCTTCTCTGTGGATCACAAATGTGTTTGCAAGGACAGGTGTAGAAATGTGACTGCAGAGAAGCAGGGGCAGCTGTGCATTATGAGGTCATTGCATGGATTTTGTGAACGGCTAGAGGAATTGGTTTCGTTATTTCACCGTTATGCACATACATGTCAGATATCACCTATTTTTGCATCCCTGGGGTTTACATGCATGTGATCACTTGATTCTGATCATAGGCACAGAGATGAATCAAGGAGGGAGCTCCCGCCAGGACCTTGAAGGGCAGGCAGGAGGTCAAGGAGGAAGAGGAGCAGCTGGATTAATGCAAATAATATCGTTCTAACTCTATATCTACTCCATGTGTTTACTGTTTGGAAAAAATAACAGAAAAGTGGGACATTAAAAACTTTCTCTGCTTTTATGCTGATACCACGCTGTTCTGAGCTTTTGTGGCAAGCTTGAAGTTAGGAAGTGTGAGTCTTCCAGTTCTGTTTTCATTTTGTCTCAGGCTGTTTAGGCAACCTGGGATTTCTGAGATTCTACATGAATTTTAGGGTGGATTTTTCTAGTTCGGCAAAAAAACTTACCAGGAATTTGATAGGGATGGCATTCAAGCTGTCGATCTCTTTGGCTATCATTGATATCTTCAGAATATTGAGGATTCAAATCCATGAGCGTGGATGGTGTTCTTGTGTCTTTTAAATATTTTGTAGCAAATTAAATTTCATAGTCTTTAGTATACAAGTCTTTCACTTTCTTGACTACTCATTCCTAGGTAGTTTATTCTTCTTAGTGCTACTATCAGAGAAGATGATGGCACCTCACTCCAGTACTCTTGCCTGGAAAATCCCATGGACGGAGGAGCCTGGTGGGCTGCAGTCCATGGGGTCATGAAGAGTTGGACATGACTGAGCGACTTCACTTTCACTTTCACTTTCGTGCATTGGAGAAGGAAATGACAACCCACTCCAGTGTTCTTGCCTGGAGAATCCCAGGGACGGAGGAGCCTGGTGGGCTGCGGTCTATGGGGTCACACAGAGTCGGACACGACTGAAGCGACTTAGCAGCAGCAGCAGTAGCAGCAGCAGTGCTACTATAAATGGAATTTATTTCTTAATTTCTTTTGCAGATAGTTCATTCTTAATGCATAGAAATGTAACTTATTTTTGTGTGTTGATTTTATATCTTGAAATTTTGTGAATTCAGTTATTTGTTCTAACATTTGTGTGTATTGTGTAATCTTTAGGATTTTCTACATATAAGATTATGTTATCTTCTGACAGAGGTGATTTTTATTTCTTCCTTTCTGATGTGCATGACTTTTACTTCCTTGTCTTGCCTATTGCTTTGGCTAGTGAAAGTGAAGTTGCTCAAACGTGTCCGACTGTCCGACTCTTTGCGACCCCGTGGACTGTAACCTATCAGGCTCCTCCATCCATGGGATTTTGCAGGCAAGAGTGCTGGAGTGGATTGCCATTTCCTTCTCTAAGGGATCTTCCCGACCCAGGAATTGAACCCGGGTCTCCCGCATTGCAGGCAGACGCTTTACCGTCTGAGCCACCAGGGAAGCCAAGCAGACACCCTTGTCTTGTCCCTAATCTTAGAGGAAATGTTTTCAGTTTTTCACTGTTCAGTATGATATTAACTGATAGATTTTCATATACAGTTTCTATTTTATCAAGGTAATTTCCTACTATTCCTAGTATCTTCAGCATTTTTGTTGTTAATAGTGAACTTTGTCAAGTGGTTTTTCTGCATCAATTGAGATAACTCTCTGCAGTCCATCTGCCTTCTTCAGTCTGTAAATGTGATATATTACATTGATTGATTTTTATGAATTGAGCCATACTTGAATTTCAGGAATAAATCCCACTTAGTCATGGTACATGTTCATTTTAATATACAGCTTAATATGCTGTTTAATTCAGGTTAGTAGTATTTTGTTGGGGATCTTTGCATCAATATTCATAAGGAATATCAGTCTGCAGTTTTATTTTAATTTGTCTGGTTTTGGTACCAGGTACTTCTGGTCTCATAGAATGAGTTAGAAAGTGTTCTCTCTCTCTCTCTTTTTTTTTTTTTTTTTAAGAATTTAAGTATTGGTGTTAAATCTTTAAATGTTTGGTAGAAATAATCAATTATAAACCATCTTGTTCAGGGTTTTTTCTTGTTAGAAAGTATAATTCCTGACACTGTCACCAGAGCTGTGGTTTAAGTAGGCACTTAATCCCTGTGAGCCTTCATTGTTCAATAAGAGGTTCATTATTTAATAAGCTTAATTAGAGGTTAAAATACTTCTCTTACCTACTTTACAGGGTGGTCTATTGCTAGATGCCATGAAGTAAATCCAGTTTCTAGATTTGTAAGAATACCCTATAAATATTATTTCAAAGGGGTTTCTGAGACCCTAATGTTCAGTCCAAGCCCTCAGCTTTAAGGTCACATTATGATAAAAATTAGGAATTTCTGAGTGGCACTTTACATTTTTCAAGTCTTTTATGTTCATTGCACATGCATTAGCTTATTTAATACCCCCAACACATAAGGAAAACTATTATTATTGAATATTTTCCCTACTGTATATGTTAACATGAAGGCTGAGAATAAATACTATTTAGATGTGGATGTGTTCATCATTTTACATTTTCCTTTTGTAACTTGATTTAAAGAGAGAGATTGCTTCCGTATGCCATAGCTGTCCTTCTGGAAACAACCATCTGAAATGTGATGGGCCAGATATTTGCAAATTCCACCCATGCACCTTGAGTGAATATCACTCTAGTCCTGAGAACTGTGACTCGTAGACATACTGCTGTTGGACCAAAGGTATTTAACCTCCCAGAGAAATGTCCTTCACATTACAGAGCACACCTTTGATTTTCAAGTCCCCATGGAAAAAACCTTGATGGAGAAAGTCATCTCAAATTACAAATTTAGCTACTGAAGTAGATGATGGAGGAAATGGATGAGAATCATAGCTAACAAGGCAGACTCTACCCCCTCACAAAGCACTTCACATCTTCTCCCAAATTCAGTGGAACTTTAGTAGAACATCATTCATCCAGATCTCCATTAGGAATAAAGTTTAGAATCATAGAATTTTCCTGCTGCAAGTGACCTCATTAAATGCAACAGGGGAAGAATTTGTGCTTCAAAGAGCTCAAGTAAGTTGTCCTGGCTCACAAAGTTCGATATGGTAGATGTGGGATCAGAAGGTAGAACTTCTGATTCACAATATAACACTTGTCATACTGATGTGATTGGCACTTGCTCCAGAAGTTTGGTTTGTTGTTGTTCAATCGCTAAATCATATCCGCCAACTCTCTGTGACCCCATGGACTGCAGGACACCAGGCTTCCCTGTCCTTCAGAGTTTGCTCAAACTCATGTCCATTGTGTCAGTGATAGTATATAACCATCTCATCCTTGGTTGCCCCCTTCTTCTTTTGTCTTCAATCTTCCTCAGCATCAGGGTCTTTTCCAATCAATCAGTGCTTCACATCAGGTGGCCAAAGTATTGGAGCGTCAGCTTCAGCATCAGTTCTTCCAATGAATATTCAGGGTTGATTTCCTTTAGAATTGATTGTTCTGATTGGTTTGATCTCCTTTTTAGGTTTGTTAGGCTCTGAAAGCATCGTGTGATGAGCTGGCAGATTCCTGGCCATAAGCCCAAGCTCACCCTGATAAAGTTCTAAAGAAGCAGCATCAGCTAACTCATGCTGCTTTGCAAGGCTTCTTATAATTCCATGAAGTTATTAATTCATCTGTGGACTTGATATCAACATTACAAGGAGGCACAAAGCAGACAGTTAAAAGTGGGCAGAATTCTGGGAACAATGGTGGACAGCAAAAAGAAGAAGGAGAAGAGCTGGGAAGATGGACTATCTTAGCTTTTATCCATTTCTCATTTTGAAAGAAGCTGGAACTCTCTATGGCCAACCCAGTTTAAACAAAAAAGGTAAAAGACCAAAGGTCCATTACCACAGAAACTACCCTTCATCCAATCAGTGTTCTGGGGACAACTTTTTTCCAGTGAAATATTAATTCATTACTTCATCTCCAGGTTTGAAAATCAATGGCAGTGAGACTGTGGTTTCCCCACTTTGTGTCGGCCATCACAGGTGGATGGTATTTTGCGTTCTAGTTTCCGTTGGGTTCCATCTGGCTCAGATGTCTCTTCCAAGGGTTGATGATTAAAAGAATAAGATCAGTCCCAATAGGTGGCTACTATTTTAATAAATATTTTCCTACTCATAGAACTACTCATCGATGCTTCTCTAACATTGAAAAGAGTGATTTACATTTTTAAATGTCGCATTTTGAATTAGGTTAGAGAAGAAATAATTCGTTGACCAATTTTCCATTTGCCGTTGGTTATTTGACTACTAATTTGATTGTAAAACGGTTTTTATGTTGTGATTGTTGTTTAGACGAAACTAGGCATTCAGGTGAGTTTTAAATTGCTGCTTTCAAATTGACTCATAGTCAAAATATACAGAAAATACATTAAACAGGTACATGTCAGGTTAAGTAGTTGTTTTTTAAATCCCTTGATTCTCTTTCAAAATAAGATAATAATGGACATAGTCTAAAATAGACTTCCTTCGACTAAAAAATGTAAAAGTTAAATGATATGGACAAAAATGTATTATAAAAAAGGAAGTAACAGATGCTTTACCTTTATAATTTTTTCCTCATAGAACACACATGTAGTGAAACGTCAGGATGTTTCAGCAAAGAGATACAAATTTACAGCATTTTACAGTAGAACTACGAAATCAGTTCAGTTCAGCCGCTCATGCGACCCCATGAACTGCAGCATGCCAGACTTCCCTGTCCAACTCCAACTCCCAGAGCTTACTCAAACTCATGTTCATCGAGTTGGTGATGCCATCCAACCATCTCATCCTCTGTCATCCCCTTCTCCTCCCACCTTCAATCTTTCCCAGCATCAGGGTCTTTTCAAATGAGTCAGTTCTTCACATCAGGTGGCCAAAGTACTGGAGTTTCAGCTTCAGCATCAGTCCTTCCAATGAATATTCAGGACTGATTTCCTTTAGGATGGACTGGTTGGATCTCCTTGCAGTCCAAGGGACTCTCTAAAGTCTTCTACAGCACCACAGTTCAAAAGCATCAATTCTTTGGTACTCAGCTTTCTTTATAGTCCAGCTCTCACATCCATACATGACTACTGAAAAACCATAGCTTTGACTAGACAGTCTTTTGTTGGTAAAGTAAGAAATAGCTTGATTCTATGTCATGATTCTATCCCATCATGTTTGTGGGAAGCAAATATTTATATGGAGTCAAAAGCTCAAAGTTTCGCTCAATCTTTTAATTTCTAGGACTGAAAACACATGTAAACTCCAGTTAAAAATACATTGTAGGTGGTAACAATCTATAAAGGGGAAAGAATTTGAAAAAGAATAGCTACATGTAAATCACTTTGCTGTACACCTGAAACCAACACAATATTGTTAATCAACTCTACTGCAATATAAAATAATTTTAAAAATACATTATCTTGATAGGTAGAGGGCAACTTAGTGAAAACAAGAGCCAACTCTGAACTCTGGAAATTGAGCTTATTGTTTTTCCCCAACCTGCATGCAGGACCTTCTATTATCCTTCAGAATAAGAAGGACAATGTCTGAGATCCACCAGCTCAGACAGATTTTATCTCCAAAACTTCTCAGATTTCTGGGCTAATTCAAGATGATGTGCCCTCTTCTGAAGGAACAAGACCCCATGGGAAGTTTCCAACTGGGCTTCATGTAGAAGAGTTCCAAATGCTGGAAACCAGCTGGACCCCTGACTCCTCTTCTTCTCAGTTTGGTGGGGAGTGAACTCAGGACTCTGGGATGGCTCATCTGTCATAGGACGGACACAGGGGACAGAGATGACTGGCTCTGTGATGCTCACCCATCCTTTCAACCAATATCCTTTCAGCCATTTTTCCAGCTGTGCACGGGGCCAGAAATATCACCAAATGGTGAAAATCAACTTTTTCCCTATGCTGCAGACATTACTAAGTGAGGAACCTGAGCCTTGTGATGAAGTAAGTCATTGTCCCTTCATGAAGCTTTTATAGAAAACAACCTGTATTCCCAGCTCACTGTTTGGTTGCTATAGTAACCAGCAAAAGGGGGCTCTTCTGCAAATGGAGACATTTTCTCCTTCGACCTGTAGATAGAACTACCTCTCAGCAAGTACCTTAGAATTCCTTTGGAGATTCTCCATGTGTGCAATGTCTCCAATAAATTCTCAATAAGCCAGTCATGGAACCATGAAGTGGCTCAGGCATCAACTTCCTCCTTCGCAGAGAGAAAGAAGGTCTCCTTGTGCCTGTCCTGCTTGGGAAGCCCAGCTCCAGCCACGGGGCCATCGCTGCCAGGCTGGCTGACACTCGAGGCACCATGTGACGTCCTCCCCCTCCAAACATAAACCTCTCTGTTCAGCAGCAACTTCTGGCTCCTCTGCCTCCCATTTCTCCAAACCGCCACCTCTGGTTGAATGAAATACCCCTTTAACACATTTGAATGTTCTGTTCAAAGTATATTTTCAGACACAGAGTAGAGAAAACATTCCCCCACCCAAGAGATTTTCTTGGGAGTCCTTCTCAAGATAGGAAGAGAGTTTATTTTTCATGGCAGAATCATCTCTTCCTGTAAATTTTCTTGGACTGGATTTCAGGATTTTAATAGCTTTCTTTGGATCCCTTGTATTCAGGAAGTTTCTTGATGGTGAAATTCCAAGTGATTTTTGAAATCTCTCGGTTATGGCAGGAGTCGGAAAACCATGGCCCCCTGACCAACTCCTACCTGCCACCTGCTTTTGTAAATAAAGTTTTATTGAAACACAGCCTCACCCATTCAATGACAGCTTATCTATGGCTGCCTTCTTGCTACAATGGCAGAACTGAGTTTTGGGGACACAGTCTACATAGTATACAAAACATAAAATATTTACTATCTGTTTTTTAATAGGAAAACAGGAAATGCTAGGTCGCCCCTGCTGCAGAAAATAAAAGCCAGCCTCCCATGACTTACCAGTGCCTGTCTTATTCTAAGCTTAACACACGTTACTGTTCTTTCCAGCTCTCCTTTCTCATTCATCCTTGAGCTTTGGGCCATGCTTTTCTAAACACAGAGCACCTGCCTCTCCCAAATGATTGTTGACATTCTGCCCAGGCTTCAGATTCAACTTCTCCATGAGTCTGTGCTGAAAGAAGCAGGTTGGGTCACCTGCACTTCCAACCCCAGCCTCCCACGTCTGCCATCTTCTCTTGCCAAGAGAGTATAAATATATATCTCCGTGTACATGTCTTTTTCAGGTGTATAGATCCTTTAATTTTTTTTAATGCTTTCATTTATTTATTTATGGCTGCACTGGGTCTTCCTTCTCAAGTCCTTTAGTTTTTATCTCATAAACTTAATTTTCTTTCTTGTTATGGGCCACACGCACTGCTGAGTGAGCTGTGCTCTAAACACAGCTTACCATTTACACTTCCATCAGCCTCCAAAGGTCGTATCATTAAGCCCATTCTGTAGATGGCAGACTGAGGTTCAGAGAGGTTTGGTTATTTGTTCAAATCTACCAAGCCAGTAAGTGGCAGAGTAGGAACTTAAAGCCAGCTTAGCCGCATTCCCAATTGTGTGCAAAAGGACTTAATTTTCAGTACATCACCATGGAATAACAAAGAATAACTATTTGCACCACTCTGATGGAAATATTTCAAAAACACTTTACGCATTTAGCTGCCATCTCAGTTAGATCATACCAAACATAAGCTAACCTCTTCAGGACGACTCAACATTCTAGCTGTTAAAATATGTCTTATGGTAGTATAGAATAATTTGAATCTACATGACAAACAAGTCACTGTCAACTGGGTTTGAAATCCTGGCTCCACTCTGCTCTGATGGGGTGAAAAGAAGACCCATCCCTTCACCCAGATAGACAGGCTTGCTTGTAGGTTTCCATCCACGGTTGGCTGAATCCATGGATGTGGAAACTGAAATCAAAGGACTGACGGCACTGATATTTGCAGACTTACAGTCTAGCCTCCCATCAGCCGTGTCTTCTTGGCCATCAGTGTCCGTGGTCTGTGCATCTTCTGCTCTAGGTGGTATCTCTAGAATCTAGTCTTGTTTCACAAAGATTATGAATCCTCGTCGTCACCCTGTTTCTCACCTTCAAGGTGTTGCTGACGACAGATAGAGTCCACTGCCAGGGTCCAACTGACCACAGCTCTCCATGAACTTTCTGAAAAACAAGGGATAACCATAATTTTAAGAATGCTCTGGCACATCAGAACACACGATGGGAGCCACCTCTCATACTGCTGATATGGGTCCCTGTGGCCTGGCTGGCAGAGGCATGGACCCAGGGCACCCGGGGGTGCTGTTCCTTCAGGGAGGCTTTCTGAACCTACTGAAGTTCTTTGGGAGGGAATGGATACAGGGTCAAATTTGGGGGCTGTCTTAGTGTTTCAAAGAACTCTTCACATGGAAGGGACATTACCTTTCCTCTGAGTGGTTCTCTGATGTAAACAACGGGCTGGTGAGTGGTATTACTAGAGAATCAAGTTCCAGCTTGTCCTAAGGAAGCACTCTTGAAAAGGCATTCTAGGGGCCTTAGCTGCTTTGGAGTTCACAGTGGGGTCTGCAGATGGGGCTGTTCCCAGTGAACTCATGCATTAGATACATAGAGAGAAGGTCTTTTGAACCCAAGACCCTCTAATTCCAAGACTTTTGGAAAAGTTATCCTGTAACTACCAAAGAACCACTGATGAAGTCTTGAAGCTCTGGCCCACGTGCTCCAGGCAAGGTTTCCAAGGAGCTGCTCTCTGACTGCACTGAACACACAGGCCCTCCCGGGACTTGTTAAAACCCAGCTCTTGGTTCAGTGGGTTTGGGTTGGGGTATGAGGTTCTGTCTGGGGGACAAGCTCCAGGACTTGGTGCTGCTGGATCAGATTCATCCTTCAAGGAGTAAGGTTGTCAAAAGCATGCAGGTTAGAAAGAGTTTATGAGAAATCCTCTCCATCCATATGCCCTAGTTCCCACTGCCTCATCTTTGCCTCCACCCAACTGAGTAAGCATTCTGCTTTTAAGTGAAATCACTGTAAAATTTCTCATCCATTCCAGGACATTTTGGGTGTGAAAGGTGCATTCTACTGGGACATTAAACTGGAACCAAGATGTTTTTCATATAAGGCCCTCTACTGAGGGTTTTTTCCACCCATAAAATTTAAAGTCTTATGTTTTCCTCTATTTCTAAAACAGTATTTCTTGTTTCCCATTTGCTTTTCTGGGTAAAGGAAGCATCCTGGGTTATCTGCCCAAGGGAAATGGGACAAAAAAAAAAAAAAAAAAAACTGTTCAAAAGGTAAACAAACTATTTAGGATTTGATGTGTATTCATGAGTCACGGGGTAGGAAGAGGAACTGAGCCGCACCAGGTCGGTAAACCACAAACCCTCTGAATCAATAGCATTCAGTTTGCTGTTCTAATAATGGCAAACACCAAGGTGTACCAGAGTGGGTGTGAGGGGGTTCCTTCTCTTTTTTTCTTATATGATGTTTGAACATGGTGTTAAGCTCATTCAGAGGAGGCAGGGTGATTCTGCTTCGCTGTCTGGGAAGGAGTGGGCCCTCTGTCCGAGGGATGGGAGAGTCAGCTGGTGGGCGCCCTTCGTCCTTCTGTTGGACCTGAGAGTGCTTAGGTATGTCCTGTATTTCATTTAATCCCCACTAAGACCCACTGGCTGGCAGGGCTCCCCACTGTAACAGGATAGGAAGCAGAGCTTCCAAATGAAGGAAATGCCTCAGATGAAGCTGGGGTTTGAACTTGAGCCTTCCAGACTCTGAAACCATTGCTCATGTTTGTCAAAGAATTGTGTTTTAACCCCAAGTGGGTTCAGTCTTCTTCCACGCCTTCATCTTGCAGGTGAGGAAACCTGGCCCAGAGGATTAAGGCTTTTGCAATCAACATAATTCAGCAAAGAGCAGTGCAGTGGGTTAAGAACCAGGCTTCTGGTGTCTGGATTCCTGTTTCTTCTGCTGCCCAGAACTATCTGAAGTATCCACGCAGGCACAGTGGTCCAAGAGGTGACTGTCCCATCCATCTTCATTCCGGCACATACCAGCATTCATGCAAATCAGCACAGTGAGTGTGTATGAGTGTGCATATGTGTGCGTGTACATTTGTAAGAGTGTTTTTGCAGGCAACAGTGTGTGTGTGTGTACATGAGTTGGTGCATATGCATGAGTGTATGTGTGTTTTGGGGTGGGAAAGGAAAATAATTAGGGACTCATTATTTCATGTCAAACCCAAACCCTTGGCAGTTGAGAATTCATGAGGAAGGAGCAGGGAGGGTCAGGAGACTGGATATGTGGGCCTTCTGGACCCAGACTGCTTGGATGTCAAGGTTCCATTTAGGCCCAGCCTTCTTTAAATAAATATCTGTGTACTTAAATTCTCCTGTTAACCCTTTTGTTGTTGAATGTCTATCATTCTGGGGGTTCTTTGGCTGTGCCAGGTCTTTACTGTGGCACGTGAACTCTTAGCTGTGGCATGTGGGGTCAAGTTCCCTGCCTGGGGATTGAACCTGGGCCCTGCATTGAGAGTGCAGGGTCTATGCCACTGGACCGCCATGGAAGCCCCTAAATCTGATCTTTATCTCAGTATCAGAGCCTAGAACAAAGGTTCTCCAACTTTGTGGTCTCAGGACCCCTTTACATTTCCAAAAAGTATGGAGGACTCCAAGAGTTTTGTGCTGTGTGGATTTTTTCTACTGATTTTTCATATACTGAGGAGAAGGCAATGACAACCCACTCTAGTACTCTTGCCTGGAAAATCCCATGGATGGAGGAGCCTGGTGGGCTGCAGTCCATGGGGTCCCTACAAGTCAGACACGACTGAGCGACTTCACTTTCACTTTTCACTTTCATGAATTGGAGAAGGAAATGGCAACCCACTCCAGTGTTCTTGCCTGGAGAATCCCAGGGACAGGGGAGCCTGGAGGGCTGCCGTCTCTGGGGTCGCACAGAGTCGGACTTAGCAGTTCAGGTACTGAAAATTAAAACTGAGACATTTAACAATATTTGTTTATTAATTCATTTGGAATAAAAAGGATAAACATTCTTGTAACATAGGCAGAATGTGAGCATGTTTCTGGAATAGATAAGCAGTCAGTCAGCCCCACCCCCTTCCCAGCATTTGGTGGGGTCAGTGTTCAGGATTTGATTCATGGAGGTCATTTTTAAAATGCAAGTTTCTGTGTGACGTGTTGAAGTTTTTTCGGCTGTTTATGTTAAATGTGCATGTGACCCAAAGATCATTTTCCAAGGAGACTCTACCCTGGGGAAGAGGCTGAGGAGGTTAATACAGAGGGGAGAAAGGCCTAGAAAGGGAGACAGGGACAACCAGCACCCTCTGCTGGCCTTTCGCTGGGGCTGACCTGATCTGCTGAAAGCTGTTTCTGATCCTTGAGGTTTCTGCCCTTCCTCTCTCCCATTTGGCATGAGTGCTAACTCCAACAGGACCCTGAGCCTCATTTCCAGCTCTATTCTTGCCTTTTCCCAAATTTCCTCCAATTCACACCTGAAGCCCAAATTGTCTGCAGAGCTGATGAGCTGGGAGGCGACGCTAGAATTTGCATCAGCCAGAGAAAGAAATCACTGTAATTACGGTAATGGAATTTAATATAAAAGATTGTTACCATTAATGCAAAACTGAAAGGGCAAAGAGGGATCCCAAGGTTGGAGAAAGTAAGGAAATTCCAGAAAAAACATCTGCTTCTGCTTTACTGACTACACTTTGTGTGGATCACAACAAACTGTGGAAAATTCTTAAAGGGGTGGGAATATGAGACCACCTTACCTGTCTCCTGAGAAACCAGTGTGCAGGTCAAGAAGCAACAGTTAGAACTAGACATGGAACAACTGATTAGTTCAAAATTGGGAGAGGGGAATGTCAAGGCTGTATACTGTCACTCAGTTTTTTAAAATTTATATGCAAAGTACATCATGCGAAATGCCAGACTGGATGAATCACAATGTGGAATCAAGATTGCCAGGAGAAATATCCATAACCTCAGATATGCAGATGATGCCACTGCAACAGAAGAAAGTGAAGAGGAACTAAACAGCCTCTTGATGAAGGTAAAAGAGAGTGAAAAACTAGCTTAAAACTCAACATTCAAAAAATTAAGATCATAGCAACCAGCAAAAGGAGAAAAATTGGAAGCAGTGACAGATGTTATGTTCTTGGGCTCCAAAATCACTGAGGATAGTGACTCCAGCTATGAAATTAAAATATCCGTGCTCCTTGGAAGGAAAGGCTATGACAAACCTACCTAGCATATTAAAAGGCAGAGACATCACTTTGCCAACAAAGATCTGAACAGTCAAAGCTATGATTTTCCCAGTCGTTATGTAAGGATGTAAAAGTTGGACCATAAAAGAAGGCCCAGGCTCAATATTGCACTGGACTCAGTACCAGGCCTCCTCTCTGATCTAACACTGCCTTGCTGTTGGACCCAGGAAAGAGGCAACAAAAGCCGTAACTTTGTCTCTTGTCCACCCACCCCAGTCTTCCTTCAGTTGCCTTGATGAGGCCAGCCTTTGGAAAACTGGGTTCTTGGAAGAGTGCCCTGCTGCCAGCCTGTTCAGCATGAATCCCAGCCCCCTGCCTTTTTCAGATTGTTACCTCCTCAGTCTCTGACCCAAGCTCACTTGTGGATGATTGAAAGAAAGCCAGGACCTGGCTGAACTGAACCAAAGGGACCTCTGGGTTCCCTTTCTAAATTATCCGCTCCCTGCCTCATCCTCTATAATCACATTTTATCAAGCTCACGTCTATTTATTCTCAATCCGTCTTAAAAGGAAGCTCCTATGTTTCACTAACCTCCCAAAACGAACGGTGCTGAGCGGACCATGCATGGATGTTGTCTCCATTTGCTGGTCTACATCGCCCCCTGGTGGCCAAACCATTCAAGGTGTCCTAGTTGTTCCTGTATTCAGTGTGTCGCGGCGGCTGCTGCTGAGTCGCTTCCAGTCGTGCCCGACTCTGTGCGACCCCAGAGACGGCAGTCCACCAGGCTCCCCCGTCCCTGGGATTCTCCAGGCAAGAGTACTGGAGTGAGTTGCCATTGCCTTCTCCGGTATTCAGTAGTTAGACCATAAAGAAGGCTGAGCGCTGGAAAACTGATACTTCCAAATTGTGGTGCTGGCGAAGACTCTTGAGAGTCCCCTGGACTTCAGCAAGATCACACCATTCAATCCTAAAGTAAATCAACCCCGAACATTCATTGGAAAGTCTGTTGCTGAAGCTGAAGTTCCAATAATTTGGCCACCTGATGCAAGCTGACTCTTTGGAAAAGACCCTGATACTGGGAAAGAGTGAAGGCAAAAGGAGAAGGGAGCGGCAGAGGATAAGATGGTTCAGAGGAAACACCCACTCAGTGGACATGAATCTGAGCAAACTCCGAGAGATAGTGAAGGAAGCTTGGAACAACACGACAACAGCTGTTCCAAGCTCTGCTACCTTTAGGCTTAAAATATATATATAAAGCCAAAATATGAAAAAAACAACTGACTAAAAAACTACAACGATACCATAATTTTTAGGGATAAAATTATGTGTGTGTGTGGTTTTTTTTCAAGAAAACACAGTCACTCCATTTTTATTCAATTTTGTTCGCATATTTCTGGCTGTTTTTATGAATGTCTTAAACTCCAGACTCTCTTTTCTAGCATTCTACTGCTACGTTATAGTTTCTGCTAGTGATACAAATCAGAGGTTTCATATCTGAGAGTAAAGGAATAGCAATGGACCTTTAATGTTCTATAGTTTGATACAAAGCAAATGTTCTCTATTGTTTAACAAGCCAGAATATGGGACTTCCCTGATCCACTGGTGATCCTATGGTTAAGACTCTGCACTTCCACTGCAATGAGTGAGGGTTCGATCCTTGGTCAGGAAAATAAGATACTACATGTATGAAAGTGTGAAAGTGTCAGTCACTCAGTCATGTCAAACTCTTTGAGACCCTACGGACTATAGCCCATAAGGCCTCTATTCATGGGATTCTCTAGTCAAGAATACGGGAGTGGGTAGCCATTCCCTTCTCTGGGGGAATCTTCCTGACCCAGAGATCCCGTCTGGGTCTCCTGCATTGTGGGCAGGTTCTTTACCATCTGAGCCACCAGGGAAGCTCCTCAACATGCTATATGCATGGCCAAATACATAAATAAACAAAAATAAAGAAATAATTTAAAAAGAAATAAGCCACAATATCCCCAACCATACCCATCCCTACGATATATCATAACTTAAAAGAGAAAAATTCAGTGATCTATAGGTTAATAAAGTCCATCCAAACTCCCAGAGGTGGGACTTCCCTGGTGGTCCAATGGTTAGAACTTCCCCTTCCGGTGCAGGGGGGTGTGGATTCAATCCCTGATCGGGGATCTCAGATTCCACATGCCTCAGGGGAAAACACCAAAACATAAAACAGAAGCCAGGGGACTCTGCAATAGACCGCTTTTCTGAAGTCATCTCTGAGTAAATTTCCCCCAGGGGCTCATTCTTCTCTCTCCACAGATCTTGCTGTGGGCACATCCATGGTCCGGAGTAGAGAAATGCTTCTGAGATGGGGCAGGGGTGCAGGGGTTGGGGGGCATCACATTCCCAGTGTTGGCAGCTCAAAAGCCAAGGTGTAAACTCTGACTTCAACCTTAAGCCCAACTGTCACTCCTGTGTGACTTGGAACCTTGCTGTCACCCCTTCCCTGAGCCTTTGTTGTCTCAGCTGCCCAGTCAGGACAGTGGCTACCTCACAGGGGACGCAGCTCCTTAGGAGCAGCAATTTCATCTGTTTGTGATCACTTTTCTGTCCTTAGTGTTTGAGAAGCAAAACCAACGTGCCCTGATCAACAACAAGGGGGGGACTACTGTGGAGAACAGGGCACTGTACTCAATATCCTATGATCAACCACAATAGAAAAGAATATTTTAAAAAGAAGATACATATATGTACACCTAAATCACTTTGCTGTACAGCAGCAATTAACACAACATTGTAAATCCACTATGCTTTAATAATTTTTTAAAATTCCATATGCCCTGTTAAAAACTATTGAGAACAGGCAAATATAACTCACTGCCCACCCACCCACCACCACCCCCCCTGGAAATTTCCACTCCTGGAAAATAAGACTCTGAATGAATGAAATAGTTTATTTATCAAGACTACTTCCTTGAGGTCCATTTCATGACTATTACTTTCTGTGCTTTAGCTGATAAGGGGAAAAACTCTGATCAATCCTGATGGCTCCCCACCTTGCAAGACCTGGTTTAAAAATCACTTTGGCCCAAAGACCCAGTAAGTAGCCTTCCCTGAGGTCCTCATTTTGAGGTCCTGCAGTCACAGGCTGTCCCCCTAACTGCAGTAAGTGTAATAGATTCAGCTTTGCTGGGTCAACTTGGTGTTTCTGGTCCTTCAACAGTGAACACCCACAACGTGACCAAGCCCTGGGGAACACAGGTTGTCCTGACTTGTGAGATGTGTCCTGCAACATGAGTGTCCTTTACTTTACAGATCAGGAGACAGACCTCACAGCAGGCCCTACTGTTGTGACCTTGGGGAATTCACCTAAACTGCCCGAAGTTAGTTCCTTCTCTGTGAAGTGAGGGCCACTAACAGTTCCCACCTGATGTTTTCCTATGAGGATTAAAGGAGGAAAAGCCCTGCCCTACTTTTGTAACAAAGTTCCAAATATCAATGCTGAAGATAGTCACAAAGATACTTTTTTTTTCTTAACAGGTGACCATTTACTATGTGGTGGACATTTTTTCCAACTGTGGTGTTGGTGAAGACTTTTGAGAGTCCCTTGGACTGCAAGGAGATCCAACCAGTCCATCCTAAAGGAAATCAGTCCTGAACATTCTCATTGGAACAACTGATGCTGAACTGAAGCTCCAATACGTTGGCCACCTGATGCGAAGAACTGACTCTAGAAAAGACCCTGAAGCTGGGAAGGATTGAAGGCGGGAGGGGAAGGGGACGACAGAGGATGAGATGGTTGCATGGTATCACCGACTCGATGGACATGAGTTTGAACAAGCTCCAGGTATTGGTGATGGACAGGAAAGCCTGGAATGCTGCAGTCCATGGGGTCGCAAAGAGACAGACCCGGCTGAGCAACTGAACTGATTGATTGACTGGACATTTTCTTTCATGGGCATCATATACTTTTAAATATATTCTTACAGATTACAAGAAGCTTAGAACATGGCATTGACAGAAGATGATATATTTTACTGCAAAATATTAGAAAAGGGATACAATTTTGTGATTCTTCAACGTTTCATTGCTTGATTTGAACATACGAATGAAAAAAAAACCAACAAGAAAATCATCAAGACAGGTTTGGCTTTAAGACTTTGGTTGTTATTGTTCAAAATTTTTCTGTACTGGAATGCATCTAGGCCTCTGGGCTGCAAAGAAAGCACAGCCATTTCAGTGACCTTTGGCTTTCTTAGTTGTCCCTGAAGCTCCACTGTGACGACACCTCCGAAGACCTAAAGCTAATTCCAGGGGTGTTTATTGTCAGCCTGGGGACGAGTAGACATGGGAGCCCTCACGTCACCCAGGGAGTGAGCAGGCAGCTGGGAAAAGAGGCAAAGATGTGGAAACACTCTGAGGCCTAGAGAAGCAAGAAGGCAGTTATGAATCTGAATTTCCCAGGAAAATGAGCTGCAGGGTGAGATTATGGACTTTGCTGACAGAGCCCTTGGCGATGACATTCAAATCTCCTGCAACGTGGAGGTGTGAGAAGCCCTTTCAGAGTGTGAAAGCATCATATCCGGGAGAACCCAGGGCCTGGAGAACAGCTGGGTTTGCACTTTCACAAAGAGCACGTGATCCTAGGAGATTCACTTCTCCATGTGAGTCCCACACTTTCAACTTCCAGCCCCCCCGCTCTATTCCTGAAAACACAGTCTCCGGGCACCAGGTCATCAGGTCCTGGCCTCCAGTATTCTTGGTTTGAGGCTATGAAGTCTGAGTTTAATGTAAATACTTAGAATCGACTGCCAAGTGGCTGGTTAGAGAATTCAAACCAAACTGGCAGAGCACCTGGGGATTTGCCAGCAGTCCTGGTGGGACCAACATGATTTTGTTTTTAATATTTATTTATTTGGCTGTGCCAGGTCTTAGTCGTGGCACTTAAGCTCTTCCATCGTCGCTGTGGCATGTGTATTCTTTAGCTGTGGCGTATGAACTCTTGGCTGCAGAATGTGAGCTCTAGTTCCCTGACCAGGGATCGAACCCAGGCCCCTGCACTGGGAGTATAGAGTGTTAGCCACTGGACCACCAGGGAAATCCCAGAACCAGCACAATTTTGATGTTCCTCCCAGGAAAGAGAAGCCAAGACAGGGTGCCCTTTGCCACTCAAACCTACTCAAATCCTCCAAGCAGCAGCGAGCCATCCTCAACAGCCACTGTCTAGGGTTTAACCAGATGCCTGTTAAACAATTGGAAAACAACAGCTATAGGAACAAATAAAGAAGAAAAGGAAAGGAAGCTGAAAAGAGAGGGCAGGAGAAAATGGGGAATTTATAAAAGAGTAGCTTAGAATTGCTCAGTGAATGCAATAATTTTACAGGAAGTTGATGGTTGGTCTTTACTGGAGGAAGAGGTAATTTTGCTATAGAACCTCTGTTCAAACCTCAGGTTTGCCGGTAGAGGCCAAATAGGCCCCAAACCCCTTCCCTTAGAGCCATTCAGTGAATCTGGCATTAAGAATCTCAGCTTCCCCATGAAACCCGCAAGCAATTATCTCGGATTAGCAGGTGATCAGAACGGGCTTACCCCAAGTATTGTTTTCTAAACCCAGAGGGCTGGTGAAATTATTATCTGGTAATAACTCCAAAAGCCTTGTAGCTGGTAACATTTGTTCAAACTGGGGAGGAGAAATAGAAGGCCATGACAGCATGGATACAGTCATTGTTCTAGTTTAATAGCAGGATAGAGTTTAAATGGAGTTGGCGATGTTTGTTTTTATTTCAGAAAAATGCGTGAGGACCCCAAGAAGAGGGCCCCGCCTTAGCTCTTGGGTAACTTCTCTGAACCAGGTGCATCAGGAAAGGTTTTACAAACTTAAGGTACTAATGACTGACGGCTCAGAACAGCTCAGAGTTGCCTGTTTACATCGCACGGTTATGCTTCCCATGGTTCAGGAAGACTGAAAGGAGGGTGTCCAGATGTTTAAAGTAGACTAGCTCACCCTCTGAAAGACAGTCAAGGAATGGTAAGTGTAGGGTCAGAGATAATAAAAGCTAGTCAGTTAATTTGGGGACTTTCATTTCAATCACATACTAGCCCATGTATGTTTTAGGAGATAAAATCATATATGCAAGTGAAAGTCCAGAAAAATCATAAAGAGCTGTTAAAAAAAAAGAAAAATGAAGGTCATAATCATTGCTAAATGTTTTCTAGGCCATGAAAAAAGAAGTCCAAGTGACAGGAATAGCTTTCTTATCAAAAGGATACCATATGCACATTACTTCCAGTGAAATTAAGGCTGCTAGAAATGCTTTCTTCCTTCAGACTCACCCATCATTCTGTTTAGAAAATGGACTTTTGACTGCCCCCGTCTGTTATGATGTGCTTGGTGCCTGGGGCTCATGAGTGAGAGTTTCTCCTGAAGACAGTGATATAGAGACCCCCCCCCCCTAACTCATAGCTTCTCCCAGTTAGGCAGCCTCCAGTCCCCAGGGTCCACTTATCTGAATAGGAATAATGTTTGTGTCTAATTTCGGGATTTGCTCTGTGCTTGGAGAAAAACAACAACAAAAAAATCTCACGTAAAACCCCTTCATTCTCAATAATGAAAACATCAGGTCATTTTTATTATGCTGTCTGCAAAATTTACAGATTTGGGCAAGCGAGGGAGATACAGATTACTTATAGCCTGAGCAGGCGGTGAGGACACTATCGGTTTTGGTTTTTGTTTTTCCCCCAAAAGAACGCTGATATAGACCTGGCTCAATGGCGCCCCCAGGTGTACGCGTGCAGACCTGCGACTCAACGTCGCCAGTTGGACTGGCAGGTGTCTTCAGAATGCACCAGAGGGTGGTCTCAGACCTGGCAGGGACCGATCTGATGGAAAGGACGCTGATGTGGACGCTGTGCGTATTCTCGATACCTCAGGGAGTGCTCTGAAGGCTGATGAGTGAAAACAGGCTGAACACATCCAGTGGGCATTTTCAGCCAGCAATTCACAGGGCCGGGCACATTCTTATTGCCCAGGGAACGGCAGATTCTGTACAGGGTCCCACTCTTCTCAGTGGTTGCTGGACCTGCTTTCTGATGCCAAAGCCTGTTCCTATCATGCGGTGGACAGCCCACTCCGTGACCAGCCCCATCCTCTCGTCCTCCCCACAGCAGTGACAGCCTCTCTCATGCAAAAGTATGCGGTGCCCACAGGCTCACTCCATCCTGTGCGATTTTGATCTTCTGAACAACAGCACAAGGATCCAGTTGTTGGTTTGTACGATTTTTGGAAGATACAGTTTCCTCTAAACCAGAGGTTGGCCAACTTTCACTGAAGAACCCGAGTGGAAATATAAATATTTTAGGGTTGCATGTCAAGAGGGAAAATTCAAGAATATTATCTGGGGGGTATATACAGACATTTGGGGCTTCCCCAGTGGCTCTGATGGTAGAGAATCCACCTGCAAAATGGGAGACCTGGGTTCCATCCCTGGGCTGGGAAGATCTCCTGGAGGAGAAAATGGCAACCCGCTCCATCGCCTGGAGAATCTCCATGGACAGAGGAGCCCGAGGGCTACAGTGCATGTGGTCAGGAAGAGTCAGACATGGCTGAGCAACTAAGCAATTATAGCATACAGCCATTTAAAATGTTGCCATTTAAAACCACTGAAACCCATTCTTACTAAGCCATAAGAACATAAGTGACTGGGGGGATTTGGCCCAGGGGTCAGTGTCCTGATCCCTGCCCTCGCTTAGGATTTCTTTTGCAGATTAATGTTTAACATTTTATGACTCAATGCTATTGCAAGCAAGGTAGGTTGTTTTTTGTTTTTTTTTTTTTTTTGCTTTGTTTTCAAAATTACCCATCTTCACAGTGAGCAGAAACAGCACTGTCCTTCACTCCTTGGGAGAGAGTTTGGCCTCCTAGATCATGTGGGGATGAAGAGGCGGCGTATTGGCTCTACTTATTTTCTGATTACTTGTGTCCACCAGTGAAGTTGGATGTCAAGGCCCCATCTCTGAATGCACTTAACATTTCATTGGTGAAAAGAGGGGCTCACCTGAGGAGGTGACAGGCAGATGTTAGCCCAGAAACCAGAGGCCAGGTGTGGGCTGCAAGACAAGCCTGGGTGGATCTGGAGCATCCTGGCCACAAATAATTGAGTCATGGATTAGTTCACTGAACTGATGCTGACTGAGCTCCTGTGTGTTTGCACTGTGCTGGGTACTGGGAAGACAGCCCTGAGCAACAGAGGATTTCCACATCTGGAGTCTACATTTAAGTAAGGCAAGGCAGATAACACACACGTGGACAAAAAAGTCAAGAATGCCATCAAATGCTGATGTGCCTGGAAGAAGGTGAAACAGGTGATGTAAGAGTGTCGTCTGGTGGGGGTGACAAAACGGAAGAAGGAGCTGTTTAGGAGAAAGAACAAGGAAGATAGAACCAAAGCAAGTGCAAAGCCCTGGGGGCAGGAACAAAGAGCCATCTAGGAATTTGGATCCGGAGTTGCTATCTAAAGTGGGATTTTCAGTGGAGACAGGGACCTTTTACAGGGCCACTGAGAGAGGAAGGATAGAAAAATGCTTCTGTAGAGTTAATTTTTCTAAATCCTGAGAAATGATGTGAGCAAGGGATTCTGTGGAAATAATTACTAGATTGGTGTGGTGAAATGTGTGCAGTAAGCTGAACATTAAGGACCAGAGGAGAGCAGCGGGATTTTGTCCAGATTTTGCCTTGAAGGTGATGGAGGGCCAGCAGAAAGGCGGGTACACAATGCATTTTGCAAGATTCATTTGGCAGCTCTGTTTGGGAGGGGTTGAAAGGGAAAATGGAAGCTTTTTTTTTTTCTTTCTAAATTTGCAGCTCCCTCAATTTAATCAAAGGTTTGTGTCTGGGACATCAAACCAGCAAGCGCTCCCTCATTGTTTATAGGGTTTGTTTACGCCTGGGGTGGACCCCACTGCACGGCACCAGGCGAAGCCATTCCCAGTACTGATGACCTAGGCTGAGCTCTGACTTGGTGGAGCTGGAATTAATTCCACATGTGACTCAGGAAGCTCTGAGGGTCTACAGAAGATCCATGCTGTTGCTGCTGCTGCTAAGTCACTTCAGTCGTGTCCAACTCTGTGCGACCCCATAGATGGCAGCCCACCAGACCTCCCCACCCCTGGGATTCTCCAGGCAACAACACTGGAGTGGGTTGCCATTTCCTTCCAATGCATGAAAGTGAAAAGTGAAAGTGAAGTCACTCAGTTCCCGACTCTTAGCAACCCCATGGACTGCAGCCTACCAGGCTCCTCTGTCCATGGATTTTCCAGGCAAGAGTACTGGAGTGGGGTGCCATTGCCTTCTCAGACAGAAGGTCCATAGGTGTCCCCAGATGTTAACAACAGAGAAAGCGAGAGAAGAAGAGTGGACGGCATGCCCCACAGCCCCCAACGCCGCACCCGGTGGCAGCCGGGTGAGGATCCTGCCTCTTAGGTGCCAGTCCTGGCTCAGAGACTAGTTAAGCTGTGTGACCTCTGGTGAGTGGCTTAACCTCTCTGGTCCTTGATCCCCTCTCCCCTTCATCTCATCCCCACCAGATTCCAGTAATACAGAGCAAAGTTTGGTGATGGCGTGTGCCCAGGAACACCACCTGGGAGCTTCAGTTCAGTTCAGTTGCTCAGTCGTGTCCAACCCTTTGGGACCCCATGAATCACAGCACTCCAGGCCACCAACTCACAGAGTTCACTCAAACTCACATCCATCGAGCCAGTGATGCCATCCAGCCATCTCATCCTCTGTGGTCCCCTTCTCCTCCTGCCCCCAATCCCTCCCAGCATCAGAGTCTTTTCCAATGAGTCAAGTCTTCACATGAGGTAGCCAAAGTACTGGAGTTTCAGCTTTAGCATCATTCCTTCCAAAGAAATCCCGGGGCTGATCTCCTTCAGAATGGACTGGTTGGATCTCCTTGCAGTCCAAGGGACTCTCAAGAGTCTTCTCCAACACCACAGTTCAAAAACATCAATTCTTTGGTGCTCAGCCTTCTTCACAGTCCAACTCTCACAGCCATACATGACCACAGGAAAAACCATAGCCTTGACTAGACGGACCTTTGTTGGCAAAGTAATGTCTCTGCTTTTGAATATGCTATCTAGGTTGGTCATAACTTTTCTTCCAAGGAGTAAGCGTCTTTTAATTTCATGGCTGCAGATGGTGACATTTGCAGTGATTTTGGAACCCCAAAAAATAAAGTCTGACACTGTTTGCACTGTTTACCCATCTATTTCCCATGAAGTGATGGGACCAGATGCCATGATCTTCATTTTCTGAATGTTGAGCTTTAAGCCAACTTTTTCACTCTCCACTTTCACTTTCATCAAGAGGCTTTTGAGTTCCTCTTCACTTTCTGCCATAAGGGTGGTGTCATTTGCATATCTGAGGTTATTGATATTTCTCCCAGCAATCTTGATTCCAGCTTGTGCTTCTTCCAGCCCAGCGTTTCTCATGATGATGCATATAAGTTAAATAAGCAAGGTGACAATATACAGCCTTGATGTACTCCTTTTCCTATTTGGACCCAGTCTGTTGTTCCATGTCCAGTTCTAACTGTTGCTTCCTGACCTGCATATAGGTTTCTCAAGAGGCAGGTCAGGTGGTGTGGTATTCCCATCTCTTGAAGAATTTTCCACAGTTTATTGTGATCCACACAAAGGCTTTGGCATAGTCAATAAAGCAGAAATAGATGTTTTTCTGGAACTCTCTTGCTTTTTCCATGATCCAGCGGATGTTGGCAATTTGATCTCTGGTTCCTCTGCCTTTTCTAAAACCAGCTTGAACATCTGGAAGTTCACAGTTCACATATTGCTGAAGCCTGTCTTGAAGAATTTTGAGCATTACTTTACTAGCATGTGAGATGAGTGCAATTATGCGGTAGTTTGAGCATTCTTTGGCATTGCCTTTCTTTGGGATTGGAAGGAAAATTACCTTTTCCAGTCCTGTGGCCACTGCTGAGTTTTCCAAATTTGCTGGTATATAGAGTGCAGCACTTTCACAGCATCATCTTTCAGGATTTGAAATAGCTCAACTGGAATTCCATCACCTCCACTAGCTTTGTTCATAGTGATGCTTTCTAAGGCCCACTTGACTTCACATTCCAGAATGTCTGGCTCTAGGTGAGTGATCATACCATCGTGATTATCTTGGTCATGAAGATCTTTTCTGTACAGTTCTTCTGTGTATTCTTGCCACCTCTTCTTAATATCTTCTGCTTCTGTTAGGTCCATACCATTTCTGTCCTTTATCGAGCCCATCTTTGCATGAAATGTTCCCTTGGTATCTCTAATTTTCTTGAAAAGATCTCTAGTCTTTCCCATTCTGTTGTTTTCCTCTATTTCTTTGCACTGGTCGCTGAGGAAGGCTTTCTTATCTCTTCTTGCTATTCTTTGGAACTCTGCATTCAGATGTTTATATCTTTCCTTTTCTCCTTTGCTTTTCGCTTCTCTTCTTTTCACAGCTATTTGTAAGGCCTCCCCAGACAGCCATTTTGCTTTTTTGCATTTATTTTCCATGGGGATGGTCTTGATCCCTGTCTCCTGTACAATGTCACGAACCTCAGTCCATAGTTCGTCAGGCACTCTATCTATCAGATCTAGTCCCTTAAATCTATTTCTCACTTCCACTGTATAATCATAAGGGATTTGATTTAGATCATACCTCAATGGTCTAGTGGTTTTCTCACACGCTTCCTTCAATTTAAGTCTGAATTTGGCAATAAGGAGTTCATGATCTGAGCCACAGTCAGCTCCCAGTCTTGTTTTTGCTGACTGTATAGAGCTTCTCCATCTTTGGCTGCAAGGAATATAATCAATCTGATTTCGGTGTTGACCATCTGGTGATGTCCATGTGTAGAGTCTTCTCTTGTGTTGTTGGAAGAGGGTGTTTGCTATGACCAGTGCATTATCCTGGGAGCTTAAAATATACCAATTCTTGGCCCAGCCCCAGACCAGTTGAATGAGAGCCTCAGGGGGTGGGACCCAGCTTACACACTTGGAGAAAGAAAGTGTTCCAGGTTTTGCTAATGTCCAGGTGGCGTTGGGAGGCACTGGCATTAGGCACAGGGCCCAGGGGGTGACCAGCAGCCCCGGTCAACTCCCCAGCCAGGGAAGTGCCAATTTACAGATCGTTTGCAGTCCTGAATAGTCTTTGGAAGGACTGATGCTGAAGCTGAGGCTCCAATACTTTGGCCACCTGATGCAAAGAGCCGACTCATTGAAAAAGACCCTGATGCCGGTAAAGATTGAAGGCGGGAAGAGAAGGGGATGGCAGAGGATGAGATAGTTGGATGGCATCACTGACTCCATGGACATGAGTTTGAGCAAGTTCACGGAGTTGCTGATTGACAGGGAGGCCTGGCGTGCTGCAATTCATGGGGTCGCAAAGAGTCGGACAGGACTAAGCGACTGCACTGAACTGAACTTGTGATGCTTTTGTTATTATAATCCTATACAGTAGCCTGCCTCAGGGAGCCTGCCCCTCAGCCTGAATGGTAAACTACAGTGCCTTTGTTCAGCCAACAGGGAGACAGGCTGACCCTGCCCACCTGAGAACAGCTATGGGAGAGGAAAAATGAACACATCTCCTCCTATTTTGCAAGATAAATGGTCAAGTTACTTTACTTTCTTACCTCCTCCCCTTCTCTGTTCTATAAAAGAACCTGTCATCCAGACCCGAAAAGACGGTTTTTATGAAGACACCAGATGGCCATCTCCTCAGTCAGCCGGCTCGTATTCCTTGCCTCAACACCTCATCTTCTCTCATTTTATCGGCCAGTCTTGCATCAGAACAAGATTGGACTTGGGAACAAGCCCTCACTGGCTGCTTCTCCTGACATCGGAGAGTCCCCAGCATGTGACTTGAGCTTTAGGGAAGAGACTCCTCACCAGGAGCCTGGGAGGGACAAAAAGTGCACGTCTCACTTTTTGAATCAGCTGCATTGAGGAGTGATTCACATACAGTGAGTGGGAGCTGGAGCCAAGATGGAGAAACCGGGGTTTCTGAGCAGAGCTTCCCCCTCGTGGGCACACGCCCCTGTCCTGGGTCCAGTTGAAATTTAGGGTTGGGTTCAGGGGCTCTGGGGGGCCTGAGACATGCAATTCTGACAAATCTTGGGGGCTGCTGATGCTGCTGGTGGGGAGCAGCCTGAGCAGTCTAGGAAGTGAGGACCCCAGGAGGACTTGGCCTCTGAGGACACTATCATCTTGACGCCAAGATCAGCAGAAGGCAGGCTGGGACCAGGGGATTTGACTGTGCTTGGAAAACCTCATTCAATGCCAAAAGCAGAAAGTGAGCCAGACAGGTTAAAGTTGATATGGGGACAGGCATTGACCAACATCTGGGGAAAGGATTCTCCCCATTCTGCAGACAGAGAAACTGAGGCTAACGGAGGTTAAGCACCCTAATCTAGGGCATGTGTATTTGCAAGTGGAGACAGGCTTGGGAACTGCACATCCAATTCTAAATCCAGCGTCCTCTGTCAGAGTTGCCTATCCTAGGTGTCTAAGAAGAACCAGGACATGGGAGACCAGTGTGGGGAGGAAGGCAGGAAGAAGGGAGAGCGGTGGGAGCAGAGGAAGATGGGAAGAGGCATGTGGCTAAATCATTCTGAGCCTGTTTTCTCCTTTGTGAAATGGAGAGAATTGCTCCCTGGAGGTTCAACTGGCTAATCTTCAAAAAGCCAGTAAAAATAAACGCTTCCCCTTTAAGATAACATAAATAAAGTGATTCTTGAACCAAAAATGTCAGGACTGTGTATGTGGTACACAGTCGGAATTTAATAAAGAACAGTCAAATTATGTGTAAATTAGGACTCTTTCAGCTGGAAGAGAGAGATTTAGATTTGCTGAAGCAGGAAGTGGAATGTGTTTGCTCACCTAGATGGGAATGCCCACACGGAAGGATCCAGCAGCCCAGTGATGCCCTGCTCTCCCACCACGGCCCCCTCTGCTTCTCCCTGTCGAATTTACTGGACAGTTCTCCCACCTTGTAGGAAAAATGGATCCCTATAGCCTGAGACTTGATATTCCTTCTCGACTACCCCAGAGACCTTTCGGCAGAAGACCTCTAATGGTGGGCTAACTGTGACCAGGCCTGGGAGAGGTGTTAACCCCTGGAAGACAAGCCACCTCCATCAGACCACAAGCCCTGCCCTAAAGGACAAAGGGAGTTCTTCCACCAGAAGGAAGGAGGCCAGTTAGGCAAGACAACTGCTATGGACTTCAATATACCAAAGCACTTTTTAAAAAATAACAAGTACTATAAGCCTTAATCCATGTTAAGTGCAATAACTTCTTGCCCTTCTTAGCAAGAACAAGCACCCTCTCTGGTCTGCAGGCACCAGGAGATGCTGAGGGATGGGCCACAAAGCAGACAGAGGACCACAGACGACTGTGAAATAGAGCTCAGCTCGGTGTCTCCCAAATCAAATGAGAACAGAGAGGGGCTAACTCTGGGGCACAGGGAACCAGGGAAGGGGCTGTCCTCAAGCAGGAAGACAAGCACCAAAATAATGAGCAGGAAAACAAAAATAACTTACTTCACTTTTAAATGATATACCTTTTAAAGCAAAACACAGGACATAACATACTTTATTTTCACGTTTTATTGAAATATAATTGATTTACAACATCCTATTGCTTTCAAGTGTCCAACATAGTGATTCAATATTTTTAAAGCTATGAAAAAACACTTGCTATCTTTTACTGTGCTGTACGATATATTCTTGTTGGTTATCTATTTTAAATATAGTAGTTTGTATCTCTTAATCACTTACCCATAACTCATTCCTCCCACTTCCTTTCCCCACTAGTTTTTTTTCCTATGTCTATGAATCTGTTTCTCTTTTGCTATATATATTTGTTTGCTATAATCATTTTTTAGATTCTACATATAAGTGATATCATATAGTATTTGTCCTTCTTGGTCTGACTTATTTCACCAAGTATGATATTCTCTAGGTCCATTCATGTTCCTGCAAATGGCAGAATTTCATTCTTTTTTATGGCTGAGTTTTATTCTGTTGTATATATTTACCACGTCTTCTTAAACCAGTCATCTGTTGATGGGCACTTGGGTTTCTTCCATGTCTTGGCTATTTGTAAATAGTGTTGCCATCAACATTGGGGTGCACGTGTCTTTGTGAGTTAGTGGGGTTTTTTTTCCTGAATATATGTCCAAGAGGGGAATTGCTGGATCATATGGTAGTTCCATTATTAGTTTTTTTGAGGAACCTCCATACTGTTCTCCGAAGTGGCTGTACCAATTTACATTCCCACCAACAGTGTATGAGAGTTCCCTTTTCTCCACACCCTTACCAACAATCTGTTATTGGTAGACTTTTTGATGATGGCTATTCTGACTGGCATGAAGTAAAGGACTGATGCTGAAGCTGAAGCTCCAATACTTTGGCCACCTGATGCGAAGAGCCGACTCATTGGAAAAGACCCTGATGCTGGGAAGGATTAAAGGCAGGAGCAGAAGGGGACGGCAAAGGATGAGATGGTTGGATGGCATCACTGACTCGATGAACATGAGTTTGAGCAAGCTCCGGGAGATGGGTAAAAGACAGAGAAGGCTGGCATGCTGCAGTCCATGGGGTCGCAAAGAGCTGGACACGACTGAGCGACTGAACTGAACTGATGAAGTGATACCTCATTATAGTTTTAATTTGCATTTCTCTAATAATTAGCAATGCTGAGCATCTTTTCATGTGCCTGTTAGTTGTCTGTGTGTCTTCTTTGAAAAAATATCTATTAGGTCTTCTGCCTATTTTTTTTAAATTGGGTTGGTTTTTGTTTTTTTTTTTAATATGTGTATGAGCTGTTAATGGGACTCCCTGGTAGCTCAGTTGGTAAAGAATCTGCCTGCAATGCGGGAGACCCGGGTTCTATCCCTGGGTTAGGAAGATCCCCTGGAGGAGGGCATGGCAACCCACGCCAGTATTCTTGCCTGGAGAATCCCCATGGACAGAGGAGCCGGGCGGGCTACAGTCCACGGGGTCGTGAAGAGTCGGACACAAATGAGTGACACAGCACACACATGAGCTGTTAATACTTTTTTAATTTTAACCCCTTATCAGTCATATCACTTGCACAGATTTCTTTTTTTTTTCTCATTCAGTGATTGTCTTTTCATTCTGTTAATGGTTTCCTTTGCTGTGCAAAAGCTTTTAAGTTTAATTAGGTCCCATTTGCTTATTTTTGATTTTGTTTCCATTAGTCCAGGAGATAGACCCAAAAAGATATGGCTATGACTTAGGTCAAAGGGTATTCAGCCTATGTTCTCTTCCAGGAGTTTTATGGTTTCTAGTCTCACATTTGAATTTATCTTTGTATATGGTTTGAGAAAATGTTCCTCTTTTACATATAGCTGTCTATCAGCATTCTTTAGTTTTAACTTCGTATCTTTTTCAGCATAACACAAGAAGGTAGATTGTAGGTATAGAATGTAGTAGCAAAAAAAGAAAATAGAACAAAAAGATGGTGACCTTTTGGCATGTATTTTTGTTTTATGTGGCATATATTGAAGACAATACTGAAAATGATTTGAACTATGAGAAATTCATAGTCTACCTCTTGAAGAGTCCTAGGAAAGAGATTTTTTTAAGTGGGTACTTCCCCCATAATAAAGATGCTGGTCTCTGATGGTCTCTGCCCATCATTCTCTCATGCTTTAGTAAGCGTGTTTTTCAGGGATCCCGCTGATGCATGTTCCCCAAATTCCGTCTCTGGATTGATCTGAACCCCAGCTGCAGAAGATGGAGTGATTAATCACTCATTCTCTCAACCAATGTTTACAGGGTTCCTAGAAGCAGCTCTCATGTGAAATGCAACCCCAATATTTAAAAGGCAGGAGTGCTTCCAGGTAACTCATATTTCTATGTGCAGGTTGGCCATTGAGTTACAGTCGTAGGAATGATGTAGTCATGTATGAATATTCATTGGAAGGATTGATGCTGAAGCTGAAGTTTCAATACTTCAGTACATTGGTCACCTAATGCAAAGAGCCGACTCATTGGAAAAGACCCTGATGCTGAAAAGATTGAAGGCAGGAGGAGAAGGGAACGGCAGAGGATGAGATAGTTCAAAGGCATCACTGACTCAATGGACATGAGTTTGAGCAAACTCAGGGAGATGGTGGACAGGGAAGCCTGGCTTGCTGCAGTCCATGGGGTCACAAAGAGTTGGACAGGACTTAGGGACAGAACACAACACACAGGAAGGAAATGATTTCCTCCAGGAATCTCATTTTCCCTTTACCCTTCATAGGTAAGCACGCCAAAAGACATCTGGTTTCTTGGATAGAAGACCCTGAATTGGTTTAGTTGCTTGTGAACCGTTTCCAAAGGGAACCTCTCAATATCTCCGTACTGAGTGAGTCTCTGTTCTTCTTTTCTGATTCATCCTTAGATGTTGTCTGAATGCAGCACTAACTGGCCTACTTTTTGTAATTTTGTGGAGGATAGGATTTCTGTGGGTATGAGAGCTGACCCCAGATTGATTCTGATTTATATCATCAGTCAGCTTGAATATGAAAGTTTCTGACTCATTGAAGAATTAAGTAAACCTCCCGGGACAGCTTTGGAAAATTCCACTGTGGATCACTGGGTGTGTGGAGACCTATTACCTGTCAGCCTATGTGGCATTTGCTTGGTGTGATATTCCAAAGACTCTGACCAAAACCTTGTTCACTCAGGGGCTGTACAAGTTGAAGGATCAATAAAGCCAAGTTTTGCAGGGTTTATACTCTGCCTCCCTCTTCCATCTAGGTCCCTTGATTGGTGAGTCCCCCATACAGAGTCTATGTTTTCTGTGCTCATCTAGGCCCAGGGTGAAGTTTGGTGACCTTAGAATTTATGTGTCTGCAAGCTGGACAAATGCAGAGATGGGAATTGGGTGCTGCTTGAGGGGCCCCTTCGCCATTGCTGAAGACCATCCCCATGACCAAGGGAACCACTGAGATAATGCCAGGCTGACCTGGCCCCTCCAGGTATTTCAGGGCCAGTGAGAGCTTTAGAATCTCATTTTTTTTAAAAACGCATCTGTTCGGTTGCTCTTCTCATTTCAAGAGGGGTCCAGTTCCCTGTTTAACTTGGGGCAGAATCATGTGTTATTCTTGTTGTTGTCTAGTTTCTCAGTCGTGTCTGACTCTGTGTGACCTCATGGACTGTAGTTCACCAGGCTTCTCTGTCCTTGGGATTCTCCAGGCAAGAACACTGTGTTACTCTAACTTAGCCAACTGCCCCAAACACACGTCTTCCTTTCTCTTTTCTGAGTCATGTGTGTGATCCACACCCCAATTCTGTTGTAGGAGATGCATGACTTTGCAACCACCCATGACATACTCTTGTACCAAACCCATAACTGCCTTTGATCTTGACAAACCTCCTGAGGGAGGTTAAATACAATGTTAGGAACATGGCGGGGCCCTACGTTCTTTTTATTCCTCTTTGAAGGTATTGACCTGATGGCAACTCTGCCCTAAGATGGAAATTGGAAATATAATGTGAGAGGAAGACTATTTTGCCCTGGTACTAAAACAGAGAAGGTTAAAAAAATTTTTCCAAACTTAGTCATAAATAATGAATTTGACAACTTTTATTATCTCACTTGAAAAGTTGTCCATGTGATAAAAAGGCTTAACATCTTTTGGGGCTCAAAAATAAATGATACATTCCTCACAAGCAGAGAATGTTCTATCATTGGACAGCCAAGAACATTAAAAAGGGTTTACAACATGTCAGATGATTGTGAGAGTTTCTGGACTTGATGCTGAGGATGTCAAGATAAGGAAGATGTTTTAATCAGTTGGTTGAAAAATATGACTTTTGTAACTCAAAAGATTCTATAATATTAAAACAAAAATGCCATCCTGTTGGAAGTCTTGGTGTTATTTGGCAAACTCTGCTAAACTGCTTAAATTTGTATAATTCTAAAAACAGTTCTCCAAAGATACAACCCTGGATTCCCTTTCCTCATTGTTCTGACAAATATTTTCCTTTCCAGTTTTTAGCTCTAATTGTACAACAAGATCCTTGCACCTCACAGATGGAAGTTCCCTTCCCCATCTTTCTTTCACTGTTACTTTCAACAGTTTGGAGATTGTGTTGAGGTTAAATCAAAAATCAAAACCTTGTCACTGGCGTTTTGCTTTCCCTTGGGGGAACACGTAGTTGGCTCGGCTCAGTCCTGACAAGGTAATGAAAGTCATTCTAATTTTTATTTAAGAAAAAGCAATTTTCATAAATGGTGTACCACTAATGGATCGTGATCATCTGTAAGCCCCACAGCAAATTACTCTTAATCCAGTTTGCTGTGTTGCCTTACCTGAGGGAAATAAGACCCACCCTTCCTCTGGGCTGGCATACTGTTCCCAGAGACTTCTTCAATATATATTAATCCCGTCATTTATCTTTGTCAACTGAGAACAAAAATAATTTGCAGAAGAGTAAACAGAAGCTGGTAGGAGAAGGGAGCTCGCATTATTAAATGGCGGAAAGCAGGTGCTCGCAAAGCCAAGCTTATTTTTATTGCAAAACTTGAGTAATTCTCCTTCTGCATCTGTGCATAGTAAATACAAGCCAGGGGGGAAAAAATCTCATATTTTAGAGGAAACTGAAATCACTTCAGCTGAAGAAAGAAGGCCGGTACTGGCCTCGTGGCTTGATTTTTTAAATCAATCTGAAAATAGGAGATTAATGCTCTCCAAAGGGCAGAAGAGATAAAGGAAAGGGTGAGAGTTGAGGGGAACGTCCATTTGATTTCAAAGATGCAAAAATAATAAAACATACCTTCAATCATCAGTTTTCTGGACCAGATCTGGGTCTTGACTGCATCTTCTCTTTTACTCACACTTTCCTGATTATTAAAATCATATTAAATCATTTAATGATTATTAAAATATTTAAAACTGTTTCTAAAGCCAATAATCATACTCATACTAAGTAGTATTAACTTCATTAATAATGACACAAATAATGCTATTAATACTAAGAATACTAATCGTAACTTTCTCTTGAGAGCCACCAGCTGTCAGACTCCGCTATAAACATTTTAAGATTGTCCTCAACATTGCCCCAATGAGGAGGAAGATAAATGAGGGTCAGAGAGATTAAATGAACCTCTCATGGCTTAACTTGCCACAATAGTCAGGAGTACGTGCTGTGTGTCAGATCCTGGCAACCAAGCCTTTAGGGAGGTTTTATGGCTTACCCCCACTTTACAGATGAAGAAACTGAGGATTGGAAATGTTTAGACACATGCATTGACTCACAAGGTAATTGAAGGAGTTGAATCCCAGACTCAGGTCTCCCCATCTTCTGACCACTCCACTAGTGTGCTGGCAAGTCAGGAGCAATTTTTTTTTTTAATTTTTATTGGGTTGTAGTTGATTTACAATGGTGTGTTAGCTTCTTGTGTATCACAAAGTGAATCAGTTATACACATACATATATCCATTCTTTATTTAGATTATTTTCCATATAGGCCATTACAGAGTATTTGAATAGAGTTCCCTGTGCTATATAGTACGTCCTTATTAGCGATTTTCAAATTGAAGTTCATAGGCTGTGAAATCCATGTTCTTCCCCTTGCTCTGTGGTGTCTCATTAAGGAAAACACAAAACAATACGAACACTCCTGGGTATTTCAAAAACCGCAAGATGAACCCAGCCCAGTGCTATAGCCAAGTAGATCTCGGAGAACTGCTATTAGGCACCCAATCGCATCCCCTCCAAGCATCACCATCACCTCCTAGTTCTTGGAGCTGTGATTTCTGCCTAACATTGCCAGTGGTCTCCACTGGCAGTGACTCAAAACCCATCTCTAAGAAATTTCAACTAAGAGGTGAACATCTTACCTGCAGAGAAAGTGAGCAGAGAGCTGTAAGCTGCTATCTTAAAGTGGAGGCTTTTATATTAAGCCAAATGAAATTGAACTGTAAGAATATAAAGCTTTGGTTAGGTAATTCTCTCTAGAGTTGGGTTGATGGTAGGGTCTCAGGCATACCAGTCTTCATATAATAATATACGCGTTCACTAATCCCTTCAGTTAAAAACAGTTTATGGCGGGTCAAACACTGGGGAAAACCAAGTGAGATGCAGAGAAATCAGAGATCTTCCTGGTGGTCCAGTGGCTAAGACTCCACACTCCTAGTGTAGGGGTCCCGGGTTCGATCCCTGTCCAGGGAACTAGACCCCATGTGTCACAACCAAGAGCCCACATGCCACAGCTAAGATCTAGTAGAGCCAGAAATATAAATAAGTGTTTAAAAATTAAAGACAGATCATTTCTTACGGAGTTTGAAGTTTATTTTATCCCAATTAGCACAAGCCACTTATCCCAAACAAAAAGTTACGTGGGCACAAACAACTGGTCTTCCTCTTTTGTCCATCAAGGTGGGCCTACAAATCAGCAGGTTTGGGGACTCAGATAACCGTGTGGTGGGCTTAGCAGAAGACATAGTCCTTTCCTAGGCTGCTGGTCTTTGGCACTCTCTAGTTAAAAGGAACTAAGCAAACAGTACATCTGATTTCTGTGGGAAAAGCTCTTTTCATTTGGAAAGACCTGTCTTTAAATATCTGTACCATCAGACAGTTTCCAGGGGCATCATATCCATCCATCACATGCAACTCAGAATGTCTTAACAAGGCTCCAAGTGTGTCTTATTTAGGACACATTTCACTTTTAGGAGAAGCCAGTCAAAGACCAGAACCCCTCTTGAGTTTCATAATGACTGGATTCATCCTTAAGGAGCACATCTGTCCTGGTAATGCCCTGGAGGGTTTTCCACTGTGGAGAAGTGCAGTACAGCTTGAGTTTGGTGAAGGAGGAGTCTACCCTCCATGAAGAACGGGATATGGGCTATTTAGATCAATCTTAGGAAACGCTGGTACAGGAGTTAAGGTGTGGGCAAGGATGTTCTTACACCCTTGCCCAAATACCTGTGGGATAATAATTCAGTTTCCTCCAGGAATAAGAGCACCCGAGGCTGAAGGTTGCTCTGTACAGTGCATGGCACCATTGTCTCAGGATGTGTGCTTTGGAAAACCAATGTCCCCTGTTCGTGTATTTAGTACTCAGAGCAAAGGAGCGTGGAATGAAAAGAAGTTGAAAGGAAGGTGGGCGATGCTGTACCGATGGTTGTCCACTTGTGAATCTGGCATTTGAAGTGGTGATTATCTAAGAACATGGTTGAGCTGTGCAAAGTTGTGCTGCGAACCTGCAGTCCTGTCTGCCCAGCAGGATGAAGGCATGTGGTAACAGGTGAGTCGGCTGTAGCCGATGGATGGTCACTGTCTGCAGATCTTGCAGTTCTGCTACCAGGGTCATCTAAACACTGAGTGCAGGCCATTTCCCAAAGCATTCTCAGTATAAACATCCATCAGAACAATCCACCAAGGCTCATCTTTGCAGCATCATGGTCACCTCCATCAGTCTGGATTCTGATATTACATATTTGCTATATAAGAAGAGTTCTCAGGTTTTTGAACTTTTACTCTGTCTGCTTCTGCCAAGTTTTTCACAGAAATACCTCACAGACTCAAAAGCAATCCTTTAAGGCAGTTCTGGAAGTTTCCATCATTCAGGCGTGGAGAGGGCTGTAGAGAGAGGTTAATCAGCTTAGCCAAGATCATTCAGTGAGGGAGCGACTGGTGGGAGCTTACAACCAGATCTGTCTCTGGGCTGTGAGCCAGGCAAAGTTACCTTGTACACAGTAAGATGTCTACCAGTAAATATTTCTGAATGATTCTTAGTAAGCTTCTAAAGGCTCAACTCTTAGTTTTAATCATCAGTGGTCTTGACTTTTCAAATAGACAGAAATCGTGACTGTTACTCTCCTCTCATTTAGCAGATGGCATGAAGGTCCCATTAGGAAACCTATTTTTTATGATTTCATTTATTTTTTAGTTCTAATTCACTCTTCCCAGAGATATTTACTCAGCAGATACAGGGTCCAGGTTGTGGTTTAGGCGCTGGGGATGCAGAGGAGCAAGGTGGACACATGCCTGCTAGCAGTACAGACATTTTAGCGGAGTGTTATTAATACTAGGAATCAGGTTTATTGGATGAAGGGCATCGCTTCATGTGGTTCCAACGAAGGGTCAAAATACCATAAAGCATCTAGGTTTGACTTCAGAAATTCATTATACACTTGTTCTTGTTGTTCACGTCCAATTTTTTGCAACCCCATGGATGGCAGCACCCCAGGCTTCCCTATCCTTCACTATCTCCTGGAGTTTGTCCAAACTCACGTTCATTGAGTCGGTCATGCCATCCAACCATCTCATCCTCTATCATCCCTTTCTCCTGCTCTCAATCTTTTCCAGCATTAGGGTCTTTTCCATCAGATGGCTAAAATATTGGAGCTTCAGCTTCAGCATCAGTCTTTCCAATGAATATTAAGGGTTGATTTCCTTTAGGATTGACTGGTTTGACTTTCTTGCTGTCCAAGGGACTCCCAAGAGTCTTCTCCAGCACCACAGTTCAAAAGCATCAATTCTTAAGCACTCAGTTTCCTTTATGGTCCAACTCTCACATCCATACATGACTACTGGAAAAGCCATAGCTTTGACTATATGGATGTTTGTCAGCAAAATGATGTCTCTGCTTTTTAATACCCTGTCTGGGTTTGTCATAGCTTTCTTTCCAAGGAGCAAGCGTCTTTTAATTTCATGGCTGCAGTGATTTTGGAAATGAGGAAGATAAAGTCTTCCACTGTTTCCACGTTTTGCCCCATCTATTTGACATGAAGTGATGGGACCACATGCTATAATCTTCATTTTTTGAATGTTGAATTTTAAGCGAGCTTTTTCACTCTCCCCTTTCACCGTCATCAAGAGGCTCTTTAGTTCCCTTTGCTTTCTGACATTATATATTGCTCATCTGCAACTCAAGGAGAGGGGTCTCCCCAGAAACCAACCCTGCTGGCACCTTGATCTTGGATCTCCAGCTTCCAGAACTGTGAGGCATCGCCCAGTCTCCTGTGAACCTGTTATTATGGCAACTGAGCCTCTGAGTGCTTTCACACTTTGTGCCTCACATTCCAGGCTCATTTTGACCTCTCCTTGCCCCAGCCGTGTCTCTGAAGATCCTGGATTCCTTTGAGTGGACAGTGGTGTCTGGTAGCTGACCTCCCGGTGTCAGGTTCCACATTACTTGAGGATCTGTTGCCTCAAGACCTTCTCAGCAGAAAAAACTAGGACAGATGGATGCTGCTTTCAGAGGAAGATCACACATGCCTGAAGCTTCTTGAGTCTAGTTTCTTGCTGCCAAGTATGAGGTGCTGATTCCTTCAACAGTTGGTTCTGCTAATTTCTCATCTATCAGACCATAAAGAGTTCAGACCTATATTCAGCGTGTGTGTGGAAACCATCTCTCAACACACATATGCACTGTGCACTTCTTACACACACTCCATTATGTCTGACACAATTACACAAATCCAGTTGGAGAGGGAGCAGGGGCTTTATTTATTTACTTTCCATGTGAACATCCCTTCTGCATTTGAAAGTCCAGATGCCACACACTGGCACGTCAAATGCTGACAGATTTAAATGCTGTTGAAATAGGTGAAAAAACAGAGAAGGGCCTTGTGAAAATAAGAGCACAAGAATCTCCAGTCTTGGTGGGGTGCAGGGGAGGGTAGGGGAGAGTATTAGGGAAGTGGGGAAAGCGCTCAGGCTCACCACACTAGCAGACTTGGCCTGCAGAAGGATGACACTCAGCCTCTGGCTGCGTCTGGAGCAAAGATGCGGCGTCCTAGGAGGCCCACCGGGAGCTCAGGCTGGAGTTACTGGGATCCCCCACCTTCCACTGATGGGAAACAAGTTACTTGTTGGCCTTCGGATAAAAGCTTGTGGGGCAAATACTGGGGACATTGCCTGAGGGTTGATATCAGCGGAAAGAAAGGATTGGTGACTTACCTTGGTCACTCTTACTTTAAAAAGAATGGGAGGGCATTCAGGAAAGTTTACCCCTCCCCTTAAAACCATGAAACAAAAACACACAAAAGACACAGCTCTTTTATCTGCTGCATTTGAGTCTCAAAACACCCAGGTCAAAGATAGTTTTGAATAAAACACGAAACTGTTGTGAACATCTTCATTGTAATGATGCATAGATTTTTGTTAATAATGCCTTATGATCATTTGTTTCTTTGAATTGAGGGCCAGCACAAGACAGTCACCCTCTCCCTCTAGGGCTGAGATTAAATTCTTAATCTTGCATCATCTGCACCCTCTAATTCCTGAACTTGGTCCCAGTTCAGGTCAGCACTTTCTTATAATAACCATCATTGTGATGGCCTTGGGGCTGCATATAACAAAACACTCCTGCATGGTTTTGCTGTATATTTTTTTCACATTAATAGATTAACGGAAAGCAAGCCTGCCTTTTAGCCCTAAGGGCTTCCCCAGTGGCTCAGATGGTAAAAATCTGCCTGCAATGTGGGAGACCCAGCCTAGATTCTTAGGTCAGGAAAATCCCCTGGAGAAGGAAATGCCTATCCCTCCAGTATTCTTGCCTGGAGAGTTCCATGGACAGAGGAGCCTGGCAGGCTATAGCCTATGGGGTCACAAACAGTAGGACACAACTGAGTGACTAACACTTTCACTTTTTTTTAGCCCTAATATTTTGTCCGGAGTGTACAGGGTACCGCGCTTGCTTTTCTTTGCAAGTCCATCGTACGGAAGATAAAGTACAGCATCTCATTGACTGAGCCAGTCTTCCCATGTCTCCCACATCCTCAGATTTGCAGAGCCCAGAAGCTGAATCGAGTTTTGTTTGGGGCACAAGCACCTGGCTTGTGGTCAAGGCCGAGGTCTGGGGCATTGAGGTCTGACCGGAAGTCAGGTCCACTCTGGGGTGGAACTTAGGGTACCTCAGCTCTGATGCTGATGCCCCAATATTCACTCACATGAGGAGAACTCAGACTGAGCATGTTTGCCAGGTTCCCCCTCCGCCCCAGCTATTTCCCATCCCTGCCCAGGGGGAGGGACATAAAGTGGACTTACATTTGTTTAGTGTTCTTTAGGGTAAAGTCCCCACTGTTCTCTGGTCCAAACAAATAGATAATACTCTTGCCTGGAAAGTCCCATGGACGGAGGAGCCTGGTGGGCTGCCGTCTCTGGGGTTGCACAGAGTCGGACACGACTGAAGCGACTTAGCAGCAGCAGCAGCAGCAGTGGGCATCTTTCATCATTGCTATTGCCAAAATCTTCAAGATTTGCCCCAACAATTCTTCTGACACACAAACCTATGTCAGCTAAGAGAAGCTGCCTTCCATTGGGGTCTCCAACTCAATTGGGACTGAGCAGAATCACTTTTCTCACAATCGAGCAGTTTTGATGGAGGGACTGGGCAATGAGGGTCAGCTCCAGCTGCCCAATGGAATCACTGTGAGCACCTAAAAAAGGCAAGGAGGCCCAGCCAAGGAGATTCTGCTTCAGTTTGTCTGGTGTGGACTGCTAGGCATTTATTTTCAAGTGGGTATTGTTTTAATATTTTACTTTTTAATAAAGGAATATTCCAAACATATAGAGGCATGCAGTGAATACGCAGCACATATCCTTGGACCCACCACCTAGACTTTGCAACATGCTCCCTTGCTTTGGGTAGGGGGGAAGAAGGAGGAAAGAAGGAAAGGAGGGAGGGAAGGCAAGGCAGGTGGAAGATGTAAAGATACGGGAATGAAGAAAGGAAAGGAAATACTCCCGGTGTCTAACATGGGTCAAGTTCTATGGTCTGTATTTTCTATTCCCTATTTCATTTAAATCTCTTACAAGATGGGAACAGGTAGGAATATTGCTTCTGGATTGGGTAACCCCATTGTAAGGTCACACAGCTACTAGGAGGCCCCTGTACTTGAACCCTACGTGTTCTGGCTGCAGAGCCCCTGACCTCTTTCCTCTACCTTGCTGAGAGGACCAGGAGCCCGGGAACAGGCAGACAGATGTTTATGCGCTTGGTGAGGGGACCCCCAGCTCAAATGCATTCCATGGGGCCTGACTGGTCCCTCCCAAACCACCCAGGACTTTAAGTCACAGAAGGAAGGATGAACAGAGTTGGGAACCATCATGGCTGTGCTTTCAGACAAGAGGCCACTCATGTGTGACCAAGGGCCCCTGACATTGCTGGGTTTCTATGAGGCTCTGGGCAGTGGGTCCTGAGGATGGTCTTTATACCTGCTACAGAATAGGGTGGGGGTCATATCTCCACTTCAGCCACAGTCCAGTGACCCCTACTGCCCTCCAGCATGGGTAGCCAGGACCTCAGCCAGAATCTGTATCTAGTCCACTTTGGCTGAGAAAGCAGCAGAGGCCAGGATTAATCAGAAAGGATAGATGAATATAATCAGTGCTTGCTGAGCATCCACTGGGTTCTGAAAATGAGCTATGAGAAAGAGACAGGTAATGGAGGATTCCGGATGGTGGATACAGGGACCAGAGAGCCCCATGCAAGTGGATATTCTAGAACATTCTCTGTCACATGAACAAAGACCAGGGAGGCAGGATCTTCAAGGGGAGGCCAGCACTGCCCAGGCCATGCCTAGTCCGGTCATTCACCGTGTCAGGTGGCAGGGGAATGATTTAAGACTCCATTTCCTGCCCTGCCCCTGTATCCCTCTCATGTCTTCTCTCTCCTCCCTTCTCTCCTCTGTATATCATTTTATTTCATTAAATGATAAACTGCTAAAAATCTTTCATAGAAAAGTATTCTCTATTTGAACTAAATTCAAGGCAACCATTTAGACCTCAGAAACACAATGCTGATTGTAAAATACTGCAAATGGTGGAAGAGCATGGACACAATTAGTGATACAGGAGGAGGGATTTGATCATTGTCATGATCCTCGTGAGGGTTACACGAATGTGTCCCACTGGGAAAGCACATGGACTGAACGCTTGGGACACAGCACTCTCTACACCGATGTGATACTTCCATAAATTTACAAGCCTGGCGTGCTGCAGTCAACGGGGTCGCAAAGAGCTGGACGTGACTGAGCAACTGAACTGACTAACTGATGGTTAATCGACACACCAAACAATGCCATGTCTCGTACTGGACATGAATATGTGGTTAAACGCATGAAACTATGAGGAAACTGAGGCCCAGGCTGGTCACGTCTCACTGTGCTCAGGAAGTGGTGGGGACGAGCCAACGATCCTGGTCTGGAGTAATTCAAGCTCAGTCCTCATGCTGAGACGCTTAACTCAGTAAGGATTAACGTAATGCTTACCAAGGCACTAACTAGGGGGCAGCTTTGCAGTAACACAGATGGACCTAGAGATTAGCATACTAAGTGAAGGAAATCAGAGAAAGACAAAGACCAGATGATATCACTGATGCGTGGAGTCTAAAAAATTGATACAAAGGAACTTATTTACAAAACAGAACTAGGCCCACAGATTTCAAATGTAAATATATGGCTATCAAAGGGGGACCATGGGGAAATGTGATAAAGTAGGAGATTGGGATTAACATACATACACTACTATACATAAAACAGATAATTAATAAAGACCTACTGTTAGCACAGGGAACTCTACTCAATATTCTATAATTACCTATATGGGAAAGGAATCTGAAAAAGAATGGATATATACATGCATATATATTTATACACACACACACACACATGCATATGTACGTATAACCAATTCATTATGCTTTACACCTGAAACTAACACAACATTGTAAATCAATTATACCCGAATAAACATCTTAAAAAAAATACTAAGGTGAGGCTGCCAACTGAGAATCCTGCATCCAACCCAGGCAGTGACCCTGCAGGAGACCACAGAACTGTTAACTCACCCCACCTGCTTGGACGAGTCACAAAACTAACTTGAGCCATCACTGTTCACATATGAGCACTGCTCTAGTGTTGGTATGATCCTTGGTAAGCATACGATGTCCTTGATAAGACCTCATCCATGGTTTGCAAAGCCCTTGTGTGTATCTGAGGAGACAGCCTAGAAGGGAGGCCCTGGGGGCTGAGAATGGCCACAGGTGCATAGGACTCTGTCCTGAGACCTGACTTCATTTCACCAGGCTGTGTAGACACACCCTCTCCTAACTTCTCACCCTTGACTGTGAGGGGATTCAATACCCTCTCTCCACCTGGGGCCCACGTCTATTTCCTGACTCTGAGACTGATTCTTACTTTGATCTTTGGACATTCCTGGGACAGAGATGCTGTAGAACAGGTGAAGGAAATTGGTCTCCCCTTGGACAAACAGGAGCCAAGGCTCAAAGGACTCAAACCCAGCCAGGCAACCCCAAGTGAGGGTGGGGAGGAGGAAGCAGAGACCCAGAACCCTGGACAGGAAGGGAAGAGATCCAGCCACAAGCACACTTACCTCCACGCTCTGCCGCTGTGTTGGTTCAACTCTTGCATGTAGAGTCAAGGTGTGTATTTCATATGATCAAGGAGCTTTTCTTATATAACCACTGTATTACCATCCAAGCAAGAAAACTTAGCGTTGAGACAGTGCTAACATGGATCCAAAATTAATTGAGCTCAAAATGAACACCATCAGTCTTAGGACAAGTACATCCTGTGGGTCCTGCAAGATGTACTCAGTAGGATGCAGGGTCATTTCTGTGATGTTCCTGCCTCAAATGAAAGACATTGGAGAAATCCAAATGAAGTCATTCTACAGAATAACTGAGCTATGCTCTTCAAAACATCCAGGTCAAGAACCACAGGAATGGCTTAGGGAATGTCCACTTGAAAGGCAGCTAAAGAGACGTGACACGGGAATCCAAGTGTGATTGGGTCCTGAGCTGAGGGAAATGGCCAAGAAGGATGATGACACTTGACTTTAGTCTCTGGTCTAGAAAACAGCACTGTTTCAAATGGTCTAATAGCGGATAAGGCTTGAGGCCATGGATAAGATTTTTTTTCCATAAAAAGTAAATGGATATTTAGTACCAATAGCAAAATTTAGTATTTGATGAGAATTTTAACCTGAGTCAAGTAAGAGTTGTTGTTGTTCTTTAGTAGTTAAGTCATGTCCAGTTCTTTGGAGACCTCCCAACCCAGGGATCAAACCCACGTCTCCTGTATTGCAGGTGGATTCTTTACCACTGAGCCACTTGGGAAGCCCTTTGCTAAAGGAAATTTCTGGTATTTCTTCTTACCTAGTAAGCTGCAAAGTGTGGAGTGACCATTAGGTGGCATACTAGTTCCAGTAGTTTCATCAGCAGGCTTCCCAACAGTTGTGTAGTTACTCACTCAGTGGTATCCACCTCTTTGTGAACCCAAGGACTGTAGCCTGCCAGGCTCTTCTGTCCATGGAATTCTCCAGGCAAGAATACTGGAGTGGCTTGCTATTTCCTTCTCCAGGGGATCTTTCCGACCCAAGAATCAAACCTGGGCCTCCTGCATCTCCTGCATTGGCAGGTGGATTCTTTATCATCTGACCCAATGGGGAACTCCTTTTCTCCTGGAAAATGCTAATTGCTAGAGAAGCCAACTCAATCACCTCTCTGAATCTAAACAGAATGATTGGTTTGTGAAAATCTCTCGTTGCATGTAATCTGAGCTGGCACTGGAGTCTTTTCCATAAGAATGCTCTCATCTTCCTCATTTTCTGTCTACAGATTTAGGTGCATGACTAAAAAGAAGGGTAAAATAGTATCAGTCACTCAATAGAACTACTGGCTTTTAAACATTTAAGATTTTTGTCTCTACCATTTCCTGGAGGAAAAGAAATACACAGTGAAAAGAAACACAGAAATCTTTGAAACTCTTGTTTCGTGTGTTCTTGTGTATGTGTTGTGTGTGTGTTTTACAAAATCTCTTTCTCATTCACACCAAAGCTTCATTAAGTTTTAAACTTTTAAGGTCTAATAATTTGAGTTATGATAACTTGACAAAATAAATATAATATGAATATAAATAAATACGAATATCAGTTCAGTCGCTCAGTCATGTCCGACTCTTTGCAACCCCATGGATTGCAGCATGCCAGGCCTCCCTGTCCATATAATATAAACATATATAATATATATATAATAAATATGTATACATTATAAAAATAAATAAATATAAAATGAGTATAAGAATATAGACAATCTCTAACTGAATATTAACACATTGAAAGGTTAACCACACCTTCCTCACATCTGATGTGGACTTGTCAACTACAAGTTGGCACTTGCCATAGGCACTTGCCATCTACCCTTACAAGGATTAAATCAAGTGCTGATGCAGCTGCTGACCTTCAACACACCCTGAAGGGAATTCAGGATGGAGAGCAGGAATGAGACCCTCAGTCCTGGGTGAAAAACTGGCCCGCTGGGTCTTCAGATAGTTATGTATTTTCAGGAGTCAATTTTATAGCCCCAATTCTTATATCTCTGCACATCTAGAAAAGCAGGAAAATTCTTCACGGTGGTAACTGTTCCTCAGAACTAGCAAAAGCTTTACAAGATGAGTAGAAACCTTCTGGAAAAATACATGCTTGATCATGTATTCCCACTTCATCAAAATCACATCTATATTGGCTTTCTTCCCCTGCCTCTTGGGAGCAGTTTCTCAGAGCTCGCTGAGGTACTGTCTCCTGGACAGCAGTATTCACTTTGCCCCAAATAAAACTTAAGCTGCAACTCTCAAATTGTGCAACTCTTTTAAGCAGACAGATTGAAGGATCCTCTCTTGTCTGCTGGGACCTTTTTTTTTCCTTTTAGCACACCAAATGTTTTTTTACAAAATAGAGTACAAATCTGTTTGTGTGACTTAACGACAGTACTTAACAAGTTGGCTTTTAAGTGCCTTTTAATGCTTGGAGACGGAAATGGTAATCCACTCTAGTATTCTTGCCTGGAGAATTCCATGGACAGAGGAGCCTGGTGGCCTACAGTCCATGGGATCACAAAGAGTCAAGCACGACTGAGTGACTAACACTTAGTGCTTGGTCAAAGTTCAGAAGCACTAGAAACCCCATATGCAAGGTCCATCCCTTGACCAAGGTGTAGACCAAATTGGACTGTTTGTTTCTATCTCTGATTTCTGTTCATGATGTCACATGAATCACTCAGGTAAATAAGTGGTTCCCGAAACTTCAGTGGCACGTGTCTGACCCCCTAGAGTGGCGTAGGGAAGGACACCAGAAGCAGTGGGGGCAGCCACAGCCTAACCTGTCTGTGGTAATCACATGGCCAGGAAATTCCAAGCAGATGGATAGAGCACCTTGGGACTCCTGCTCCAAGCTCTTCAGCTGTATTTGCCTGTGCAGACACTAGAGGGCAGTGTTCAGAGTTACACTGAAAGTTCTGCTCCCGCTGAGAGTTTCTGCTCATTAAAGACACTTACCTGCGGAATCTGAACTATGGCACCAATGACCTTACCTACGAAACAGAAACACTCACGTATGTAGAAAACAAACTTGTGGATGCCACCGAGGAGGTGTGTGGGGAAGGATGGATTGGGAGTTTGGGACGAGCCAATGCAAACTACAAGGACCTACTGTACAGCACAGAGGATTATATTCAATATCCTGTGATAAAGCATAATGGAAAAGAATATGAAAAAGCATGTGTGTGTATATATATATATGTATATAAAGCTGAGTCGCTTTGCTGTACAGCAGAAATTAATGTAACATTATAAATCAACTATATTTCAATAAAATAAAAAAATTTAAGTTTTAAAAAAGAGACAGTGAGTATCTCTCAAATTAGGGGGGAAAAAGACAATGATTTTTTTTTCTCAAGCCTCACATAACTGAAGCAAATAACTTTTTGTTCTACTACTTTCAGTGCAACAAAAAGTCTAATAAACTTGTGCATGAATAACAACAAAATCCTTTTACTTTTGGCAAATTATAGTATCTATAGGTGCAAATCAAAGAATCCATTCGAACCCCATGCACAAATGGCCTTGTGGATTCCACCAATAACTCTGTGCTTCTCCAGGGACTTTGAAGACTAGGGAAAAATATGGTTCACTTGAGCAAAGTGAAACCAACGTGTTATTTCAAAACACTGAAGCCACAAAGCTTGCTCTTTGCTGTGGAGTTGAGCCCTGTGCAAATCTTTCTTGGCAGCTTCCAAATTCCCTGCTTCACAAACATCATGGCTCTCAAACATGGGGCATAAAACAATGATCCAAGGCACCTGCTAAGAAGGAAGAGGCTGGCAGCGGTGACGGGGGTGACAGACCAGGAGTCTGCATCTCACAGAGCATCTCAGGACCTGCAGGCTCGTGTCAGCAAGCAGCTGTCTAGGCAGCAGCCACTTCTCATCATTAGTCGGGCTTCAGGTGCAGGTCACTTTCAAGGTTACAAAGTGTTTTCAAGGACATTTAGTGGCTCAAGGAGCCCCAGGGAGTACCAGCAGCTTCTTGGGAGACCTGCCCCCTTGTCCCCTTGTGCCTTTCAGCAGGGACAGTTTTTCCTTCCTGAGTTTCACAAATAACCCATGTAAGAATCAGCTACTTTGAGGCTCAGTTGCAACAGAAAATCACAGCCAAAGAAAGGTAACCCAGTTACAAGACCATTTAAATTTTTACTTCCTTTTCTCAAGCAATGCCCAAGGCAGGGGTCCCCAACCTCTGGGAACTAATGCCTGGTCATCTGAGGTGGAGCTGATACAATAATAATAGAAATAAAGTGCACAGTAAATGCAACACACCTGGATCATCTCAAAAACCCACCTCCCCAAGTCCATGGAAAAATTGTCTTCCACAAAATGGTCACTGGTGCCCAAAAGGTTGGAGACTGCTGCTCTAAGGGATGGCACTGATATCTATTTCTTTAAAAGCTCTTTTTTTTTCATTCTCTTCACTTTCATCTCTTCTTGTCTGGACAGGAAAAAAATGTCTCTTGAGTACAGAATGGATTCTTGTCTTTCTTTCCTGCTTCATTTATGTTCTTGCTCTATTCTTTTATTCTTGACCAGTAATGTTATCTTTTTTCCCTTAAAGTACTTAGTCTCATTGACTTGTACAATTTTCTGTCCTGGATTGTGCTCTGAGGACTACCCATGACCCTGATTCTTTGACATGGCCAATTGCCAGGTGCTCTGGGAGGACCAGAAGAGAGAAGGGATAGCATGGTGACTGACCATCCACCCACCACAAATGAATGCACTGAGCCTCAAAGGACATGTGAAGCCCATTTGTCCTTTACTAAAGGACATTTGCACAGGAGTTCCTGTGGCTAAGAAACATTTGAAAACATGAATATGCATTTTCTAAGTTCATTTTTAGCACACTTTCATAAGTTGGGTATCATTAATCCAAGTTTTCAAATGAGGAGACCATAATTTGCATGCTGCTCAGTTGCTCAGTCATGTCCAATTCTTTGTGACCCCATGGACTGTAGCCCACCAGGTGCCTCTATCCATGGGATTCTTCAGGCAAGAATACTGGAGTGGGTTGCCATGCCCTCCTCCAGGAGATCTTCCAGACCCAGTGATCAAATCTGGGTCTCCTGCATGGCAGGAAGATTCTTTATCTTCTGAGCTAACAGGGAAGCCTTCTAATTAAAGGTTTAGTCACTAAGAAATGTTGTATAGGTGCAGGGATAGACAAGAAAAAAAAAGTACTGAATAGACTTACGTATCCATGCATGTATCAGCAACCCTGGTGGCAGAGCTGTTTCTCCCAGCTTGTGTGTGTGTGTGTGTGTGTGTGTTCATTGCTCAGTAGTGTTTGACTCTCTGCGACCTCTTGGACTGCAGCCCACCAGGCTCCTCTGTCCCATGGGATTCTCCAGGCAAGAACACTGGAGTGAGTTGCCATGCCCTTTTCCAAGGGCTCTTCCTTACCCAGGGATCGAACATAGGTACCCCCTAGGTTAGTGGTTTGGAAAGGGCTTTCAACAAATGATGCCCAGGAGACTGGTCATCCACAGAAAAGTGAAGTGAAAATTACTTCAGGCCACAGGCAAAACAAACAAACAAACAAAAAGGTGGGTTAAAGACTTAAATGTAAAAAGCAGAACCTCAGTATTTTCAGCAGATAATATAAGGAAATATCTCTATGACCTTGGGGGTGAGTGAAGTCGCTCAGTTGTGTCCGACTCTCTGCATCCCCATGGACTGTAGTCTATCAGGCTCCTCCATCCACGGGATTTTCCAGGCAATACTACTGGAGTGGGTTGCCATTTCCTTCTCCAGGGTAACTTCCCAACCCAGGGATTGAACCTGGATCTCCCTTACTGTAGACAGACGTTTTACCATCTGAGCCACCAGGGAAGTTCTTATGACCTTGGGGGTAGGAGTTCTTAAATAATTCCCCAAAAACACCAACTTTAAGAAAAGAGATAAGCAAATTCAGTCATATTTTAACTAAAAAGTAAATGTTAGTAAAAAATAGAGGTAAAAAGAATGAAAAGCCTGTGGGGGCAAAGATTCTTGCAGCAAAGATGACAGACAAAGGGGTAGGAGACAGAATGTATAAATTATGCCCAAAATGCTGACAACCACAGCAAAACACAGCAGATAAACAGGAAGACATCTGAAGAGGAACTTCGTAGGACAAAACTCGATTGGTTAAACACACGAAAGATATTCAACCAAACTGGGTTAGGCATAAGGGAACTGCAAAGAGTCACGACTGAAGCGACTGAGCACACAGGCATGCAAGGGAACTGCAAATCACGAAATCAAATGATGGGACTTTCTTGTCAGTCCAGCCCCTCAGTCACTCCAGGGGCTCCTGATGACACGTCATGTGAAAGCAGGGTCTTAACACAGGAAGCTGTTTTAAAAAATATATATTTTTAAAAATGCCATCACTTGGTCTAGAAACTCTGCAATTAAATAGGAATTGATTAAAATATTTTCATTTTAAAATACAACTCATCAAGAAAAATAATGCCCTTCCTCACAATTCTGAAACTCAGTTTGCCATCCCCCGCTTCCTATAAGAACACCCTTAGGACTACCCTGGCGGTTCAGGGGTTAAGTCTTCTCTTTCCTATGCAAAAGGTTGCAAGTTTCATCCCTGGTCAGGAAACTAAGATCCCACAAGCCTCGGGTCCAAACACCAAAACAGAAAACAGAAGCATTGTCGTAACAGATTCAGTAAAAAATGGTCCACATCAAAAAAATTAAAAAAAAAAAATAACACCCTTAAGACATTCTCCTGACTTTGTCACTACAGCCTACACGTCACGTGTTTCACCGTTAGCTGAAGGAGAATCCAGACATTTCCCTGCTGGTGTTTCATCAAGTGTGGGGGCTGAAGACGGGGGTAGAACTTGACATTCATGGTTTATGTCCCTGTCTTGTTTTCACATCTCCTCCACTCAGCCTAGGGAGGTGGGCCCACCCCTTTAAAGCAAGCCCAATGGCACAGGCTCTGGTTTAAGGGACCATCCCATAAAACAGTGTGTGATGGGACCAGAACACCTGCCTTATAAGGCACTTCCTCCCCGTCACGGAAGACTGGACTCGGCCGTGGCGCCTGGGATTTCTCTGACAGCCCGAGCATCTTCCAAGGCCCTGGGTACAGGTGTGAAACAGATCTTCCCCAGCCGGCGCCTAGTCTTCAAGTAGAGCGGGATGAGGTGTCACGGACCGCGGCCGTTCTCAGGGAAGAAGCCGCTGGGGAGACGGGAGGATGGCCTGGGTAGCCAAGTGTTCAGGGCTGAGTGCAAATTTCCCTCATTTATACAACAGCAAATAAATATCTGTCTGGCCGAGAAGGTGACTGTATATACAGGTGTCTACTTGGCCATCCCTTATTTTATTTGCGCACATGAAGGGGAGACTGTGTAGAAACACAGATGTGCCTCTGGGCCCCCTGGGCCACGCTCGGCATGAAAGATGTAAGACAGTAAGGGGCAGGGAGGGAGAGAGGTCTCCCTGGACCCCAGGGGTTTCTGCCACAGGCCCACAGATGGGCCCCCTAAGGATGGGTTTCTAGGCTTAGGGCACGTGGGTTGGGCTCATCTTTCTGAACCCAGTGCCTGTGAGAAATTCTGGAGTCAGTCACAGCAGAACTGTCATTTCCATTGTTTAGTCACTAAGTCGTGTCTCACTCTTTGTGACCTTATGGACTGTAGACCACCAGGTTCTTCTGTCCATGGGATTTCCCAGGCAAGTCCTGAAGTGGGTAGTCATTTCCTTCTCCAGGGCATCTTACCAACCCAGGGATCGAACCCAGGTCTCCTGAATTGACAGGGGCATTCTTTACCACTGAGCCACCAGGTGTTTCACTTTCATTTCCATAATATCCTCCAAAGTTCCCTGGGGAACTCGACTTGGGCCTACACAGAGGACAGAGGGCTCTGAGGTCAAACTCACCTGAGTGCCATCCTTCCCCTCAACCTGCTAACTGCACATAATCAGGAAAGATATGTAACTTCACCAAGCCTCTATTTCTTAATCTTTAAAATGAAGGTTACATGATCCAAGCGATTTACTATGAGGATTAAATGGGATGGTCTTTGTATGCCAGAACTTGTCACATAGTGGTTACTTGACTATGAGCAGGGCTCCTAGGATCACATTCTTACTGGGAGTCTGACAGTAGGAACTGACCAAATATGCAATCTGAAGGTTCTCCAACCCCATCCAGAATGTTTGAGAGCCCTTTGTATCAGATAGAAGAGGTCTGACTCTAGTTTACACAGACTGAAGGCCCTGCTCTGTTGTCCCATCTCAGCAGCTGGAGACTTAGGAAATGTAGTAAGTGGAGGGCCCATTGAGACTGAGATCAAATGCCCTCAAAATGCTGTAGAGGTGCCTCAGGAGGTCCCCAGTGTCTCGGGGGGAAGTCCATAGGCATGGAAGTTTTAGGATAACCAGTTTCAAATCCCTGACTTCGTGTGAACTGTTAGCTCAAAATAGATGCACCCAGGGGTATATGCTTGCAGGTAAAATAGCATATGGGTCTCCATTCCCATGTTCTTTTTCATGGCTTCCCTCTTCCACCTCATTCATTCACTCATTCATTCACTCACTCACTCATTCATTTATTCTCTCATTCAGTATTCACCGATAAGGACACCTTATGTCCCAAGCCCCGTTCTACCAACTCAGGATACAACAGCTGAACAAACAGACAAAAACCTCTGCATTTGTAACAGGACAGACAATAAACAAAGTGAAGCCGGTAGAATTGATAGCATTTCCAATGGTGACACTTGCTAAGGAGAGAAGTAAAGCAGAAAGGGGGATTGGAGGAGGTGGGGGAAGTTGTTATTTTAGGGGAAACATTTAGGAAAGAAGGTGACATTTGGGTAAAGATCCAAAAGAAATGAGGGAGCCAATCTGCACGTTTCTGGGGAAAAGATGCCCCGGAAAAGGGACAGATTCCTGTGTATTGAGGCTGAGAGAGATCTTGAGTGAGAAGCTCATGGGGATGAGGGGAACGACGGTGGGGAAGCAGCATCCGCCCTCATACAGCATCTTTTTACATTGAGATCTTGTCCGATGCAACCAGTTGGAGGGACCCCTGTGTGTTGCCCAGAGACTGCTGATGTCAGATACAGCACAGTCGGGAGTCTGTACAGCAAGTCTCCTCAGACCATGGACACTAGTTAAAGGCCATCTGGCCCTTTGCAGCTGTTTTCTCTCAACACTGAGACTTCTGAAGATACAGAGAAGCAGGTCAGGACTCATGGAGATTCCTTTGGCAATGGGCTGCTTCCTGCTCCTGGAACCTTGGCTGGGAGCAGAAAGAAAATTTTTGCAGGATGGGTGGGTGCATCTGCAGTCCTGAATAGGTGGAGGACCGTGATGTCTGCTGGACAAGTAAAGGTTCTGAGCACATGAGAGCAGGCACAACCTTTGAATGACCAAAGGCACAACCCATGACTCAGAAATGATGGTATCAAGAGGACGGACGACCTGGAGGAAAGAGAATTATTTGAATTTTATTTTGTTTCAGTGTGAACCTCAGCGAGGGGAGCAGACACCAAAATGCCTGTTGCAGGCAGAATTCTGGAATAGATTACACATTCTGCTTCCCTTGCAAAGGGAATCTGATCACAAGAAGCTAGCATGAGTTCACTGAGAAATAGCAATTTCACAGTAAACCTTCTTTCTTTTTTTTTTTTTTTTAAGGAATTCTGGATTAAACTATATGGTGGGCATGAAGTTTTAGGGAAACGTTTGGCCAAAGATCAGAGAAGAATCTTCTTTTCTTGCCAAAATCTGATTTAATCAAGAGACTCTATTTATGATGCAGTGAAAGGAAAAAGAAATACAATTCTGATAAGAAATAGACGGTAATTAAAAACTTTTTCAACAAAAGCTAAAGATAGCCTCCATAGACACTCAGTCCTCTGGTACAGAGATTTTCCTGTTTGAAGAGTCTCAAAGATGTGGGCAGAACTGAAGATCAACTTCTCGTCTCGTCCTTAGTCCTTTCCATCTTAAGAGAGGCAGAGGGACTTTGATGGCTGTCCAATGGTTAGGGCTCTGTGCCTCCACTGAAGGGGACACAAGTTTGATCTCTGGTTGGGGAGCTAAGATATTACATGCCAAGTGGTGCAGCCAAAAGAAAAAGAAAGAGTAGCGGAAAGAGACAGTGGTTCTCCAAGTGTGACCTCCAGACATGAAGCAACAGCACCACCTGGAAATGTGTGAAAAATACTAATTCCCAGGCTCTGCCCCAGGCCTGCTGAGTCAGAAACTCTGGGGCTGGAACCTTGCAATCTGTGTTAACACACAAGCCCTCAGGATTTCTTTTGCCCTGAGTTGGAGAACTCCACCTCCACAGGACAGAAAACAGACCTCTTGTGGTGTTTGTGTAAGTTACCTTGTGCAGTGAAAGGACCTGATCCTTCTGGACTCTGCACACATGGTGATGGCCCAACAATCCCCTTGGTCCACTGAAAAGGTGCCACTGTCACCTGGCAAGTGGCCAAGGGGCCCTTGTGAGCTGCTGGACTACTGTCAGATATTGGTAGGGAGTTTCATGATTCACTTTGGAAAATAAGGGGAAATGTAGAGAGACTCTTCTGACAATTTTGGAGGTCAGTAACTAGTTGCAAGGCTGCACCCCCAATATTTCCATGATGGAACAGCATCAGCCCAGAGGGAGGACCCCAGCCCTGCGACACATGACTCTGAGCTCTGTCCTACTGATGCACACATTTTATGAGTAACTTTGATGAAAATTCTCAGTGTGTCTTTTGGGTTATCTAACAATACACTAGGTTATTGATGACATTGTATAATATAAATAAGGTTCAAAATCACTAAATTTCTTCAAAAAATTGTCTAGGACAAATGACTTTTTTTTAGATATGGGACTCAAATGTCAATGCTGCTAAGTAAGTAAGTTGTAAAGAAATGATCCCGAAATGACATTTATGGAGACCTCTTGATGGTACTGTTGCCATAAGATCTTTAAAAGGAATCAAGAGACGCAGCAGCCACACATTTGGCTTCACTATTTGGTGGCCTTAAATTGACCATTGGGTCTTGAAGGAAGAAAGTCATAGATCTGTTCCACACTGTCCTGGTCAGATCACCTGCGGAATTAGCTCAGCCTTGGGTGCCATGTATAATCAGAACTGACAATGAAAGGGAAGATGCTAAAGCTGTGTCTTGGTAAGTATTGAGGAAGTCTGTGGGTATGACACTTGGAAAAGGGAAAACTCAGGACCTCGCCAGGCTTCTTGTCCTTGAAACACTGCACTGGAGCAGACCGGGTTGTTTTGGTGTGGCTGCCAGGGACAGAACCTGAGCAAGAAAGGACAAACTACAGGCACAGGTTACCACGCAATATACAAAAGATTTTCCCAAGAAACATAAAGGTTTCCCCAGGTTGCAGTAAACTCTGTTGCTCAGGTACTAAAATCTGAAAGACCACTTAGAGGGTGAGATTGAAGGGATTCAAGCAGGGTAAAAATAAACTATCCTTAAAGTCTATTTAATCTCCCTCCACTTATACATAGCAGTAAGTGTCCTGGTGGCTTTTTTTTTTTTTTTTTTTTGATGTTCACATCACAAAAATAGTTAAATCTTGCAGTTCACTTACTGTGCTAGGCGCTTCTCTGAGCATTTTTCATGTATCCACTCATTTAATCATCTTGACTGCCCTATAAAAGATGCACAATTTTTATCCCCATTTTACAGAAGAGAAATCAAGGCACAGAGGAAATGAGCTGTTTACCCGAGACTGTAAAGCGATGCTCTGCAGAGCTAGGATTCCAAACAGGCCACCTGACTCCCGGGTCACATATGCCCTCCAGCTCTCCATCACGGGGATGATCCACAATAGCACGTGTGTCAAATCACTTCAGGTGTGGCCAACTCTTCACCACCCTGTGGTATGTAGCCTGCCAGGCTCCTCTGTCCATGGGATTCTCCAGGCAAGAATACTGGAGTGGATAGCCACTCCCTTCTCCAGGAGCCTGATCCAGGGATCGAACCCTTGTCTCTTGAGTCTCCTACACTGGAGGCGGGTTCTTTACCACCAGTGCCACCAGGCAAGATCATGTAGTTAAAGGTATGGATGAATGAATGAGTGAGTTCTGAAAGTTCCAGATGATTAAAATTATTGCCTTCCCATCAGGCTCCTTGTGCGGTCTGCACAGTCACATTGTGGACTGAATGCCAAGAGTCCTTGGGCTTTGACCTTGGAACCTCCTGCCAGGTATGGATATGAGCTTTTGCTCCACACATGTTGTCGCCTGGCTTCCTGTACTTGGGGGTACACGACTGTGACAAGCTCCCTTCCCAGCTTTCCAGATCTTTCCTGGCTTCACCTTTTTCCCATCTGTCCTTCCCGCTTTTGTTGACTTGCTTTTCCGACCTCACTCCTGCCCCTGGCCCCACGAGCCGTATGCAGAAATCACTTTTTTTTTTCTCTGCTGGAGTTACTTGCCATGGATGTGTCCCCAAGGCTGCATTGTGGGGACATCTGGCACACAGCTGCTGGGCAAGGGTCTACCTCATTGGCGCTCTCCACAGGGCCCCTCAGCTCCCATCTTTAATCTGTATCACCCTCCATGTTTCTACCTGGGACACTGCTGTTGCCTAGGTCAGGAGGTATGTAAGAGTTTGGAAACGGGGCTGGTCTGTGAAGATAGCCATGTTTCTTTCAGTCTCAAACCTCTGATTTGACCTTCCTTGTGGACACGTAGGTTGGACCCCTGCCCTGACAAATTTCACCCCTCACACCTCCTCTGCAAACACCCACGGACACACTTCCATTGCTGAGGAGGTTATTGACAGCCTTGAAAATAGCAAATAACTTTGCAAATAATTTTCTTGATGTCAAAATGCTTCAGAAGGCTTCTCCATACTCTCTCCATTCTGTTTGATTTCAGAGGCAAGTGTGAGTCAAGAGCATAGATGCACGTACAGCTCTTCCACGCTGGTTTTCCTGTACTCATATCTCTATGGAAGCCTGTCATTGCTTCCCAGGGGTGCACTCACCTTTGCATCTATTTTCAGAAATGACTAGCAAAAGAGATCCTTCTAGACCCCAGCTTGGCTGGCTAGAGAGATAATACAGTGTTAGCACACTTGATTACTCTCTGTTAGTTGCTCATTCGTAGAAATGATCCTTCTCAAGTTGAAGTCTGTTTCATTGTTGGCTCACCAACAGACAACCTTCTCCAGCCTGGGATTGATACAACTAGGTGACCAAAACCATCCAGCTGGCTGTCTGGACTCGTCCACGTTCACCCAGGCTATTCCCTGGACCCTGCTGAACACATGCATAATTTCTCAAACTTGCACTCTTATGCCTTTGTTGATTAAATTTGGGAAGAGTCATAATTACTGTGACATAAATGTGTTCAACTGTGGAAATCCTGTCCTTAGAAGAATCTGGCCCAGGCTCCTGCAGTCAATCAAGGGCTTCAAAGCAAACAACCAGGGGCATCTAAAGTGACAACAGTTGCCTGACAAATTGCCATTTCGAATCTCTTTGAACTAGAAGAGTGAACTTAATAGCTTTCAGCCACTGATTGTTTTCTTTAAACTGACTTTTCTTCTTGTCTTTTGGATCATCCGCTGAGCCCCGGCTTCTGTAGCTTTGGAGGCTGTTGTTGCCCTCTGTTTAGGTTAAAATTAAGATATTTCATACCATTTAGTGGCTGCCATTTGAATTTTGTTTTCAACTGACCAAGTCAATCACGGGGCTGGAAGAGAGCCAGCCAGGAAAGTCATTGCTATCAGTGGGGATGGCTGGTCACAGCCACACTGAAATCAAACACATTTCTGTTCAAGAGCCAATTTTAAATTAGCATTGGATACAGAGACCATCAATTTTGCCACCCCACGCTGGATTGATTATGGCAAAGCAGCCTCCCAGTGCAGCTGTGGCGAGGCGCAGGTGGCCTTCTCCATGGACACCTTCGTGTGCATCCTGCAGCCGGAGCACGGGCAGGACCAGGCAGTGGCGAACCAAGCAGAGCCTCGGCTCTGGGCTGCAGGAGCTGAGCGCCTGGCGGGAGGTGCACTCACTCTGGGGAACCCGGATCGCCTGCAACGCCCAGGAGCCGCGCCAGACCCTGCCGAGGATGCCAGGTCCATCTGCTCCAGATCACCACCCAACTGGCAGATGTGTTTCTCGTCGTCGTCCTCGGAAAAGGGGTACTCCAGAGCTGACTGTCCGACCCGGGCAAAGAGGAGCCTCTCCAAAGACTCAGATCTGAGACGCAGCCCCGCCCTGCAGAGGGAACCTGGATGGAACAACCCAGCCCGTGGGCTCCAACGTCTTGCTAAGGCCTCTGAGTAGACTGCTCTTAGGAGAAGGCTTTATACCCCACTGCTCTTGGGTGTGGACGATCCTCGAGACTGCTCAACACTTACATTTCAGAGCTTTGGGTATTAGCAGGTCATTATTTGGAGGAGGAAATGGCAACCCACTCCAGTGTTCTTGCCTGGAGAATCCCAGGGGCAGGGAAGTCTGGTGGGCTGCCGTCTATGAGGTCGCACAGAGTCGGACATGACTGAAGCGACTTAGCAGCAGCACAGAGACCTGACTGATGAACCCAGGATATCACCACAGGGTGGCATGGATGGAGCACTGTTGCTTCACTTAATCCCCAGAACTATGTTTTTAATAAAGCAAGACTGTCCACTGTGGCAGCCATGGGTCACCTGTGGACATTTAAGTTTAAACTGAAATGAAATGAAAATTCAATTTCTCCACATCAGTAGACAGGTATGACATGCTCAGTGGCCACAGATGGCCAGTGACCACTGTCCTGGACAGCACAGATACAGGACATTTCCATCATTCCAGAGGTTCCTATTGGGCAGTGCTACTTTATTTTTTGTTGTTGTTGTTGGCAAAGTAATGTCTCTGCTTTTTATTTTATTTTATTTTTTTAATTTTCTATAGCTTTTTTTTTTTTCTTTAATAGAAAATTATTTAATTAGTATACATGTGTTCCCCATCCTGAACCCTCCTCCCTCCTCCCTCCCCACACCATCCCTCTGGGTCGTCCCAGTGCACCAGCCCCAAGCATCCAGCATCGTGCATTGAACCTTGACTGGCACCTCGTTTCATACATGACGTTTCACATGTTTCAATGCCATTCTCCCAAATCTTCCCACCCTCTCCCTCTCCCACAGAGTCCATAAGACTGTTCTATACATCAGTGTCTCTTTTGCTGTCTCGTACACAGGGTTATTGTTACCATCTTTCTAAATTCCATATATATGCGTTAGTATACTGTATTGGTGTTTTTCCTTCTGGCTTACTTCGCTCTGTATAATAGGCTCCAGTTTCATCCACCTCATTAGAACTGATTCAAATGTATTCTTTTTAATGGCTGAGTAATACTCCATTGTGTATATGTACCACAGCTTTCTTATCCATTCATCTGCTGATGGACATCTAGGTTGCTTCCATGTCCTGGCTATTATAAACAGTGCTGCAATGAACATTGGGGTACACGTGTCTCTTTCCCTTCTGGTTCCCTCAGTGTGTATGCCCAGCAGTGGGATTGCTGGATCATAAGGCAGTTCTATTTCCAGTTTTTTAAGGAATCTCCACACTGTTCTCCATAGTGGCTGTACTAGTTTGCATTCCCACCAACAGTGTAAGAGGGTTCCCTTTTTTCCACACCCTCTCCAGCATTTATTATTTGTAGACTTTTGGATCGCAGCCATTCTGACTGGTGTGAAATGGTATCTCATAGTGGTTTTGATTTGCATTTCTCTGATAATGAGTGATGTTGAGCATCTTTTCATGTGTTTGTTAGCCATCTGTATGTCTTCTTTGGAGAAATGTCTATTTAGATCTTTGGCCCATTTTTTGATTGGGTCATTTATTTTTCTGGAGTTGAGCTGTAGGAGTTGCTTGTATATTTTGAGATTAGTTGTTTGTCGGTTGCTTCATTTGCTATTATTTTCTCCCATTCTGAAGGCTGTCTTTTCACCTTGCCAATAGTTTCCTTTGATGTGCAGAAGCTTTTAAGTTTAATTAGGTCCCATTTGTTTATTTTTACTTTTGATTATAGTAAAGTTACTATATATAGTATATATATATACTATATATATAGTATACTATATATAGTATAGTAAAGTATACTTTTGATTATACTTTTGATTACAATGATTATAGTAAAGTTGCAGGATATAAAATCAACACACAGAAATCCCTTGCATTCCTATACACTAATAATGAGAAAACAGAAAGAGAAATTAAGGAAACAATTCCATTCACCATTGCAACGAAAAGAATAAAATACTTAGGAATATATCTACCTAAAGAAACTAAAGACCTATATATAGAAAACTATAAAACACTGGTGAAAGAAATCAAAGAGGACACTAATAGATGGAGAAATATACCATGTTCATGGATTGGAAGAATCAATATAGTGAAAATGAGTATACTACCCAGAGCAATTTATAGATTCAATGCAATCCCTATCAAGCTACCAACAGTATTCTTCACAGAGCTAGAACAAATAATTTCACAATTTGTATGGAAATACAAAGAACCTCGAATAGCCAAAGCGATCTTGAGAAAGAAAAATGGAACTGGAGGAATCAACCTACCTGACTTCAGACTCTACTACAAAGCCACAGTTATCAAGACAGTATGGTACTGGCACAAAGACAGAAAGATAGATCAATGGAACAAAATAGAAAGCCCAGAGATAAATCCACACACGTATGGACACCTTATCTTTGACAAAGGAGGCAAGAATATACAATGGATTAAAGACAATCTCTTTAACAAGTGGTGCTGGGAAATCTGGTCAACCACTTGTAAAAGAATGAAACTAGAACACTTTCTAACACCATATACAAAAATAAACTCAAAATGGATTAAAGATCTCAACGTAAGACCAGAAACTATAAAACTCCTAGAGGAGAACATAGGCAAAACACTCTCTGACATACATCACAGCAGGATCCTCTATGATCCACCTCCCAGAATATTGGGCAGTGCTACTTTAATATAAAGTAGACATTGTTCTTTTCATTGTTCAGATGTAAACAGTGAGCTGCAGGTAAGCTAAGCCACTTGGCCAGGGTCACAGTACAAATGCATGCCCCTTTAGGACTCTGAGTCAAAACTCCCACAGTCGTGGGATCTCACTTGGTTCCCTCCATGTTCCTCCTGCTGTGGGTCTCTCTCCCCATGACCTTTCCTCCTAAGATGTCCAACATCCCCTCCCCATACCTTTCACCAATTTAACTCCCAGGCAGCCCTTGGTGCTCAGGCCAGCACTACTTCCTTCAACCATGATGCTTCACGAGGCTCAGGGCTTGTCACATCACTCTCTGTCCTCCTACTCAGCCTGTACTTATCCATTTCCTTATAATAATTTGGGGAACTCTTATGGCTTCTTGGTTAAACTTCTGCATGGAGATTTTATAATGGGCTTGTTACTGTACTACATGCACACATAAAGAAACACACAAGCGAGTGCATGTTTAAGGTTTTTTGATGTGGGCTATTGTTTTTAAATCTTTACTGAATTTTGTACAACACTGCCTCTGCTTGATGTTTCATTCCTTTGCCCTGCAACACGTGGAATCTTAGCTCCCCGACCAGGGATCAAACCCACACCCACGTCAGCGGAAAGCAAAGTCTCCACCACTGGGCCACCAGGGAAAACCCACAAATGCACTTTTGTTCTTCTATGCTGTAAAGAATCAAGCTAACTAGATGTGAAGAGATGTCCTGTAGTCAGATCTAAGTAAGATCTTTGGTGCGGGATCGAGACTTTACCCCCTCTTGTTGGTAACTCCACAGCTAACTCCATGCACCACATTGAGAAAAGGTCAATATTTACACTCAAAAATGTTGTTTTGGTGTCAGTCATTATTACATGCTTCATTTCTCAGCCAACAACACCTGTAGCAGATTCTGTCGGGGCCCAGCCATTTCCTTCAGGCGGGCTGCCTTAGTGCAGAATTTCAAGCAGCCAATGGCTACATCTCTTCATTGGGTCATTCCCTGAAACCTTGAAAGGTGACTCTGTCTGAGAGCACAGCGGTGGCCCGGGACAGCGCTTAACTTATGACTGATTTGCGGGGAGGCTGATTCCCCAGCCTCTTAGCACCTCAGGCTGGCTGACTTTGAGAGGCATGTTTTATACCTTTATCCAGAGTTTCATAGCATTAAGCTGTAATGACCCACAGTGATAACTCGCTTGGAAACTTGTTCTTAGCCTCACCTCCCCACTCTTCTCAGGCCATCCTGGGATCACCCTGTGCTTGGACACTCTACTCCTGAGTAGCTGGAAATAATGTTGGAATCCATGACACACACACTGTGGGAACAGAAATGATAATGGGTGACATGAGGACAGCAAAGACTCAGGAAGGAAAAATAAGTGTTAAAGTCTACTGGGTCGGCCTCCGAGACAGCATTTCACGTACTCATCCACACAACCCTGTGACATCAGGTCAGGCAAGAGGAAGAAATGGGAGCTGAAAGTCATACAAGGTGCTGTGCAGGTTCTGGACAAGATCCTACAAAGCTGCCCCAGCCTGTGTGTCTCCTCGAAGTAATATTATGAGATAACAGACGTGCAGGACAATTGAAGAAGGAAATGGCTACCCACTCCAGTCTTCTTGCCTGGGAAATCCCATGGACTGAGGAGCCTGGTGGACTATAGTCCATGGGGTCGTAGAGATGGGCATGACTCAGCAACTAAGTACAGCACAGTATAGCTTCCCCGGTGGCTCAAATGGTAAAGAATCTGCCTGCAAGGTGGGAGACCTGGGTTCCATCTCTGGGTCACAAAAAGTTGGACATGACGGGGTGACTAAACAACACCACCAAACGCCAGATAATTGGCTTCCCACGTGTCGCAGTGGTAAAGAATGTGCCTGTCAAAGCAAGAGACTTAGGAGATGCGGGTTCGATCCCTGGGTTGGGAAGATCCCCTGGAGGAAGAAATGGCAACCCAGTCTGGTATTCTTGCTAGGAAATTCTATGTAAGAGGAGCCTGGCAGGCTACAGTCCACAGGGTCGCACAGAGTTGGACACGACTGAGTGACTGAGCACACATGCAGACACACAAGGTAATTACTAGGTGATCAGACAAGAAGGGAGTCACGAGGGGTTAAGATGACCAGACGGTGATCCTTGGAAGACTTGACCTGAGGGACACTTTGGAGAGGAGGGTGGACAGGGCATTCAGGAAGCAAGATCAGACTCAGAGGCCAGAATGCACATTTTTGGCTTCACGTGTTTTCATTTATTTCTGAGCATATTTTGCCTTTGGCTTCTCCGATCTTAAGCATTTAAAAAGAACACACGTCAAAAAACTTATCTTTTCTGCTGTTGTTGCTGGGCATCTGAATGAAGACACATTAAAAGGAGATGGATCCTTGTGAATGTGTGGGCCAGTTTTGAATAAAACATGAAAGGAGAGAGTTATTATCTTTAGAGTCATAGAAAGAAAACAAAGCTAATTGGCATCATCCCTTCATTACTGGTTGGGCATCTTTCAGAAAATACGTGGGAGTGGAAGCCATGTTTCTATGGTAAAAGGAGATAGGCTTCTGTTACAGCTAAGGTGGCCAGTGTGGCTGATTCAACACACAAACATAGTCTCTCTCTCTTTTTTAAGATTGTTTTCATGTGGACCATTTTTAAAGTCTTTGTTGAATTTGTTGAAATATTGCTTCTGTCTTATGTTTTGGTTTCTTGGCATGTAGGATCTTATCTCCCAGACCAGGGATTGAACCTGAACCCTCTGCTTTGGAAGGTGAAGTCTTAACCACTGAACAGCTAGAGAAGTCCCATGGACTATCTCTTAAGTCAACCTCTGGATGGAGAGCAGAGACAGAAGAGGAGAAAGGATGGGGGGATGTCACAGAGGGAAGGGTAGGGATGAAATGTGCTGGGCAAGCGTCCAGGGCACTGTGAGGAAGTTCCTAAAGATTCTGAGGCATGTGGCCATGGGTAACAACTTTGATCCCCATCCCTGGTGAGATGGTAGCATAAGCTGCAACTTGGACTCCTCTGGGTCCCTGAGGGTGACTGGACTGAGGTTCTCTGGAGTTGACTTCGGGCAGAGAGTGGACCACATGGGATGAGAGGTTATTTTTGTTTGTGTGCAGGTATTTATATACACATAAATGTGAGACATGTGTGTGTGTATATGTGCATGCACACACATGTGTATGTAAACATATATGTGTATATTATATCTTATTCAATCTACACCTGACCCAATGGTCTAGACCTTTCACCTTGCAGAAAACTGGGACTTCTTGATACTTTACATCAAACTCTAGGCCTTTCTCATGTTCTTCTGGGTTGCCACCTCTCTCTTAGTTGAGGAGGAAGGTTTACTAACTGGTTTCGTTCAGGTTTTAGTTCAATTAAAACAAGCAGCATGCCCATTATGTACCCTATCTCGGGGACATGGAGGTACACCCAATCCAGTTCTGCTCCTCGAGGGACACAGACAAGTAAGCACCCTAGATGACACTGCCGGCCCCTCAGTCCATGCCAGGCACCCTGGCACATGGTTCCAGGTGTCTCTGACTGAGAACTTGCCCAGAGTTTGAGGGAAGCTGGAGATGCCAGAGAGTTGGTGTTCCTCGAGGAACCCCACAGAAGGAGGGACTGGCAGTGGCCAGTGAACACGTGTGCTTCCTTGCTCTCTGATGCGTCTGCTCTTGGAGGCTGTTCTCACCCTGAACCCATCCCCCACACCTGGGGCCACAACTCACCCTTCAAGGGTTTTCCTCTCCTCTCCACCTCTCACCAGTGGCCCCCAGGGTCACCTCCCAAATCCAGGGTTGGAATCCTGGTCTCTGGGTTTTCCTTCTTGGGGGCAGGGCGCACACTAAGACAGCATCCATGTCCTACAGCACAGGATGCTGAGCACAAGTGCTGCCCAGAACAGGGGAAGGCAACGAGAAACAGCACATCCCAGGGCACAGGGGTGAGGCGAGGGTGGGTGGGAGGAAGACATTTTCTCCAGATGGAGTCCCGATAGCCCTCATGAAGCTGGTGAACTGAGTTCATCAAAATCTGTGGCTATAAGAAGGGGTTCTGGAACACAGAGGAGGGAGGACCCGCAAAGGGAAGACCTGAGGACGCTTGCAGACCTGGGGGACAATGGGATCCTCTGGGGCATCATTCGTTTCATCTGTGCCATGGGGCTATGGGTCTGAATAACCTTATCGAGCCTGCTCATAATCAGTATTCTGCAATTTAACTCTCACTCAGGGGAAGTAACTAGATGCCAGGATTATGGACCACTGATGCTTGACAAGACCCCTTCAGCACAAGGTTGGAGTGAAGAAGAGTGTGAGGGAAGTCAGTGCCCCTCTGGGGGCTGCTTTTATTTAGAGTAGATCTTTTTTAAAAATATTTATTTATTTGTATTTATTTGGCTGTGCCAAGTCTTAGTTGCACCATGTGGGATCTTTAGTTGCAGTATGCGAACTCTTGGGCTTCCCTGGTGGTGCTAGTGGTAAAGAATCCTCCTGCCAATGCAGAAGACGTAAGAGACATGGTCTCAATCCCTGGGTTGGGAAAAAAAAAAAAAAATCCCTGGGTTGGGAAGATCCCCTGGAGGAGGGCATGGCAACCTACTCCAGTATTCTTGCCTGGAGAATCCCATGGACAGAGGAGCCTGGCAGGCTACAGTCCATAGGGGTGCATAGTCAGACATGACTGAAGCCACTTAGCATGCACACATGTGAACTCAGCTGCAGCACGTGGGACCTAGTTCCCTGACTAGGGATGGAACCCAGGCCCCCCGCATCGGAAACTCAGAGTCTTAACTTCTGGACCACCAGGGAAGTTCCCGAGGGCCTGCTTTTAATTCAAGCCACCCTAAGGGATGAGACTTGGTGGACAGGAATGCACAAGGAAGGGTGGGAGGGGTGGGGTTCTGGAGGGGAAACTGAGTCTCGAAGAGGGAGAAAAGGAGAGAAAAAGAGACGACTCATCTGCAGATGGAAAAGTTGGCTTCAAAACATGAGTGAGCCAAATGGAATTACTGGCAGAAGGAGCCTAGATGACGGCTTGGGGCGCAGCCTGGGTGGAGGCGGCGTCACGCTGCTCCTCTTGGCGTGGTCCTCGTGTGAAGGAGACACTGCCCTGCCTGCCGGAGTGCTCACCACAGTGGGTTTCAGAGCCAGGAGTCAAGGCACAGATTTGTTCAACATCTCAAAGGAAACGTCTGGGATTTGTTCAGGTGCACACCAGATGTCGTGCTGGCATTGGCCCTGCGAGCGAGCGGTGACTCTCGGAAATCTACCGCCAGCCCTGGAGCCCGTGGTTAACGCTTAGGAGATCACGGCTGCCAAGCCTGAGACTGTCCATGGTCAAGAGGGGCTGGGGGTCCCAAGTCAAGCACTCAGCCCCACCTGCTCACCGTAGCTGCAGGCACCAGGGGTAGCACGCGAGTCTCTAGATGGTAAAGGATTTCCTTAGGGCACCAGGATCCCATACAGGAGAGACAGTTGGTAACAACCTGCACATTGAAATTCCTTTAACTAATTGCAAGGTCCTCTATCAGGGAAAAAAAAAACAGAATATTAAATGTGCTGTGTGTTCTCAGAGTTTTTGTGGGTGTGGTTGGGAAACGAGCTCCCAGGAGGAAGGAACTGTTCTTACTCCTGTCCTACCTCAATGCCCCAGTGATGCACACAACAGGCATCTCATAGCTGCTGCTGGAGGTCGTTATGGATCTCGGGTCCACTGCATGCTGGCTGCACAACTCTATCATGTGACATCTCTGGGCCTTGGTTTCCTCATTTATAACACGAGAGACTTTACTGAGATGAAATCTCCCCTTTTCTCTCCATAGAAGGCACATTCGATCCAAAGCGATTCTAGGCAGGCAGCAGCCACCAACAGGAAGGGATGGAGACTGAGATGTGAGTTTGTTATTAAGGGCATGTCCCCGGTTAGTCGAAGAGGTTCTTGCAGCATTCTTTTCCATTTTGTTTGAATGTGACCCCCTTTACCACAGAGCAAGGTCCTTTGCTTTGTATACTCAAGAGCTTGACTTCCAAAACTGAGTAGAATAAAGGATTTTCATGTATTTGTTTTTCTTTTAAGCAACCCTTCATCGGTATAAGTTTAATTTTTCCCTTTAAAGCAACTGCATGATAATTGCCAGAAACGTCCAATTTTCTTTTCAGTCCTTAAATCTGCGATTGAGGGAAATTCTGAGGGAAATTCTGTCCAAGACTCTTGTGGAGACTCAACTGGAGATGGGAAGACTCATCAGCAGTAACTGACCCCTCAGCACCACTTGCTGTTTGTCCTACCACGCACCCTCCCATGGGACAGACAGACAGCAGGTTACTCAAGGATGGGAAGGAGGGACAAAGCTCACTCCTTCCCTGCCTCTGTCACCCATCTAACCGGGATTTACTGAGCCCCTCCTATGGGCCAGACCATACCGTGTATTGAGAATTTGGGGATGGGCCAGACAGTCGTGGCCTTTTCCTCCAAGGACTCAAACCAGCGTCTCTCTGGCAGAGATTTGCATAGAGACCGTCAGACATGAAAACAAACCAGAGAGCTCATTTCACTAACAGGTCTCACCCAGACTGAAAGCTGATCAGAAAAGGCAAGGCGAAGGCACATTTGGTGAGCACCAACATCAGCCAGAACCAGAACCATGTGGAATCACTGATGGATGTAGATGTCTATACGGAACTTTTCCAGCATCTTGGCCAGAGGGCTGATTCTACTGGTGAAATCCCTCTACCTGGATTTCAGGGAGACTTTTCCCTGATAAGGACCAATAGTGATTATTGCTGTGATGATTATTTCCTTTTATTCATAGTACCAGCTGACCTTAGGTGATTATATCATACAAAATTCTTAGGGCTTTTTTTGGTGGGAAATGACAGGAGTCTGGACTTCTCCCCCACAACCTGGCTCCTAGGACATGAGGAAAGCCAGTTGCAGATAAAATTCTGACACTCAGGTAGACCTTTCCAGTGAAGTAGTCATTACCAAAGCAGCACAGAAGCAGCTGAGGCCCTGCGAGCCCAGTGAAGCCCCTGCTTGGTCTTTGCAGGCGCCTTGTCCTCAACCTTGCATTGAAGTCCACATGATCCCATACACAGGCTTTGGCTCACAGGGTGGCCCTCTTCAGGCGAGGGAAACCTCTGGATTTCCCACTGTCCGTAGAAGCAGGGAAAGATCCACGCTTGAGTAGGGTCCCCCAGGACACTGAATACTCTGTCCACGCAGGGTCTCCAGGATAGGTTAGCCAACACACCCCTCTTGACTTCCTCAATTTCTCCAAATGAGAACACATTTCCACAGGTAGCAACTTATTAACAAGCCTCAAGCATCACTCCAAATACACATACTCATTAGCCAAGACCTGGTGGTTGCAACATGAATGAGAGAAGCTCCTAGAATCACAGACTCAGGAGAGGGTTGCCTGTCTGATGGGAGGCAGAGATACAGCTGGATGGCCTGGAGTGATGGATCTGTATCGGCGACTGATCTCAGAGTGTCTGGGCTGACGTACTGAAGGTACAGTGCAGATGCCTGTTCTTCATGTTTTTAATAATTTGCTCACACAACCACTGAGAATTTGGAGGAAATGAATTTTTTTTTTTAAGTGGAAGTGAAAAGGTGAAGCATAGCAATAACCAAATCCAAAAAACAAACAAACAAACTTTAAACCTCCTAAAACACACACACGCACAGATAGTAGATCAGGAGAGAGAGTTGACAGATGATGATATATAGATAAACAGACAGCCAAAGGGATAGACAGATGATAAGGAGATGATAGATGATAAAGAGATGATAGAGAAATCAGCTATGGTGAATAAGTTAGGTTCTAGGCAGAGCAGCTTGCAGTGCTCATTTCTGAAATGTGCACAGCATGGACTGTCAGCAAAGGCTTCATCTTCACAGGACTACTGTGGACCACAGTGAAATCTGGACCCAGAGTATCCGCAGGTGCTCCATCGACCGCTCTACAGCAAAACCTGAAAAAGCAGAGACAGAGCAGTGATGTGGTGGGTGCTTGTTCTGCACTAAATGCTTTCCGCCTCCTACTCCCATGAGTCCTCTCCACAAGCCTACGTGGTGAGGACTGTCGTGTCCACACCTGGCATCACAGGAGATGGGCATATACTCAGCCCTCTGGCCAATGTCCTCCAGGTGTGGATGGCTGAGCTAGATGCTAGTCCCGCCTGGATGACTCAAAGCCCACAGTCTTTCCACTCCACTCCATTGAGCTTCTTGTTGCGAGCAAAGGGACAACCAGGTCACCCGGCTCCTCTGAAGTCACGTGTGAACATTTGCCAAGATGCACGTGCTTTGACAACGTGCATTTGATTCTTGATCTTGATCTAGATGTGCCTGCGAGTCTTCACCATGTGAGCTGATTCCAGCTGAATGCTGCTCAGACAAATGGAGGTTTTAACAATAAGATTTATAAATGCTCAGTATTTTGTCAGATCATTAACAAGATCCATTAAAGTCTGCCATGGATCCTATTTTCCCCTCTCCCTGAGTCCCCATTTCTAAGCCTTTTCTCACAGAGGATGATCTCATTACTTCTAGGAAGCTTGGAGTTTTTATTAAGACCTTTTTGGACTTCGCTTATTTCCAGTTCAGATTCTGTCACCATTGATTCCTTCATTCTCTGCCACAGTCAAGGAGTAAAGATGTCTTTCCCTGTCAAAGAGAATACTTTGAACTCAGCTGGCCTTCCTCCTTAAGACCACAACCCATTCTTTATCAGTATTTATTCTTTTTTTCCTTTGAGTCTCCCCCACCAGGAAAAGGTGACACACTCTGATAGAAAGCAAAATTTCTTCTACTCTCATGACTCTTTTCTCCTGCTTTTCCTCCCTTCTAATTTTTCACTCACCTGATTTTTCACTCATTCTGGAGAAGGAAGTGACATGGGCTTTTGGAAGCATTACTACAAACAAAACTGGTGGAGGTGACAGAGTTCCAGGTGAGCTATTTAAAATCCTAAAAGATGATGCTGTTGAAGTGCTGCACTCAATATGTCAGCAGTGGCCACAGGACTGGGAAAAGTCAGTTTTCATTCCAATCCCAAAGAAGGGCAATGCCAAAGAAAATTCAAGCTACAGCACAATTGCATTCATTTCACATGCTAGCAGGGTAATGCTCAAAATTCTTCAAGCTAGACTTCAACAGTATGTGAACTGAGAGCTTCCAGATGTACAAGCTGGATTTAGAAAAGGCAGAGGAACCAGAGACCAAACTGCCAACATAGAAAAAGCAAGGGAATTCCAGAAAAATATCTACTTCTCCTTCTTTGACTACGCTAAAGCCTTTGACTGTGTGGATCATAACAAACTGTGGAAAATTCTTAGAGATGGGAATACCAGACCATCTTCCTGTCTCCTGAGAAACCTGTATGCATGTCAAGAGGAAACAGAACTGGACATGGAACAACGGACTGGTTCAAAATTGAGAAAGGAGTACATCAAGGCTGTATATGGTCATCCTGCTTGTTTAACTTCTATGCAGAGTACATCATGCTAAATGCCAGGCTGGATGAAGCACAAGCTAGAATCAAGATTGCTGGGAGAAATATCAATAACCTCAGATACGCAGATGACACCACCCTTATGGCAGAAAGAGAAGAGGAACCAAACAGCCTCTTGAAGAAGGTGAAAGAGGAGAGTAAAAAAGCTGGCTTAAAACTCAACATTCAAAAAACTAATATCATGGCATCCAGTCCCATCACTTCCTGGCAAATAGATGGGAAAACAATGGGAACCAGTGACAGACTTTATTTCTTGGGCTTCAAAATCAATGTGAATGGTGACTACAGCTGCAAAATTAAAAGATGCTTGTTCCTTGGAAGAAAAGCTATGACAAACCTAGATAACATATTAAAAAGCAGAGACATCACCTTGCAGACAACAGTCTGTACAGTCAAAGCTGTGGTTTTTCTAGTAGTCATGTATGGATGTGAGAGTTGGACCTTATTAAAGAAGGCTGAGCACCGAAGAATTGATGCTTTTGAGCTGTGGTGCAGGAGAAGACTCTTGAATGTCCCTTGGACAGCAAGGAGATCAAGCCAGTCAATCCTAAAGGAAATCAGTCCTGAATATTCATTGGAAGGATTGATGCTGAAGCTCCAATACTTTGCCCACCTGATTTGAAGAGCTGACCCATTAGAAAAGATCCTGATCCTGGGATTGAAGATTGAAGGCAGAGGATGAGATGATTAGATAGCATCACTGATTCAATGGACATGCATTTTAGCAAACTCTGGGAGATAGTGGAGGACAGAGGGGCCTGGCTTGCTGCAGTCCATGGGGTCTCAAAGAGTTGGACATGACTTAGCAACTGATCAACAAATAGAATAACAGCCACTGTGACTCAGAGGGGCTTCCTTTGTGGCTCAGCTGATAAAGAATCCGCCTGCAATGTGGGAGACCTGAGTTTGATCCCTGGGTTGGGAAGATCAGTTGGAGAAGGGAAAGGCTACCTACTCCAGTATTCTGGCCTGGAGAATACCATGGACTGTATAGTCCATGGGGTTGCAAAGAGTAACCATGAGGAGAAGGAAATGGCATCCCACTTTGGAGAAGGAAATGGCATCCCACTCCAGTGTTCTTGCCTGGAGAATCCCAGGGATGGGGGAGCCTGGTGGGCTGTCGTCTATGGGGTTGCACAGAGTCAGACACAACTGAAGCGACTTAGCAGCAGCAGTGACTCAGAGGCATCTGGCATTTAATAGACACACACACATCACAGAGTGTGAAATCACCATAATAGACTCTGTTTTGCAATCTTGGTAATGTACTAATTAATGTGCTAGTGTACTGGTATTTATGGCAGGCTGTGAGGTACTACCATAATTTCTGGAATATAAATACCCCCTAGGTGACCTCCAAAGCCTCTGAATGTCTTTTCTGCATTCAGGAAAGGTTGTAAAAATGGTTAGAAAAGAGTCTTGCTTCTGGAGGTAAAAAGGTGTGAACCATGTAAACTCTACCCTGGGCAGCAGGTAATACCAACCTCAACACCTATGAAGGTGGCAGTGGTCGTTCCATATTCACATCCCCCTGTACTCCCCCCACTTCTCCACCCCATTCACTCAGTATCTGATGTCCAATTCCTTGGGGGTCTCTCTCCAGTTCTTATTCTACTGACCCACCACAGAGCTAGGGCAATATCTGACACTTCAGAGATTTTTGAGTTGTTGTATTTCGTACATGGATAACCCACCTTCTTGAGCTCTAAATGTTAGAGACCCTTGCCACTTAGTCCTGGGCCGCCTTCTCTCTTTCCGTTTCTCTTTCTAAGTGACTCATCCATGCTTGTGGCTTTAGTTACCAGCTCTGTGACTCTTTCCAATATTCTATGCTAACTGCAAACCTGATAGTTCCACTTTTCTCATCCTGCTTCAATTTAAAATGTTCCTTTATGGGGGCAGCTGCAGATCTTTATGCAGAGAGGTTGTAGTTTGTAACCACAGCGGACATTCTAGGAACATCTCTGAGTGCTCTTGGTCCTAAAGAAGATTAACAGGATCTTGGGGGAAATAGCATGCATGAAAATGCTCGTGGCCTTGGGGGCTCTGATGATGAACCCACCAGCCCAGAGTTAACATTTGTCTTCCAGTCAAGCTGGGTTTGGGAGCTCATGAAAACACCAGGGTATTCCAAGACACTCCCTGCCCAACATCCTCCCCTTCTATTTATCTCTTCACATAATCTAAAGAAACAGCAATAAAAGTGAGAGCATAGAGGCATAAAGAAGAAAAATCTCTGGCCAGCATTCCAGGTACCTTATGTGGAAACAGCTGAATAAGCAGTGATCTTGAGGCATTTTCCCATCTCATTTGGACAGCAGTGAGAGTTTTGAAAGAATTCATCTTTCACACTCAAAGTGGAGCCAGATACAACATAGGGTAAAGAGCAGAGTCTAGTGCAAAGTGGAGATGCACGGTATGTCGCCCAAAGTCCACGCAAGGCCATGTGTCCTCTCAACTCTCTCTTCACCAACATCTCAAGGACCGTTCCAACTTGTCTAATATGAGTGAAAGAGCATCCCTTTGTTCTGGAAACTCCTTTCTTTCCAGATAGTTGACATCGTGGAGACATAAATTTCAGATTCAAATGTCCTGATTTCATTCTACAGTGGAGTTATGATCCATATCATCACATTCATAAATCTTGACAAGCTTGATTTTTCTAGGGTACGTTTTTGAGCGTGGACTCCTTACCCAGAGCTCAGTTCTAAGGGGTCCCGTGTTTTTAGTTAGGAAGTTGTGCAGAAAGACAAAGGTGCTATTTTTCTTTGGTGCCGCCTCGGGAAAGATGCTGGTGGTTCTGGGAAGAGTGAGTGAGGGCTGGCAGGCAGAGCCAGGATGGTATTGGGAAGAATTTTATTTGGAAATGAATTGCAGCCAAGCGACAGGACGCTGAACTATTTGAAGATCTTTTTTTTTTTTTCTTCACCCTCCATGCACATTAAACAAACAACATTTTTTCTGTTCTTGTCTTTTTTTTTTATGCTTTTTGTATGCAGAAAAGCTGTGCCTGGTGCCTTCCATCTTAAGTATTTTACCCAAAATAAGAATATGTTCATATTTTCTCTTTCAATGAGTGAGGTGTTTCCATCAGACCCAGAAAACAAGATGTAACTTTGGGACACAAAGGTAGCTAAAGATGTGCTATTCTTTCTTCTCTTTTTCTCAGAAGGGACAGTCCCATCCTGATCCCACTTGGGCCACCTTCTACTCACCAGGCAAAACTTTTCCCAGGAGCCAGACTTTTTTTCTCATGACTCCAGGGCACTCTGGTGACATGTGTCACATGTTTCTCAGAGAGCCAAGAATGGCTCCATCCTTGCATTCAACATTCACTGAAACCTACGAGGCAGGAACCACAAAATCATCACTTTTCAGATGTGTGGACCAAAATCAGAGGCTCCAGAAGCTGTCCCTGGTGTCAAGGCCACGCAATCAGTAAGTGACAAAACTAGGAGGTCAGCTGCTCAGCTCTCTCCAGTCCCCCATCCTCCACGCCACCTCGCTCACTCCTCCTTTCAGGCTTACTCTTTTATCTCCAACTCGACCGTGAAGCCCTCGATGACAGCTCTCATCTTGGGCTTTCTTTACATCCGGATGTTGCGTCACAAAAGGAGATGTGCAGGAATGTACCAGAAACGCCAGCTGACGGAGATGAAAGATAGTGTGGCGACAGAGAAAACCAGAGCCTAAAAACATAGGAAGATCAACTTTGAGGTAAAGGGGGTCATTTTATGTCTTGTTCATACTAGTTTATATTCATGGTCGTGAAAATCATGTGGCTTCCAAGTAAGTTATCAAAATAAGAAAAGAAAACAACTCAGAAACACACATTAGCTTTGATGAATGTACTGGGATCCTTGGTGTGTTTTTGTTGTTGTTGTTGTTGTTTGTTTGTTTGTTTGTTTATGACCGCACTGCTATAGGGCATGGGGGAATTAGGGGAGCCATTCAGACACTCCAACTCAGATAGTGTCAAAACCCAGCCTCACCTCCAAGCTGAGTGTCTGCCCTGGATGCCACCCAGCAAGGACCGCACACCCCAGCATCTGAGGATGCAGGGTGCTCTTTTCCTAGAACCCACCTGTCTCTGTGAGGCCCTTGGGTCTCCCACAGGGTCTGTTGGTCTGGACCATCCCAGGACCTGGCCAGCTCCCAGGATAGGCAACGAGGGCTTAAAGATGGGGTGGGAAACTTGGCCACTAATTGTTTATCCAGATGGCCACTGTCCATCTGGGGAACTTCTGGAATGATCTGAAAGAGCCTCTTGGACCCAACGAGTACCCCCTACTCACTCAGGCAAACTGGCCTTAGGTTAGTGTCCTGGATCAACTACGTGTCACAAAGAAAGGACCAGAGAGATGGCACAGAAGGCAAGTGGGCTTTGTCTGGGCCTGGGGCAAGTGAGCAGGCTGGTGCGAAGGAGAGTGGAGTGTGGAGTGGGGGCAGGTGGAGAGAAAAGCTGAGGGCCCAGAGGAGAGCGGAGGCCGCGCCAAAGCACACAGCCCATTCGGACCCCACCCGGGGCCAAGGCGAGCAGGAGCTGCGGGCAGAGGAGTCAGAGCCCGGCTTGTAGGAAGGCCTCCTTGACAGGTAGGGAATGTCAGCTTTCCATAGAGTAACGCTCTGGTCACCACTTGTCCAAATAGTCATAAATCACCGGTGAATTCCTGGTGCTATTGGGAAGGTTTGGACTTCAAAGCCTACAATTCACAAACAGGAACCTTTCATTAACTCTGGAAAAAGAATTTCACTTTATTTCAATTTGTGTATTTTGGTTATTTAGTGGAAGCAGGGATTTGCTGACCAATATGACACACTGTTTTGAATCAAATGCCTTTTATTATATAACCATCAGACACCGAAATGATTTGCTTACATGCTTGACCAGCTTTCATCTATACCAAATGTTTGAAGTTGCTTTTTTGAAAGATGAGAAAACTTTGCTTGTTAGTTAAAAAAAAAAAATCGCTGGTTTTATTCACTAGGTACCATGAGACCAAAAAATAAAAACCTCAAAGCTGTAACATTTTGATTTTCCTGGAGTTCAAAGTGCTACCTTTCTCCATTAAATAATCTAAAGCATCCTTCCTGAGAGAACGGAATACAAGCAAGAGAGAGTCTGGAGTTAAGTGCCTGCTGGCGTGTTGTTCTGCTGAGGGAATAAGTCTCCACCATCTCAGCTGTGCTTGGATGTTCAAGTCAGAATCATTTCTTTCATCAGACACATGTAATGGAATACTATTCTCTCCACTGAACATCGCTGCTGCCTGGACCTCTTAAAGTTCAGGTCAAGCACCTCTTTTTGTTTTTATTGAAAAGCACTGCATCACACAAAGAAAATATTAGACATTGATCTTGAGTAAGAGCATTAAAAAGCAAACTGAGATCCAGGCTACTTTCAGCTGGGACAACCATTTCCTTCAGGCTTGACCTGAGTGTCAGATGTTTGACTCTTCCGGGAATCAAGGTGAAGAAGGATAAACATGCAACTTTGGGGGTGGAGAGGGAGGCAATCCAACTTGCATTCTTTGTAAGCTAGCAGCAGGACATTTAACTGCCAGTTGTGGACAGAGTTTGGGAAATTCATCAGGAGTAAAGTAGCTCAAACTCGGTTCAAGCAGGGTGGTCACCAGTAGTAGGAGAGGAGGCAGAGAGAATGAAAGAGAGTCTTTGCACAAAGGCTACCTGTTTTTCCATGTGGCTAAGACAGCAGAATTGTCACCCTTCTGCCGGAAGCTCAGATGAAGATGCAGCAAGGAGGAAGCATCTCATATAAACTAAATAAAACACAGAGGACACTGTCATTGACGCAGGCTGGGTGGCTGGCAGGCACCCTGCATCCTGACTCCTACAACAAACTTGTCGAATTGCATCATATACCATCTCTGCAAAAACTCATGCTCACATGGATTTAACTATCAAGCTGGGGTAAAAGTCCCTTCCACCACTGAAGTCTGTTTTACTATTCAGTCTGGCTGCCCACTGACAGGGAGACGGGGACACTGATAAACAGTACACATGTCAATGAGCTCCCTGATGAAAATAACTCAGTCTACCGTCCTTCAGAAGCACTCACATACAGAGCAGTTTGAGACGTTCGTAAAAATACAAAGTACAGGGACTTCCCTAGTGGTCCAGAGGCTAAGACTCCACGCTCCCAACGGAGAGGCCCGGGTTCCATTCCTGATCAGGGAACTAGATCCCGCATGCCAGAACTAAGACCAGGCACAGCCAAATAATGGAATAAATTAGAATATTAAAAAAAAGAAATAAAAATACATTCTTTAGCTAAGAATTCCTGTTAAGTTAATCACGATAATAGTATTTATATACATCAGATCAGATCAGATCAGATCAGTTGCTCAGTCGTGTCCGACTCTTTGCGACCTCATGAATTGCAGCACTCCAGGCCTCCCTGTCCATCACCAACTCCCGGAGTTCACTCAGAGTCATGTCCATCGAGTCAGTGATGCCATCCAGCCATCTCATCCTCTGTGGTCCCCTTATCCTCCTTCCCCCAATCCCTCCCAGCATCAGAGTCTTTTCCAATGAGTCAACTCTTCCCATGAGGTGGCCAAAGTACTGGAGTTTCAGCTTTAGCATCATTCCTTCCAAACAAATCCCAGGGCTGATCTCCTTCAGAATGGAATGGTTGGATCTCCTTGCAGTCCAAGGGACTCTCAAGAGTCTTCTCCAACACCACAGTTCAAAAGCATCAATTCTTCAGCCCTCAGCCTTCTTCACAGTCCAACTCTCACATCCATACATGACCACAGGAAAAACCATAGCCTTGACTAGACGGACCTTTTTTGGTAAAGTAATGTCTCTGCTTATACATCAGGACTCTCTCTCTCTCTTTTTTTTTTTTTTTAGCCTACATTGCTTCCAAATACTTTGCTGTTTGTTTGGTTATTTTATTAGTGAGATGTTGTTTACCTTCCTGGGGAGAAGGCCGGATGGCCCTGGTAAGGCCTGCAGCCTCAGCGTGGCCTTAGTTTCTGACTTGCACACATAAGGTGGCCACTGTATGGCAGGCATGTCAGAAGCCCACGCTATGATGGAGTGAAAGCGTCCAAAATAAAGTTTGAAAGTCACATCCCCCCCAGTGAACATTTTCATTTGTACTGGAAAAAATAAAAAGACTACTATTTTTTGCTTTTGATTTTTGGGGGGCTGCTGCAAGGGCCATTTTTTAATGAAGTTCTCTGCTGCCTTCACCCCTTGGACCAAAAATCAAGGATTTCCTGATGAGCCCCATGCTTATAATGTTTTTGTGCCTGTTTTAAAAAACAGATTCATATGCTTGGCTGGGTCAGGTCTCAGTCGCGTAGTGCAGGAGCTTCACTGCTTGGCAGCATGAGCGTGTGTGGGCCCAGTAGCTGCAGTGCTCGGCTTTAGCTGCCCGGCAGTACATGGGATCTCTGCTCTCCTACTAGAGATTGACCCCAGGTACCCCACTTTGGAAGCAAAGTCTTAATCCCTGGATGACCAGGGAAGTCCCTCTGTTCACTCTTTAATAAGTCTGTGGTTTGGTAACCCAGCCCTCACCTCTCACTGGACCTAATGAAGCAGCCCTGGGTCCTGCCTCTCCACTTCGAGAGAGCAGGGTAACACGCAGCTTCAGGCCAAGGGCAGTGTGTCGTCCTTACACTGTGATGTCGTCCGTGATCAGCACTGGGAAGGCGCAAGACAGATTCCCTGGTGGTGCTTCTCCTGTTTCCTTTGTCTGCAAAAGCACAATATCCAACTTGAAAAGTGGCAATAGCCTGCATTTTTAGATGCTCTACAGTAACATCAGAAAAGCTACCTTGGTTGCCTTATACAATTGCTTAAAGGAGTGAATTAAATAATCCACATTAACCTTTAGCCCAGTGAAAATATTAAGTGATAGCTACTGTTAAGCAGTGTTACCTCATTATTTTGGTTGTTATAAACAGTTCTTGTTCCTGTATCTGGATGTGCCTAATTCCAAATGTACTGAAAAATCATATCTACAGGCAAACTTCTTTGGAGGGTGCTATAAGTTAGGGATTCTTTGGAAGGAAAAAAACATTAAGCCAAAATACCTTGCTTCTTGTCTTGTGGAAATTTTTATGCACCATAAAAATATGAATGAAAACCAATTATAAGTTTTCCTCAACACATCCTCTACCAAAATAATAAAATTACTCATTAAACACTTTGATAATCTTTAAATGGAGTGAGACTGATATTCTCATCAAGAAAAGCACTGTGTGTCACAGACGAAAGCACCCTGCTTAAAAACCAGAAGAACTGAGTGCAAGTCTTTTTTTCTTTGCCCTAAACTAGCTGAGTGATCCAAGGCAAATTAATTCTCCATTATTTTCCTTTATCTGTAAAATAAGGGAAAAGATGCTCTTATCTTGGAATTGCTGTGTGGGCTGAGATAAGAGTTGCACAATTACCCTTCCCATGAGATGGAGAAAAGGAATTGTTGAAATTGAAGACAATTTCAGATAGTTCATTCCAAAAGTACTTGTGTGGTGGCCTCATCTTTCAGTGAAAAACGCTGCCCTGGGCCATAACACAGAATGGACGTCAGGGTGGCTAGACTGGAGCTGAGATGCTTCTAGGGAAACCTCTCCTGATACTATTACTTTCGCAGCTTCTGCTCCTCAAATCCCAGGCCAGCTGTGAGTAATCATTAAACCTTACACTCTCTTTTTATCTTTTGGATTTCAAAAATACAAATATTTAATACTGTGATTTGTAGTCAAAGCTCTTTGGGTTACAAAACAGCAGAAGATTTAGTGGCAGGGGATGGGAGTGGAGGCTTTGGGGATTAAAAGGAAAAGGGATGGGTTATCAAGAGGCAGGGGCTCTTGGAACCTGTGAACACAGATGCCCTGGGTCTCTGGACTGTAATAAACCATAGTTCAGAGCTTTCACAAGACCCCAGGACATTCTCTGTGTGTCTCTCAGTCAAGCTTCCCTCTCTGGGGCTGCTCACTCTTATTTCTGGTGCAGTTCAGCCTTTGATTTTCCACTTCCCAATGAACAAAGCAGTTCCTAGCAACTTCTGGACTACACAGGCCAGCAGTCAAGACTGAGCCAGTTCAAGGATGTGTTCTCCTCCAGATTTTGTGACTTTCATAGGGAAGAGGCTCATTGGCCCAGCTTGGGTCATGTGCTTCTGCCTGGTCCAATCAGAGAGGCTAGAAAGGAGAGAGTCTCATTTGATAAACAGGCTGCTCTCCTTATAACCATGGTGGATGAGGATCTGGGATTTGGAGTTCAGTATTTAACCATCCCCACTTGGAGTAGAAATGTATCATGCACACTGTGGCTGTGAAAGTCCCAGAATAAACAAAAATCAAAACCCTCCTGTGATTCTTACATTTTGTCATTTCAGAGTGAAACCCCGTATTCAGCACAGAGATGGAAAAGTTTAGGTTTTAGTATTATTCCTCCCCTCTCCTCCCCCTCTTCCATCCCATCCCCTTTCTACACCCCATCGCTCTCCACTCCTGCTCCCGCTCCTTCACTCCTCCCCTTCCCCTCAAAGGTGCTGACTCCAAGGAGGCTCCACCAACATGCTACACACTAGGTCCCATCTCTGCTCTGCTCCTGGAACCCTGTCTTTGCCACGGGTCTTCATAATCCTTACCTGGCAAATAAAGACTAACAGCACCCTCCTTTCATGCTGGGAGGATGTCTGAGTTGTGGAAAGGCCCCTGACCTTATTGGGCTCCTCCCTTTCACCCAGGCTTTCCTCACAACCTCAGGCCCTCTCGGCTTCAGGACCAGCGGGGATGCAAGACATTGTCTGGGAGCAGACAGACACAGAGGCCTTGCCCACTTTCCTAAGGCCTGTCATATTGATCAGATTTGAAATGTTTTTTTTTTTTTTTGTAAAGCACTTGTAGTCTTATTCAAAGTACCTTAGGAAAGTCATTCATCACCTTTGAACTCAAACATCTTCATCTGTTGACTGAGGACCAGGGATGCCCTTTTAGCCTTTGCTTATTCAGTTATCAGAATTATTAATAAATTGTAAAATGTATAAGTAAACAAAGGAAATCTTACTAGATGTCCATTACAGCCTTATTTTCAGTAATAAAGCAATAAAACTACCTTAAGTGTTAGCCGCTGAGTCATGTCCAACTCTTTGCAACACCATGGACTGTAGCTCACCAGGCTCCTCTGTCCACGGGATTCTCCAGGCAAGAATATTGGAGTGGGTTGCCATTCCCTTCTCCAGGGGATCTTCCCAACACAGGGATCGAACCCAGGTCTGCTGCACTGCAGGCAGATTATTTACCACGTGAGCCACCAGGGAAGCCTCCCAAATAGCTTAAACACTAGGGCAATTGTGGTAGACTCATGATGGAATATTATATATCCCTTCAAGTCACATTTCATAAGAATACATAGTAAGCATTTCTATCATTTTTAACCAAAATAAACCAATTTTGCAAAACACTGTGAATGACTTGACTCCCAACTCTGTAGATACAGATATGGATAAAGAACCAGAGATGGTGAAATAAATATAAATAAAATTTTTAAAGAGTTCTAAGAACACACAATAGAATACTGGATGTTACTCTTGCTGTGTAGTAGAACCCAGTGGCTCAATTATTCCTCCCTATTTTTTATGTATTCCCTAAATTTTCTACAGTGAATATATATGCCAGCACACATATAGGTCATTTAAAAATATGGCAGTCCTAGACCATGAAGGATTTATCTTATGTATTTTCAAACATTGGCCTTAATTTTTTGTTACATCACAGCCAGGCCCTCCTTTTCCAAGGGCAGGAAAAGATGCTGTGGGGTTAAGGTAACTCATTGAAGTTGGAGAAAGAGATCGTGTCAGCCTCAGCATCTCAGCCACAGAAAGTGGAGCTTATTAAATGTCATCCTCTGGAGGCCAAATGAGACACATAGGGCTGAAAAAGTGAAACCCACCCAGTGTTCCCCCTGCTGATGAAAAAAAAAAAAAAAACCATGCAGGAACTCAGAATACTAATTCAGGTGGTCTCACTCTGAAGTTTTGGAGCAGAAAACATAAGTGAATTCACACATCACTAAAATGTCATCACATTTTATGAAAATGTACCATTGTTGGCCTGCTTTTCCCACCTACACAGTTTCTCTTGGCTGCATTTCAGGACAGCATCGTCTTGTTTCTCCACCTTCCTTTGGTTCCTCAGCCCCCCTCCCCCTTTCACTGAGGACCCCCGCAGTTCCAAGCTTTGCCCACCTCCTCTGGCCCAGCATCTCCAGACAAGTGTCCGAGTCCCGACTCCACAAATGGCCCACATCATCCTTGGTGTAAGATAAACACAATCCAAAGACAAACATTTGGTTGCTTTCTGGACTCACTCTTTTCCTACAAAAGTAGTCAGCAAAGGACTTTACAGCTAGGCTGAAGCCAGTAAGGTAATGACTTTAGAGTCATTTAGCATCGTGAGCTCCTTGTTGTTGGCTTCTTTGCAAGTGGATGGCCTCCACCCAATCAGGATGAGAGTTTCTTGGGCTTTTGAGCCTGGAAAAGGGCAGCCAGGATGCCCAGCTTCAGGTATCAGTTGACTAGGAGCTATCAGTTGACTAGGAGCTAAAGCTCTCCTGGGCTGGGGCCTACCCAACCAGGATGAAAATGAGTCCAGCAATAATGAGAGGTCACAGGCAGTTATGGACTGAAGCCAGGAACACCTAGAAAACAGAGGGAGCATTAGCGACACAGGGGGAGCATGATGCCTGATATACAACTAGAGAGTGCGCTCGCGTGAACTTCCAGTGCTGTGTATCATGGTGCTACAAACATTACAGATCTAAGAAAATGGTCAGCATTGGCTCCAGCCAAAAGTCCGCACTGCAGTTTGAGGCGTGACTCCCTGGATCTAGGCCATCCACTCTGTTAAGTTTCCTCTAATCATGAGAAAATTGGCACCTTTTCCGAGACCCCAGGGTTTCACAACTTCCGTTGGATCAACCACAAATAACACAAGTTTCTGGGTTTCCAAGTTCTTTTTGGTGTAATACCTGGAGTTTCCATTAGAGGTCAGCAGTAGCCAATTCCCCGAGACGTGGTGCCCACTGACGGACTTCAAAGTCTAGAACATTCTTCAGGAAAGCGTTTCTCTGGCTTTCGTGTCTTCACCAACAGCACTAGTATCAGTAACTTGAGCTTTCCTGCTATTTACATTCCAGGTTTGCTTCTAAAATAATATGTACAGCAACTCAACAATCTATTAAGATGCTAGGTTTTCATTAAGACACAAATAGATGCTGATAAGCATGGGCTATAAACAGGGGACCTATGCCCCAGGAGGTGGAGTATCCAACAGGTCAGGAGCAGAGCCTAACCATAAAACCCATAATACAATACTGACCAGAAACAAGGATGTGGGCCATAGGCACCACCTGTAACATACACAACCTTACGGCCAGGAAAACAATTCTAAAAAGAGGTCATCAGTGTATGGACATGAGAAGGTGCCCAAGTCATATTGCTGAGTGGAAGAACCAGTTTAATGAAAAAAGCCTGTGAAGTATGACTTCACTCTGTACATTCATACGTACATAATTTTTAATATGCAATTTCAGAGTCCAGAACCTAATAGTAGCTATGTCAGGAGTGTGAGGCAGTGATGGGTTTCTAAGATTGTTCTGTGCTTCTCTGTGACTTAGATAACTGTGTGTTCCTTTCATAGCTAAAGAAGTTTTCCCTTGAAATAACAGAGAAAATGTCATCTTCCTGGTGATTTTCTTGTGGCCTCCAGGAGGTCCTGGCTTCTACCCTATCTCCTTCGTCTTCAGTTTTGTCTCTCCAGCTGGAATGCAAGGAACCCAAGGCTGGGACTGAGTCCCATCCCAGACTGTGGTCCCAGCACCTGGCGCAATTGGCCACCCAGGAGGGAGTTCTCAGTGTTGCTGAGTGGAAGAGAGGAAGAGGGGTGTGTAACATCAACCTGCTTGAGCCCCAAGTGGAGTGTGAGCTGTCACTCCCAGTACTCCTGGGGGTGGGGCAGCTCTCCTCCCCAACGTGGCGTCTTCCCAAGCCCTCCCCATGGAGATTCATTTGCAGACACCTGGAGAACTGTGGGAGTGGCCAGCTAGGACCATCTCTGGGCAGGGCAGGTGGGGAGGCTGCAGGACCACCCAGGTGGGCAGGGCAGGGTCCAGGTCAAGGTAGGGCACTGGTTGAGCTGGCTCCACAGCTGTTACTTGGCACTCTCATCTCAGTACCTCCAGCTGCTTCTACGTATAGCAATGACCCCATCATCCAGCAATCCCACTTCCAGCAATTTGTCCAAAGAAAACACTATTTAATGTCACACATGCTTTGATACATGTAGCATCATGAAGAAAAATGAACTTGCCCAAGTGTCTACCAGCAGGGCACTAAGTAACCCAGACTCTAGGGTAGTATGTATAACGTGACAAAGGTGATGGCTGTCAACGTGAAGTGCAGACAACAACTGTGCCAGAAGTCTTGTTAAGAACAGATTCTTCCTTCCATAACCTGCAAGATTTGGATTCAGTAGAACAAAAGGCCTAGAGATCCGCATTTGCACATGCACCTCAGGTAATTCACTGCACACCTGGTGGAGGCCCATCTTTGAGAAACACTAAAGCAGCTGTGTGTTAATTGGACTGAAAAGCAGGCATGCAAAAGCAGAGATCCACAGAATACCAACACATGGAAAATCGTCTGAAGGATTTCCGACCCAAAAGTCTTTGTGCTGAGGTATTAGTGGAGAATTTTTATGATGACTCCATTGGAAGTTTTTCTTGGTTTACCTGTATTTTCCAAATTTCTCACAAGATGTTTAGGTGACTTGTATAAAAAGGAAATGACAAAATCTAAGAAGTTGGACCATAAAGAAAACTGAGTGCTGAAGAATTGATGCTTTTGAACTGTGGTATTGGAGAAGACTCTTGAGAGTCCCTTGGACTGCAAGGAAACCCAACCAGTCCATCCTAAAGGAAATCAGTCCTGAATATTCATGGAAGGACTGATGCTGAAGCTAAACCTCCAATACTTTGGCCATCTGATGAGAAGAACTGACTCATTTGAAAAGACCCTGATGCTGGGAAAGATTAAAGGCAGGAGGGGAAGGGGCTGACAGAAGATGAGATGGTTGGATGGCATTACTGACTCGGTGGACATGAGTTTGAGCAAGCTCCGGGATTTGGTGATGGGAACCTGGGGTGGTGTCTGGTCCTGAGGGGGAGCTCCGTCACCATCCACTCCTTGTGAAGTCCATGGGGTCACAAAGAGTCGGACATGAATGAGTGACTAAACTGAACTGAAAACCAAACCAGTGTCTTGCTTCTCTGGTGGGCATTTGTAGCTTCAGGAGACCTGATGGGTGCCACGGGGAGGAGCAGGGCCGCTGGGATTCTCTGCTCCCTCTTTCTGAGAACTGCAGTCCACAGGCTGGACATGGAGCTATTTCATCCTTCAGTTTTAGAGGTGATCTTTTTTTCCTGGGTCACAGGACAATCAAATGAATCAATTTTTCTCACTTCACGCTGTTCTGTTTGTTTCCTGTAAATTTTCAAAACTCATTGAACACTTGCTAAATAGCATCTAGGTTAGGTGGACGGCATCTGATGTGATCTGGATGTATGCTTAGCTATTCTAGGGTTGACCTACCACAATTTCCAAGAGATCCACACAGTAGGAAAGAAGTAGATATACCTGAACAGTTTGAGAGGCACAGTAGGATTACAGACTTTGGAAGCCAAAAACGAACGTCAGTTTCAATCTCCATTTGTCTGGGAAATGTGGGGGCAGAGTGAATGTAACCTTTCTGAGCATCCCTTGGTATCCAAGGACAATGATGAATGAAAAGGGTGTTTATCAGCTTAGAATGGAATGATGGGAACCTGGGGTGGTGTCTGGTCCTGAGGGGGAGCTCCGTCACCATCCACTCCTTGTTGTCCTGGTCAAGTCCTCCCCCCACAAGGACAAGACTCTGCTGCACTAAAGCCTGCCTCAGCCACACATGTGCACCGGCCCCATGCTCTGCTCACCCATGTCATGGCCACACTCTTCTCCAGCCAGAGTACGCATCTTCATTATCATCCTTACCTGCTTTGTTTTCACTCCACTTCTTCCTGCTTATCCAGCCTGGATGAGCTTCCACTGCAAAGATGTAGCTCTCCACACCACCTCTCTTGAAGACTCAGAATGTTATTTATTGAACAGGGAAAGGAAAGAAGACGTCTCCATGTGGGTCTCTCTGGGGTCCTTAAGGCTAGGTGGAGGAAAGGTTCTGGGAGAAAAATCCAGCTTTCCTTGTTTCCCCAGAGAATTGGCCTGCCTGGACCTGGTGTCCCCAGCTCCATGTCCTGGACTGGGAGGCTGTGGGCCTCCTCTCGGTGGACATGAGGGTGGGCTAAGAGATGCCAGTGCACAATGGTGGAAAATGCAGGACAGACTCTGACTTACACTGGTTACCAAGGAAGTTTTTCTCTTCATATCAAGGAACCTTCAGTTGCCAGAGAATGTCAGCAAAGAAAGGAGTCGTGATCCCTGCTCTCGTGGGATCTCAAAACATTTGAATGTCGTTGTCCACAAAGCTGGCAGAGAAAGAAGGCAAGGACCTCAGAGCCAGCACAATTTCAAAGAAGAGGTCTGGCTGGAGAAGGTTCAGAAATGGGGCTGGATCATGAGGTTGGACAAGAACAGAGAGTCAGCAGATGTGAGGCAGCTCCACAGACACCAAGGAGGGAGTTTGCCTCAATGTGGAAGGTTACGGAGAGCTGGTAAAGGCTGCAGCAAAGCAGGAACATATGGACATTGGTAGAAAACATGGAAGCAAGGCTACTCGACCTTGAGATTCCCCTGCATTCAGTTCAGTTCAGTTTAGTTGGCTCAATTGTGCCTGACTCTTTGTGACCCCATGGACTGCAGGACACCAGGCTTCCCTGTTCATCACCAACTCCTGGAGCTTGCTCAAACTCATGTCCATCATATCAGTGATGCCATCCAACCATCTCATCCTCTGTTGTCCCCTTCTCCTCCTGTCTTCAATCTTTCCCAGCATCAGGGTCTTTTCCAGACCTGAGTCAGTTATTTGCATCAGGTGGCCAAAGTATTGGAGTTTCCGCTTCAGCATCAGTACTTCCAATGAATATTTAGGACTAATTTCCTGTAAGTTGGACTGGTTGGATCTCCTTGTAGTCCAAGGGACTCTCAAGAGTCTTCTCCAACACCACAGTTCAAAAGCATCAATTCTTCAGCACTCAACTTCCTTTATAGTCCAACTCTCACATCCATACATGACTACTGGAAAAACCATAGCTTTGATTAGACAGACCTTTGTTGGTAAAGTAATGTCTCTGCTTTTTAATATGCTGTCTAGGTTGGTCATAGCTTTCCTTCCAAGGTGAAATCAGCCTTATGAAAGTAGATGACAACAGTGATAACGACAACGAGGGGCCTTGTCAATGGTACTCAGGGGAAGGAGCAAGACCCTGTCCTTCATGTCCCATCCTGGGCTCAGCTCACATCTCCCTCCAAATATCCACATCATTTTATTTCAATACTAATTCCTTCCTCACATTGTCTCAAACATGAAACACTGTTTGTGTGTGTGTGTGTGTTAGTCGCTCAGTCATGTCCGACTCTGCGACCCCGTGGACTGTGGCTGCTGAAACACTGTTCAAGTCTCTTCTAATGTACAAGTCCCTTTCCCACCCCTTTTTTTTTTTTTTTTAACTTTTTGTTCTGTATTTCGGTATAGCTGATTAACAATGTTGTGATAGTTTCAGGTGAACATCGAAGGGACTCAACCATACATGTACATGTATCCATTCTCCCACATGGGGCTTCCCTGGTGGCTCAGACAGTAAAGAATCTGTTTGACAATGCAGGAAACCAGAGTTTGATCCCTGGGTGGGGAAGACACCCTGGAGAAGGGAATGGAAACCCACTCCAGTATTCTTGTTGGAGAATCCCATGGACAGAGGAGCCTGGCGGGCTACAGTCTATGGGGTGCAGAGTTGGACACGACTGAGTGACTAACACATATACACGTTCTTCCCAATACTCTTCTTTTCTTGTTATTTCAATTTATCCATCAAATACCCAGGATTGGAATCCCATAGTTTCCAAGGTCTGACTTTTACAGGCTGCCCCCTCCTTCCACATTCAATGCCTTCCTCCGATTTCCTGGAAATCGGTCACTGATCAGTCTTGTGATAGGTCCCTTGGCAAGATTCGTGATGTTGTTGTAAGGAAAAGTTTCCAAAAATTATTACCAAGACTCTACTCTGACTCATCAAATAATAATTGTGTGGCTATAGGAATCCATGAGAGATTTTGGTACACGTTCATGGTAGAGAGCCACCATCAAGATGCTCCAAAAGCTTGTTTCTCTCCTTCTTAAAGAACATCCAAAATGGAGGTGATGAGGCAGAAAAAGCCCCCTCTCCTCCCACTTCCTTTCCCTTTGGGATTCTGCTGCTGCTGCTAAGTAACTTCAGTCGTGTCCAACTCTGTGCGACCCCATAGACGGCAGCCCACCAGGCTACCCCATCCCTGGGATTCTCCAGGCAAGAACACTGGAGTGGGTCGTCATTTCCTTCTCCAATGCATGAAAGTGAAAAGTGAAAGTGAAGTCGCTCAGTTGTGTCCGACCCTTAGCATGGACTGCAGCCTACCAGGCTCCTCTGTCCATGGAATTTTCCAGGCAAGAGTACTGGAGTGGGGTGCCATTGCCTTCTCCGTTTGGGATTCTACAGCACAAGAAAGAATTTTACCATTGCCAAAATTTTCCTCCTAATATTTCCCCCTCAAGATAGTTTATGACTCTCATATTTCATACTGGGGCTTTTGAATCAAATTAAAAATTAGTGTAATAAAACATGGCTCTATAAAAGAACTCTATAAACCAGCAGTCAGCACACAAGACCTGAACTCTCTGAGATGCATCTGCCATCCGTCTCCCAAAAGGAGACGTGGGCTGTTGGGGGAAAACATGGGTCCAGGGCCCAGCGGAGACCTGCGTTCAAATCCAGCTTTGCCATTTCACGCTCTGACTCTCTTTTCCTTTTTAGTGGACTATGGAGGCTAAAAGCTCCTACTTCTGAATTCTCTTCCACTTCAAACATTCTATAAATCCAGAGTTCTGTTTCTTTTTAACATGAGGTAGTTAATACAGTGCCAGCAGGGGCTCGGTCCATAAACTGAGCGGGATAGAAACTCAGCAGGCCCACCGAGATCCCCTTACCCCAGCGCTGTGTCTGTCACCCTCTAAGTTCAACAAAAGATGACTGAATGAACTGATTCCCTCATCTGCACTCAGTTATACAGATACACTTGGTTTCGTGGCTGGAAATCACAAGATGATTTTTGATTGTTTTGGTTCAGTTTAGACATCAAAATTTTCCTGGTGGCTCAGTGGTAAGAAACGACCTGCCAATGCAGGACACGCAGGTTCGATCCCTGAGTCGGGAAGATCCCCTGGAGAAGGAAATGGCAAGCCACTCCAGTATTCTTGCCCGGGAAATCCCATGGACAGAGGAGCCTGGTGGGCCACAGTCCGTGGGGCCACAAGAGTCAGACACAACTGAGCGACTGACACTTCCTCCTCATCACAGTGTCAAGTTTCTGTTTTCTAAGCCCTCTTTCCCTCATCTTTTCTCCTTCCTGACATATTCTCACCTTCTTGTCTTCCTCTCCCGCATTCACAGTGAAAACCCTACCCACCCTTCGCTGTGGTTCCCTGAAAGAACTTCCCTCTGGGGATGAGCATCGCTCAGAGGAATCATATTTTCCTCAGATCTGTTCAGTTCTTCTTTGGTGCAACAATAATTCTATGCTCGTGGCTTAACAGCAAGTATTCTAGGTCATCAACTACTGTGTACACTCTTCATTTAAGTCTCCCTAAAAGCAGGATCCTAAAGGGATATGGAGGCAGGTGGTCCACGTGGAGGGGATGCCAGTAGGTGGGGGAGGGAGTGAGGAGATGAAGCAGGACAGGGAGAAAACCTGACAAGGTGGCAGTGGGCATTACCACCTGGGTGCCTGGAGCTCAGTCGCATACAGGACCCTCTGAGGAAGCACAGAGCCCAGCTGGGAATCCCCTGCTGGAGAAGAGGGAGCCTGGGGCTCTGACCAGCGAAGCCCGTTGGCCTCGAGGGTTGACCCTGCTGCTCCTGGGAGCGTTGACTCCCCTGATTCCCAGGTTGCAGGTGCCTGTGAAGGAGCAAATCAGGGGACACCTTCAGGAAGATGCTTCAAGCAAGAAGATGTAGGTGCTGGGACTGTGGTCACTCCACTCTCCACCTAGATGATAACCAGTGAATTGTTCACACCGATAAATGGAATATGTTAGTCGCTCAGTCGTGTCTGAGTCTTTGCAACCTCATGAGCCTGCTGGGCTCCTCTGTCCATGGAATTCTCCAGGCAAGAATACTGGAGTGGGTTGCCATTCCCTTCTCTAGGGGATCTTCCTCACCCAGGGACTGAACTCAGGTCTCCTTCATTGAAGACAGATTCTTTACGGTCTGAGCCACCACCACAGCCTGATAAATGGAATATTTCCTGCCATATCAGTAAATAAAGGCAATCACGTTCATCAGCAATTAGAGCCACCAGCTTGTGAGCCCTGAGGGAACTCAGGAAGGAAAAGAATACCTGCCATCTAGCAGCCATCAGATAGCAGCCACTTCCCACGTTGAGCCCCAAGGATGTGAAAACACAGAATATAGGGCCCCAGATAGGTGAGGTGCATATCAAAGGAACTATTTCAGGGAGTCCAGACTCTTGCATCTTCCCATACATAGAAAAGTGCTAAATTCCTTAACTTGAGATGTCTGGTTTTCTTTGATTAGCAGTGATCTCAGACTACTTGCCCATTTGTTGCAAAACTCTTATATATTCTGGTTCCCCTCTCACCTCTTTGGGGCAGTTCTCTCAGAGTTACTTGAGATGATGTCTGCTGGATTGAAGTCCCAAACATTCCCACCAAATAAAATACAACTCTCAACTTTCAGATTGTGAATGATTTTTAGTCGACCATTCTAGGTTCCCCACAGCCCTTGATGTTATACCTCAAGGGCACTTGGCCAGTACACCCTGATGTTGCATAGGGTCTGGGAAAGGCACTCATGTTTTCTTTACATGTTCACGTAGGACATGTCCACCACCAGGGGACGACAGGTGGAGCAGTAAGCTTCAAATCATGACTTGGTCTTCTTGGCAATCAGCCCCCATGCTAAAGCTCTCCAGGAGCCCATGAAGAGATTCCTCATTAAAACAAAAGATGCTCCTATTACACAGGAAATTCTGAGGGATTTAGGAGCTCTGAGTCAAAAACCAAGGTCAAAGGCCAAATATAAAACAAAACATGCTCCCAGAAGCCCTTATCACTTGGGAAATTATAAAAGCGTTTTAGGAACTGTGTGCCAGAACCAGAGGCAGAGACCAGTATGTAGATTCTCTGTAATTTCAGACAGACACCTGAAGGATGGAGTAGGACTCAACTCAGCCATCTCCTAACTGACTGTGACCTTGGTCCTGCCTCAGTTTCCCCCCATTCCCTTGGCTCTGCTGACTTACCTCCCAACTCTCTAGCCAAACTTAAACTTGTCCATTGCAAGCTTTTATTCCTCTTCTGACCATTGCTGTTGTTTGGTCACTAAGTCCTGTCTGTCTCTTTGCAACCTCATGAACTGTGGCACACCAGGGTTCCTTGTCCTTCACTATCTCCCAGAGTTTGCTCAAACTCATGTCTATCGAGTTGGTGATGCCCTCCAACCATCTCATCCTCTGTCATCCCCTTCTCTTGTCTTCAGTCTTCCCCAGCATCAGGGTCTTTTCCAATGAGTCAGGCTCTTCACATCAGGTGGCCAAAGTATTGGAGCTTCACCTTCAGTATCAGTCCTTCCAATGAATATTCAGGGTTGATTTCCCTTGGGACTGACTGTTGTGATCTCCTTGCAATCTAGGGAACTCTCAAGAGTCTTCTCCAGCACCACAATTTGAAAGCATCTGTTCTTTGGTGCTCAGCCTTCTTTGCAGTTCAACTCTCACATCCTAAGAGTTGAAAACCATATTGGAAAAACCATAGCTTTGACTATATGGACGTTTGCCAGCAATATGATGTCTCTGCTTTTTAATATGTTGTCTAGGTTTGTCAGAGCTTTTCTTCTAAGGAGCAAGTGTCTTTTAATTTCATGGCTGCAGTCACCATCCTCAGTGATTTTGGAGCCCAAGAAAATTTCCAGCCAGACACACTGACATCCCTAAATTTATCCCAGCCTCTTTCTTTCCTCTAAATATGGCCAGCAGTTGACTAATAATAATTCAACCATTAAACTGGCTCTTGTCAAATTTAGGCCTTATTCCAGAGATGGGAATGTGGCATCCCCAGGGTTTATCTTCTGTTTTTAACAAATCAACACACAGAAATACAGTACACTGTAAGTGACTAAAAAGAAAACAGATTAAGAAAAAAATTTTTAAATAGAGGCCTAAGGTCATCATTGATCAGGTTGCTGGGTCAGGGGTCTCCAAGGGAATAATATGTGATTGGAGACCTGTCTCCACTATCAGTTGAGAAAAGTGAGGTTTAAGGAGTGACTCGTCCAAGGTCATATTTCTAGGAACTGTGATCATTGGACCTTGCTTCTAGGCTTTCACCAAAGCCCCAAGTTTTAAAAGTTGGGATGGAGGTGGGCTTGGACGTGGACAGATCTACAGAGGTTCAAGTTATCATTTATGATGAAGGGAAAGGAAACATTTCTCCTCCCTTTGTCTTCAGAAAATAATCTCTCTTAATAATTTACTGTGCTATGCTGTGCTGTGCTCAGTTGCTTCAGTCGTGTCCGACTCTTTGAAACCCTATGGACTGTAGCCCACCAGGCTCCTCTGTCCATGGGATTCTCCAGGCAAGAATCCTGGGGTGGGCTGCTATGCCCTCCTCCAGAGGATCTTCCCATCCTAGGAACTGAACCCTTGGTTCCTGCATCTCCTGCATTGCTGATTCTTTACTGCTGAGCCACTGGGGGAAGCCCCATATTAATTAACTACTCATGTTTAAACAGGATAGAGATGCATTAACCCATTCCAAATGATAAAAGAACTAGCCATTTCTCATGGAGTCTGAAGTGAAGTCACTCAGTCCTATTCAACTCTTTGCGACCCTGTGGACTGTAGAAAAAGAGTCCTGGAGTGGGTTGCCATTCCCTTTTCCAGGGGATCTTCCTGACCCCGGGATCGAACCTGGGTTTCCCTCATTGCAGGCATATGCTTTTCTGTCTGAGCCACCAGGGAAGCCCACCTGCCATTAAAAAATAAGGACACAAATGAGAAGGAGTAGGGCAGGAGTTGTCCACGTCTGGGAAGTCAGGCTCCTGGAAGAAGCCCAGGTTACCTCATCCACTTGGATGAGGTAACCTGGGCTGAGTACAAGATCTGACTTCCTCTGCATGTGCCCTGTCCTGGCTTTGGCAGTCCTGAGCAGCACACATGAGATTTCCCTTCAATTTCCAAGCTTCCTGGAATATGATATTGATTAGATCTCTTCTATATTATGCCCTGTAACTTTATTTTCAGGCTCATAAACTCTATAGGACCAAACACAGGCTATTTTGAACATAATGAGACTTTTCAAAACCTTAAACATGCTTCTGGTTTTCTTCAGCTTCATTTTACAATAACAAGACCATCTTATATTTAGATCCTTTTTAGGGTGCTTGGGTTGGGCGATTTCTCCAGAGGGGACACAGAGTGTGTGTTTACAGCTGCAATTCAGGCATCCCATCCTGGTCACCCACTGCGGATCAGGCCAGGTTTTAGTTGACAAAGATGAAGTTGTGTGCAGTGGTGAGTCTAACTCATGAACAGGTGTGTTGAGTTTTGTCTTAACGTCACAGCAGTCGGCTGTGTCATTTAACTGTCCCCACCAGGTAGCACCTAAAAGAGGTGAGGGAGGAGAAGGGAAGGGGACTCAGGCTCTGGAGGTCAGCTTCGCCCACAGATCACAGGCCCCACCCACAGATTGCAGGCCCCGCCCACAGATCACAGGCCCCACCCACAGGTCACAGGCCCCACCCACAGGTCACAGACTCCACCCACAGGTCACAGGCTCTGCCCTTCAGTGAGGCATTTACCAACACTGGGGTTTTTGTTTGTTTGTTTTTCATTTAAATTTTATTTTATTTATTTTTAATTGAAGGATAATCCCTTTACAGGATTGCACTGGTTTCCACCAAACATCAACATGAATCAGCCACAGTTTACCCATGTCCCCTCCCACTTGAACCTCCCTCCAACCTCTCTCCCCATCCCACCCTTCTAGGTTGTTACTGAGACCATTTTGAGTTCCCTGAGTCACACAGTAAATTCCCACTGGCTATCTATTTTACATATGGTAATACCTATTTCCACATTTTTATCCAAGCCCTTGTAAGTAGGAAAATCCCCTGGAGAAGGGAAAGGCTGCCCACTTCAGTATTCTGGCCTGGAGAATTCCATGGACTCTATAGTCCATGGGGTCGCAAAGAGTCGGACAGGAGTGAGCCACTTTCACTTCACTTTCACTTGTAAGTAGGAACCTGCAGGTAGGCTGACAGGGAGAATTAGTTTAGGAGAGGCTGCTGCCCCAGGAGGAACGGAAGTTACCTGTTTCCTGCCTGTGCTTTTGTCTGTTGTCAGCCCCTGTGTCCACACTGCTCAGGGCTAATAGCTCAGCTTCTCCCAGCTTGGCTGTCAGCAGGGACCGGCCATGCACCCAGAGGGGAAGGGGATGACAAGCCTGGGCCTGACGGCTGGGTCTCTGAATAGGACCAGAGGCAGAGATCTGCGCTGAAGTTTTGCTTCCCACAGTCGAGGAGGCCCTCATCTTTAAATTTCCACAAATCAAGGAGGTTCCAACCTCGGGGGAAGGCGGTAGAGGCAGCTGCTGGCGGGCACAGGGAGCCTCCTCGGGCTCCTCGTGACATACGAGCTGCTGACAGTCCTGCCAACATCTGAATTAAAGTTTATGTACTGACTCACGGGGCGAGGAGAGAAGTTTAGAGTCAGGATGTGAACGTTCTTTTTCTTTCCACGCTGGAGGTCAGTACGGGCGAGCCCTGTACCCGCCCTGGCTGGGCCAGCCTGCAGAGCAGGGCTGTTGATTGCTACTCAGGTGAGTTTCCTGCCGATGGCCCTCGGTTTTATCCTGAATGGCATAACGTTAAATCAATTAGCCCACAGACCACAAATTGCTCCTGCGACTCCTTCTGAGGGTCTAGCAGGGTCCTGACTGACCCATCCTTCAACTCCTCCGGGTCCATGCTGGCCCCAGGGTGACATCACCCTTGAACTGGCTTCCCCACATGGTTGACTTCTCTCAGTCCTCCCCTCATCTCGGGACTGGATACTGTGGATGCCTCCTGCCCACTCTGCCTGTGCTCAGTGCACTGCCCCTGCCCACCTGCCCACTTCCCTGCTCACCGTACCCCAGAGAACACTGGCCATGCCAGCCCCAGGTCCCTGTACCCACCTCTGCTCCAGCTCAAGCCTTCTCCAACTCAGTTAAACCTCAGAGCACCTGGGAAGGTTAAAAATAGAGATGCCCAGGTACTCCTCAGTGTCTCAGATATAATGTGTCTTGAGGGCAGCCCAGGCAGCAATCTGGTTTCAAAGGTCCCAAGGAGTGTGTAGCCAGGGCCAAGAACCACCGGCCCTGTTGGCATCCAAGTCAGGAGCCAAGCCTTAGGGTCTTGTTCAATGTCACTTCCTCCAGGAAGCCTTCCAAGTTTGCCAAATCAAATCTGTTTCTTAGTCTCTCAGTGCACATGAGGAAGACAATAGCTTTCCTTTTGAAATCAACATATAGAAGAATAAGCCATTTTGGAGAATATGTTTCTATGAGTGCTAACACGACTATAGATATCTGTGACTCCAGGACACAACTGGGATGGCGCATCACTGCTTCTCAACCCTTCCTCCATCTCTGTCTCAGGAAGACATTGCTTATTTTTCCTCCTCATTTATTTCACCATATCAGGAAAAGAGCTAACTAGCCTAAGACATCTGTGTTTGTCCTGGTGTTATCACCTGAGAGCCAGAAGTTGATATGTAAGTCATAAAAATCCACTTAGAAAATAAGGAGGGAAGGAAATGCATTACTTACACATGCAGAAGTTTGGGGGTTTGAGAGACAAGGCTGAACCCTTGGGAATGCTGTCCTCTCCGCCGTGTCTGACCTCAGAATCATGTGCAGGGGGTGGTCCAGGGTGAAATTCAGGGAGGAGAGCCATTGCATCCGGGGTGCTGGGAGTTTGAATTCAGAGCCAGACTGCTTATCAAGTCTGGGTGCTCTGTGTACCAGCCTCGGTTTCGGAGGAAGCCAGGAAAGCTGAGGACACAATGTCCTGCAGAATCAGGCCCAGCTGCTGACAATAACTGCTTCACCAGAGCCTCTCATGCAAGACCAGGTTTTTATGTAACTTGAAAAGCATGACATTAACCGAAAGGATCATTCATCTTGCAAGTTATGGTTGGCTGTAAAATAGAATGGAGAATTCTTTCCCTATGAAAGACAAAATGTTTGTCTTCTACTTCCTTGGTATTCTTTCTTTGGCTCTTTTAAATTTGAATCCCCATCTTTACCTTGGCCTTATCTTTAAATTTTTAATTTAAAAGAAGAAAGCTGTAGTTTTCTCTTTTAATTGTGTTTGGCTAAAATGGGCATTGAGCCTCACTCCTTCAGGCTGTGCTTTGCTGTGCTAAGTTGCTTCAGCCATGTCTGACCCTTTTCGACCCCATGGACTGTAGCCGTCCAGGCTCCTGTGTCCGTGGGGATTCTCCAAGCAAGAACACTGGAGTGGGTTGCCATTCCCTCCTCCAGGGGATCTTCCCGATCCAGAGATGGAGCCCATGTCTCTTATGTCTCTCGCATTGGTGGGTGGGTTCTTTACCACTAGCGCCACCTCAGGCTGTGATATTAAACAAACATTTCAGGTAGCCAAAGGTCATTTGTGGTTACTCCATGACTTGGAGGGAATATCTGCAAAGTATACTGAGGAAGCTTTGGATCAAAAGGCAGAGGACTATGCTCAACCCAGATTTACCATCAAATTCTTTCTCCATCCTCAGGAGAGTCTGCGTCAAAATTTTGCTTCCTTTGTTTGCAGAATAAGGGGTTTGGGCTAGATGATCTGTTCAGGTCTTTTCAGTCTAAACACGCATAATGCTGTGTGCTTCTCAACCACCACGCTTCCTCCCTCTCTACTTGGAAAACAAGCCTTACGTGGAGGATCTCATTTGATCCTCAAGCTTAGTTGGCAAATGATGTATTGTTTTCCCCAGGTCCAAAGGGGGAAACTGAGGCCCCTGCAAATTATGTCTTGAGCTCTACATCATCAAGGGCATGAAAACGGAAAGGGTGAATGGAATTGAAGCTGGGGAGTGTTCACACTCACTCTGCTTTCTTGACACCACTTGCCTTTCAAAAACAAATATCAGAAAGGAAATTACATTCCAAGACTAGCAACCTCAGGATCGTTTATTTTCCTAAGGTGCCTTGGGCAATGAAGATACTTTAGGGATTAGAATGAATTCTCTGATAGTAGCCCCCACCTGTGGGAATTCTTCCAGCGAGTTCAGTGTCTCCCCAACCCACCCGGTGCAAACCTCATGTCCACAACCCCTTCCCAATGGAGCATCTCTGACCACTATAAAGCCAGTGGAGTGGCTGGTAGTGGGGGCTTAAGTCTGGGATGTGGGCAAAGGGAAAGCAGACCTAGCATCATTTCACAGATCGAAAGCACTCAGCCAGGGAGAATATTCGTTTCCCAGGACACCCTATTAGGGGCTAACAGATAATGCAGCTGGGCCCTGCAACCCTTCTGTTGGTTTGCCCCTGACTTGCTGACTGGCACCATAGGAGACAGGTTTGCAGTAACTCTCAGCAGAGAAATGAAGAATAAGAGTGTGTAGTATCCTGGAGGGCTGCACCTTCTGGTGAATGAATTTAGCCAGAAACATTTTGCTGTTGTTTTAACACCTGCTGTTCATTTGACTCGATTCAAAAAGTATTTGTTCAGCATAAAAAGAAAAAAAGCATGTTATAAGAAACGTAATTCCACTTTTTCCAAACAAGAATGTATATGTGTCTTATTTTATTGACTATAAAATGTCATCAATTATTAAAAGCTTTAAAATCTTACAAGTCATCAAATAAAACACGTTACCAATTAAATTTGACACAATTATTTCTTATCTTTCAGAATTTAATTTTATAATTAATGAGCTTTTTAAGACATGAATGTAGATTTTTATCGTATATCACCCTTTAATGGATGAAAAGGGACAGTATAAGTACACAAATGGGTTCACATTTTTTCCTAAAATCTGTTCATGTTCTGATTTTGCCTCTTTGGGGTCACTTTTCTTTCTTTCCTTTAAAATTTTTCTTGGAATATAGTTGATTTACAATGTTGTGTTGTTTTCTGCTGTACAGCAAAGTGAATCAGCCACACATATACATATATCCCCTCCTTTTTTGGATTTCCTTCCCATTTAGGTCACCACAGAGCATTGAGTGGAGTTCTCTGTGCTTTATAGAAGGTTCTCACTAGTTATCTATTTTATGCATTTTTTATACATAGTAGTGTATACATAGGGGCTTACCTGGTGGCTCAGAACATAAAGCATCTGCCTGCAATGCAGGAGACCCAGGTTCCATCTCTGAGTTGGGAAGATCCCCTGGAGGAGGAAATGGCAACCCACTCCAGTATTCTTGCCTGAAAAACTCCATAGACAGAGGAGCCTGGCAGGCTACTGTCCATGGGGTCACAAAGAGTCGAACACAACTGAGCAACTGATGTGTCCACTTCCAGGGGATATGTGGGGACTTCCCAAGTTGCACTACCGCTAAAGAACCCATCTGCCAATGCAGGAGACACAAGAGGTGTGAGTTTGATCCCTGAGTTGGGAAGATGCCCTGGAGGAGGGCGTGTCAACCCACTCCAGTGTTCTTGCCTGGAGAATCCCCATGGACAGCAGAGCCTGGCGGGCTACAGTCCATGGGGTCACAAAGAGTTGGACACGACTGAAGTGACTTAGTACAGCACAGTGTATATTTGTCAATCCCAGTCTCCCAATCTCCCATTTTGTCCCACCTCTGTTTCCTCCCTTGGTGTCTATACATTTGTTTTCCACATCTGTGTCTCTATTTCTGGTTTGCAAATAGGTTCATCTATCCTATTTTTCTAGATTCTCCATATGTACATTAATATATGATATGTTTTTCTTTCTGTCTTGCGTCACTCTGTGTGACAGGGTCTAGGTCCACCCACGTCTCTGCAAATGGCACAGTCTCATTTCAGCCCAGAGACACTGATGTTCCTGCGGGGTTGCTGTGTGTTTGTTTTACCACCACACAGGGCCATCCTCTAGGCCACTGAGAACTTTGAGGCTATAGCACATCTTAAAAGGATGTTCTGCTATTGTCTTCAATATTTTCCTCCAGGCTCATAAAATTCATTCTACAGATTTTGAGAAATTTGTGCAGGGAGTAACAGTTAGATCATTACTATTGCCTGGCCAACCCGAGTTGTAAAATGCATTCCAAATTTCAATGTGGAAAATGGAGGGAGAAAAAAGAAAAGGAAAGAAGGAGTGGGGGAGGGCACTCACCCAGCAGATGGGAGTGTAAATTAATTGGCAGAACTTTTCTGAATGACAGTCTAGCACCATTAAATGCCCTAAACATGTCCAGAGCCCCTGCTGGCCCTTGACCTCACCACTCATACGTTAAACATAATCACCCTGATCTATCCACTGTTCCCTTCAGCCATCTTTTTCTTGCCTTCGGACGTCTGCACACGCCATCGCTTGCTAGGCTAGAATCCTTCTCTCCCTCCGAGTTCCCAGTGCTCACTTGTCACTCATCTTGTCATCTTCCCCAAGACCTAGTGTAAGCGTTGCCCGTCGTACTGGCGCCCCCCACCCCCACCACGGTGTAGTTGGCTAAGGATTTGTCAACATCCACCAGTGTGGGCTCTGTGGGAGAAGGTCTCCTAAATTATTCACCATCACACACAAATGGGTGCTTCATATGTGGCAGCCTCTAAAATACATTTATTGATGACTTTTAAAAGTCTCTGATGATTTTTTAAACTATTTGTTTTAAAAATATAGTATAAGTAAATATACAAAATAATATAATACATAAATATAAGGATAAGAAACAAAATATATATATTATTTACATATGCATAATGCTTTTTACATACATTATATATACTAAAAATATTATAAAACATAAATATAAGGATAACACATTATATTATATAATGTATTATATATATGTATGACCTTCTATATATATATGCATTAAGTAAAATTTATCCTAAAATCAAATCCAAATGGTTTTTCTTTTTCTTCATTCCATTTGTTGTTTAATCATGGCAGTTTTTTCTTCGCTTTCTATCTGGAGTATGACTTTTTTATTTCACTTTTGTTTATTTTCCCTGGAGTATTTCATTGCTTTTCTTTTTTCTTGTTGAATAGAGAATAATGTGTCTCCCTCATATTTTCAAGTTGCTCTACCTTCTCATCTCAGTCAGAGGGCCCAATCCATGGCATTTTGTTCTCAAATAATTTTTTAACCAAGATGCTCCCCCCCATCAGAGCTTCTGTCCTTCACATCCAACCTGGAACGTCTCCCTGGATCACAACCCAGTTGTCATCTCTGGACTTCTCTTCCCTTCTCACAGCTGGAGTCCACGTTCTTCCCATTGTTCCATACACCATTTACTACATTCTGGAGAAAAGTTATTTCTAAGATAAGCTTCACAGATTCTCACGGCTCATTATTTTGAGTTTGCCTGTCTCCTTGCCTGGGAGTTTTCTGAATGTAGATTCCACACCCAGAATGACTTTTCTTCGCAGTATGGAGGGCATCAATCCACTGTCATCTCACAGTCAGATCCACAAATGAGGAGTCTTTTTGGTGTTATTTTCATTCCGTTCCTCTGTCTTTATTCTTGGTGTTCTGTAACATCCTGAGGTAGTATCTTGTATTTAGGAAGGTTCTCAAAGGGTATTTACATCAGCATAGACACCTGCCCTTTTGTAAGGTCCCAATTCGGAGAATATGAGCCAAGTACAACAAAAATTGTTTTGAATGATTTACTTGACCACCTTGGCAGACATATTTCGGATTGTTTTGCCCTGGTTTGCAACTTCTTAGTTCTGGTTTCTTTTTTCTCCCCCCTTTACCTATTTTGCTGAGGTGTAAACTTTACACTGAAAAAAACCTGCAGTACCTCAAAATGTGACTGTATTTTGAGACAGTGGCTTAAAAGAGGTAATTAAGGTAAAATAAAGTCATTGGGATTTTGAACATTTGAACAGTGGTGTTGGAGAAGACTCTTGAGAGTCCCCTGGACAGCAAGGAGATCAAATTAGTCAATTCTAAAGGAAAGCAACCCTGAATATTCATTGAAAGGACTGATGCTGAGGCTGAAGCTCCAATAATTTGGCCACCTGATACGAAAAGCCAACTCACTGGAAAAGAACCTGATGCTGAGAAAGATTGAGGGCAGGAGAAGGGGACAACAGAGGATAAGATGGTTGGATGGCATTACTGACTCAATGGACATGAGTCTGAGCAAACTCTGGGAGATAGTGAAGGACAGGGAAGCCTGGTATGCTGCAGACCATGGGGTTGCAGAGTCAGACACAACTGAGCGACTGAACAACAATGGCAAGGTCATTGGGATAGGCTCTAGTCCAATATGATTGACCTCTTTATAAGAAGAGGAGATTAAGACACAGACACATGTGAAGACACAGGGAAGAGACGGCCAAGGAGAGAGGACTCAGAAGAAATCAACCCTGACAACACTTGGATCTTGGACTTCTCATCTCCAGAATTATGATAAAATAAATATTGTTGAAGTGACCCAGATGATGGTACTTTGTTATGGCATCCAAAGCAAACTCCTGCAGAACTATCATAAATAGTGCTACTGTGAGCATTTTGCATGTGTCTTTTAGTGAACCTCTGTACAGACATCTGCTAGAAATGTACCAGTTGTGGAATTGTTGAGTCCTGAAGCTGCGTATAAGTAGATACCATCAGAGGTTTCCAAAGTGGATGCACTGATTCACATTCTCTCCACAACATGTGAAGGTTCTCACAGGTCCTTCAGCCAGTTTAGCCTCTGGCCTCCCTCTCATCTTGGCCTAGAACCTGTCCTTTGTTAAGACTCCCTCCTCCCCTGTCGCTCACTGCCGGGTTCTCTTGCAGCCTCTTCTGCATTGTCATATCTTACACAGGCTTGTTCTGTTTTCAGAAGTCCAGACTTTTCTCCTTTGATTCACTGATTGTCTTCCTTCTAGACTTTTCCCCCTTGCATCAAAGCTTAGCCATCCTAATGTTGCCTGGGTGATAGTGGATAATTAAAAATCAGGCAAAATATTCAGGTGTTTATGGTCATATCCTTTGCTAATGGTCACATTCTGTTAAGGTTTAGAAATACTGGGCAGTCCAACAGGGGCCCTCACACACCAGACACTGTGTTTCTCAAAATCATGGTCAATAGCAGCTGATTGTCCTCTGCATGAGGTCACTTCTGGGTGTGGAAGGTAAGCTCATGGATTTTTTTTTACTTCTCCCAGCTCTGAATTTTCTATTCACATAGATGGATACATTTGTTTTACTATGCTTCATAGTAAAAAGTGTTTATTCAGATGTCCAAGAACCTTAAGATAGAGTGTAAAGCCACGAACATCCCCTCAAATAAACCTAGTTTCAGTAGGGCAACATGGCTCATATTCCCTACAAATCAAGGTCATTTTGATCGCAAGTGTGTGAGAGTTGATCCCTGGGATGAAGAAGGGAAGCGTTCAGGGGAAGAGACAGCTCCCCTTAAAAGCCCGCTGCCTCTGGGAGCAGTTTACTTGATGGATGACTCAAAAGCTACAGAACAACAGTCTACTGTGTTCAAGAAGCCCAGATAACACAGCCGGAAGAGCTGGTTGATGTGTGGAGCAGGAGACCGGAAGCCAGCATTGGGGCTGGCCCCACGTGTTAAGTGCAGGGTGCCGTGTTTTACAGGTAGATTTCTCTCAGCCCTCACACAGAGCTCTACACAGGCACTCTCCCTTTACTAAGGAAGAAAACCAGCACTCAGAAAAGTTAAATAACTTGCCCATCATTACACTTCCCTGAACTGCAGACGGGGGTTTGAACCTAGGTTTGTCTTGCTCTGGTGTCCATGTTCTTCTCACTCTAAACATTCACTGATATTTGGAAGATTTGAACAAAGGAGCACTGAAATAAAAGTGATACTATTCAAAGGAAATGAATGTAAAATCCTACAGTTTGGTTTTAAAATACACAATTGCATAAGCGCAGGGGAATATTTGAAACAGCTGGCATTCTTAGTATAAGCCTGCAAGGTATCACAACTGCCAAGAAAAATTAGTCTTGCCTTCCTGGCCACTTTTGTGAAGTGTATTAATAAATGGTACCCTCCCTTGAGGGGCATAGAAAAGTGGGTTAGCCTGGAAGATCTGGTGTCAAAACACTTGGTCCAACGCTTATTAGTTAGGTGAGCTTGGGTGAATACTTTTCCTTTCTGAGCCTCAGTTTATAAATCTATAGAATGGGAACAATCATAGTTCCTAATGTACTGTATTGTTGTGAGGACTACAGAGTTCCAGAATGCATGATACAATCAGTGTGAGCTGGCTGGTGCTGTAACCCCATCTGGGGTTTCTCTCCTACTTTCAAAGTCCACAAGTTAAGAATGGGCCCTCCAGAAGAAGGTTAGTGGAGGTTGTCACCTGGATTCCATCTCAGTGGCACTATGGAGCAACACAGAGACAGGTTTTAAGGTAAAGGACAAGAAAGAAGAAAGATTATTTCTTTTATTTCTCCTTTCATTTAACAAATCTCTCTTGAGCAGTCAATACACACAAGGCATGTTCAAGAAACTGTAGATGAAACAGGGAACATCTTTGTCCCTGTCCTCAGGGGACTTCCATTCTAATGGAGGAGACAGGCTTGGAGCATACGTGGGTGTGTGGGTGCTAAGTCACTTCAGCTGTATCTGACTCTTTGTGACACTATGGATAGTAGCCTGCCAGGCTTCTCTGTCCATGGGATTCTCTAGGCTAGAATACTGGAGTGGGTTGCCTTGCCCTCCTCCAGGGGATCTTCCCGACCCAGGGATTGAACCCACGTCTCTTATGTGTCCTACATTGGCAGGTGGGTTCTTTATCACCAGCACCACCTGGGAAGTCTAGGACTTCCATTTGAAATGGAGGAGACAGGCTTGAAACAGGAGCTAAACAGACAAAATGCAATGGAAGGTTGCAAACTTGAAATGTTATAAAGGAGCGAAAAAACAGGCTGAGACAGAGGGTGTTAAAAACTGCAAGAGGCAGAAAGCACACCCAGGGGAAGCAGCAGCTTGGGGAGAGTCTCCCAGTGAGAAAGAAGTGCGAGAACACACAATGGGTGAGGTCAGAGAGCACAGTCCATGTGTTTGAGAGGACTCAGTGGTGCCTGGAGCCCGGTGAGGAGTCCAGATTTTGTTTTCAGTGCCGTGAAAAGGCATGAAGGGCTTTAAATGGACATCAATGGAAGGCGGTGACACAGCTCATGTGGAGACCAGGTTTGGAGGGAGATGTAGAAGATGCTTGTATACTTTGCTCTGGAGACCACAGTTGCCTGGGTAGGTGGTGGCAGCAGTGGAAATGGGGTGGGGAGAATGTATAGATTTCAGGCATGTTTTGGAAAGGAAATTGACAGAGAAGATCATGTTGTCCAACCATGAACAGGTCCAGCTAAAATCCAGAGCTCTCTGCTTATTTCAAAGATGGATAGCCATCTGAGAAGACTGTTGTTCAATCAGAAGTAACATGTAGAGAGGTCCTCAGAATTTTTCTAGCATCAGTCCAGGTTTATTTACTCACTGAAATTTTACATTAATTGCTCATTTGGGACAAAAGTTCATTTAGAATATTGATGATAATAGAATCACATATTAAATCATCACACAGAGAAATTTTAGGTTGAATTAATCAGGCATCTCAAGCTATCTTCAGATATTGTGAAGTTCTGGGGAGTAGACAAATGTTCAGTTCAGTTCAGTTCAGTTCAGTCGCTCAGTCCAACTCTTTGTGACCCCATGAATCACAGCATGCCAGGCCTCCCTGTCCATCACCAACTCCTGGAGTTCACCCAAACTCCCGTCCATCGAGTCAGTGATGCCATCCAGCCATCTCATCCTCTGTCGTCCCCTTCTCCTCCTGCCCCCAATCCCTCCCAGCATCAGAGTCTTTTCCAATGAGTCAACTCTTCCCATGAGGTGGCCAAAGTACTGGAGTTTCAGCTTTAGCATCATTCCTTCCAAAGAAATCCCAGGGCTGATTTCCTTCAGAATGGACTGGTTGGATCTCCTTGCAGTCCAAGGGACTCTCAAGTGTTACTTATTTTCAAAACGTCTATGAAAGGTCACTTTTTCACCATTCTCTAATCTTTGAGTCAGAATTAGCACTGGTACTTGGGTCAGAGGTTTGTGACCTGAACTGCATATTAGCAGTTGGGGATTCTCTAAGGAAAATGAACAAAAAAACCATGTTCCAACAGCACTTGGGGAGGACTTTTTTATATTTTTAAAGGTTTCTCAGATGATTCTAATGCAGTTAAGGTCAAGAAAAGTACTGCAAACCTTTTGAGACTATCTCATGCTATTGTTTTATAAGAACTTTCTCTTCCCCATAAGGCAGATATTCACTTGAAAAAAAAAAAAAAAAAAACACATACATTAAGGACAAGAGAAGTGTCACAAAATGAACGAAGTAGGTGAAAGGAGAGGGCTGGGCCGTGGAAGGGGAGGTGGTAAGGATCCACGCCAGCTGGTGGCTGCAACTTTCTGTCTCCTGATGAGCCTGGAGTAACTGCCCAGCAGCTGGACTCGGCCAGCCAGGTCGTGGACAGACGCCCCATTCACTGTACTTCTGGCTGGCTCTGGCCTGGCTTTGCAGTCCAGCTTTTATTTATCATCTTAAAAATTTCCATTTCAACTTTTGGTCAATGGATCCTTCAACTTCAACTCTTCTCAGCTTAGGACGGTGATGAAGAAGAAAAATACCTACCTGACCTTCACAGATGTTTTCGGCAAAACACACACACACACACACACACGCACACACACACACGTGGTGTGTACAGTCTGGGGTGCACAGCTTAGCGTTCGTCAATACAAGGCTTCATTCCAACTGTGCATGTCTTGGCCCCTGGTCAAGATGGCTTCATCTTATTAGAAATCTCCAAGGCTCACAGAGTCAAAACTTGGACGTTTACTGTACACATTAACAGAACTTATTCCACAGGCTCATAATAAATCTTTATAACCGCATATGGGCTGAGTTATAAATATCAGCTGGGAAGAGCAGTAAAAGCATAGCATACCGAAAGGCATCTGCCCAGCTTGGAAGCACTTTAGATTTTATTAATTTACTTATTTTATCGAACTGTAACATTTCAGATGCTGGAGTGGACTTAAATCACTAGTAATGTGAAGTAGAAAAACTAATAAAACACTAAAATCGCTGCAAGAAAAATAACTCAGCAATTAGTTCACTAGTACTTTCATGGGGTGGGGACTCAGTCCTTCAGACAAAACAAAACAAAATGAAACACAGAAAATGACCCAGGAATTATTGCTTCATGCCAGGCAGGTGGAGGAGGCGGGCTCTTTCTGTTTGCTGTGATTTTGACACCTCCCTCTTGAAATGAGTGAGAGGCTGAATTGAGTCTTCACCCACTTGTAGAAAACGTAATAAAAAAAGAGAAAGAATGGACATGTCCCCAACTTCCCCCAGACATCTCGCATATCCCGTCTCTGTTTTCCTGTGTCAACAACTAATTGGCACTTGCCAAGAGCGTTCACCAGCCACTGAACAACAACAACAAGGGCATTTGCCATCTGCCTGTGCCACTGCAGCTGCTGACCTTCAACACTCCCTGAAGCGAATTCAGGGTGGAGAGTGAGGCACTCTGTGCTCCAGGGAAACTGATGGAACAGGTCTTTCAGTCAGTTCAGTCACTCAGTCATGTTTGACTCCTTGCGACCTGATGGACTGCAGCACACCAGGCTTCCCTGTCCAACTCCTGGAGCTTGATCAAACTCGTGTCCATCGTGTCGGTGATGCCATCTAATCATCTCATCCTCTGTCATCCCCTTCTCCTCCAGCCTTCAGTCTTTTCCAGCATCAGGGTCTTTTCCAATAAGTCAGTTCTTCACATCAAGTGGCCAAAGTATTGGAGCTTCAGTTTCAGTATCAGTCCTTCCAGTGAATATTCAGGACTGATTTCCTTTAGGATTGACTGGTTGGATCTCCTCCAAGGGACTCTCAAGAGTCTTCTGCAACATCACAGTTCAAAACCATCAATTCTTTGGCACTCAGCTTGCTTTATGGTCCAACTCTCACATCCATACATGACTACTAGAAAAACTATAGCTTTGACTAGATGGACCTTTTTTGGTTAAGTGTCTCTGCTTTTCAATATGCTGTCTAGGTTTGTCATAGCTTTTCTTCCAAGGAGCAAGTGTCTTTTAATTTCATGGCTGCAGTCACCATCTGCAGTGATTTTGGAGCCCAAGAATATAAAGAAACAGGTCATTAGATAGTTAGATATTTTCAGGAACTGATATCATGATCCCAGTCTTTGTATTTCCTCATCTAGAAAAGCACTAAATCCCCTGGTGGTGACATCAGCTCCTCATGACTATCAGAAAACCTTTTGTAAAGTAAGCACTGATTGCATTGAACTCCTCCTTCATGGAAATCTTGTATATTGACCTTCCACCACTGCCTCTCTGGAGCAGTCTCTCTGAGCTCTCTGAGGTGCTGTCTCCCAGGCTGCAGTCCTCATTTTGCCCCAGATAGAATTTAACTTGCAACTCTCATGTCGTGTATCTTTTTAGTCGACACCTGTAACCTGTGTCCCTGAGCCATGCTGGGATGCTGTGGTGGTCCAGGTCCCATGGGTGAGTCTGCTCATCTATTTACACACGAGAAACTGAAGACTGGGCAAGGTAGCCCGGATGTACACACAGTCCTGAACTCAAAAGGCCCCTTTCAATTTTAAAATACTGTTTTGAAACACTATCATTGCTAAAGTGGTAGGACTAACTGTTGCACTCTTTGGAGACGAAATGGCTGCATTTTGTATTTACCTCTTTCTACAGCCTTAACTCTCTCTCCCACACATTCCCAAACTACAGGGTTTGGCATCTGCAAGACTGGAATAGATTTTGAGTCAGGCATCTTTTAGAGACACAGAAGGAAAGAATGCTTAGACATCAAGAGATCAAAATTTAAATCAAGCCTGTTAGAATTCAGAATCAATGTTCTACTTTCACTTTCTACCACCTTTTAACTAGAGAAACACATACGTGAATGTTTCTCTGATGTGATTATTTTCAAGATGACTAAATGCTTTAAAGAACTTTACTTTGCCTTTTTCATTTTCAGTCTCAGACTTCCAGGGTCTTGTTTCCTTGGGCATGTTTGAAGCCAGAAGTTGAAGGTAGGACTTGGGATTTGGGAAAGGGCAGAACTTAAAACATGATGAAGTGAAGTGAGGTCGCTCAGTCGTGTCCGACTCTTTGTGACCCCATGGACTGTAGCCTGCCAGGCTCCTCTGTCCATGGGATTTTCCAGACAAGAATACTGGAGTGGGTTACCATTTCCTTCTCCAGGGGATCTTCCCGACCAGGGATCGAACCCGGGTCTCCCGCATTGGAGGCAGATGCTTTAACCTCTGAGCCACCAGGGGTCAAATCCACAGAGTTGCTTGGTTACAAAAACTACATTCATTCTAGATATTTTATATCTTTTTTTTCTATTTACACTGAAAATCCATTTATTAATAAGATAAAATTCAAAAGTATTTTCCATGTAGTATGCATGAGTTTCCCAAAATTACATTGCCTATAAATTGAGCTCAGAACCATAAAAAAAAATAGAAATATAATATATATTTAGGCTTAGAGTATTTTGGTAGCACATAAATGTTTATATTGCTTTAAAAATCTAGAAGGAAATGGCTTCTCAAAAATGTAAATGACTACAGAAAACTTTAAAGAGTTTAAGGAAAAGATTTCTTTGGTTTTTTCCCTCAGACAAGTAAAAAAATTAGTTTCTTTGTAAGCTGTGAATGTTATGGTATTTTTAACTATCTCTGAGTAGTTAAAAAATAATAAATGAATATGTAATATGTGTTCTGTTTTGGCACGGGGCGGGGGGGTGGTGTTTTACCAGTGTTAGGTATATGCTTGCATACTGCCTGTTTCTTATGTACAAAAGAGGGACTCTTGATGTGGAAATAATGAAGTTTGCAGAGAAATAGAATCATTTAGATTAGCATTAAACTGATTACCCAAATACTGTCCTGCAAGTCCTCTTTTGTTGCAGTGGTTCTGTTACCATGATGTCTTGCCAAGAAAATTGACTCATGTTTTTCCCCCCTACGGTATAGCTAACATTTCAGGAAATACAAACAGTACTAAAACAACAGTAAAATACAATACCACATATTATTTTTAATTATGGCTTATAAAAATTGATACAAGCATGCATTAAAAAAAATCCTCATGCCTAAACTTTGAGATAGACAGACTATTATTAGGAAAATAAAAATTATTACTACTAGATAATTACATAAGACAAAATTATTAAAGGCACTTTTACTATCTTTGAACTTCCTTCACTTGTGGACACTTGTTATATATGGTCTGTGCACACACTTATTCAAAGGGCCCTCCATAGTGGATCAGACAAGCACCAAGAGTTCTAGAGTTTTCCATGTCAGATTGGCAGAGATTACAATTATCATGAACTGTAATGACTCATATTATAAACTATATAAATTTGCATATGTGTATATATATATATAGAGAGAGAAAATCAAAAGCTCAACACTGATCATCTAATCTTCAAGTTATATCACTATTTTTTAAGTGACCTAATTACAGTTCCAATTGGTAGATTTTCTTACAAGTTAAATGTCGCTCACTTCCCACCTCATCACATTTCAGGACACTCCTCACTACTTTGACCCCAAACTTGGAGTTTCCTAGATAGACTGCTTCAAATCAGGGACCAAGATCTGTGATAACATAAAGGAGTTTTACGCTAGATGACTTTTCCTCATTAGGGAAGACGAGATGGAATTAAACCCAAGCCTTTGCTGACTGGACTCTCCTTTTGGCGTCAGAGAGCTGGTGTCATTTCGTTTGTCTCTGCTGTCAGGGAGGTCAGGTCATAAATGAGATTCAGGGATTTCTGGCACAGCCATTCCTTCAAAGCTATTGTCAGGCAAATCTTGGACCATCCTGCAGTTCTTCAGAGCAAATCTGGATTGAGTCCTTTTGGAAATTCTCCCTCAAATAAGAATCCTTCTGTTGTCAAAGAAAGCACCTGCAGAATTGTGACAAAGTTCTGTTAAAAAAGACAAGGTCTGCATTCTGCAGGGGGAGAAGGGGCTCTGTGATGCCCTATGAGGGAACCACAGCTTCTGCATGTGGTGTACCAATCTAGGCAGCAATTTCGTAGTTTTGTTTTTTTTTTTTGGCTCTGGAGAAATAAAACCTAAGTACACAGTACCAGGCTTATATGAAGGGCACAGAAGTAGTTGCTGGCTGAATGATTTAGGGCAAAAGTTTGAACATGTTTTCCATCCAATCTCAAAATTAATTGGAAGGCAATTCTGTGAGTTTAGGTATTGAAACAGCCAGTTTTATAGACAATCTGAGACCAGGCTTTCGTCTTTCGTGTTGGTTCATTTTGGGGGGCAAGGAATGTTTATATTAAATTCTATTCCTCTCTGAGTAAGTACTCCCCTCTCAAAGGACAGCCCAGTTGGAGAGGCTTCTGAAGGGAACCCTATGTAAAACTTGTGCTAAAATAAACAACCTTTCAGCGCCCACTGGCAAGACATGGCCCATCCTTACCACACTTCACTTCTCTGTATCCGCAGTCTTCATCAGAGAAGCAAGTCAGAGGCAAAGAGAGTGGGCATGAGAAAAACTGAAGAAAGAATAGGGACTTAGCAGAGTTGTTACAGGACAGACGAGGACCCTGACCATGGAGGGATCCTTGGGGAAACTATAGGGCTCCATCCATTGGCAGAGCCTCTCTCTTGGTTAGAATTATAGCCTCAAAGCCTACTCTAGGCTATAATCTTCCTGCATTTTCCAAGAAAAGCCAAACAGCTTATACTTTCTGTCACTTTTTCAGGGATGCAGAAAGGATTTAGGAAGGATGAAAGTGTTTAAAACACTTTGTATATTGGGGTTAATATGTTGTCATTCAGTCACGTCCAACTCTGAGACCCTATGGACTATAACCTGCCAGGCTCCTCTGTCCATGGGATTCTTCAGGCAAGAATATTGGAGTGGGTTTCCATACCTTTCTCCAGGGAGCTTCCCGACCCAGGGATCGAACCAAGTGTCCTGCATTGCAAGCAGATTCTTTACTGTCTGCAGTTAATAGTCTGCCTATGTAATTTGCTGTTTAATCCTTTATCTCCCAGACTGGCTGCTGGGCCTCAGGTTCTAATCAGCTCTCCTGACCACTCTTCAAGTCGTTTATAAAAGAAGATGCAACTGTCGTGTAAGTGGGTCTTAAAATGTAAATCCATAGCTTGGAATTGCCAGCCAACTCACTCTAGAAAACACAACTGAACATTTGTTTTTTCCACCAGCCAGCAGATCCCCATGAACTGCCCCTTCCCCATGGGGTTCAAGAGGCACAGAACCTCGGCTAGACTTCTGAGCTGGGGATCCCCACCATGTGGCAGCTGAGGTCTGGAGGGACAGCTGCCAGCAACACCACTGTGTAGACAGAATAGAGATTTGTTCAATGGAAGATTACATTTGGAAAGACTGCTGTGGTTTGGCTGTCAGGCCTCTGGACACGGCTCAGTCAATCCTGGGT